>NC_090408.1:28890995-29493014 GCF_036365525.1 Heterodontus francisci | reverse complement strand
TAACTGTATTCAGTACTCCAGATGCAGTCTCACCGAGGCTCTATACAATTGCAGCAAGACTCCTTTACTCCTGTACTCAAATTCTCTTGCAATAAAGTCTAACATATCATTTGCCTTCCCAATTGCTTGCTCTATCTGCATGTTAGCTTTCAGTGACTTATGAAACAAGGACATCCAGGTCCCTTTGGATATCAACACTTCCCAACCTCTCACCATTTAAGAAATTCTCTGCATTTCTGTTTTTCCTACCAAAGTGGATAACGCACAAGAGCGGGGATATTATAATAACATCAAAATACTGCAGACGCTGGAAACCTGAAAGAAAAACAGAAAGTGCTGGAAACACTCAGCAGGTCTGGCAGCTTCTCTGGAGAGAGAAAGAGTTAACGTTTCCGGTCGATGACCTTTCATCAGATGTTATCCCTGGGTTCAATCAACATTTGACTAAAATTAAACTGGTCATTATTGCACTGCTGTTTGTGGGAGCTTGCTGTGCACAAAATTGGCTGCCACGTTCCCTACGTGGCAACAGTGACTCCACTTCAAAAGTACTTCATTGGCTTGTAAGGTGCTTTAGGCAGAAATCATGAACTGCAAATACAAGTTCTTTCTTTCATACAGTGAGCTCAGGTCAAATGGGAATATAAACACTTGTTGGGCAAATGAAATGACTTGTTTTATGTGCTGTACATTCAATGTAGTTCCTATGCATTCAAATTAAGACTTTGAATGGGAAGGACATAATGGAATGGCAGGGTATGTGTTAAACGCTTTGAGGGCGATTTTAGCCCAACCTGACCATTGGGAAAAAGGTAGCAACATATCAGCCACCTGCCAATGGAGAGTAAAATCAAGCGGTGTGTTTAATTAGTGCCCTGCCTGAACATTAGCTTAAAATTACTCCCATATATCTCTTTAAGAATTGTGGACCAGCGCTTCTTTATTCTGCACTGAACAGACCCCCAATTTTCTTGTCCACTCACTCTGACGTGGAAAATCAAAGGCATTGCAAGTGCATAAATATAAAACCTTGGCTCTTGTTGTGTGATTGCAGCTCTTGTGTCTGATTAATGAAGGGTTGGGTCATAACACATTCATATCAGAGTAAATTACCCCCGGTGTTGCTCAGTGTTTGTTGAAGATGAGTTATTCTTAAATGTGCAAGATGGTGATGGAGAGGAGAGACTTCAGAAACTTGCCGACAGAACCACCTAATGGTCAAAGCCTGAAAGTACCTAGTGACAGTTGACCGAGCAACAATGATTAGGAAAAGTTGGAAATTGCCCTGTACAATGGTAAATTTTGACACAAAAAACAATCAAAAATCATGACAATAGGAAGTAAGGTTTGTGGAGAAGAAGTCTTTCCCTGGTACAAAATTTTTAGAATCTTAGAGCTGATATTTGTACTTGTAACATTGCTTTTAATATATGATGTGTATTTTTTCATTTAAAAAGTTATGGCTATTAATACACAGAATGACAACATTTTTAGGGATGAAGTCATAGGAAAATACCTTGTAAATTGCTTGAATTGTGTTCTCAACATGGAGTTTCAGTCAAATTAATCACAATATGAAGTCACAAGTTCAACTGAATGCTGGGCAATAGCTGGGAAACTGAAACTAATGAAAATGCTGAGAATGTTTATTTAAACTGTGCATTCCATACCAGCACTATAACAAGGACTGAGTTAGTGAGACATAAATATGTCATGCCCTATCTGATCCTGTGTAGAGATGCTAAAGAAATACTGAGGAGTAACAAGTAGGACTAGGCTTCTCATGCCTAGGTAGCCGTGCCTCATTAACTTTGACATTTTCCAGAATTTGTACATAACTGTTAGTAATGATAAATACCAGAAGAGGTGAACCCTTCAAATAAACATGTCAGCCAGACTGATCAATTGTATGGAAAGGAGATTTTCTTTGAACTTAAGATACATTAAGGAAAGCTTGGGACACCTCTTGTCAGATTCTTTTTGTCTCTGTTAGATTTTCTTAAATTCTCCTAGTCCTGGTTAGATGTAGTATCTCCGTGTTAAAGAAGATTCTCTTTGCCTTCTCTTCTGTAGCAATCTTTACCTAGCAGATGTAGAAGGGTACCTTTACAAGTACAAAGTATATTCACAGAGAGAAAGAGCTTATCAAATCAAATTGTATTGTTATACTGGCAGACAGGTAGAAGGTATAAGTGTGTAACTTAACTGTATAAGTTGTCTGAAATTAAGGAACATGAGAGTTAAACCAGTTAACAGATATTGTCACTCGTCTGTAAAGTGGATTCAATTGGAACAGAGGATCCAAGTGAAACAGATAACCCCACCATCAAAGGGGCTCATCACCTCAACGTTCCTGAAGCTAACACCACCATCCTAGGGAAAGAAGTTCAACTTGACCCGTGTTGCTCATAGGGATAAGACCGTAGAAGCTCTGGAAGCATCGCTAACCACCAGCACATTGGGCTGGATTTTAAAGGCTCTCCGACACCTGGAACTGTGACGGGTGGGGAAATGAAGCTCGCAACAGATGAGGCCCGCCACCGGCAGGCCCTGTCCCGATCTCGGCGGCGGTGGCCAGGCCTCGGATGGCGGCTGCCCCGTCGCTTAGCGACGCGACCTGCATTATAATATGCAAATGGATACTTAACTTTAATTAATATGCAGGCCACAGCGATTCTGCCGGAGAGTTGGGATCTTCATTCCGGTGGCCGGTAAATGCCATGCCTTCGAATCCCCGTTTGGGGAAACGAGGTGAGACACTGTGGGGAGGTGGTGATGTTCTCAGTGGGAGAGCGGGGTCAAACTGTTTGGATTGGCTGTGGGGGAGGGGGGGGGGTGATGGGAAGGGGTTGAGGGTTACATTTTCTGAACTTCGGGGGTGGAAGGTCACTTTGTCACGTTAGGTATTTTGGTGGGTAAGCAGGCAATGAATTTAATGTGAGGCTATTGGGGGGGGGGGTTGTAAGAGAGGATGGAAGAGATTTTTCAATTACTTTTATTAATGTGAGATGTAATTTTCCTTTAAAAATTGAACTAGTCTTTGGGGGCTGCAAGCCCTTTAAAAATGGCACTGGCGCCTACGCATTGGTGCCGGACGCCGTGGCTCGCGTGCCCCCCCACGTCATCAGCGGGGCGTGGCGTGGCGCGGGGTGGGCGTGGCGTGGCGCGGGGTGGGCGTGGCGCGGGGTGGGCGGGGCGGGGCGTGGCGGCTGCCCCGGCCATGCTAATGAGCCTCTGCTTTTAAAATCGAGGTGATTCCGCGATGTGCACCTCATGTGAGCAGACTGCAAATTTTTCTGCCCGCCGCCCAACTTTAAAGTGCAGCCCGTAAAGTTTATTCCATTCTATTCAACAGATTATCAACTATCTCAGGAGTTCACTTCTAAAGAACTTCACCAATTTCCAGCGATCTTGATCACTCATCTCAACCATAATTAAATAGTCACTGATTCAGAAATTCTGAAGTAAAATGATACATTAAGCTGCCTTTACAACTTCTGTTATTTACCGTGTTAAATAACTCAATCTATTAACTGCGTGTCATTCAAATAATTTGTTTACTCAGTAGCTAATGTAGCATAGCATGATAAACTCAAAATTAATCCAAACTGGATGACATAAGGCAATTCAGCGAGCTGACTTTGGCATCTTGCACTTCTAGACCACAGCTGGTCAGTGAATCCAAGACAAATCCATAGTGAGGAGTTAAAATGGGGAGGATGGGGATGGGAGAATTTACAGATTCATCCGGTTCCTTGGAACATATTTTAGGATACTTCGATACAGTGTTCCTGCAAGGCCTGTCAGAGTATTTGTACATCTGACTCTGTTACCAGCAACAAGTATTAGGAATGAATGAACAAGGCATCATATCTACATAGAGAAATAGAAGTTTCAAATCCCCACCCACCATATGTTCTGTGCAGCAGCTTTGGTGTTACAATTACTGAAAATATGCTTTTATCTTCCTAAAGTCAGATGTTTCTGATCCATCAGCACGTCTCACTCTGGGTTCAGCTCAAGTTTGTACATCAAATTCCGTGAATAAAAAAGATCATTTTTTTTAATGCTCATTGATTTGGTTGCCACAGAAAACAGTAACAATGGGAAGCCCATCTTTACTTAGTCTATTCATGATTGTTCAGTTAAGACAATTCAATGCTATTGGTTACATAATTTGGACAAAAAAACAGTTTCTGCTTCATGAGGAATTCCCATTCTACTTTGTCATGGGTATTCAGGAAGAGCACGAGAGACAAAGTCTAAGGGTCCAATGACATGCTGACAAATACTCAACAATTGTTCTCTTAGTATTTCTTGCATATAAACTCTATTTTTTGATCTTGGTTATAGTTCCACCTGAATATAGTGCTAGGATATTAGCTGAAATTATAAGGTCACAGTTTATCAAGGGTATTGTGTGCAATGAATTAAAGGATATCTATTATTCAGGAGAAATCCATTAAAGGTACTAAGATAAATTGGTGTAGAAAGCATAGTAGGAATCTGCCAATGCAATGACAGGTGTTGTCAAGGGACAGTGATAAGGTCTGCTTTGTTCAATGTTCCTATTCCAAGGAGAAATTAGGTCATGACGGGGGTAGGGGGGAGGTGCGGACGGGGGAAACTATGCTCTAAGTAAACAGTGCTGTAGACAAAAGACAACTGAAGCAGCAGTTGGCAAGATTATGGATGAACAAGCAAAGTAAAATAATTTGAAGAAGGGTGAGAACAGCAGACAACAAAATGGATTCAAAAGTTGAAAGTATGGATCAAGCAGCAAGGAAAAGTGATCTTAAAAGAGTACAACTTGTAAGAGAAACAAATAACAGAAAATCTGGATTTACTGAAGAAAACAATGAAACCTGCTGCTGATGGCGGAAGACAGGAACAGAAAATAGGCCTTGGGTTTTAACAGCATATTTATATAGCAGCTGTAGAATGGATGTATGTGCTAGTCTCATCAATGAGATCTGGGAAGAGTACCGTAGAACCACAGAAAAGTTATAGCACAGAAAGAGGCCATTCAGCCCATCGTGTCTGCGCCGACTGGAAAAAAAATTGTATGTGACAGAAAGGTTGGGGTTGTATATGTATTGTACATGTATAAAATATTACCAAGTATTTAGAGCACAGAAACAGGCCATTCAGCCCACCAGGTCCATTCCAGTGTTTATGCTCCACATGAGCCTCCTCATGCCCCTCTTTATTTAATTCCTATCAACATATCCATCTGGGTCACTAATGTCCTAAAGGGAAGGAAATCTGCTGTCTTTACCTGGTCTGGCCTATATGTGACTCCAGACTCTCAGCAATGTGGTTGACTCTTAAATGGCCTAGCAAGCCACTCAGTTGTATCAAACCGGGACAAAGTCTAAGAAAAGGAACGAAACTGGACAGACCACCTGGCATCAACCTAGGCACCGGAAACGACAAAGCAAACACAGCCCTGTTGACCCTGCAAAGTCCTCCTTACTAACATCTGTGGGTTTGTGCCAAAGTTGGGAGAGCTGTCCCACAGTCTAGCCAAGCAACAGCCTGACATAGTCATACTCACGAAATCATACCTTACAGACAATGTCCCAGACACCATCACCATCCCTGGGTATGTCCTATCCCACTAGCAGGACAGACCCAGCAGAGGTGGCAGCACAGTGGTATACAGTTGGGAGGTAGATGCACTGGGAGTCCTCAACATTGACTCCGGACTCCATGAAGTTTCATGGCATCAGGTCAAACATAGGCAAGGAAACCTCCTGCTGATCACCACCTACCGCCCTCCCTCAGCTGATGAATCAGTGCTCCTCCATATTGAACACCAATTGAAAGAAGCATTGAGGGCAGCAAGGGCACAAAATGTACTCTGGGTAGGGGACTTCAATGTCCATCACCAAGAGTGGCTCACTCGCACCACGACTTACTGAGCTGGCCGAGTCCTAGAGGATATAGCTGTTAGACTGGGACTGCGGCAGGTGGTGAGGGAATCAACAAGAGGAAAAAACCTACTTGATCTCGTCCGCACCAATCTGCCTGTCACAAATGCATCTGTCCATGACAGTATTGGTAGGAATGACCATCGCACAGTCCTTGTGGAGATGAAGTCCTGTCTTCACACTGAGGGTATCCACCATTGTATTGTGTAGTACTACCACTGTGCTAAATGGGCTAGATTTTGAACAGATCTAGCAACTCAAAACTGGGCGTCCATGAGGCGCTGTGGACCATCATCAGCAGCAGAATTGTATTCAACCATAATCTGCAACCTCAAAGCCCAGCGTTACCATCAAGCCAGGGGACCAACTCTGGTTCAATGAAGAGTGCAGGAGGGCATGCCAGGAGCAGCACCAAGCATACCTAAAAAGGAAGTGTCAGCTTGGTGAAGCTACAACACAGGACTACTTGCATACCAAACAGCAGAAGCAGCATGCAATAAACAAAGCTAAGCAATCCCACAACCAATGGATCAAATCTAAGCTCTGCGGTCCTGCCAAATCCAGTCATGAGTGGTGGTGAACAATTAAACAACTGACTGGAGGAGGAGGCTGCACAAACATCCCCATCCTCAATGATGAGGGCGCCCAGCACATCAGTGCAAAAGACAAGGCTGAAGCATTTGCAACAATCTTCAGCCAGAAGCGCTGAGTGGATGATCCTGAGGTTCCCAGCATCACAGATGCCAGTCTTCAGGCGAATCAATCCGATTTACTCCATGTAATATCAAGAAACGACTGAAGGCACTGGATACTACAAAGGCTATGGGCCCTGACAACATTCCGGCAATAGTACTGAAGACCTCTGCTCCACAATTTGCCGTGCCACTAGCCAAGCTGTTCCAGTATAGTTACAACACTGGCATCTACCCGGCAATGTGGAAAATTGCCCATGTATGTCCTGTGCACAAAAAGCAGGACAAATCCGACCTGGCCAATTACCGCCCTATTAGTGTACTCTTGATTATCAGCAAACTCATGGAAGGGGTGGCTGACAGTGCTATCAAGCGGCTGTTGCTCAGCAATACCTGCTTGTTGACGCTCAGTTTGGGTTCCGCCAAGGCCACTCAGCTCCTGAGCTCATTATAGCCTTGGTCCAAACATGGACAAAAGAGCTGAGGTGAGATAAGAGTGACTGCCCTTGACATCAAGGCAGCATTTGACTGAGTATGGCATCAAGGAGCCCTAGCAAAACTGCAATCAATGGGAATTGGGGGAAAACTCTCCTCTGGTTGGAGTCATACCTAGCGCAAAGGAAGATGGTTGTGGTTGTGGAGGTCAATCACCTCAGGCCCAGGACATTACTCATTACTGCAGGAGTTCCTCAGGGTAGTGTCCTAGACCCAACCATCTTCAGCTGCTTCATCAATGACCTTCCCTCCATCATAAGGTCAGAAGTGGGGATGTTCACTGATCACTGCACAATGTTCAGCACCATTTGTGACTCCTCAGATTCTGAAGCAGTCTGTGCCAATATGCAGCAAGACTTGGACAACATTCAGGCTTGGCTGATAAGTGGCAAGTAACATTCGCGCCACACAAGTGCCAGGCAATGACCATCTCAAACAAGAGAGAATCTAACCATCTCCCCTTGACATTCAAAAGCATTACCATCGCTGAATCCCCCACTATCAACATCCTAGGGGTCACCATTGACCAGAAACTGAACTGGAGTAGCCATATAAATACCATGGCTACAAGAGCAGGTCAGAGGCTAGTAATCCTGAGGCAAGTAACTCACCTCCTGACTCCACAAAGCCTGTCCACCATCTACAAGGCACAAGTCAGGAATACTCTCCACTTGCCTGGATGGGTGCAGCTCCAACAACACTCAAGAAGCTCGACACCATCACGGACAAAGCAGCCCGCTTGATTGGCACCCCATCTACAAACATTCACTCCCTCCACCACCAATGCACAGTGGCAGCAGTGTGTACCATACAAGATGCATTGCAGCAACTCACCAAGGCTCCTTAGACAGCACCTTCCAAACCCATGACCTCTACCAACTAGAAGGACAAGGGCAGCAGACGCATGGGAACACCACCACCTGCAAGTTCCCCTCCAAGCCACACACCATCCTGACTTGGAACTATATCACCGTTACTTCACTGTCGCTGGGTCAAAATCCTGGAACTCCTTCCCTAACAGCACTGTGGGTGTACCTACACCACGTGAATTGCAGCAGTTCAGGAAGGCAGCTCACCACCACCTTCTCAACGGCAATTAGGGATGGCCTAGCCAGTGACACTCACACCTTGTGAACGAATAATAAAAAATGATCTGTAGCAGTCATGTAAGTGGTAAGAGAGAGCACTGGGGATATAAGAACATAAGAAGTAGGAGTAGGTCATACGGCCCGTTGAGCCTGCTCCACTGCTCAATACAATCATGGCTTATCTTGGGCTTCAATTCCATTTTCTTGCCCGCTCCACATATCCCTTGATTCCCTAAGAAACCAAAAATCTGTCTATATCAGACTTATATATATTCAATAATGGTGTATTCACAACTCTCTGGGGCTGAGAATTCCAAAGATTCACAACCCCTTTGTGTGAAGAAATCTCTCCTTATCTCAGTCCTAAATGATCAACCCCTTATCCTGAAACTGTGCCCCTTTGTTCTAGATTCCCCAGCCAGTGGAAACAACCTCTCATTATCTACCCCGCCAAACCTCTTCATAATTTTAAATGTTTCAATGAGATCACCTCTCATTCTTCTAAACGTCAGAGAATATAGGCCCAATTTACTCACCCTCTCATTCCAGGGACCAATCTAGCGAGCCTTCGCTGTACTGCCTCCAATGCAAGTATATCCTTCCTTAAATATGGAGACAAAAATTGCACACAGTGGCCTGGATTTTATTTTGCTGCCGTCGAGTAAAAGATGGCGGCCCACATGCACAGGCTTTACTCCGCGGAGCTGCCGTGGCTCATTAACATGGCTGGGGCGGACCACCACCCCTGATGACGTGGGAAGGGGCAGGCAATCCATCCCTGGCAATGGCGTCCAGTGCCACTGCGAAGCTGCTGGCATCATTTTTAAAGGGCTTCCAGCCCTAACATTGAATTGCAATAGTTAAAGGAATAGGCACGTTAACATTTATTTGAACAATGAAAGAAATATTTCCATTCCCTCTCCCACACCCAATATCCATTTACTTCCTTCCTTACCCTCTCACCCCCCCCAAAAATACTTACCTTGAGTACCTGACCATCCCCACTCACCCCACAAAATTCAGTAAGTTTTACCTTCAACCCCTTCCCACCATCCCCTCCACTAATCAGAATCGTTTTACCCGCTGCACCCACCACCCCCCCGCACTGAAATAATTTCCATACTCCCACCTCCCCACCAGTGTCCCGCATCGGACTTCCGAATGGAGATCCGATGGCGCAGGATGACGGCCGCCACCACCAATATGGCAATGGAGTGGACGATGGGAGCGGTTAAGTATTTAATTGAATCATTTTCATATACTTAAATATTTAAATTTCGGCCCCGTTGTTGAGCGGTGGGGTCACTCAGCCACGAGGCCTTGCCACTGTCGGCAATATGGGGCCGGACCTTCCTGGCATGGAGGCCCATGGTGGGACTATCCTGGAGGCATTTTCCAGGGCCCCCGTCACAATCCCTGACGTAGAGGTCCGGTAAAATCCAGCCCAGTTTTCCAGGTGTGGTCTCACCAATGATTTCTATAATTGAAGCAAGACTTCTTTATTCTTGTACTCTAATCCCCTTGCAATAAAGGCCAACATGGCATTTGCTTTCCTAATTGCTTGCCATACCTGCATATTAACTTTTTGTGTTCCATTTGTGAGTATACCCAAGTCTCTCAACATCTGCATTTACAAGTTTCACATCTTTTAGAAAATATTCTGCTTTTCTATTCTTCCCCACATTAAACTCCATATGCCACCTTGTTGACCTCTCACTTAAACTGTCTATATCTCTTTGCAGCCTCTTTGTGTCCTCCTCACAGCTTGCATTCCCACCTAGCTTTGTATTACTCTCTGTCTCTTGCCAACGTCATCAATATAGATTGTAAATAGCTGAGTCCCTAGCACTGATCCTTGCTGCATTCCATTACTCTCAGCCTGCCAAGTTGAAAATGCCCCATTTATCCCCACTGTCTGCTTCCTGTCCGTTAACCAATTCTCTAACCATGTTAATATATCACCCCCAACTCCATGCGCCCTTATCTTGTGTATTAACCTGTTGTGTAGCACCTTATCAAATGCCTTTTGGAATTCCTAGTATACTATATCTACTGGTTCCCCTTTATCTACTCTACCAGTTACATCCTCAAAAGACTTTAATAAACTTGTCAAACAAGATTTCCCTTTTGTAAAACCATGTTGACTTGTACTAATCATACTAAGCTTTCCTAAGTGCATTGTTAAGACATCCTTAATAATAGATTCCAGCACTTTCCTGATGACTGTTGTCAGGCAACCTGGCCTGTAGTTCCCCGTTTTCTCTCTCCCTCCTTTCTTGAATAGCGGTGTTACATTTGCTAACATCCAATCTGCTGGGACCATTCCTGAATCTAAGGAATTTTGGAAAATCATAGCTAGCGCATCCACTATCTCTGCTGCTATCTCTTTTGGAACCTTAGGATGTAGGTCATCAGATCCTGGGGTTTATCAGATTTTAGTCCCTTGAGTTTCTCCAGTACTTTTTCTCTGCTGATGTTAATTACTTTAATTTCCTCACTCTTATTTGCCCCTAGGTTACTATTTCTGGTATGTAACTTGTGCCTTCTACTGTGAAGACGGAGACAAAATATTTGTTCAATGTCTCTGCCATTTCCTTATTCCCCATGATAATTTCTCCTGTCTCTGCTTTTAAGGGACTAATGTTTACTTTAGCTACTCTCTTCCTTCTTATATACTTGTAAAAGCTATAAAATGTGTGGTTGTTGGTTGGCACAGACTCGGTGGGCCGAAGGGCCTGTTTCAGTGCTGTATCTCTAAATAAATAATAAATAAATCTGTTTTTATATCCCTGGCTAGTTTACCACTCCAAAACACTTACTTGAAGATTTGACCTCTTCCCCCCCCCCCCACCCCCCTCACAAACTGTGCAAAGTGCAGAGGTCACCCCTTTCCCTCCCCCACCCCCACCTCTGGAAATGCTGAGCTGACCCCATGCCCCCTCACCCAACTTCACTAAAAATCCTAAATTCCCTCCTTCCCCACCTCAGTGGTGCCAGGAAAGTGAAGGTGCATGAGTGCTGCCCGTCACGTGGAAGATCCCGGAAACCCAGTAAGATTGCGGGGAATGGTATTTAAATGCATTAATTTCCTTCATTTAAATATTTAAAGGTGGTCCCGTCGCTGAGCGGCGAGGGGACCTCACGGAGCGTCACCACCTCCAGGAAGATCGGGCCCAGCAATCCCTGCGTTGGGCTCCGTGGCAGGCCACTGCCGCTGCGATCTTCCGGCACCCACACCCTACCCCACCATGGAGCCCGATGTCAGGAGCTCAACAAAATCCTGGCTTATGAGTCTATAAAAACTTGAAACCCAAGTACCTGATTTGCGACTGCCCCTTTTTTTAAAGTATCCATTTTATAAATATCCAATTCCAATTTTGTGCAGCATGGAATATCCTACAAATAGTGTGCTGACTCACTCCAGTTATGCTTTAGGGCATGGTCAGTGTAATCCAAACATTGGAATCATTGCTTTAAGAATACAAATGATTTGGTTTGTTGTAGTTTTGCCTTGCTGATATGCATCATTGCAGTTCTTAGAGGTAAAGAGATTCTTCACAGGTGGCATTAGCCACACACGAGAGCTAATTTTAACTTTTGACAATCCAATAGTTTACATTTCCATTCATTTGAATGAAAATTCAGAGATGGTGTGTAATGCACAGCTAATTCCACATTGCTCATTTTTACACCATTGCCCAAAGTTAAATTGATCCCCTTTGGAGTGGATCATCCATTCTCCAAAGAGTCAACCTTGCATTTGTTTTTCACCCTTGAACAGCTAAGGAATACTTGATTGCATTAAGGCCTGTGTAGTGTGAGCACTGCATGAAGAACAAACATTAACTTACAGAAGATTTTCTGGTGCTCATGTACCATTGATGCATCTAACGCAGAGGAAATTGGTCTACTAAGTGTCTGGCTTAAAGTAAAATTATTTGAACAGATTGAAAATAAATCAAGTTCCACTTTTGACTAATAAAACATCAGATGAAAAGGACATTGATACATTTTTAATATTGTAACACAATATGTTACACATGAAATCTGCAGAAATGTAGACTTAGCATACAGTAATTTCATAATAATCCATACGGGAATCATCTTAAAAATAAATATTTTTATATTGTTTGGCAAATAATATAAAATATTTCTATGAATGGAGATGTTGGTCTGCCATAAGCACAGGTGTACTTTTCCTTCATTGTGGTATGAAAATAGTAAGGTATATGTGTTCCACATAATTGTCACGCTCCATTTCAAAAGTCATTCATTGTGTGACTGTGGTAGGATGCGACTATTATTATTTTCTATGTATAATTAATGTGACATTAAATATTGAGGCCTGGATTTCTTTCTGAATGGTAATGTCATTCAGTGCTGATACCAAAGTGTAGAACAATGTCCTATCCAGTGAGAACATTGGTGGATGTGAGACACTGGTGAAGATCCTAACATTGGGATAACAAACCGCTCACTTCTGCAGTTTTGAAATGAATTTTGAATTCAATAGAACTTTGAATCTTGTAACTCCTGGAATTTTGGGTGTTAGAAAGGAATTTCCCAAAGTTTTTCCTGAATCGGCTTCAGGTTTTTCTTTTCTTTTTTTTTTGCCTCTCCCAAGAGATCAGGTGGTGAAGGGGTCTATCATACTTCATGTCTGGATGGGGTGGACCAGATGGTTTTTTTTCACAGTTTTGTTTCTATATCTTGGTACATTCGTAATTCCAAATTCATTTATTTTCTTTCCCATTTTCCGCCTTTTCCTCTCAGACACGGAAGTTAATGGAGAGGATATTTTGAGTGTGCATAATGTTTGTGGGACTCAAGGCAACAAAGATACTTCACTTATTTCAGCCCTGGCCCTCCCTCGAGCTCCAGCATTCAGCTCAGACTTAGATTCAATTCTTCCCTTTATATTTGGATTGCTGTATACAAATATATATACAACAGGAGGGTCTATGCATTTCTAGTGTGACAACATCTGGAATGCATTGTGGGGAAAGATGCATAGAATTACATAGAATACGCACCACAGAAACAGGGCATTTGGCCAAAAAGTCCCTGCTGGTGTTTATATTCCATTTGAGGTTTCTTCCATCCTTCCTCAACTAATTCAATCAGCATAACCCTCCATTACCTGCTCCCTCATATGCTTATCTAGCTGCCCCCTAAATGCATACAAAGCTAAATGTATTCCTGAATGTCAAAGGCATTTTCATGAAACATACTGTATGTGACAGGCACAATACATCCAGCAGTGACATTGCAGAGTGTTGGAAGACAGCTCAAAGCAATTGTGTTGTTCTGTTACCAGCCCTGAAATTGTCAAACAACATCTAAATTAAATGGATTATAAATCGTTGCCTAACATTTCATTAGCACATTCATTTAACAGTGTTTTGCCTCAGTTTTCTACACGCTAATGAATTCTCCTCATCAGAAAAAATGCAAAGCACAAGAGTTAAGGTGATACTAACCGCCTTAATGAAATGTTTAATTTGTGCTGGCAAATCAATTTTTAATCTGCCAGAATTGTTCCATTCTCTGAAGAGATACAACACCTTTTTTCTTGCTGTGCTTTGTGATCTGGGACCTTGCAGGTCACAAATAAACCAAAGAGTCATATCTCATGAAAGCCTTGGCTGGGGGCAGGAGAGGGAAAACAGGGGCTAAATTGGATAGCTCCAGAAAACAGGCACGGGAATCATGATGCAGGATTAACCTGCACCCGTTGATAGAAATGCAGGCAGCATGCCAATTCCGTGCTCCCAGCTCATTAAGTTACACGTGCAGCCAGCATTAACCGTGCTGTTCATTGGCTGCATGCATCAGCATGGGGCCCAAAATCATAATTTCTTAGCACCACTTAGAACTAGCCTGCACTGTTTAAAGCGAGCCTGCACCTCTTAAAGGGGAGGTGCATTGTGGCTGGAGCAGGTGTTGGCTGTTGTACAGGAAGTAAATCTGTCCTGGGAAACAATGAGGAATGGCACTACATGGGAGAGAGCAGGCTCCATGGTTTTTGGATGCTGCACTGGAGGTCTTGGAGGAAGCGAAAAGGAGTAGAGATGTCCTGTATCCATGGGGGGAGTGGCGGTGGAGTAGGGTAGGGAGAATGGATAGGAGGACCTCCAGATAGACAGTCAACATGGCACTCACTGGCACACTGTTTTGTAGAACAAGATGCCACATAATCGGAGGCAAGAGGAACTAACTGGAGTGGGACAGACACGCCTGTATATCCTACCCACAGAGGAGATGATGCTGGCCATTACTGGAAAGGCCATTTCTGGGGCCATAGCCAGCAGAGAGGCTGCAACCATTGAAGATGACTGTATCCTCATACATTCTTCTCACATTCCACTTTCCCTTTCTCCCACACTCTCTTCTGATTTACAAGCTGCAGATAGTGTAAGCATGCAACTCTTTCTTCCCCCCTCCATCCCTCCCTTCACCACGACCTTACCCTTGTACCTTTTTCCTTTCAGATACTCAAGAGGTGCAACCTGGCCAGATAATGGAAGAACAGCAAGAAGAGAGTAATGATGAAGATACAGCACCGTTACTTAATTTCACACTCACAGCCACTAGCTCAGATGTTGACTGCACATATCTTAAAGGATAGATTAGTAGTATCTGCAAGTGGCGAGACACTTGGTACGAGTGACCTGGAGCCAGGGCAGGGGGCAAGGATATCACATGTGCCAGCTTGCTGGAGGGCGACGTTGCACACAGGTTCCCCTGCAGAGGACTCAGATAAGCACTTGGACGGGGTGGTCAACAGAAGGAAGTTGGTTGTGTGCACAACAAAATGCTTGTGCGTTCAATGTCAAGGAGCATGGAGGAGTCCGACACCCACTTGGCGCAGGGCTTTGCACAAAGCTTGGAGCCCACCGTTTCCAGCATGGAAGTGGTGGCCAATTCCATTTGCACACTTGTTGACCCAACCACGATATGCTGTCTGATGGTCAACGCCACAACTTTCATTGCAGCACAAGCAGCAGCCACCCAACATCTGCGTGCTGCAGTGAAAGCTAAGACTGCAGTCCAGCAATCTGTCCTCCAATTGCTTACTAGGATTGCACAGGCCTTATCTCAGAGTGGCTTGATAGAGCACAATCCTGCTGTCCTTTCTCAGGATGACAGAATTCATCCTCTCACCCCTTCCACTCTCCCTTGCTGTTGCCTATCAACCAGCCCAGACTGCTGTTGCCAATGCTGAGATGGTGCAGGCCAAAGCCGGGCCTTCTAGGCCCAGAGCCACTCAAGTTCATTCTCCAAGGCGATCTGTAGTCTCCTCCACTGAAAGTCAGCAGCTTTCCACCAGCCATGCTGCTACAACTGGGGTAGCACTGTGTAGGAGCACTAGGACAGGGAAAGGCATACAGAAGACAGGCACAAAGGGAATGCACAAGGGGAATTGTTTAACAATTGGATAGAATAGGGCATGATTTCATTTATGAATTTGCTTTGGAATGTTTATTTTGTGGTAGCTTGTATTTTTGCATTGTGGCCAAGTGGATGCTGTTATGGTCAGTGACAGAGGGAAGGTAAGAAGTGTGGGACTGTTGGTTGTTATGACTGAGGTGGGAAGAGTGCACTGTCTTTTCTAGTTCCACTTCTCCACAGGTTACACCAGATATTTAAATGTTTACCCAGTTACCGTTACGATCAATCATAGACTCTACTCTTTATCCCAAAACAAAATACACCAACCAGGTTTCTTTAATAAACAACAAAATTATCAGTTTATTATAAAGCAAAACATAACCAATAACAAAGCAAAGCATAACACACCGATTGAAATCTGAAAGTTCCCTTTTTAATTTAGATCTTCACACATACACAGGTTAACTGAAAAATAGATTTTTTCCCTTTAGAGCTCCGTTACAAAAAGAAAATCAAGAAGAATACTTTGGCCAAATACTTGCTAATTCTTGAAGAAAAAAGAGAAGATATGGAAAGATGTCAGTTGCCCCTTTTTGGTTTGGCATCCCAAATATGTGTAGACAGCTGTCACAAGGATCTTTCTAGAACAGTTCTTTGTAGGTGACGTTGAAGATCAGTTTGGCAGGCTTTTCAGAAGGAATGCAGCATTTGTTTCTCTAATTCTTACACTTGATTCTCAGGAAGTTCTCAAAGAGATGGAAGAGATGGGTGAGCTGATGGTGGCTGCTCTCTTGGCTGGTTTTCTCCAACTACCTTCAAAATAGTTCACACCCCAACACACTGTCCAAAGCGAAACCAAAAACAATATCTCAAGAGTCAAGCCTCCTGACCCCTATAAATCTTGATCTGTGACTTCTCCGTAAACATCTTCCCCAAGTCAAAAAGCTCCTGCTGGGTATTTATCAAAAGACAGGTGACTTCCAGTAAATGTTGTTTTCAAACAAGACTTCTCAGTGTCCTTTCAATGACCCCAGTGAAAAAAAATCCATTGAATCCTTTTCAGTTTTCCCAAATAAAACAATGCCCATAATTCTAAAATTATTTAGTCCTCAAAGAAAACCTAACAAATTTATAGAAGCACTGTTGTAACATGGTGAATGGTAAATTGGTGTTGCGGTTACTGGTATCACACTGGAATTAGTTCTTCATGGACAGCCCGAGGCAAAAGAAGCTGTTTACGTTGCCTCCTCCCTGACTCCTGCTCCTGAGCTGCTCGCCATATAGCTGTTGGCAAGGTCTGTGCCCTCTTGATGGCAGGGCTGTGCAGCATACAGCAGACCCCCACAAATCTTCACACCTGCTCTACTGATCACTGCAGCTCTCTTCCAGAACGGTCCAGGCAGTGGGAGTGTTGTTTCAGCACTCCAGTGGTCTACTCTATCACATTTCATGAGGCAGCATGGCTTTCATTATATATGTGCTGTGCATGCGTGTGGTGGTTGCATACCAGAGTCATGAACCATATCGCCAGCAGATAACTCTTGCCATCCAATAGCCATCCTTTGGTTTTCTGTGGTGTCTCAAATGCAGCTGGCATAGTGGACTGCCGCAGAATGAAGGCATCATGACTGCTGTCAGGATACTGGGCATTGACCTGCATGATACTCTGCCGATGATCACACACCAGCTCGACGCTGAGGAAGTGAAATCCCTTTCAGTTCCTGTATAGGCCAGAATTTGGCATGCAACTCCCACAAAATGATGTGCAAGCAGTCAATGGCCCAGGGGAAGCCTGCAATCCTCGCAAAGCTATGTGTTTGCTCTGCCTGCTGGTGTCTGGCAAGAAAGAATGAAATGCAGTTAGCTCTCATTGAATAGACAGCCTCAGTGATATCCCTTACTCAAACTGAGATGTTGCAAAGAACTCCAGCTTCAGCTTGGAAGGAAACAGATGCATAGACGTTCATTGCCGTGGTCAACTTCACAGCCATTAACAATCCAGTCCTTTCCCTGTTCTGAGGTTGGAGCTGTGGCTGCAGCTAGTTTCATATTTCACTGACAATGTTCTTACTGAAGCACAGACTACCCCACACATTGTTCTTTGCTGAGGATCAGGTAGGTGAATTGTTCCCTGAACACCCTGGGTTGATATGACCTCTTGCTGAGAGCCCTTCTCCCTCTCCTCCCCTTCCTCTTCCAGCAGCTTGTCCTGCTCTGCATGACCTTTGCTTATTCTCCCAGTCATGCTGTATTCCAAGGAGAAGGCCTGCAAGTGCACACATGTCTGGGAGCAACTGTTTTGTGCAGAAACCTTGAAGCTAGCAAAAAGTCCTTCAGCACCTGCCACACCTCTCCCTGTAGTCTTTTGCAACTTGGAAACCAAACACTTGTCGAATCATAGCAACAGCAAGAAGAAATCAACAAACATGTAACCTGTAAGTAGTTAATAATCTCTTTAAATCAGGGTTATCCAAAATACGGCCCGTGGGCCAGGATCTGGCCCGCAGCCGTTTCTCATCCTTACCAGGGCTGCATGAGTGGAGATGAGAAATTTCCCTTTATCTTCCTGCAGAGTGGCCTTTTTAAAAATGCCGCGCTGTCAGTTTCACAGATTACAGCTGCTGAAGCAGGAACGTGCTTCCCAACATCTTTTTCTGACTTTTTTTTAAAAGCCCGCCGGAAAACCCTAAATCTGTCCAATGTTGGGAAGCGCATTCCTACTTCAGCAGCTGTCAGGTGTGAAACTGACAGCGCAGCATTTTTAAACAAACTGACCAACCACAAAACTGCTGTGCTGAGTGCTCCTGCTCAGTGCAACTGTCAGAGAGAAAAGGGGGGGGGGGAACACAGAGAAAGAGGGGAAAAAGAGAGGGGGGAAACAGAGAAAACCATTTCTTCTACCACTATGCTGAACTTTGCAGGGATACACGATCTAATCCTTTTGTTTTAGCCTGTTTTTGATTCAATCAACATGAAAAGAAATGAACACCAGCCCAACTCTGAAGGTGTTGAGGGGAGAATGAATTCTTTTATGGAGTGGAAGTGCTCATCAGTCTTAAATGGCTCTGTCAGAGATTTCTATTCTTATATCTCAAGGATTAACTCCTTCAGATGAAGGGAGGAGAGATGGTTGGAGGTAGGTTGAAGGCTGTACAATACTAGGGCAATGAACTTTGATGGGCTGAATGGCATTTTCTCATGATTGATGTTTCTTACACTATTTAATAGCTTTTGTTGAGCTCACAGCCAAACTAAAGAATTGTCCCCAGACGCTGCGGATTGTACACTGGTGATAAAACAAGTATGAAGTCACAAGCTATTGAAATGATTTGCATCAATACACCCTCCAGTGCCTTCAGGTCCATTTTGGTATTTAAATCCAAATGATAGAAACTGCAGTGTTTTGTAGCAATCTGCCTTTGTCTTCTGAACCTGCATTTAACCAGCAGCTTAAAGCTTAAAACACATTAACAAAAGGAATAACTGAGAAATAATGGAAAATGCACAACATTTATAGGACTGTAACAAAAAAACAATATAGTAGGAACACCACCACCCCCCAATAATATTTCCATGACATTTTTTAACAAAATGTTATGAGGTAAATACATGGGGCAAACACTCCAACTGGAACTCCCTGTACCTTTTAGAGTTTCATGCTTGTCTTAAGATCTATGTAAGCTCAGAGTCATTATGGCACAGAAGGGGGCGTCATTCGGCCCGTCAAGTCCATACTGGCTCTCTGTAGAGCTATCCAGTCAGTCCCATTCCCCTGCTCTATCCTCGTGATCCTGCAAGTTTACTTTCCTCAAGTGCCCATCCAATTTCCTTTTGAAAACATTGACCATCTCCGCTTCCACCACCCTCGTCGGCAGCAAGTTCCAGGCTTCTAATAAGCTTTTAGCACTATTTCTGGGAAAATGAAAGGCAAATTTGTATGGTAACTGCTGTGATACTCGACTGCTTCAGCCTTCGACAGTGTCACAACAGACCTCGTTTAAAGTCTGAACGATGGAGTGAATTTATTACACAAATAAAATACAACAGAATAATCTAACAGCTAAGTAACAATTAGATATTTATAGTAGAACATCCTATATACAGCCCCTCAGGTAAACAAACACTAAAAAAACATAATTCTAAGGACTGTTAAACCATTAAGGATAATGATTGTTGAATACATGTTGAATTTCCCTTTTCTTTGAAGAATATCAACCTGCATATTCTGAGATTTTCAAATAGCCTCTTGGTTCCTCCAAGCTTCTCAACTAATCCCTTCTAATGAAATTTTCCAATTACTAACTTCGCATTTGCACAGAAGACTCATTATATATTGGAAAAGAATGATTGGAATTCCTTTTCAATGCCTAACCTTGTCAAATTCATAATGGATTTGCCAGTCAAGTACAAACTAAATTCACCATGGAAATTGGACTGAACTCCCTCTCAAGTCTTTTGCCCAGGAAACTGTAACAAGCTTTGCAGTGTCATGATAAGACTGGTGCAAGGGTTTGACTTAGATAGCTATTGAATCCCCTAAGTACTACCACCATAGCAAACAAGAGCTAAATCAGCACAGACCCGGGATTGAACCTGGGACTTTCCTGGTGTTTATGTCTCAACAATTCACCGAGTAAACTCATTGGCCCCAATTTTAAAGGGGTGGGAAAGCACCGTGCATAGGAGCCCTGGAGAATGATTGTGAGCAGAAGGCCTCTGTCGTAGACGCAAAAAAATGTTCCCCAGCAGTCAGGTAAGTGCTTAGGAGGGGATTTGGAGGAAAATCATGGTCGGGGGATAGGGAGGGAAACCTGGACCAGGGAAGGTCCAAGAATCCTTGGTCTGTAAGGAAACAAAATAAAGAAACATTTCTTAATTTTCTTCGCCTGTTTTGGCCCCCACGAGATTTGTTTGCTGCTCAAAATTGTTGGCAGGTCCGGTGGGACTGCCATTATTTTTACTTTAAAATGGTGTCAGGATTCTAATTGCACCATGGGACTCTGATTTTAATACATTTAAAAAGTCTCAGCTGCCTCTGAAAGTTTAAAATGGTGTTGGACAGGGCTGTGATGTTGGGATGTGAGCATTGCTGTCAAGGCTAGCATTTGTTGCCCATCCCTAACTGCCCTCGAGAAGTTGGTGGTGAGTCGCCCTCTTGAACCACTGCAGTCCATCTGGTGTAGATACACTCACAATACTGTTAGGAAGAGAGTTCCAGGATTTTGAGCTAGCGACAGTGAAGGAACGGCGATACATTTCCAAGTCAGGATGGTGCGTGACTTAGAGGGGAACTTGCAGGTGGTGATGTTCCTATGCATCTGTTAATCTCCCTCAATTTTAATCACCTGACTCCCCCTACCCAATTGGGCAGGCAGGGTTAAAATGGGAGTTAATATCTTAGGCCTTTAAAGGCCTTTTGTTTAGTTTGATTAATGAAAAACCTTCTTGTCACTAATCACCGGCCTTATTTATGCAGTCTCCAAAGTAGAACCTTCCTTAATAGCATGCTTAGGTTTCTGTGGCAACTAATGCCCTGGACCAAACTTTACCCTAAGAGACAGATGAGGCAGCTTATCCTGTTTTAAAATCCTGAATAAGATTTCAGTTGGTAAATCAGGTCAGAGACTGTATCAGTTGGTGTGAGGACTGTACTATATCAGTGTTGATAGCTGATCTTTCCTGGGGCAATGGTGGCAGCAAGTAAATGAAAATGTAATTCAAAATGTGCAACGTAATCATCATTTTGCCACAGTCGAATTGTAAAATGTCAGGTTTTAAAGAAATCAACTAAGCTGTCAAAAAATGCAACTGTCTCTACAGAAAAAAGTAAGTAATGCAGCCAGGTGTGAATATTACTGTGCATAAAGACAAGATGATACACCAAAACCTGTTAAACTCCAATGGCATATAATCAGATAAAGGGAAGTTGTTTTACACTGGTGTAACTTCTAGTTCTTCTTACCTAAATGGCAAACCTAAAAATAAGATAGTGATTTATACAGTGCTGCAACCTAAGAACCAGACTGAAAGGGTTTTACAATGTCAGAATAGTTTTGTTAGAATGTCTAATATCTTAATACAGCATGACCTTAATCTTAACTCAGCCATTTAAATGCACAAAAGCTGGTGGAGGGGTGTGGAGTGGTTCCATGAGAGACCCAGGACAACCTACGCTTGTCATTTCTTAACAAGTTACTGACCTGCACTTTGGACAATTCCGTGTGGAAACTCACCACCTAAAATCATAAATGTGCCAATTGACTGACTCCGCCCATATCGTTCAACTACAACTGTTCTTGGAATGAGAACCACATTTGCAAAGGATTATGAATGATAGGAACAGGAGGAGGCCATTTAGCCCCTCGAGCCTGTTCTGCCATTCAATGAGATCATGGCTGGTCTGTGACCTAACTCCATATACTTGCCTTTGCCCCAAATCCCTTAGCACCTTTGTTTATGAAACTTTAAATGCTGGGCCTTAGTAAATCCTTCTGCCACCTCACCTTCAAGATGTCACCAATTACTGACAGAACTATATATGCCATCCCCAGCAATAATGAGCTAAGTTGATCCCAACATTTCAAGCATTGGAGCCATAAGACAAGAGGCAGTTCCATCCCTTCATACTTCCAGTGGCAGAAGACAGGACAAGAGATTTTGGTGCCTGGATTTTGAATAATTCAAACTGCTTAAAGCTTGATTCGCAATTATGAAGGAGATTTCTGTAATACTCAGCAGTAAGGGGCTGAAAAATAGTGTTTATTTAAAATTCAAACTAAGGAAGGTCAGAGTTAGGCAAACACTGCAAAGGATGCTTCATAACTAAAAACAGAAAATGCTGGAAATACTCAGGAGGCCAGGCAGCATCTGTGGAGAGATAAACAGTGTTAATGTTTCAGGTCGATGATCTTTCATTAGTGTTCTGACTCTGTTTCTCTCTCTGCAGATGCTGCCTGACCTGCTGTGTATTTCCAGCATTTTCTTTTTATTGTTTCAGATTTCCAGCATCCACAGTATTTTGCTTCTGTGTGATTCATAACTGTTGCTTACGGAGACTACAGAGGTTATTGTGCATGACTACTAAACGTACAGAACAGTCTTCTTGGGTGTTTTAATCATAACTAGTCTAATGAACTGCCTTGCCTTCTGTCGGCATTTCCTCTGAAGTGAAGTGCTCAGCTGATTCCATCCCAAGAGCAAAATCTTCCACATATTTCTTCTTCCGAAGATGAACTTCCCGACAAGCTGTGACTATAGGCAACATTCGTACACCCAATAACAAGAGGGATTGAACAGATAAAATGTGTCAATGTTAATTCCACAGCATAATTGACAAAGATACAATAATACATTTAAGTTTACAAAGAAAACATAACAGAATGCTAATTAGAATGCATAATTAGAATGCTAATGATCAAAATCAAAATGCTATTCCAGTTTTAGAATTCCCAAATGTTTACAAACCTCCAATCAACTGGCACAGCAAATCTTAGCAGGATGAGCAACTTTGTTAAATACAATGCTGTGACACTTGAACGAGTGAAACAGTAACAATACAAAGATGTCACCAGCAAACTGCAGCAGCAAAGCTCACGCGTCAGTTGACGTTCAGCACGCACAATGTGGATGACGCTTATTCCGTTATATGTCCTCGACAGAGGAAGCCTGTCTGCTATTTGATATTTTATAGAACTGTAGTTTACCTTATTGTAAACCAGAATGGTAATATTTTCCATTTTTGCCACCGTCACAGAAAGACAGGTTAGATAATTATTATTGGAGTTCATGTGATCATTGTAAAGGTGAATTTAGCTTGAAAGTTAATCTAATAAAAGCACATGATTTACTTTGTTCTACTTTTCAAAGCAAAATTGAATTATTCCGAAAGGTTGAAACCATCTGAATAAGCCTTGTTTAGATAGGAAGTAATCAAAATAGATTGATTTTACATTTGCCATCATCAAACTAAGAAAACATTCGATCTATTTACTGAGTTCAAACAAAATCCTTCCAGGATTAAGCAAATCTCCAATTTATCTTTGCACTGTTAAACAATCAGCTACTATCTGGTTCATGTGTACATAGAATACATGTCACTTTATTACACTGTATTTGACCAACTGGGATTTAATGTTATAAAACTTTTATAGAGACATAAAGTGCTGACAGGCCTCAGTTTATCATCAGATTCAAAAGCACTTCCAATATGCAGTGCTCCCTCAGTACTGCACTGAAATGTCATTTTGGCTATGTAATCAATACTGGAGTGGAATGTATGAAATAAATGGACACCTACTGTGCACAGAATTGATAATATTCTGTTGGCATTTATTTGGTTTAATATTACTATAGCTGGAACAACCTTAGACTTCCTGAGAAGTTAAACGTCATGGCCAAGACTTGGTGGTAAAACATTAAAGGAGAGGTACGATGTTATGAACCCTCATTGTGAATGTGTGAATCAAAAAGTGAATACCATAGAATACTGAGGGCTAGTTTTAATGTAGAATAGTGCAGTCACTCATGTGAGAAAAGGCAGCAGTTAGATATCAAGAGCACGTGATGCTTCAGACGTCTTAACAGTAAGTAGGATGTAGAATGGGAGAGGCAATTAGCTTGGGGTCAGTGAGAGAATTAAAGGATGTGAAAGAAAATACTGTGGTCCAATGTGGCACTGAGCAGTTGCTCTTTAAGTTATTTCTGAAGAAGGAAATATGACACGATTGTAAATAGCAGACATCCTTCAACAGAATTGGTAGCTAACTAATGTTGCAATATATTGCAAGTGTAAAAACAGAAAATGCTGGTCAGGCATGTGAGAATAAGAAATACTGAAATGTTGTTTCTACAGCTTGTGGAAAGTTACCAAGAAGTCATTTGTACACAACATAATGAAATCACTGAAAAAGAGAACTGATAAGGGTATGTAAGTAGAGACCTTAAGACAGTACATCACTGACAAAGAGAACTGATAAGGGTATGTAAGTACAGACCTTGGGACAGTACATCACTTAAAAAGAGAACTGATAAGGGTATGTAAGTACAGACCTTGGGACAGTACATCACTTAAAAATTGTGCTTAGGCAGATAAAAGAGAAACAGCAAGAGTTAGAACAAAGGATGTAGTGAATAAGAAACTGCCCCACTAAGATAAAGGCTGACAGCTGCAAGTTAAAACACACAATGGAGAGCCAAATAAGGTAAAACAAAAACAAGAGTTAGGGGCTAGAAAGTTAGAGTAGGGGGAGAAGTAAACAGAGGAGGAGACTGTAGCAACCATAGGATAGGTTAGTGTCATAATACGTTATAACCAATAATGTAAAATAAAGGCGTGGACAAATGGATTTGTATTGTATAAACATGAACTGAATATGTTGATCGGTGTGCCTGCTTGAAGGACACCCGATCTTGCAAGAACGTTAAATAAACTTACTTCTTCAGAGTTTGACTTGGTGTAAATTATTATTAAGTGGGCTACGTTTCTCACAGGCAGCATCTGTGGAAACACAAACAAAGTTAGCCTTTGTTCCTCTCTCCACAGATCCTGCCTGACCTGCTGAATATTTCCAGCATTTTCTGTTTATATTTCAGATTTCTAACAATTGTAGTATTTTGCCTTTGTATAAGATCTAAGCTGTTCATTTTACCAGTATTCTGGCTTAAACTATGGTCGTGGAGAAGTAAGGAACTTCCCAGCACCTGACATCAGGTGAAGGAATGGAGATAGTAGGTTTGAGCAGATGATTTTATCCTTCAGTCCAATTCCTCTATTCAATTCCTTTGTATGTCAGGATATTCTTTATTGTTGATTTGTGCCTGATCGTGTTAAATTTGGATGAAGAGAAGTGATATGATTGGAGTTCATTTTTGAAAAAGAAGCTACAAGGGAATATTGTACTTGAACAGATTAATTGATGTATCCCATTTGATATTCATATTTCCTGAGTTTTGCGATAGCAGAGGCAATGGTACCAAGTTAAGATAATTCAATATGAACTGGCTAATTTCTATGAAGTAACATCTACCCTTGATACAACTAAATGCTTCCCTTTCATCCAAGTGCCTCCAGTATAATATATTGCATAAATCACAGGAGTCTTTCGTGCAAATCAATGATCCCAATTTAACAGGTAGATCTAAATTTCTAGGTGGGTCAGGTTTCATATTATATCCCCCTCTCCTGCATCAAATCAGTATTAACACAAGAGCACTCAATGAAGAGAAACTGCCTTCACAAAAGCATTCTGTGCTGAAATTTCATCTTACACTTTATTTAATACTCACATATTGTACAAATATACAGGAGCAGATGAGCATTTTTATGCACTTTGTACTTTCACTGGGAATACATTTAATATAATAATGTTGATGAGGTTTGAAAATCACACAGTGATGAAGTTGTAGCTTTGTTGCAAGTATAAGGTCAACCTGTACCCTGCGTGTACACTGGTCCTTCCTCCTAACCTTCCAGATCAGGTTCTGCTATCATTCTATCTATTTACTCGTTAATGCTTCACAAACCACTGACCACCTCCAGGCGCTTACCCATTGTCTCTCGAGACAAGGAGGCCAAAGAAGAAGACGACGACTTGTTAATGCTTCTGGTTCTCTGTCAAGTGGAACAATCATCCAATTTGAAAGTTCCTGCTCTGTACTTTTGCTGCAACTGAGTTACATCAAGCAGTCCCACAACATATGAACCTTGCCAGTACTCCTCTCCGCACACTCCACATCACAATACCACTATTCATATTAACTGAACTCTGTGATATCAGATGAGGTCCATGAATAACATCTGTTGGACAAGTGTTTGCATCTCAGGTCACTCTCCATTCAAGTGTTCAGTCAGATTTAATCATTTAAAAAGTGTTTCAAATAAAGGTACAAAGACAAGCAACACGACAGGGTCAATTTATGTTTCCATTAACTGGTCATAGAATCATAGAAAGTTTAAGGCACAGAAAGAGGCCACTTGGCCCATCGTGTCTGTGCCGGCCGAAAAACGATCCACCCATTCTAATCCCACCTTCCAGCATTTTGTCCGTAGCCCTGCAGATTACGGCATTTGAGGTGCATATCCAGACTCCTTTTGAATGAGTTGAGGGTCTCTGCCTCAACTACCCTTTCAGGCAGTGAGTTTCAGACCCCCATCACCCTCTGGGTGAAAAAATTTTCCTCATCTCCCCTCTAACTTTTCTACCAATTACTTTAAATTTATGCTCCCTCGTCACTGACCTCTCTGCTAAGGAGAATAGACCTTTCACCTCCACTCTATCCAGGCCACTCAAAATTTTGTACATTTTAATCAGATCTCCCCTCAGCCTTCTCTGTTCCAAGGAGAACAACCCCAGCCTATCCAATCTTTCCTCGTAGCTGCATTTTTCCAGCCCTGGCAACATCCTCGTAAATCTCCTCTGTACCCTCTCTAGTGCAATTACATCCTTTCTGTAATGAGGTGACCAGAATTGCACACAGCATTCATGTTGTGGTCTCAACAGTTCCAGCATAACCTTCCTGCTCTTGTATTCTATACTTGGCTAATAAAGGAAAGGATTCCATATACCTTCTTAACCACCTAATTGACCTGTCCTGCTACCTTCAGGGATCTGTGGACATTCGCTGCAAGGTCCCTCACTTCCTCTACACTTCTTAGTATTTTCCCATTAATCGTTTATTCCTTTGCCTTGTTTGACCTCCTCAAATGCATCATCTCACACTTCTCCAAGTTGAATTCCATTTGCCACTTTTCTGCCCATCAGACCAGACCATCAATATCTTCCTGCAGCCTTCAGCTATCCTCCTCGCTATCTCCCATACAGCCAATCTTTGTGTCATTCTTGATCATGTCCCCTACATTTACGTCCAAATCGTTAATATATATATATATATATATATATACCGCAAAAAGCACTGCAGAACGCCACTAGAAACATCCCTCCAGTCGCTAAAACAGTCAACAATTACCCTTTGTTTCCTGCCAGTGAGCCAATTTTGCACCCACCTTGCTGCATTTCCATGGATTCCATGGGATTTTATTTTTTTTAACCAGTCTGTCATGTGGGACCTTGTCAAAAGCCTTGCTGAAATCTATGTAGACCACATCAACTACACTACCCTCATCTATCTTCCTTGTTACTTCTTCAAAAAAATTGATCAAGTTGGTCAAACAAGATCTTCCCTTAACAAGTCCATGCTGACTATCCTTGATTAACCAGTACCTTTCTAAGTGACAGTTTATCCTGTCTCTCAGAATAGATTCCAATAATTTTCCCACTACTGATTTCAGACTGACTGGCCTGTAATTATTCAGTCTATCCTTTGCTCCCTTTTTAAACAGAGGTACAATGTTAGCAATTCTCCAATCCTCCGGCACCACACCTGTATCCCATGAGGACTGGAAAATGATGGTCAGACCCTCTGCTATTTCCTCTCTTGCTTCTTTTAACAGCCTAGGACACATTTCATCTGGTCCTGGTGATTTATCAACTTTCAAGGATGCTAATCCCATTAATACTTTCTCTCTCCCTATGTTTATCACATCCAATATGTCACACTTCTCCTCCTTAACTACAATATCTGCATTGTCCCTCTCTTTTGTGAAGGCAGTATTCATAAAGTATTCATAAAGAACCATACCAATATCTTCCGCCCCTACACATAGGTTACCTTTTTGATCTTTTATGGGCCCTACTCTCTCCTTAGTTATCCTCTTACTCTTAATGTATTGATAAAAACATCTTTGGGTTCACCTTGACTTTTCTTGCCAATATTCTGTCATGCCCTCTCTTTGCTTTCCTAATTTCTTTTTTGATTTCACCCCTCCACTTTCTATACTCATCTTGGCTTTCTGTAGTATTGAGTTCTCTGTGCCGGACATAACCTTTCCTTTTCTGCCTTATCTCACCCTGTAGGCTCCTAGACATCCATGGGGCTCTCGATTTGGCCATCTCACCCTTTTTTTTTGTGGGAACGTGTTTACTCCGAACCCCTTGTATCTCCCCTTTGAATGCCTCCCACTGTTCTGACACTGATTTACCTTCAAGTAGCTGTTTCCAGACCATTTTCGCTTAATCACTCCTCAGTTTAGTAAAATTGGCCTTGCCCCAATTGAGAACTCTAACTCCTGTTCTATCTCTGTCCTTTTCCACAATTATGTTAAAACTGACTGAATTATGATCACTACCACCAAAATGCTCTCCCACTGCCACCCCGTCCACCAGCCCAGCTTCATTTCCTAAAACAAAGTCTAAAACTGTGCCCTCTCTTATTGGACTTGCTACATACAGGGCAGAAAAGTTCTCCGGAATGCACCTCAAGAATTCTGCTCCCTCAATTCCTTTCACACTAAAACTATGTCAGTTAATATTGGGGTAGTTAAAATCGCCTACTATTACTGCCCTATTGTTCTTGCACTTCTCAGAGATTTGCCTACATATCTGCTCTTCTATTGCCCTCTGACTGTTTGGGGGTCTATAGTACACTCCTAGCAGTGTGATTGCCCTTTTTTTGTTCCTTAGCTCAATCCACATGGCCTCATTTGATGAACCTCCCAACATACTATCCCTCCTCGCAGCTGTAATAGTTTCCTTGACCAAAATTGCCACTCCCCCTCCTTTCTTATCCCCTCCTTATTGCATCTGAAAGCTCTATAACCAGGAACATTGAGTTGCCATTCCTGTCCCTCCTTAAGCCATGTTTCTGTAATAGCTATATCATCATACTGCCATGTCTATCTGTGCCCTCAGCTCATTTGTTTTTTTTGCTATACTCCTTACATTGAAATAGATACCCTTGAGCACGCCAAACTCTTTTTTATTTTCTAACACTCGTTTCCTCTGTCTTCCAGACTCATCCATTAATTATCCGCCTTCCATTTTCATTTCTGATTTTGTCCCAGCTGAGTCTACCCTCAGGTTCCCATCCTCCTACCAGACCAGTTTAAACCGTCCCCAACAGCACTAGCAAAACGTCCCTCAAGGAACTCAATCCCGGCTCTGTTCAGATGCAACCTGTCTGGCCTGTACCGATCCCATCTCCCCCAGAGCTGGTCCCAATGTCCCAGGAATCTAAAACCCTTCCTCCTGCACCATTTTTCCAGCCACGCATTTATCTGTCTTATCCTTCAATTTCTATACTCATTTGCGCTGGGAGTAATTTGGAGAATACTACTTTTGAGGTTCTACTTGCTAATTTCTTCCCTAGCTCCCTAAATTCTGACTACAAGACCACATCCCTCTTTCTACCCATGTTGTTAGATCCCAATGTGGACCATGACTGCTGGCTGTTCACCCTCCCCCTTCAGGATGCTCTGCAGCTGCTCAGTGACATCCTTGACACTGGCACCAGGGAGGCAACACACCATCCTGGATTCACGTCTGCGGCCACAGAAACACCTGTCTGTTCTCCTGACTATTGAATCACCTATCACTATGGCCCTTCCTCTCTTCCCTGTACCCCCCTGTGCAGCTGAGCCACCCGTGGTGCCATGGGGTTGGCTTTGGCTGCACTCCCCAGCTGAAGCATCACTTTCCTCAGTATTCAGAACTGAATATCTGTTGGAGAGTGAGAGGTGCTCAGGGGTCTCCCGCACTACCTGCCTAATTCTATTTGACTGCCTGATGGTCACCCATTCCCTTCCTCCCTGCATACTCTTAAGCTGTGGGATGACCACATCTATAAATGTACTGTCCACGTAGCTCTCATCCTCATGAATGCACCGCAGTGTCACCAGCTGCCGCTCAAGTTCCAAAACCTGGAGCTCAAGCTGCTTCAATTGATGACACTTCCTGCACAAATGGTTCTCCAGAATACGGGAAGTATCCTGGAGCTCCCACATAGCAAAGGCGGTACACACTTGAGGTTGAAGCAACCCTGTCATTCCTTTATTTATTAGTTGACCCTTTGCTACTGCTAAAAAAAACCTTACCAATACTACAACACCTTAGAATTAATAAAACCTTACTAGTACTGATAAATCCTACTGAAAATCAATACAGTTCACAAGTTGAAATTAACCTTACACAAAAAAAAACAGCTACTCACTTGTTCCTTATTATTAAGCTATTTACGCACACACCCTAACAGTGGTGTACTAACTCTGCTATTTACTGATATTCCCTAACCGCAGTTCCTCACCAACTAATCATCTTGCAGCTTTCCTATGATGTCACTGTTCACTTTGTTTTCAAACTCCAGCGCGCCCGGACTCCTCTCCACTGCTCTCCTGGAAGGTAAGTGCACCGAGAGTAGATTAAAAGGGAAAATCTGGCAGAGATTCATAGCACCAGATCTCCAAATGTGCGCATCATCGGCAGGAAGCTTCCACCTGCTTTTATTGACATTAAAGTTAGTGGTGGGGTGATATAATTTTATCCTACATGCTGCTTTCCAATGCTCGTGCATGCAGAGTGCTCAGTGCCACTCCCTCCTATATATAATGGACATTTGTGGTTGCTAGATTAGCTGTGTGCAGTAGTTCATTTAAAAGCACACTGAACAAATGTGTCTAAAGGTCACTTCTGTCTCGGTTTTCTTTCTGCTTCCACTTAGGTCAGCATGAATCTTTGTGGTAACTGTTTTTGTGTCTCATGTATCCAGAGATTTTTGGAGGAAGAAGAGGGGGACCAACAGAGGGATGTCCAGATCAGGATGTTCTGACCTTCACAGCCAGCAGGACCTTCATAACTCCATCTGGAGAGATGTGCACATCTTGTTTTGTCAAGTGATTAATGCACATGGAGGCTTCAATTCCCAAACTAGGCCCATGATAATGTCAATACAATATGTGAATTCCTGAATAATCATAATCCTAGATGGTTCTTCAAAAGTGCTCCAATCACAGTATATCTGGTTTTAAGCGGCACTGCATGAAAGGAAGGCCTTTCAATGTGACCAACAAGCACAGCTTGACTAGCCATACCCACAAAGGTGCCACCAAGCATATCTTCAGGCTCTGACACACCAGCTTGGGGCAATGAAAGCGGGGAACTATCTTTACAGCCTCCAGGTTAGCAGAGAATCAAGGTGCCAGAGTGCCTGTAAAAGAGTCAAGATCTCCAGGAGAGGAGGGGAGGCCAGAAAATTGCCAAATTAGATAGAAGGGGAACAAATCACTTTGAAGAGAAGGAACTGGGAATCATATTCCTATGATTCCAACAATTTCAAGGGCTAACTGTCATTTGCAACAGTATCTGTAAATCAAGGTTTTGTTAAATAATGTAATAAATCCTAAATCGAAAATAGTTGCATGATATAAAACAGTTAATACAGCACTTGGTGACTGACTTGTGCACCTTTTGCATTAATTAGATGTGGACTGTCATTCCCTTCCTCAACCATTTCTTTCATAAGCAGCAGTATTAGCTCTTCAATCCCTTTATCTTGCATTCAGCAATTGAAAGCTAGGCACTAAAGTAAACAATCTGCAAGACACAGACAGCATTAGTATTCACAGTGCAATTACTATTTAGAACAACTGGCATTATTGTATGATGAATAATGGGATTCCTAAGAGAACAGTGATAAATTTACTTATCAAAATATGAAGAATTTATCAGCCTCACTGACACATATATAATCATGCAAAAAGGTTATGGATTGTTATCCATAAATAACAGTACCCTGTTCTCCATTGGTCATACTGATGGCAAGTGCTGAAAGAACCAGCAGTATATTTGCAGTAAAGTTAGATTGCTCCTTTTCATAAATTTGGTACAACAGCAGCAAAGTCTTAGTTTAGAGATACAGCACTGAAACAGGCCCTTCGGCCCACCGAGTCTGTGCCGACCATCAACCACCCATTTATACTAATCCTACACTAATCCCATATTCCTACCACATCCCCACCTGTCCCTATATTTCCCTACCACCTACCTATACTAGGGGCAATTTATAATGGCCAATTTACCTACCAACCTGCAAGTCTTTTGGCTTATGGGAGGAAACCGGAGCACCCGGAGAAAACCCACGCAGACACAGGGAGAACTTGCAAAGTCCACACAGGCAGTACCCAGAATTGAACCCGGGTCGCTGGAGCTGTGAGGCTGCAGTGCTAACCACTGCGCCACCCAGTATTAGGCAGTATTTCTTCATTAATCACAATGATTCAGCAACACTCATCATATTACATCAGGATTCCCAACTAAGGAAGGTGACAATTTGTCTTTAAAAATAAAACACAAGCACAGGAACCTGTTGCAATTGTACAACAGTCTTTGCATACAGATGACACCATAGACTATGATCAAACAGCCAAAGTTGTGAAATTTGAAAAAGAAAAAAAAAGTCTTGCATTTATATAGCGCTGTCCAGGACAGCCAATGAAGTACCTTTGAATTGTAGTCATGGTTGTAACGTATGAAAGGCGGCAGCCAAATTTGCGCACAGCAAGCTCCCATAAACAGCAATGTGATAATGACCAGATAACCTGTTTTCTGATGTTGATTGAGGGATAAATATTGGTCAGGATGTCGGGGAGAACTCCTCTGCTTTTCTTCAAAATAGTGCTGTGGGATCTTTTACATACACCTGAGGGGGCAGACGGGGCCTTGGTTTAATGTCTCATCGGAAAGACAGCACCTCTGACAGTTCAGCACTCCCTGACTACTGCCCTGGATGGTCAGCTTTTTGATTTTTGTGCTCAAATCCGGGAGTGGAGCTTGCACCTACAATCTTCTGACTCATTTGACTGCTTTATAAACATGTTATTTGAAATGTGACATTATTTTGTACTTTAATAACATGTCAATGTACATCTTTATACTATACAAAGCATAGAAGCTGCATTTCTTTTTAAAAAGGAAAATGCTTTTTGTCCCTCGTGTGGACAGTGGTGAATCTGGCGAGAGAGATAGTGAGAATTAGTGACATTAAAGTAGATTGGTGGTATCCTGGAAGGTGGCGCTGCATGTGTACTTTTGATTTATTTGGGATGTTGCATAAGCATGATGGATTTTTACATGACAACATCTGAAATAACCTGATATAGTGCAATATCCTGCATCATTGCCCAAAGTCTTCTGATATCTTCCATTACGTGACTCTAATCTGCATTGGAAAAATCATCCATCATTTCAAAAAAAAATGCATTGCTTACATTATAATGGATTGAAAGCAGTAATCCAGCTATCGTGTTTAGCTGATGAACAGCCCTCAAGTTATGCTTGAAGCTTAATCCAATTGGGAATTGCTCTCACTGCTTAAAACATTATCGGAACCTCGTTGAACTTTTGTTTTAATTCACAGGTCCTGAATGGCTGACAGTTTCCTGCACTGATCACATGTCGGTCTTGAAAAGATTTTTCTCCCCCCAACAAAACTGTCAGCCCTTCATTTTCTTTGCAGTGAAGCTTCTTCAATGTTTTGGTCAATGGTTTCTATCACGTTAATGATTCATGAAGCAGAAGTGTTTATTGGATGTGTTATGAGGTGGCAGCCTGGTGAAGCTACAACAGAGGACTACTTGCATGCCAAACTGCATAAGCAGCATGCAATAGACAGAGCTAAGTGATCCCATAACCAATGGATCAGATCTAAGCTCTGCACTCCTGCCACATCCAGCCGTGAATGGTGGTGGGCAATTAAACAACTGACTGGAGGAGGTGGCTCCACAAATATCCCTATCCTCAATGATGGGGGAGCCCAGCACATTAGTGTGAAAGATAAGGCAGAAGTTGATGATCCATCTCGGCCTCCTCCTGAAGTTCCCAGCATCACAGATGCCAGACTTCAGCCAATTCGATTCACTCCTCGTGATATCAAGGAACGACTGAAGGCACTGGATACTGCAAAATCTATGGGCCCTGACAATATTACGGCAATAGTACTGAAGACCTGTGCTCCAGAACTTGCCACGTTCCTAGCCAAGCTGTTCCAGTACAGTTACAACACTGGCATCTACCCGGCAATGTGGAAAATTGCCCAGGTATGTCCTGTACACAAAAGGCAGGACAAGTCCAATCCAGCCAATTACCGCTCCATCAGTCTACTCTCAATCATCAGTAAAGTGATGGAAGGTGTCATCAACAGTGCCATCAAGCGGCACTTGCTTAGCAATAACCTGCTCGGTGACGCTCAGTTTGGGTTCCGCCAGGGCCACTCCTGACCTCATTACAGCCTTGGTTCAAACATGGACAAAAGAGCTGAACTCCAGAGGTGAAGTGAGAGTGACTGCCCTTGACATCAAGACAGCATTTGACCGAGTATGGCATCAAGGAGCCCTAGCAAAACTGGAGTCAATGGGAATCAGGGGGAAACCTCTCCGCTGGTTGGAGTCATACCTAGCGCAAAGGAAGATGTTTGTGGTTGTTGGAGATCAATCATCTGAGCTCCAGGACTTCACTGCAGGAGTTCTTCAGGGTAGTGTCCTAGGCCCAACCATCTTCAGCTGCTTCATCAATGACCTTCCTTCAATCATAAGGTCAGAAGTGGGGATGCTCGCTGATGACTGCACAATGTTCAGCACTATTCGTGACTCCTCAGATACTGAAGCAGTCCGCGTAGAAATGCAGCAAGACCTGGACAATATCCAGGCTTGGGCTGATAAGTAGCAAGTAGCATTCACACCACACAAGTGCCAGGCAATGACCATCTCCAAAAAGGGAGAATCTAACCATCTCCCCTTGACATTTAATGGCATTATGATTGCTGAATCCCCCACTATCAACATCCTAGGGGCTACCATTGACCAGAAACTGAACTGGAGTAGCCATATAAATACCATGGCTACAAGAGCAGGTCAGAGGCTAGGAATCCTGCAGCAAGTAACTCAACTCCTGACTCCCCAAACCTGTCCACCATCCACAAGGCACAAGTCAGGAGTGTGATGGAATACTCTCCACTTGCCTGGATGGGTACAGCTCCAACAACACTCAAGAAGCTCGACACCATCCAGGACAAAGCAGCCCTCTTGATTGGTACCCCATCCACAAACATTCACTCCCTCCACCACCGATGCACAGTGGCAGCAGTGTGTACCATCTACAAGATGCACTGCAGCAACGCACCAAGGCTCCTTAGACAGCACCTTCCAAACCTGCGACCTCTACCACTTAGACAGACAAGAGCAGCAAATGCATGGGAACACCACCACCTGCAAGTTCCCCTCCAAGTCACACACCATCCTGACTTGGAACTATATTGCCGTTCCTTCACTGTCGCTGGGTCAAAATCCTGGAACTCCCTTCCTAACAGCACTGTGGGTGTACCTACCCCAAATGAACTGCAGCGGTTCAAGAAGGCAGCTCACCACCACTTTCTCAAGGGCAATTAGGGATGGGCAATAAATGCTGGCCTGGCCAGCGACGCCCACATCCCATGAATGAATAAATAAAAAAAAACTAGGGGTCTGATGAAACAGGACTAATTATGTGTATTTGTCAAGAATGCTCTCAGTATTCCAGGTGGCCTGGCTGCATTGACTGTCTCAATAAACTGATTTTGTTTTCCCATCTGCATGAAGCACTCCAGCTGAACTTGGTATCAAACAAGCAGCCAATGAGAAAGGCTGTCAGACTTCTTCTACATCAGGAACTATCACAGAACCAGCCTCAAAGTGAAGTGACCACAGTGATTTTAGCCACTGTAGCACATGAAGCTGTTTTTTCAATCCTGTCATGCTGGTTATCAAGAGACTGCATGAAGGTCTGAGTGATAACATCTGGAGCTTTGTACCAAGGCAGCTGGCAAATTTGCTTTGCAGCTGATCTGCTCACAATAGTAGCCCAACTATTTGTATATTGTCAGGCAGATTATACAATAACTTGCAAAACCTAATGCCCAACAAACCAATCTAATAGCACTTGACTTTATGACAATCATAAAATCTGCCTTGAATTTTTCCAAAAACAGCTTCAATATATATGATTTGAAATATTAAGTTCCAGGCCTGCTCCATCTTGAATATCAATTTCCAAGTTGATTCATTCTTTAAATATTCATTTTAATTTCTAACATTTAGTAAAATAGGAAATTCCATTTCTTAGGCTATAAAAAGGATACATAAAGCCTGAACTTGAGAGACTACTGAAATTGTTTTCAAATATAATTTACTTAATTAAAAGTTATCTTCAAACCCACAAGAAAAGTAACAAAGTGATTGCAATATGTAAAACAAAACCTAAGGATGTTTGGGTTCTAGCCAGGCAGATCACTGTTCCATTGCTTGGCTCCTAACTAATTGGACTTTTATCTATCCTATTTAAGAGAGAGCTCTGTACGTGCTTGTAAACACTGGTGCACAGTGCTCTCGCCAAACAGTTACAAGGTTAAATGGCTGGGGGGGGTGGGGGGGGGGGGGGTGGACGGTGGAGGGAGGATGCGGGGGAGGAGAGAATCTCTGCTCTAATTATTTAAATTAGGGTCAGGTAGTCCAGGGGTTCACCACCAGGTTTGACACTGCGTTGGATTTAAAGAGCAAGGGGGCCATTTTCACTTTCGTTGCACGTGCAGTAAATTGGCTGAGCCAACTGTCCACCCCTTATAGAACCACATGGAAACTGGGAGGGGTGGTTCGCTCCTCCACTTTACCTTTCAAGCAGTGAGGTAATGTTTACCCACAAATGACGTCGTATCAAAACAGTGAGAGACTGCCATCTCTGTTTACATTGCCAGTTTAGCATTGGTACAAAGCTGAAATTGCTCTTCAACATTGAAGATTCGATGTGAAGGCAATCTTACTAATTATTTTTAAAGTACAATTAAATTCCCTTTTTTGGGCAAAAATGTAATGTACATGTTATGGTAGATTGATGATGCTGTACCCACATTGCTGAGACCCATCCAGTTTGTGGTAACTAATTGATATAACAATGATCATGAAACATTTTCCCATGGGTGGCACAGTGGCGCAGTGGTTAGCACTGCAGCTTCACAGCTCCAGGGACCCGGGTTCGATTCTGGGTACTGCCTGTGCGGAGTTTGCAAGTTCTCCCTGTGTCTGCGTGGGTTTTCGCCGGGTTCTCCGGTTTCTTCCCACATCCAAAGACTTGCAGGTGATAGGTAAATTGGCCGTTGTAAATTGCCCCTAGTGTAGGGAGGGAATATGGGATTACTGTAGGGTTAGTATAAATGGGTGGTTGTTGGTCGGCACAGACTCGGTGGGCCGAAGGGCCTGTTTCAGTGCTGTATCTCTAAATAAATAAATAAAATAAATAAATGTACAACAGACCCAGTTCAACTAGTCTTCCTTTATAAACAAAATTTTTCCAAACGTCACCTTTCATCAACTCACCTGGACACCTTGTACCTGAGCACATTTACTGATGAACAAAGCAGCACCTGTATGCTAGAGATGTCAAGTGTTTCCAATGACATTTAATAAAATGGCATTTAATGATTTTCGATTACACGCGAGAGAAAGCAGCTGCAGTAGCAGACTGGTAAATCACAGACTCTATATTCTAAACAAGCAGACATGAGCAGACCTGGAGCCTTTCTGCTGCAAAGCGGAAGAAGAAAAAATACTGGAGGCACCTTTTTCATTTGAAATTCAACAAAAGAGCACTTAGCAAAACATTTGCCTTTGTCACTCAGTGTTCTAAATCTGGCTTTCATCTGTCAAATGCCAAGCACCTGACAACACTAATCTATTCTGAACCCTGGCTGTCATCCCAGTGCTCGCTACAGATCTGTAACTAATGTCCACCTATCATTGTCACCCACAAGGCACAAATAACCAGCCTTTGAAATTGAAAGTGGATAGAGGGAGAAAATGCCATTTGAAAGAGCCGTGAAATTTGCATGTTGTCAAGATTAACTTGTTAATGAGATTGACGCTATGACTTATTTGATTTTGCCTTGCATTGGAACTGGCAAATGAGATGAAAAATTAAATTTGTCAAATGGTTTTACTATTTCTCCACAGACACTGAATGTTTATTTTGTTCTTGAAATATTTCACCTTATTTCTTACATGAGTATACATGCTGTTCTCCCTTCGCCAGCTACAGGAGAAATGTCATGAACAATAGATGCCCCTTTACGTTGCTTTCATTGATCTCACCAAAGCCTTTGACCTCATCAGCAGACGTGGTCTCTTCAGACTACTAGAAAAGATTGGATGCCCACCAAAGCTACTAAGTATCATCACCTCATTCCATGACAATATGAAAGGCACAATTCAGCATAGCGGCGCCTCATCAGACCCCTTTCCTATCCTGAGTGGTGTGAAACAGGGCTGTGTTCTCGCACCGACACTGTTTGGGATTTTCTTCTCCCTGCTGCTCTCACATGCGTTCAAGTCTTCAGAAGAAGGAATTTTCTTCCACACAAGATCAGGTGGCAGGTTGTTCAACCTTGCCCGTCTAAGAGCGAAGACCAAAGTACGGAAAGTCCTCATCAGGGAACTCCTCTTTGCTGACGATGCTGCATTAACATCTTACACTGAAGAGCGTCTGCAGAGTCTCATCGACAGGCTTGCGGCTGCCTGCAATGAATTTGGCCTAACCATCAGCCTCAAGAAAACGATCATGGGACAGGACGTCAGAAATGCTCCATCCATCAATATCGGCGACCACGCTCTGGAAGTGGTTCAAGAGTTCACCTACCTAAGCTCAACTATCACCAGTAACCTGTCTCTCGATGCAGAAATCAACAAGCGCATGGGAAAGGCTTCCACTGCTGTGTCCAGACTGGCCAAGACAGTGTGGGAAAATGGCGCACTGACACTGAATACAAAAGTCAGAGTGTATCAAGCCTGTGTCTTCAGTACCTTGCTCTATGGCAGCGAGGCCTGGACAACATATGCCAGCCAAGAGCGATGTCTCAATTCATTCCATCTTCGCTGCCTCTGGAGAATCCTTGGCATCAGGTGGCAGGACCGTATCTCCAACACAGAAGTCCTCGAGGCGGCCAACATCCCCAGCATATACATCCTACTGAGTCAGCGGCGCTTGAGATGGCTTGGCCATGTGAGCCGCATGGAAGGTGGCAGGATCCCCAAGGACACATTGTACAGCAAGCTCATGACTAGTATCAGACCCACCGGCCGTCCATGTCGCCGCTTTAAAGACATCTGTAAACGTGACATGAAGTCCTGTGACATTGATCACTAAGTCGTGGGAGTCAGTTGCCAGCGATCGCCAGAGCTGGCGGGCAGCCATAAAGGCGGGGCTAAAGAGTGGCGAGTCGAAGAGACTTAGCAGTTGGCAGGAAAAAAGACAGAAGCGCAAGGAGAGAGCCAACTGTGTAATAGCCCCGACAACCAATTTTATCTGTAGCACCTGTGGAAAAGTCTGTCACTCTAGAATTGGCCTTTCTTGCCACTCCAGGCGTTGTTTCACAAACCACTGACCACTTCCAGGCACTTACCCATTGTCTCCCGAGACAAGGAGGCCAAAGAGATATCATCGACTACAGTAAAAGCAAATTACAGCAATCCTGACGTTGGTTCTTCCGTTAATTGCACTGGCTCATGTGGAACCGGGCCACACAAATGAGGAATGTCCCAGGCTCAGTCACCCATCTACTTTGCATTAGCCAGAATAGTGGTCAGCATGCTGCAACTGGCCACAGTGCACTGGGCTAGGATCGGCCAAATTATCAGCTCAACTTGCTAATCTTGGTTGCTATAAAATGTCCCCTACTGGAAAGTGTAAATGTATGTGGAAACAGCATAACTTTATCTTTATAGTTAAATGATATCCTGAGTAACACTGTCTAGGATCACATATAAAGAATGGGCATTTGGGTACAGTATCAAAGTGGAACTATAATTCAGCAGAAGTCAGTGACCTGAAATCTGGAAGGAAGGAAAAATAATATACAATGCTAAGTTGACTTCCTACACATACACAGTCAAATTTTCCACAGGACTGTTATAAACAAATTCTTGGTTACACTCTGACACATCCAAAGAGTCACTGAACCATTTTTTGTTTCTTACATTTTAACTGTACCAGCCTAGATTACATGAAGTCTTGGAATTGGCCTTGAACCCACAACTTTCTGCTTTAGAGTTGAAAGTATAATCAGCTAAGCCAATCTAACACGTATTAATGCACAAAGTTATTAGGTCCTGATCTGATAAACAGGGGAACGAAGCCAAATGAGTTGAGATTCTGATCTAAAAGATCCGGTCACTCCTATCTATCTTGGCACTCCCTGCAATATAACCCCACTCTAATTCAAAATCACATTTTAAAAGCACTTTAGCAGTCACATGGGATGCCTGGGAACTTAGATACAGCACTGAAACAGGCCCTTCGGCCCACCGAGTCTGTGGCGACCAACAACCACCCATTTATATTAATCCTACATTAACCCGATATTCTCTACCACATCCCCACCATTGTCCTACCATCTACCTACACCAGGGCCAATTTACCTATCAACCTGCAAGTCCTTGGCTGTGGGAGGAAACTGGAGCACCCGGCGGAAACCCACGCAGACACAGGGAGAACTTGCAAACTCCGCACAGGCAGTACCCAGAACGGAACCCGGGTCGCTGGAGCTGTGAGGCTGCAGTGCTAACCACTGCGCCACTGTGCCGCCCAACTATTCGAACCCCATTTTCCAGCACTTGGCCCGTAGCCTTGTATGCTATGGCATTTCAAGTGCTTATCTAAATACTTCTTAAATGTTGTGAGGGTTCCTGCCTCTACCACCCCTTCAGGCAGTGTGTTCCAGATTCCAACCACCCTCTGGGTGAAATTTTTTTTTCCTCAAATCCCCTCTAAACCTCTTGCCCCTTACCTTAAATCTATGCCCCCTGCTGAGGGAAAAGGATCCTTCCTATCTAACCCATCAATGCCCCTCATAATTTTGTATACCTCAATCAGGTCCCCAATCAGCCTTCTCTGCTCTAAGGAAAACAACCCTAGCCTATCCAGTCTCTCTTCATAGCTGAAATGCTCCAGTCCAGGCAACATCTTGGTGAATCTCCTCTGAGGCGATAATCAGTGACAGTGAGTTTGCTTTATTCATATTCATGCAAAGTGCTAGATAGTGCAAGAAATCTGCTTGGGAATTTCTTTCATGTCCAGAGGACTGTGGATTCTCAGTCGTTTTGAGTATGCTCAAGACCGAGATCGAGAGCAAGAGACTTTTGAGAACTAAGGGAATCAAGGGATTATTGGGATTGGGTGGGGAAGTGGAGCTGATGCAAAAATTCAAACGTGATCGTACTGAATGGTGGAGCAGGCTCGAGGGGTCTTATGGCCTACTACTCCTCCGATTTCTTATGTCCTTAACATATTTTAAATATAACATTGAATAAGTGTTGGAGAAATAAGTCAGTTTTCTTTAAAAATCATTCACCTCGTAACAGTAGGATCTTGCAGTCCTGCACAGTGTATAACAGTGGCAAGAAGTGGGCCTGAACCTCCGAGGCCCAATGTGATGAACTCTCAGTTTCTGCCGTGGAGATGCCCATCAAACGTTCAAGATTTTAGACAAACAGCTTCTACCAAAAAGGGATGGCAATAATTGCCTGATCTTTAATAAACAGCTTTAAAAAAAAAGCAAAGGGGGCCAATGCATGGAGAGGAATTGTAGGTAACATTAGACTGAATAATGTAGCATTGAAATACTATCAACGGCATTATTTTAGGGACAAGGTAAACCAGATGACATGAAAGTGTAGAACAAAATAACAGTTCAGTGGATGTTTGTTTTTTGTCTATAAAATATTCCCAATGATACTTTTCCTCAAAAACTCAAAACACAATTATTTCAGAAGCATCTTTTTAGCTAAGTCTAAAACAATTAAGTACCCAACATTAAAGCTGGGTCTTTTCACATACCTGTGGTCAATGCATATTTCTTCATTAACCATTTTCTTTATTATTTGAGCAATCTATGAGATACACTTGTGTGAGCACTTTACACTGAAGGGAAATAAGCTGTTCACTTCAGAGCATTAATCGAGACTCTATGACAATCAGCAGGTCATGGGAGTTGGTTTTGGTGAAGTGAAGAGTCAGGTAATCCTGCATTTATATTCCATGAGGAAACTGGGTCTCTGTGCTAAACACTGGACTCAGCATGACTAACACCAAATGAAACCTAAATTGCAAGAGCAGCACATGGAGGATCATTGTGACACAGACTGGTACTTGGTTGGGTGGTATGAGGCAGATGGTAGGGCAATGTACTCTGTTTGGCAGGGTGTGACAAGTGGCATCCTCCAGGATATTGTACTGGGGACTCAGCTTTATCATATTTATCAATGACATGCATGAAGGAATAGAGTTGTTTATCCAATTTTACATAACACTGCATTTAGAGGCAAAGTAAGCTGTGTAGATGGGAGCGGAAAGCTATCAAGGGACATAGTTTAATTGCCTGGACAAAACTGTAGGAAGTAGAATTTAATGTGGGCAAGTATAAGGTCATCCATTTTGGATCTAAGACAGACAAATTGCAGTATTTTCTTAAGAGTAGACTAGGAACTGTGGAGTAGCAAAATGACATGGGTGCCCAGGTACCCAAATCATCAAAAGCTAGTAAAAAGGTTTAAAAAGTAAAAAAGCAAATAGAATGTTGGTCTTTATATCAAAAGGGTTGGAATGCTGGAATGCAAAAGTGAGGATGTTATGCTTCAGTTGTACAGAGCATTGATCATACACCAAGTGGAGTACTACACCTCAGGAAGGATACATTGGCCTTGAAGTGGATACAACACAGATTCACCAGAATGAAACCAGGGCAGAAAGGGTTCAATTCTGACACCAGGTTGAGTAACCTTGGTTTGTATTCACTTGAGTTCAGAAGGTTGATGGGTGACCTAATCAAGGTTTTTAAAATGATAAAGAGATTCAATAGGGTAGATACAAAGAAAGTAATTCCTCTGGTGGGATCTATTACAAAATTAGAGGTAGACCATTCAGGAGTGAATTCAGGAAGCATTTTAACACAAAGGGTAGTGGAAACCTAGAACTCTCTCCCCAAAATGCTGGGCAATGAAGGGATTTAAATATAGCGGGGGAATTTTAGATGGGAGGGATGGGAGACTGGGAGTCAATGCAGGTAAACAAGGACAGGGATGACGGGTGAACAGGACTTGATACAGGATAGGATACAGGCAGCAACGTTTTGGTTGAGCTGAGGTTCGAGAATGGGAGGGCAGCTGAGAGATATCCTCAGATGAACAATGCATTTACACCAACTATCTAGGCAGAGTGATCACTTTGACAAAGCATATGCAAGCATACCCCAGCACGAATAAACACCTTTTGGAGAGGAGAGATGAGAAGAGGTACATATTGGAAACACGTCTACTGCAAGACTATTTTGGCCTTTCAGTGACCTCAGTTTTCCTGCAACAAATGGTCTGCTTCTTTATCTATTACAGCTGAATTGCATTGTAGTTCCCTGACAGATGATGTGAAATGATGCAATTTCATCGCTGAATTGTCAGTTGTATTTTCACCACTGTCTCGTCAGATATCAGACTAAGCTGTTAAGGGAATTAATGTCTTTTCCTTAACCAGCTGTACATAGAGCTCGATTAAATTTCATAACGTTTCTGAAAGATTCAGCATTTGTAAGTCGCTATGCTCAAGCTCCCCTGTAACCGGCATGTTTAATTTACTTTAAAAAAAAATTCCTTCTGGCTCAGGACTGTGTGATCTTCAAACTCCCCATCTCCCTTAAACATTTCAGTCCATACATCACTGGACCCTGATGAGAAGCAGAGTCCTGATTGCAGATAAAGTGCAAATGTCGAGAATTGATTCTCCACATTAAGTATGCTGGAAGAGGAGCCTTGATCTAATGGAAACTTTATAGACCCACATATGTGTGGGTCTCCAATGCCAATGTTTCCCTACAAATCCACCTATTTATATTTAAGGTGCGCAGCTGATTTAACATAGCCTCAACGATGACAGAATGGCATTCCACACTCACCGGTATATTATTTCCATTATTTATGGGAGTCATCATTGTGGTCACTGTGGGACTGCTAATTTCATTGCATACCTAACATGAAGTCAAAAGGTTTAGCTCATACTAACACCCTTTTCTAAACTGTACATAGAGTCATTTACAGCACAGAAGGAGGCCATTTGGCCCATTAAGTCCATGCCGGCTCTCCACAGAGCTATGCAGTCAGTCCCACTTCCTGGCTCAATCCCCACACCCCGAGAGTCTATTTCTCTCAAGTGACCATCCAACTTCCTCTTCAAGTCATTGGCTGCTTCCGCTTCCTTGTGGGCAGCGAGTTCCAGATCATTACCACCTGCTGCATTAAAAAGGTCCTTCCTCATATTCCCCCTGCATCTTTTACCCAAAACTTTCAATCTGTGTCTCCTAGTCCTTGAACCATATGTTAATGGGAACAGTTGTTCCTTGTTTAGCTCATTTTAGTTTGTCATAATCTTGTACACTTCTATTAAATTTCTCCCCAATCTCCTTTGCTCCAAGGAGAACAAACCCAGCTTTTCCAACCTAACCTTGTAACTAAAATCCCTCATCCCTGGAACCATTCTGGTAAATCTCTTCTGCACTCTCTCAAGGACCCTTACAACCTTCCGAAAGTGTGGTGACCAGAACTGGGCACAATACTCCAGTTGGGGCCTAAGCAGAGCTTTATAAAAGTTCACTTCCCTGCTTTTGTACTCAAAAGCTCTATTTATGAAGCCCAAGATCCCATATGCTTTACTAACCACTCTCCCAATGTGTCCTGTCACCTTCAAAGATCAATGCACATGCACTCCCAGGTCCCTCTGTCCCTGCACACTCTTTGGAACTGTGCCATTAAGTATATATTGCCTCTCCCTATTCCTTCTGCCAAAATGCATCACCTCATGCTTGTCAGTATTAAATTCCATCTGCCACCTTTCTGCCCATTCTGCTAGCCTATCTATGTCCTGTTGCAGGTGGTTCATATGATTACAAGCAAGCAACATTATCAGAGACAGCATGGTCCAACTGTATGATCTCCTTGTTATGATAGTGATTGTTAGATACTGAAGAAAAATACAAGATAAAAAATTATTAACGGCTAGAAATGCATCCATGTTTACATTAGCCATAGGGGCACATATTCACTTTGACTCTGATGATAAATGTTACACATGGAGTAATTTCTAACCATCACAATGTTAGGGAAACATTTTCCATGTGAATGGTAACTAACTCAGCAAGCTGGTCCTCTTTTGCTTATGTCGAAATAAATCACAGCGGATACATTATAAACGATTGCAAATGATGTGTGAAGAACAACAATCCACTTGGAGTCAATGGGATATCAACCAGAAGTCTCCCAATTGAGAAAATGAGAAAAAGAGAAGTGTGTTGAATAATAAACTGTTTTGCATGGTGGATGCAAAATCTTTTTTTAAAATTAATTCATTCACAGGATATGGGCATCGCTGGCAAGGCCAACATTTATTTTGTATCCCTTTACAACTGAGTGGCTTTCTAGGTCATTTCAGAGAGCAGTTAAGCATCAACTACATTGCCATGAGCCTGGAGTCACATATTAGCCAGACCAAGTATGGACAGCAGATTACCTTCCCCAAAGGACACTGAACTAAGAGGTTGAGACTGACCAAACTCATTACACCTTGAGTCCTTACAGCCAGACATCAGAGAAAATTACATGTTATGAAGACTTCTCATTTATATTCCATATGTAGATAACTTGACAGCTCATGAATGACAAAATCATAATTGAGTTATTCCCTGCAACACAAATAAAATACAAACCACTTCCAGTGAATCTTTGTGGGTTGATCTGTCTTATATCCTAAGCTGTGAAAAGAAGTGGCTAGTGTCACAAGAGCTTCATTTTTTTATTGAAAGCTAAGAATTCTGTGTGCTTTTAAAATCTGAGAAAAAGGATTTTTCTCCGTGAACATTGAATGCTGAAACTTGGTGTTTGAACTGAGTGACCCAGACTGCAAGGCACTTGTTTCCAAGCAATTCAACAAAAAAATGACAAGACGATTTATGACGGTCACATGACTTATTATTAGGGTTTTAGTTTCAGTTTTGAAGTTTGTGAAAATACCAGGGAGCTGGAAGCAACTAGCAGTGAGCTGGCTGGGACCTGTGTTTGCAGACCAGAGGAGAAAAGACTCACTCTCTAAAAAGATTTGCTTCTCTTGGAAAAAAAATTGCTACATTTGAGGTGTGGCTGTGGTCTGCCTGAAGAGAGGAAAAGACCCAGGAAAAGAGGAGTTGTTGCTCTCTGTGGAGAAAGGCTTCTTTGCTGAGAGAAAGTCCTGCATTTTAAAAGGTAGCAGACTCCTACTGCTTCCAGTCTCTGAAAAATCTCTTCCTCAGGAGTGATTTCTGTTGCCTGTTCTGCTTTGGGAGATCCCGAAAGCTCAAGAAAGCTTCTATTGCTAGACTGCTATTTCAAAATCCAAGTAGACCTGTTGTTACATCCTTTGCTGAAAGATCTGTGTGACACCTGCTGCAGACAAAGTGCCATGAATGCCTACCCATCAGACTGTTCATCAACCTCGCCTGGAGAGACTTCGAGTGACATTTGACTATTTGACTCTGGGACACCTCACCAACTGGAAATATCCTACCAGAACGTTACAACCAGTTATTTTATTATTCCTAAGAAATAGTTGTAAAGAGAAAAGCCTTTTTCCCTGCTAAACCAGTTTTTGAATGTATGTGTGTGCTTGAAGGATAGGAAGAATAAGTAGTTATAAAATCTTTTCATATATAGATTTATCTCATTATTAATAAACTAAGGTTTAAGCAATAAATAGTTAATTTTGTTGTTGTTCAAAGAAACCTGGTTTGGCATGCTTTATTTCCCAGTAGGTGGGAAACTTTATATTTGATATGCTATGACCTGTGGAGTAGTGGTACTGAATTATCAGTGCATTACACCCACCTTGGTCGTAACACTAGCGAGATAGTTGATGCATTGGTTTTAATTTTCCAAAATTCCTTGGATTCAAAGAAGATTCCATTAGATTGGAAAATAGGCAATGTAACTCCTTTATTCAAAAAGCAAGGGAGACAGAAAGCAGGAAACTACAGGCCAGTTAGCTTAACATCTGTCACAGGGAAAATGTCAGAAGCTATTATTAAAGACATTACAGCAGGGCACTTAGAAAAATTCACGGTAATGCGGCAGAGTCAACATGGTTTTTGTGAAAGGGAAATCATGTTTAACCAATTTATTGGAGTTCTTTGAAGTAACATGTGCTGCGGATATAGGGGAACTGGTGGATGTACTGTACTTGGATTTCCAGAAGGCATTTGATAAGGTGCTATATCAAAGGTTATTGCAGAAAATAATAGCTCATGGTGTAGGGGGTAACATATTTACATGGATAGAAGATTGGCTAGCTAACAGGAAATAGAAAGTAGGCATAAATGGGTCGTTTTCTGTTGGGCAAGATGTAACGAGTGGTGTGCCACAGAGATCAGTACTGGGGCCTCAACTTTTTACAATTTAATAAATGACTTGGATGAATGGATGGAAGGTATAGTTGCTAAATTTTCTGATGACACAAAGAGAGGTAGGAAAGTAACTTGTGAAAAGGATATAAGGAGGCTAACAAAGGGATATAGATAGGTTAACTGAGTGGGCAAAGGTCTGGCAAATGCAGTATAATGTGGGAAAATGTGAAATTGTCCATTTTGGCAGGAAGAATTAAAACAAAGCACATTATCTAAATGGTGAGAGGTTGCAGAGTTCTGTGATGCAGAGGGATCTGGGTGTCCAAGTGCATGAATCGCAAAAGGTTAGTATGCAGGCACAGTAAGTAATTAGGAAAGCTAATAGAATGTTATCATTTATTGTGAGGGGAATTGAATATTGGTCTTTGTTTAAGGAAGGATGTAAATGCATTGGAGGCAGTATAGAGAAGGCTTTCTAGACTGATACCTGGAATGGGCAGGTTGTCTTATGAGGAAAGGTTGGACAGGCTGGGCTTGTATCTGAAGAGTAAGAGTTGACTTGATTGAAACATAGAAGATCCTGAGGGGTCTTGACAAGGTGGATGTGGAAAGGATGTTTCCTCTTGTGGGAGAATCTAGAACTCAACATCGACTCCGGACCCCATGAAGTCTCATGGCATCAGATCAAACATGGACAAGGAAACCTCCTGCTGATTATAAATTACCGTCCTCCCTCAGCTGATGACTCAATACTCCTCCATGTTGAACACCACTTGGAGGAAGCACTGAGGGTGGCAAGGGCACAAAATGTACTCTGGGTGGGGGACTTCAATGTCCATCACCAAGAGTGGCTCAGTAGCACCACTACTGACCGAGCTGGCCGAGTCCTAAAGGACATAGCTCCTAGACTGGGTCTGCGACAGGTGGTGAGGGAACCAACAAGAGGGAAAAACATACTTGACCTCATCCTCACCAATCTGCCTGCCGCAGATGCATCTGTCCATGACAGTATTGGTAGGAGTGACCACCACACAGTCCTTGTGGAGATGAAGTCCCGTCTTCACATTGAGGATACCGTCCATCGTGTTGTGTGGCACTATCACGGTGCTAAATGGGATAGATTTCGAACAGATCTAGCAATGCAAAACTGGGCATCCACGAGGCGCTGTAGGCCATCAGCAGCAGTAGAATTGTACTCAATCACAATCTGTAACCTCATGGCCCGGCATATCCCCCACTCTACCATTACCATCAAGCCAGGAGACCAGCCCTGTTTCAATGAAAAATGCAGGAGGGCATGCCAGGAGCAGCACCAGGCATACCTCAAAATGAGGTGTCAACCTGGTGAAGCTACAAGCCAGGACTACTTGCATGCCAAACTGCGTAAGCAGCATGCAATAGACAGAGCTAAGCGATCCCATAACCAACGGATCAGATCTAAGCTCTGCAGTCCTGCCACATCCAGCCATGAATGGTGGTGGACAATTAAACAACCAACTGGAGGAGGTGGCTCCACAAATATCCCCATCCTCAATGATGGGGGAGCCCAGCATATCAGTGCGAAAGATAAGGCTGAAACGTTTGCAACAATCTTCAGCTAGAAGTGCCGAGTTGATGATCCATCTCAGCCTCCTCCTGAAGTCCCCAGCATCACAGATGCAAGACTTCAGCCAATTCGATTCACTCCGTATGATATCAAGAAACGACTGAAGGCACTGGATACTGCAAAAGCTATGGGCCCTGACAATATTCTGGCAATAGTACTGAAGACCTGTGCTCCAGAACTTGCCGCGCCCCTAGCCAAGCTGTTCCAGTACAGTTACAACACTGGCATCTACCCGGCAATGTGGAAAATTGCACAGATGTCCTGTACACAAAAAGACAAGTCCAACCCGGCCAATTACCGCCCCATCAGCCTACTCTCAATCATCAGTAAAGTGATGGAAGGTGTCATCAACAGTGCCACCAAGCGGCACTTGCTTAGCAATAACCTGCTCAGTGATGCTCAGTTTGGGTTCCGCCAGGGCCACCCAGCTCCTGACCTCATTACAGCCTTGGTTCAAACATGGACAAAAGAGTTGAACTCAGGAAGTGAGGTGAGAGTGACCGCCCTTGACATCAAGGCAGCATTTGACCGAGTATGGCATCAAGGAGCCCTAGCAAAACTGAGGTCAATGGGAATCAGAGGAGAAACCCTCCGCTGGCTGGAGTCATACCTAGCGCAAAGGAAGATGGTTGTGGTTGTTGGAGGTCAATCATCTGAGCTCCAGGACATCACTGCAGGAGTACCTCAGGGTAGTGTCCTAGGCCCAACCATCTTCAGCTGCTTCATCAATGACCTTCCTTCAATCATAAGGTCAGAAGTGGGGATGTTCGCTGATTATTGCACAATATTCAGCACCATTCGTGACTCCTCAGATACTGAAGCAGTCCGTGTAGAAATGCAGCAAGACCTGGACAATATCCAGGCTTGGGCTGATAAGTGGCAAGTAACATTCGCGCCACACAAGTGCCAGGCAATGACCATCTCCAACAAGAGGGAATCTAACCATCTCCCCTTGACATTCAACGGCATTACCATCGCTGAATCCCCCACTATCAACATCCTAGGGGATACCATTGACCAGAAACTGAACTGGAGTAGCCATATAAATACCGTGGCTACAAGAGCAGGTCAGAGGCTAGGAATCCTGAGGCGAGTAACTCACCTCCTGACTCCACAAAGCCTGTCCATCATCTACAAGGCACAAGTCAGGAGTGTGATGGAATACTCTCCACTTGCCTGGATGGGTGCAGCTCCAACAACACTCAAGAAGCTCGACACCATCCAGGACAAAGCAGCCCACTTGATTGGCACCCCATCTACAAACATTCACTCCCTCCACCACCACCGATGCACAGTGGCAGCAGTGTGTACCATCTACAAGATGCACTGCTGCAATGCACCAAGGCTCCTTAGACAGCACCTTCCAAACCCGCGACCTCTACCAACTAGAAGGACAAGGGCAGCAAATATATGGGAACACCACCACCTGCAAGTTCCCCTCCAAGTCACACAGCATCCTGACTTGGAACTATATAGTTGTTCCTTCACTGTCACCGGGTCAAAATCCTGGAACTCCCTTCCTAACAGCACTGTGGGTGTACCTACCCCAAATGGACTGCAGCGATTCAAGAAGGCAGCTCACCACCACCTTCTCAAGGACAATTAGGGATGGGCAATAAATGCTGGCCTGGCCAGCGATGCCCACATCCCATGAATGAATAAATAAAAAAAAAACTAGGGGTCACTGCTTAAAATAAGGGGTCACCCATTTAAGACAGAGATTAGGAGAATTTTTTTCTCTCAGAGGATTGAGTGTCTTTGGAATTGTGCTTCCTCTGCCTTTTGAGGAAGAGAGTCTTTGAATATTTTTAAGGCAGAGATAGATAGATTCTTGATAAGCAAGGGGGTGAAAGGTTATCGGGGGTAGGTGGTAATGTGGAGTTGAGGTTACAATCAGATCAACCATGATCTTGTTGAATGGTGGAGCAGGTTTGAGGGGCTGAGTGGTGTACTCCTGCTCCGAATTCATATGTGCGTATACTTAAAATCAAATAGGTAAAATTAATGAGGCAAGAAAATAGAAAAAAAAACAGGTTTAATGGTGCACTGTATTGCATTATGCTTTTGTTTAAGATGGCGTCATTTGTGAATGTTGATGTCATTGCTGTGTGATGTGGATTGAGCATGTCTATGAATTGAACTAAAGCCAGAAAATGCTGGAAATACTCAGCAAGTCAGGCAGCATCTGTGGAGAGAGAAACAGTTAATGTTTCAGGTCAGTGACCTTTCATCAGAACTGGGAACATTTAGAGATGTAATAGGTTTCAAACAAGCGAAATAGGTGAAGAGTGGGGGAAAAGAATAAATGGGTATGTCTGTGATAGGGTGGAAGTGAGGAGAGAAGGAAATGGAATACCCTAGCAGTATGGGAAAGTATGCATTTCAACAGAGCTGCCCGATGGGACATATGTCCGTAGTAAACCAGTGGGTTGACATTTATCCAACATATCAAACAAAGGTAAAACAAACTGTGGCTGAACTTTAATTCTGTGGTTAACTGCACAATACCATTATGAATGGTGTTAATGGAAATCTTCAATTCAGGTCTAGTAAACAAGCTCCATTTTTGAATATTTACTATTCATTGTAAGAAACAGATGTTTCCTTGATGCCACAACTTTATTCAGCAGCTGTGCAGAAGGTCCAAGTTTGGTCTGCTGTGTATAAAGAGTTGATTTCATCTACAATACAGTTGGCTTTAGTATTCAGTGACCTGGATAATGCAGAAATGCTGTTGTGATTTTGCTGTGTTATGAAGTGAAGTAGTGGTTTTACTTTGGGTCTTAAATAGCAACTTGCTTAAAGCAAAGATTTGTAGTTCTGGAGGGGATAGACAATTAAACCTATTTTGAGAAAATCAAGAAATGATTATCTATTACTGAAGTATATGAAACTATAACATTATGCCAATAGAGCCATGGTTGTCATAGCAACACCACCCACTGCTCTGAGTCATCCTCTATTCCTGCTCACTATAATGATATCCAGTTTTCTAATGACATCTTGGCAACCGCGCATGAAGATTAATCTGCTGGCTTTGCATCTGCTTGTTTTGTTTTACTTGGAAATAAACTCCACAGTTAGCAAGGACTCAGGGTATATTCTTGTTTCTCTAGTGTTGTAGGCTTTGTAGACCACTCCATAATGCTGGCAGGAATATAACTTTCCTCATCCCCCATTCACTCACCCACCCATTCACTCACCCACCCACCCAAGTAAAGAATGACATAGAATGTTCTTCCATGTCTCCACTAGCTAATTTATTTTTCCCCAAGAACATTTTTGTTCTCTAATTTAGCAGTTTTGGTGTTAAATCCTGATTTTTTTCTAAATGCTTGCAGCTTCCTTCCATTCTTTCTATCTTCATTTGATGGTGAACATCCAACATGGAACCTTATTTCATGTGCTCACTTTGGGTGTTATGGTTCATGGAAAATCTGTGCCATGCATTTTGCTCATGTGCTGCACATGAGAACTGTAAAAGCTGGAGGGGATAGAATTCGATCTGCAACACTGATAAAAAATAGCTTACATCATTGTGATGATCCAACACTTTCCTTGGTGCTTTCAAAGTCACTGTCAAAAAGAGGAATTCAGCATTATGGGGGATTTAGAAACTGTACAAAAAGAGAAATAACCAAACTGTCTGTAAACCATTCCAGTTCCTCAGCTGCAGGAACCATGGAAATGTCACAGCAAGGAGGTTCTAGAATGTATACATGGAAGCCACATTCCAGGGACCACATTCCAGTGAAGGTAGGGCTATGATGTTGTAGCCCCAATCCTCTCTCCTAAGCTCCCAGTGAGCATGGCTCCATGCTGGGATCATTGGACTATAAAATTAGCCCAAGTGTTCTGGATTTTTGGATCTTTTGCAAAGAGTTTTAATGATAGTTTAAATTTTAGCCCCATCTTAAGTCTAGAATTTTGTATGTTGTGTTCTACAGAACGAAGGATTAATCTGCAACATCTAATATTACCATATTTTGTACTATGTTGCCCTCTGGAGGTTCAACAATGTAACATATCATATTCATCCTAAACTATCTACATGAGAAATGTGATTTATTGGAACATACTCTATCTATAATGCAAAAAGTTTTAAGTATCCAATAGTTCATGCCTGTCACATTTTGGATATCAGGCACACATTATAAGTCACACATGGCCTAATGCAAATATCTTTGTCACACTTTTAAAAAAGTATAAAGAATTAAAGGCATAAAGACAGACAGTCATTTGAAGAAAACTCTCAAGGAACAGAATATGCTGGAGCCACAATATCTGCAAGCTCCCCAATGACCTTTCCGCAAACAAAGCCTGGGTTCTATTGCCAGCCTGAAGACCAATTTAACCTTTGAATGAACTAACCCAGTGTTTACTTGTTAGGTAGAATTTGTAGCCGACAAGAGAGAGACACATTAGCAGCATTGCGTCTTACAAAGTAATTTGTGAGCAGTGCCATGGGAGATCCACTAGTTTTTAAAAATCCTAGCACCAGACCTCAGAAAATGCAATACTTGTGTCATAAAAACAGAAAATCTTATTTATAAATTTGCTAGCGTTATCTGACAAAGGTTTAAACACTAGCAAACAAAACTTTGTCAGCATCACTCTCATCCCAGAAAACAAATTTTGAGAACTACATCAAAGACAGGTTAATTAATTCAGTGTGTTAAACTTGGCTCAGTGGGTAGCACTCTCACCCGAGAGTCAGAAAATCAGCACAAAATCAAAGCTGGCACTCTGGTGCAGTACTGAGGGAGTGCTACACTGTCAGAGATACCAGCTTTCATAGAGTTATACAGCACAGAAACAGGCTCTTTGGCCCATCACGTCCATGCCGGCCATCAAGCACCTAACTATTCTAATCCCATTTTCCAGCACTTGGCCCGTAGCTTTGTATGCTATGGCATTTCACGTGCTCATCTAAATACTTCTTAGATATTGTGAGGATTCCTGCCTCTACCACCCCTTCAGGCAGTGTGTTCCAGATTCTAACCACCCTCTGGGTGAAAAAAATCTTTCCTCAAATCCCCTCTAAACCCCCTGCCCCTTACCTTAAAGCTATGCCCCCTAGTTATTGACCCCTCCACTAAGGGAAAAAGTTTCTTCCTATCTAGCCTGTCAATGCCCCTCATAATTTTGTATACCTCAATCAGGTCCCCAATCAGCCTTCTCTGCTCTAAGGAAAACAATCCTCGCCTATCCAGTCTCTCTTCATAGCTGAAATGCTCCAGCCCACACAACATCCTGGTGAATCTCCTCTGCACCCTCTCCAGTGCAATCACATCCTTCCTATAGTGTCGTGCACAGAACTGTACACAGTACTCCAGCTGTGGCCTAACTAGAGTTTTATACAGCTCCATCATAACCTCCCTGCTCTTATATTCTATGCCTCTGCTGATGAAGGCAAGTATCCCATATGCCTTCCTAACCAACTTATCTGCCCTCTCAGGTAGGGATAAAAGATGCCATGGCACTATTTTGAAGATCAGCGGAGTTCTCTTGGTGAATGAGCCAATGTTTATCCTCCAACCGACAACAGTAAAATAGACTATTGGATTATCTCATGCTGTTTATGAGCTGAATATATGCACAAATAGCTACCTGTTTCCTACATTAAAAGTGTCTACACTTTAAAACTATGTAATGACAGTAAAGCACATTGGGACATCCGAATGTATAAATACAAGCTCTTTCTTTACAGAGCCCTGAAACTAACCGAGTTCCCAACAGACAAAATGCACCCAGCACATTTGCAGTTGTGTTCCAGCACTTCCCTCTGCAATGCTCATTTCTGCAAAGCCAATTCAGCAAATGTCCTTGATGGATGGGACAATAGACACACCGATGAGATTACTTTCCTCTATTGATAAAGTAATTCAGTGTACAGTGTTACTGTCAGAGGAACCTGTGGATCCCATTCAGGATTTCAAATACTGTAGTTTATTCACAATTGGCAAAGTGAAAAACAAATGACACTTTTATTTGTGCTGTGACACCTCTTGCTTCAGTAAAGCCACGCAGGAATGAAACTGTTGCGATTAAATATTATAGTGTCGGGTAGGGGTAGATAACATGAGCCTGTAGGTGGGGTTGCAGCACAGTAAGGAAGCACATCTAAACAGGTAAGGCCTTTTCTGTCTTCAGTGATCCAATAATATGCATTGGATAAATTTCAACCATGGAATGCTGATACAAGAGGGTTAAACGCAGGTTGAAAACAATTGTGTGGGCCAAGACTAACTGAATTTAAACCAGGAAGAATAAGGAGCAAAACGGACTGCAAAAATCATTTATTATCGTTGCTGAACTAGCTGATCTTAGACAGGACAGTGCCAATATACTACAGCGAACTTCAGAATCCATGGGTTAGAGAACACAAGAATACAAGAAATAGGAGCAGAAGTAGACCATATGGGCCATTGAGCCTGCTCTACCATTCAATATGATCATGGCTGATCTTGGGTTTCAATTCCACTTTCCTGCCCACTCCCCATACCCGATTCCCTGCGAGACCAAAAATCTATCTATCCCAGCCTTAAATGTATTCAACGATGGAGCATCCACAAACTCTCTAGAGAATTCCAAAGCTTCACAACTCTTTGAATGAAGTAATTTCTCCTCTTTTCAGTCCTGAATGATCAGCCCCTTATCCTGAGATTGTGCCCCCATGTTCTAGATACCCCAAACAGTGGAAACAATCTCTCAGCTTCTATCCTATGAAGCCATTTTAAAATCTTGTATGTCTCAATTAGATCGCCTCTCATTCTTCTAAACTCCAGAGAATTTAGGCCCAATTTAAGAAAAAAATTGGCCAGGTAATCTGCTCCTCTCCAACCTATTGACTCACTCCCAGGAAACATCAGTAAATATTGACACATTTCAAACACATTCCTAAAGACCTCTTGTCCTAACGCCCAATACTCAAGGAAAACAATTCAATAATTGTAGCAAAGAAAATTTTCATTAGTATACAACACCACAGATAACATGCCAGTAAGTCAACAAACCTAGAAATCTGATGATTTTGGACACAGACCAAGCTACAGCAATGGATGATTGTTTGTTGATGTCAAAGAATAACTGCAGCTTGTTTGCATGCCATAACCCCATTAACTGATTGTAATAAAACGATCTTTGTGAAGATTTGTCACGGAAGTTTATATCACAACTAAAATAAGCAAAACTGCAAGCCAATAAGGATTAATTTTTGGAACTCTCTTAACTGTGATGTCCAAAGTAAAAATAAAGTAGCTGTAAGAGAACGTTTGCTATGTATAGTTGCAAAGTATTGCTGTTAGAATGTATAACGCTGAGATCCCCTCTCAGACTCCTGGGGAGCCCACTTGGAAAATCATATATTCAGGCAATGCATGCAAGACTAACATTACCACAGCCCTGCCTCCTTACCCCCAGTTGACTAGCAAATTAAAAACAATCAACTGGATGAAAATTTGAGTGAGCTCTTCAGTTTGTTTCACTAATTCTATACCCGTATATACTCATGTAAAAGTCGCTTTTGCGTAAAAGTTGACCCATGTCTTTAGGTCAAAAAAATCTTGATTTTTTTTTCCTATCTCTTGTGTAAAAGTCAACCTTAACTTTCAGCGTGCAGACAGAATATTGTAAATCACACACAACATCGATATTGCAGTGATTCCAAGCAACCTTACCAGAGTGGTCCAAACATTAGATGTAGTACTAACAAGCCCTTCAATGACAGCATCAGAAAAAAGTGATGCAACTCGATGCTAGAGGGAGAGAAAACATTCATCAAGGGAGGCAGCATGCTGACTCCAACATTAGCAACTTTGCGTGAATGAGTTGCGGATGCTTGAAATGAGCTCAAAACCAACATTGTCGTGAGATCCTTCAGGAAACGTGGAATTTCCACTGCACAAGATGGCAGAGGATGGCTATTTGTAAAATGAAGAAGATGATGATGACATAACTTGTTGATGATCCGTTTGATGATGCCATTCAAGCAGACGATTGGCAAGAATTATTCAGAGCTGCAGACGATGACGAGAGTGGTCCAGATGGATTTTAATGCACTCATTATGTCTGTCTCCATGGTGGCTATTATTTTAATAAAAGTTTAAAAATATGACTAGCATGAAAGTCAAACCCCCCAAATTTAGCCTCAAAGATTCGTCTCAAAAATTTGACTTTTACTTATGTAAGGTAATTTGAAACCCTGAATGGGATCACATTTTAGAAAGTGGTTTTAAAAATGCTGCAATAAAATTCTAATGATGTACATTTCTACTTTAAAATTAGTCACAGCATAGCCCTTTAATATGCGTTATTTTTGCTTTGGATGTTGCATCTGAAATCCTGATCAGCCTGAAACTGATTGCGTTCGCAATTGTGAGGTAAAGTTTATTCTAAGAATTTATATGGCAATCTGCCAATAATGGAGTCATGGCATGGGAATGGGCTGCAGTTAATCAATACTAAACTTATATCATCCATTGCCACAGTCTGGCTAGCTTCCAGGTCACAATGTATCATGATTGATTGGCAGATCTCAGCATAATTTGCAGGCAACAGGTTAGAGATATTACAGAACATCTTATCTAAATATATACCGATTTCTTGTTTCAATTACTTTCTCTACAAATAAATGAAAATAATCTTTGCTGTTTCAGGGTGGGGGGAGCAGGAGGGCTCTGAACAGAAGGTATGAGTGAGTGCGCTGAGCGGAAGGTACTTTAACACAAAGAACACAGAGGCTGCACCTCCAAAGCTGCAATGATACAATTATTAATGGTATTGAAAAACTTGATGGAACAGGCTGGAAAAGAAGTGGGAAAAAATAGAAATGTACAGGTTTTAAGCAAGTGAAGAGGGGAGGGGGAAATAAAGGATCAGAAGGGAAGGTCTGCGACAGGGTGGAAGACAGGTGAGATTAAATGACAAAAGGTTTCATGGTGCAAGGCCAAAGGGACTGGTAATGGGACAAATAAAGAAACAAAAGATGTGTCTAGAGACGGTATGAATGACAGAACAAGGAACAGCTGCCATTTGAAAGCAAAACAAAAGGGGGAAAAAAAATGAGAAAAACCAAAACCAGCCGAGAAAAGGAAACAAAATGGAGGCAGTTGTAAGTAACTCTGTTTCTCACTTCACAGATGTTGCCTGACCTGCTGAACATTTCCTGCAGTTGTGTTTTTATTTCAACTTTTGCCCTCATTGTGTTTCCTTTTCTTGGCTGGTTTGTGTTTTATTCTTGCTTTCGGAAGGCAACTGTTCATCATTCAGTCATTCACACCACTTCTAGACACATCTTTTCTTTCTTTATTTGTCCCATTATTATTCCTTTTGGCCTTGCATCAAATCTTTTGTCATTTAATCTCTCCTGTCTTCCACCCTACCGACCTTTCCTTTTGTTCTTTGCCCACCTTTCACTTGCTTTAAACCTATTACATTTCTAACTTTACCCAGTTCTGATGAAAGGTTGTCGACCTGAAATGCTATGACTTTCTCTTTCCATTGATGCTTCCTGACTTGCTGAGAATTTCCAGCATTTTCTGTTTTTATTTCATATTTCTAACATCTGCAGCATTTTACTTCTGAAAAGAAGTGGTTTGTCTAAACTCTGCTAGGTGGGAGTGAAATGATATATGACATGGTGAGACCCAAGGGAGGGATAGAAACAATTTAATTTTCCCTGAACCTCATTTATAAAGAACTTATGAAGTGACATAATTTCTATCCTGGGCTTTTCTTGGCATTGCATTTTATTGAGATCATGATCACTTACATCTCAATTTTAGCCGTGCCACATAACTCTATCAAAGTGCTTTCTTCCCTGGAGTTTTCAGACCAATGGTCGTTTAAGTTAAAATCCATGCTGTGAAAATAGTTCAATGTGATTGGCTGCCTAGCCTGCTCGATGACCTCACTGTTGCTATGCTCCTAGAGATCCCCTCGACCTGACACCAAATTCAAACGGTGCCAGGAAAGGGAAATTCATGCCAGGGATTGCTAGATCTTTTGGGCAGCTTTCAAGGTCAGCAGCGAGTGCTATTGCTAGGGCCATCATTTGTCACACAAAGCTGTTTACTTGGTTATCTTAACCTGCGCTTCAGTCACTTGTCATTACCATTGGACCTGCTCATATTGTGATTTCAAAATTTTGGAATTTCTGAACTCCTTTCACACTGTTCCAGTTCTATTACACAGAACACTAGATACAATGCCACTGAAGACTCCAATCTTTGCCTTCACCATCACCTTCAAAATTCTATAACTTTGCTGCTTCCCATGGAAGATAATTCCTAATAATGGAGGTTGTCATTTGGCCCACTGGTGCAGGCAAGACAGAATAAATGATCTCCTTCAGTGTTGTAAGATTCGGTGTCCCTATCTGATCATGTTTCAATTCCCAGATCTGTGAAACAATCCATATAATTTATCAACTTGTCAACAGTTTGTTTCACAAAATACATTCAAAATCAGTGTGCATAAGAGTGGAGAGATGCTGATCAGAAACAAATTATGGGAATGCCATTTCAAGAGGCAATGAAACAATGAGGTAAATGCTCAAGTTTATTGCTTCTAGTGAGGAGAGTGTCCTGTCAGGGTGCAAATCGGGGAACGTGGATTGGAAAATCATCACATGTGGTATGGCCATGCGTCCATTCATTTCTGCAAGATCACTGAGGGTGTGGGGAGGGAAAATCGGACCTTCAGCCAACATCAAATGACGCCAGGGTAGGCTTTCAGTGTATGCAAACAGACGCAATATCAGCAATGCGCCTATGACACTCGCCCAACATGATGAACGACAGGCCTGAATTTTCAGATTCACGTTTCTAATATCTTGTTAGCAAGCTGTGAGCACCAAGTAGGGCCCCCATTGCAACCCACCATTTCCAAGGTGGTGGGTGCAGGGGCAGTGGACGCCAGGTGGGATGCAGAGTCAGGCAGTACGCTGGAAGATTTATGTGGGGCCAGAAGTGACCCATGAGAATGTTTTAAAAAAAACCTTTTGCTGACTTCCAGAATTGCCTTTAAAGATTAGCAATTAGGCCTTGCAATGCCAAGAGAAAATGGGACATGTATTCGTTATACATATTGCGTCTATTTCTCCTTTAAAAAGTCATAATCAGCATCTGACAACAGCACTGCTTTGCATAGCTAAACTGTCTCATTCTGGGTGCCGACTTAAAGGCCTCGGAGAAATCTGGTTCAGGCAAATGGCCACACAAGGCCGCAAGCAGACTTAACTGCCCGTCACCCATTTTTCAGGTGAGAAATGGACGACCACCATTTGAAAGTCTCCCCAACTGTGTTTCTGGAATTAACTGCAGTAAAATTGGTTCTGCTTTTCCAGCCAGTTAACATGATGAATCCAGGCGAATAAAAGAAAATAAGAGACATCAGGTTGTGTATCTATAAACCCAACTTCCAAAAATTTGTTTGATGCTCCTGTGAAGTGCCTGGGAGTGTTTTACTACATTAAAAGTTTTAAACAAGCTGTTGTTCAAGTACAAAAGTACACATACAAGAAAAATCAGCATGCATTCTACTATGAAACTAAGCAACACAACCCCATCATGCACTTGGCAGTAGTGTGGTGACTGACAATAATCTAAATAAATTTGCTCAGAATCAGAATTAGCACCAGAGCTTAGGTGCTTTTTGCTATTAGATTTTGTCAGTGGAGCAGGGCATTATGGTATTCCAGCAACTCTAATTATCTAATTTAAAGCACAATTTATTCCTTTTAACAGAAGAAATTATATGTTTGTAAAGTTTATATATTTTGACTTACTGAACTATTCCAGATCAATTTACTTTACATGAAGGTGCCCATCCTATATAGTCCTCCTCTGTACATGATTCAACTCAAATACACCCTCCTTCTGTCATTCCTCCATTCAATTCTCAATTCTTCAATCTCTGGTTACAGAGCTAGGCTGTTGGTCCCACTGTTTACCAAGATCCCAGATATCCCTTTTCCCTCGCCATGCTATTATCAGCTCCCACTTCAACTAAGTTGTGTGCACTTTTTTGAGCTGAAAAATGCAGGAAAAAGTCTAACTAAGGAGGTATGCCATAAGACACCCTCAGGTTTTGGCCCATTATCTTTACTAATTCTGACTTAACCATATGTGTAACATGTACTATCTTGTCAAGGAAGCAAAAAGGATAGCTGCTCCAAGGAATGTTGATAACGTTCCTCTCCAACTATAGCATTGTGTGTCTCCTGGTTGATTAAACAGAGTTGTCACATTCCTTCCACCAAGCATTGCCTGCCCCTAATCAGAACAGCTCAATTAACCCTTCAACTATTGAGTTTGATGAATTACTTTAAATTATTTAAGGCACTTGTTTTTGTACATACTTTATCCTTTTCTGGAAAAAATTAAAATCTTTGAGATTCTCATTTTTGGAGCAATTTCAACCTACATAACTGGGAGTACACAGTTACCAGAGCTCAGAAAAGATGATCAATAAAGTTGAGTAGAAAAATACCATACTTGGTGAAGAAAGTACAGAACTTATAATTGTACATGCAAGTACACAAATCAAATCAGACTCAGCAGTTCATACTGTGCAAGTGTAATAAATCAAGTCATGACATGTTGAGTTTATAAGTCATTGTCCATGTAATTACCTCATTCCCAGAGAATCTAACAACTTCTGCTGAAACAGAAACCAGTGAGGTCATCTAAATGATTTGACAAACCATACAAGGAACTGTTGAATACACCTCTCCTAGTCTGTGACGGGCAAGATCAATCAAACCCTTAAGCAAAGTGATCACTCCCATTAATACTACAAAGCATGGATATTATGAGACAAGTTGTCTTAGGATTGTACTGCATTTAATTTTAATATTTTAACCTCATTTAAGCTTCTTTCCCTTGAGAACAAAGAGCATTTTACTTCCTTTTAGGTAATTATTCTTTAGATTAGCAGACACTGCATATATACTCCTGAAGCAGGCAGCCCGATGGATGAGGCAAAAGGACATGTCTATCCTTTTAAAAACTTCATGCAGAGATCATGTGATGTTCCATTCTGAGATTCCAAGAATATCTCACTTTTAATGATCGTTGTTATCTCAACAAAGTTCATAAGAATTTCCAGGTCCCATTATAGTTTGGGGAAAACAAAAGATTTATTCAACTCTTTAAACAAAAATATTGCTTCCTTAAAATAGAAAATGTTTAGGATTTTCTTTTGGGGAATGGGAAGACCACGCAAATGTACATAAAACGATGGTTCATCTCGAAGAAAACCCAAGTGAGAAACAGCAAGACATGGGAGGAGAATAAGCACAATTATGAAGTGCACCCCATTCAATGATGGATGAGAATTGCCTCTTGGGCCATAATCCACTTTTCATGAATATCTATTCTGATACCAATTCAGTAGCTAAGTAGCTCAAAAGCAAACTAGAGGACAAAGCAAGACAATTCTGATTACGAGTAAAGGATGGACACAAGCTACACAACCTTTCTACCAGGAAGATTTGTCACAGTTGTGCTTGAAGCGGTTGCTTTGCTCTTGAACACACGCAGTGGATACAGCTGTCATAGAATACCCCCAGCTTGGGAGTTATCTTGATACTGATATCTTGAAAGCTGATACCCAAGGCAGAGACAGTCCTTCAAACATTCTGTCGATTTGAAGGCCAAGCCACCAAGAGTTTCAGCCAAAACAGAAATAATGAGTACTGTATTGGGTAGAGTGTAAGAATGTTTGTCTATTAAGTCAAATATAATTCTGAATGAATTCTGGTACTGGAATACGAGTGTCAAGGCTGGCATTATCAGGTGATCCACTGTATCCCATAACATTTCAGTGGGTCATTGCAAAAATCAGAGTTTTCAACTAGGACAAGTTGAAATGGATAGTGATCGGTGATTCTAAAGGAGTCCCAGCTTGTGATGTAACCGGTTTAGATCCTGAATGAAGAGGCGATCAGACAAGTCAGAGGCCCCTTCCATTAAATGGTCAGCAAAGTGATACTTTCCCAAATGATTCTTCTGTCCAAGTGATACACAGAAATATCCACCACACATACTCTAACGGAGTTAGGTTTTCCCAACACATTAAAAAGTTAAAATAAATATAGGGCTTTCTTGAAGTTTACAGACTTTATGATCTGGCTTTTATCATCTTTAAAAGTTAGGAGATACAGGGGGATTCTCATTTACAAAATACAACTTTTTGGCAGACAAAGGTAATAAATCTGTATTTTAAAAAAAATAGAAGTTTGCCCCTATAAAATCTCAAATTATGTTAAAATGAACCATATCTTGGGAAAATCAATTAACTACATGTTACTCTTAGATTGAATCATTGCAATGGTCATGATTGATCAAAAATAATGGATTTAACATGTATGTAGTAGTAAAAACAATTTATTTGGAAACAAGTGGTTCTATGCTCAATAGGACAGCTAATGTTTGCACTAGCTATATGATAGCAAAAACAAAGTTAAACTCACATGTAGCCCTTAACCTCTCCAGGAAAATCTCTACACCTTGTCAAAACATTTCAGCTCATGCTCTTTAAGGGTTAAGAATTGCTTATTGAAGTAATGCTACTGAGATGTTAGAATACTTCCATAACAAATAGATTTTTCAAAATTAATTTTGCATCTCCTGTTGCAAAATATTTGGTTTTTCTTTAGTCAACATTGACCATTCCATGGTACTATGTCAACATTGCTTATTCAATCTTATCATGCTACTTTTCACAATGTAATATTTGGCTCTATGTAGCAGGTTTCTGAGGCTTATTTCTTGTAATTCATCAACTTACTATGGGTAAGGTCACAAGCAATTTATTAGTCACGAATAAAAATCCTAAAATTTCTAAAATCATTATTTACGCCTCCCGCTATCTCGGTTTCCCTGTTCCCTCTTTTTAAATTTCTGCTTCACCTAATCTAGCTTCTCTTATTACATAGTAAAACAGATAATGCTGGAAACATTCAGCAGGTTAGGCAGCATCTCTAGAGAAAGAAGCAGAGTTAATGTTTCAGGTCGTTGGCCTTTCGTCATATCTGGAAAAAGTTAGAGATGCGATAGGTTTTAAGCTTGTACTATGCCAAAGAAGCTCAACGCAAGTGCTGGAGGAACAGCATTTCAACTTTCAATTAGGTACTGTACAGCTTTCTAGACTCAACATTGCATTCAACAATTCCAGATCATAACCTTTACCCCACCCACTCACTCCCATTCCTTTTGTGTTTTTTGTTTTGGATGGCAGCGGTTGGTAATGATTCGGCTATTCCCATTTATACCTCCTCCAGCCAACTGTTTGTTCCTTTACTTACCCCATCTCTATCTCCTTTTGCCTTGTATCATTCCGGGTCACTTAATCTCTTCTGCCTTCCACCTCAACACAGACCTTTCCTTCTGCTCTTACCCCCTGCCCGACCTCTATACTTCTAAAACCTGTTATATATCTCTCATTTTTCAATTCTGAAAACTTTAACTGTTTCTCTCCCCACACACTCCCTGACCAGCTCAGCATTTATTTCAGATTTCCAGCATCCATAGTATTTTGCTTCTCATTTTCTTTACACTGTTATTTCTTAAACGTATTTGCTTTCCTTTGTCTCCTGCAACATACCAACCAATTTTAGTGTCAGGTGCACTTTGCTTAAAATCCACCTAATTGCCTGCAACATTGGATTATGTCTCCAGAGTGTTTTTTTCCTCCCTCAGCATTTTATTTAGCAGGAATAATGATGTATTTCATCAGAGGCCCATGACAAAGGAACAAAAATTGGTTATCCCAATGACAATGGAGAGGGGGAAGTGCAGCACAGCAGAATTATACAGCTACAATTTCAATAATGGAAATGGAAAGAAAGGGAAATGGCAGCCTTATTTCAATTTTCCAATATACAGCAGAAAAGTGGAAAAACAATAAATCAAGACAAAATTAACAAAGTTTGTACCAAAGTAAATTTAATCACATACCTTAATTGGAAGTTTGACAATGACACCATCACCTGCAAGTTCCCCTCCAAGTCACGCACCATCCTTATTTGGAACTAAAACGCTGTTCCTTCAATTGTTGCTGTGTCAGAAACCTGGAACTCCCTTCCTAACAGCACCTTGGGTGTACCTACACCACATGGACTGCAGCAGTTCAAGAAAGCAGCTCCCTACCTTCTCAAAGGCAATTAGGGATGGGCAACCAATGCTGGCCTTGCCAGCAATGCTTACAGCCCAGGAACGAATGAAAAAAAATTTAGTTTGGAAATAAACACCTGCATAACAGTAAGGAATCTTAATGTTCACAATTTCCCAAACCATTCTCTCCAATTCTTCAACTTATTCATAATTTTTTTTTTTAGATGGTTGTATCTACTGATAATCACCTGTATTTATTTCACCCAACTTAGCTTGGTCAATATTTCATATTTGAATTCACACGAACACATGCAGACTCATGGCAGTTCAGAGTTCATTAAACCATTCTTAAATTATTCAAATTACAGAGTACTTGCACACACCTGATCATGTTCTCATACACAAAATCACATTCTGGTTTAGAAGTTATCCAAACACATTTTTGGACTAAAGCATCACTGATATCAGTGACAGAAATGGAATAGCTTCTGAGCGTGTACTTTTTCCAAGTTTTTCTTCCCTCAGCTTCAGTCTCCTTGAAGGCACAGACATAGGCCAGATTATGTTTCTATATGTTAGCTGTGACTCAGTTGGTAGCATTCTCACCTGAGTCACAAGGTTCCAGGCCCAGTCCAAGACTTGAGCACAAAAATGAAGATTAACACTCAATTGCAGTACTGATGGAGTGCTGCATTGTGGGAGGTGCCGCCTTTTGGATGAGCCATTAAAACGAGGCCCCATCAGCGCTCTCTGGTGGATGTAAAAGCCCCGTGGCACTAGTTCAAAGAGCAGGGGAGTTATCCCCAGTGTGCTCGCCAATATTTCCCTCAATCAACATCACTAGAACAGATTATCTGATCATTATGACATTGCAATTTGAGAGAGCTTATTGTAGGAAATATGGCAGCCAATTTGCACACATTACAACAATGACTACAGTTCAAAAGTACTTCATTGACTGTAAAGTGCTGCGAGATGTCCGGTGGTCATGAAAAGTGAGATATAAATGCATGTCTTTCTTTCAAGTCTTTATAGGTGACAGTACCTCACCCAAGTGACGAATCTTGAGAGAATCTGGGCAGTAATTGCCAGCGGCCTTCTTAACCACAGGGGTTACCTGCACCAAACCTAATCCTGTGTTTCCATGTTCTTTCTCTCTCTTTCCCCACCCACCTTTCCAAACTAGCTCACCCTGAGATGAATAGAGCCCCAATTGTCACCCTCATCTAAACTGGTCAAACCAGCGATTAAGATTTTACCTGGGATGATAGTCTCATCTGTATGATTCAATTTCACATGATGCATTGTATTTTCCCACACAACCATTTAAAAGCAATATACTTGTGAAGAATTTGATGCTTCACTGTCAGAAGACATGAACAATTTGATGTGCAACATTGTAAGATTAAAAATATAACTGGATGGTTCGTGCTAAATATCAACTAAGACTCAGCTTAATCTCAAAACAGAATTTTAGAAATCTGGTGCAATTATTACCTTCACCAATTGCAGAATAGGCTGCAAAACTTGGAAATCCAGGCAGAAACTCAACTAACAGAAAATATGAAATCTCAAAAATGAAATCCTCGTGATATATGAGCTATCCAGATCAAAATTTATTTTGTTTATACTTGCAATTTCAAGTAGGAAGGCAGGAAAGTAATTACTTAATTTTAACTTGCAATTTTAGCCTTCTTTATTGAATGAAAAGGAGGCTCAAACAATTATATTCAAAAACAGAAAGCAAAATTAGATTCATATTTAGCATCCACAGTATTAAGACTGTTCAAAGCTTTCGTTTGGAATAGTCATCTCAACCATTTTTATAGCGATGTATTCAATCTGAGAGGGTTGTCTCTCAAACCAATCAACTAAATTTTCAATGAAGTATAATTCAATTTGCGAGTAGTTCAACTTTTCCATTAGGCCGACATATAACTTGCATTTATATAGCACCTTTAAAGTGGTAAACATCACAAAATTTAACACTGCACCAAATGAGCAAATATTTAGAGAATTGACCAAAAGCTCAGTCAAAGAGGTAGGTGTTTAAGGAGCATCATGAAAGGAGGAGAAAAGGGTAGAGGGGGAATTCCAGAGCTTTGGACCTGGGCAGCTGAAGGCACAGGCGCCAAAGAGGAGCAATGAAAATTGTGGACTCAAGATGCCAGAATTGGAGGTGGTTACAAAGATAAGGGAGGGGAGAGGCCATGGAGGGATTTAAAAACAAGGACGAAAATCTTGCATCCAAGTTTAAACTGCCAAAATGCATATGCTATTTGTCTACAGATCTAAATAAGTCTAGAATAATGACAGGCGAAAGGATTGTTCAAAGTAGTCACTGCACCAAAGAGGTAACTTTCTTAAAATTAACACAAGTCTAAGCCATAGCTCTAGCCTAATCTTATCCTCACCGATTGAAACTAACTGATCATATAATGCATGACAAAATCATCCTTCAAAAACAATATTCATGACCAAAGTGAGATCAAATCCTGAAGTGGAATCAATACTCAACTATATTACATTTCAAACAGAATTTAAAGTTGAGATTTGAATAATGTAACACAAATATTGAAATGTGCAATTTTATTCAAGTGTGGCATTTTACTGGTTTTGAAGCACAAGAACCAATGTTTTCACATTTTGCAAATGCAAAAATTAGCATTTCAGATTTAAACAGAAAATCAAAGAAAAGCCCTTCTCAGTTTTCCTAGCAGGCTAGCATTTTGCATTTCTTCAAATAGACCCAAAGATTTTTTTTTTGTGCTCGTCATTACAATGAAAAGCAATTCCCTTTTCTGTTATTTGTTTCATGGGATGCAAGTGTCACTGGCAAGGCCAGCATTTGTTGCCCATCCCTAACTGCCCTCGAGAAGGTGGTGGTGCCTTCTCGAACTGCAGTCCATCTGGTGCTGGTACTTCCATTTTGCTGTTAGGGAGTTTCAGGATTTTGACCCAGCAGCAATATAGTTCAAGTCAGGATGGTGTGTGGCTTGGAGGGGAACTTGCAGATAGCGCTCACACACGTCTGCTGCCCTTCTCCTTCTAGGTGGAAGAGGTCATGGGTTTGGAAGGTGCTGTTGAAAGAGGCGTGATGAGTTGCTGCAGTGCATCTTGTATATGGCACGCACTGCTGCCACTGTGTGTTGGTGCTGGAGGGACTGAATGTTTAAGGTGGTGGAAGGGGTGCCGATTAAGCAGACTGCTTTGTCCTAGAGGGTGGTGAGCTTCTTGAGTGTTGTTGGAGCTGCACTCATCCAGGCAGGTGCAAAGTATTGCATCACATTCCTGACTTGCGCCTTGTAGATGGTGGACAGGCTTTGGGAGTCAAGAGATGGGTTACTCACTGCAGAATTTTCAGCCTCTCATGCTCTTGTAGCCACAGTATTTATGTGGCTGCTCCAGTACAGTTTCTGGTCAATAGCACCCTCCCACCCCATCAAACCAGGATGTTGATAGTGGGGGATTCAGCGATAGTAATGTCATTGAATGTCAAGGGGTGATGGTTGGATTCTCTCGTTAGAGATTGTCATGCCTGGCACATGCGTAGCATGAATGTTACTAGTCACTTACCAGCTCAAGCCTGAATGTTGTCCAGATCTTGCTGCATATGGAGGGGCCTCCAAGTTCTTTGCCATGATGTACAATCGGCATTTTTAAAAGAAAATCATTTTCAAACATACAGTACTAGGAAGCAAATCTATGTAAAGATTTAGCAACCCAATGTAAATGCTTAGCCTCTAAATGAATTACAGTTCAGTAAGGAAGGATGACTTCTAGCAGCTTAAATGTTAAATGAATGTTTATTTTGGGCAGCAATGTGAAATATAATCTGCCATGGCAAAAAGGGTAGATTTTCAAGATTTTGTTTTGGCTACAGGTCAGAGAAACACGTTAATGGTTGCTAACCAGGAAGACTCACATCAGCATAACAGCAGGAAATAGGGCACTTAAGATAAGAACTTGTTTGAATATCAGCCTGCCCTTTTAGGGGCTCAGAGCCTGCTGCAAGCAAGGCAATAAGCAGTTTACAAGGTAAAACAGAGCTATGGAATAGAATTAAGTCTGCACTCATGGAGGAAGGCTTTACTTCTTTAGAAGCAAATGAACTGATGCATTTAAAACTAGTACTTAGCTGCATGCTGCATCCATCTTACACTAAGGATGTTCCTGCATTAACCCTGTATCTCAGCACAATGCCCAATATACTGTAAAATGGAGCCTCATTGGCACAGCACTTGCTTCTGCTGGTAAAAAGTGAACAATCATATTTCACCGGATGCCTGTGAATGCAGCTGTTTAGGAATGCAATGGAGCATTTTTTGGGTACGTAAAAGCACGAGAGAATTTGCCCTGGGTAGAGCTTTACCATCCTCCATCCCCAAACCTATTTGTGGCCTGTTGCACCATGAAATAGCCACAGCATTCACACTTTCTTAGTTATACATTTAGCAGTGCAGCTCTAACAAAATTATACATAATAGGTGTATTCAGTCACATTGCCTACCTCAGCAGCATGGCATAAGGGCGATAATCATAATAAATGACAGTACAGCAGGCCTCTGGCTTTGTACAATAAAAATGCAAGCTTTAGATCAGCTGCAGTTATAGTATCACTAACATGATATAAATTGGATACAAGACCTATCGCATAAATTTTTGCACCAAATTATCAATGTCAATACATTGGCAGTGCCATATCAGCATTGACTACTACAGTTGCTTTGTGTATTTCCTATGAAATTACCAGTTTAAACACAAATAACTAAACAAGATAGATGAGAACTTAAGTATTAAAAACTTTATTATCCCACAGGTTTCATTGTAGAATGCTGTACATTTTAAATATACACAGCACTTTTTACATAAACGTCCCTCATTCAACAGATTAATTCTTATACGCACTTTACTAAATAGGTTGGTAACCAATTATTACTTAATACTACACAAAAACACCCAACACCTTTCGTGAGGAGTGTTTTACCAGTTTAGTTATAAGGGTATGCTATACAAATACTTTCAACATCCAATTTTAATTTGCGAGTATTTACTACCACAAATCTGATTTCCATTATGATTAAACAAGACCTTTTGCATTACAGAGAAGCTTAAATGTTAACAGTTGAGCATTCATAACAATTTTCTTTACACAATCCCATGATAATCATATGTTTGAAAGAACCAATAACTCAATGCAATGTATTAGTTGACGGGGCAGACATTATACATGGACCTACAAAGTGATTGTTTTTCATCATAATATAGCTTAACCGCACAAACACTTAAACCTAGGGCTTTTAGACAGCATTCACAACAGCTTGCTCCTTTAAGCATACTATACACGATGCTGGCATGCGCATGGATTTTCTAGCATCCAGAATATTTCCTGCAATATTAGTCATGCTGCCACATAATTTTCTATGCCAGTGAAGTTAGACAAACTCCTAAAACAGTCAACAAATAAAAGTTTCATTAAGGGGGACATAAAAAGTTTAAATATTTTTAATGACTGCACACAGCTTTATCAGTACAGGTTGGTATGGATTTCTCAAACCATTAGGACTTGGTATTAGCAATGGTTCAGATTTGTTTTCCCCAATACTAGTACTTCTGTACTCCATAGAATCCAACATGCTTTGCTGGAAATGTCTGCAGGCTTTACTATTTAACACATTAGGAGAACAAAACTGCAAAGAATCCAGATTTACAGATCTTTGGTTAAACAGTTATGACTATTGCCAACTAGCATATTCATTTCAGAACATAATCTGTAAGTGTTTTATTACTTTGTTCTAATAGAATTTCAATTGATACAAGTCATTTTGGTAATACGATGCAATTGCAGCAAAAGTAGTACAGATGAATTTAAGAATTGCAAAGTGACTTTTTTGGCAGAAAGTCTGAAGAAATATCCCTGTGTTAAGCCTTGATTTGAACTGTTCTCACCACACTGCATACATGTGGAAGAACCACAGCTACCTGCAATGACCATGGTTCAGTGCTGCACAGCATGGCCAAATCGGCAAAATAAATCTAAGTCCCAAGACAAACTTCATAGTAGTTTTTTTTAGTTAATACAAAATTCTTTTAAAAAAAAAAAGGTTTTTTGTCTTAGTCCTGGTACACTGGAACATGAAGTGCAGTACAAAAATGACACTTGACTGCACAACACACAATTTAGCACAATTTTCAATACATTTTATAAAAGGTTAAAAAATACTTGACGTTGGGCACAGTGCAAATTTCAAGTCAAACATTTTTCCTGTCCTGGATATCTTAATATCTAACATTTTCAAATCACAACATAGTTTGGTGCTACTCATGAGGTCCCCTGAAAAATTAAAAAAATGTGATGTTTATGGGTAAAAGTCATTACTAAACTAGTTACTGCTAGAACAGTGGAGGGGTTAAATTCCAGTCTTTTCCCTTCTACCCAGACGGCAAATGTGTGAGAATGCCTTGAGCTAGGCTTGGCAACGTGCCCAATGCATTGTAGTGGATCTTCCATAGGATGAAATACAGCACCAGGCAGGCACAGGCTCCAAATTACCATTAGTATGCGTCTCTTTCAACTCGCTTTTTGCGAACTGTATTGAAATAACAAAGAAAAATAACTGAATAGCTTAAAATGGTATTGTCAACAAGTAGTTTAGAATACATGTCTCACACACACACACCATCTTTTAGAAATCCAGAACTTTTCTGGTCAATTATAAATTCTGGAGCATGCATTCAAACGGCATCCAGTCTTAGAAGTTCTGTCTTAGAAGTTCTAACAGGCCAGAAATTAGAAGACAAGCAGTGAAGTAAATAAAAGGCAAAACTCTGAAAATAGCAGTTAGTGCAATGCAGAAAACTGGTGATAATTAGTTCAGCAGTTCCAGTTCTCCATACTCATCACACTTAATACCGTTTGAAATTTCATGGCTGGACAGCTGGCAAGGTGTATGAAGAAATTATTCATATTCCAGACTGAAGAAGCAAGATGACAGCAATTAGCAGGAATAAAAAAAATCAGCACATAACATTGAAACTGAAATTAATGTTCTCAAACTGTTGCTTTATGGGTGCTCAGTGGTTGTAAGTTTGGTTTCAAGGCGAGATGCATGACTTTTTTCTATCTTTTGTTGATATGAAAAGTTTGGAGGAAAAATAGAGGCCAAGGAAAATCTGCAATGTAATGGAACCGAAAACCTTAAAGGAAGATACAGCAGAAATAATGTCATAATAGCAAAGAATATTCACATCAAAGGAGGCTTCACATTGCAGGAATCAGAACTAATATTACTTATACCAACAAAATATACCAAAGTTACACCAATACAAACAATTAAAAACGATTTATAGGTATGTCAAGAAAGCTTTCAGATTTTGAACTGTGCAACAGGTTTATTTAGTCACTTTTCAGGAAGCAACCATTTGTAGTAGAACAGTGCCATCTATTCTGTTACCTTGGCTCGGTGATTGGGAGGAATTGGATCAGTAGTGATTATGTGCCCCTCACTGCCAATATTGGGACATCAACCTTAAGCTGAAATTTCTTCACAAGGGGCCTGTTTTAGCCCATACCTATACAATGAAATACCATGGAATTCTGTTGTGTTAATTGAAGTGTCAGTGTTTGACAGTGGTTGGATAATCTGTATTTTAGCCAATCAATGCCACAGGCTTGATCTGGTGACAGAAAAAAAAAAATGAGAAATGTAAAAAAGAGCAAACAAAGCAGGGGTCTACTCTAAATGAAAAAATAAAGGGTGAACACTTGGGCATGTCAAACCAGAATGCGATGCAATAATCAGATATTCTACTCCTGAAAGGAAGTGCATTACCTGCAATAAAAAGCAGGAACAACAGTTATCTATTCAAAATAAGCTTAGCAAAGTAGCAGACTTTTGCCAGGGTGCAGCTACGTGGAGGTAGCAAGAAATATCTTGTTTGCCTGTGTGAATGTTCTGATCTGTATAGCTCAGTGCTGCAAAACCGGATGCATTTACCAAAGCTAACATGGGGGGTGCAGGGGGGGCGGGTGGGTGGTGGAATCCTGGTTTGCCATTTCCATTCAAAATTAATTTGTCCTGCAATTGTCTGAACTATGACAAACAGAACACATACAGGCAATTAAAATTGCCTTAAAATTTCAATAGATTCATATTTCAGATCAAAATTCTAATGGTTCAGCTAAACCTTGATTGAAAATTATAATCTAATTGATCAAGACTCTTACTCCCAATTAACAGTGTCCCTGTGTTTGTGCACATAAGATAATGACAGGATTGACTTGGCCCTGATGTTATAGTTACTGTGCATGAAACCTCGATACTTCAGGATGCAGGGGCCTGTTAACATTCGCTATCAAGGCTTGCACATAAAAATAGTCAGCAGGTCAGACAGTATCTGCGGAGAGAGAAACAGCTGACGTGTCAATGACTTGATGAAATTCTGATCTGCTAAGCGTTTCCAACATCTGCAGTATTTTGCTTTTGTCAGGCATAAAAATAATCACTGACTTCCAACAGGTTAGCACCTTCAGGGAATGAATTAAATAAGAGCATGGAGGTTATGATGGAGCTGTACAAAACGCTAGTTAGGCCTCAGCTGGAGTACTGTGTACAGTTCTGGTCCCCACAATATAGGAAGGATGTGATTGCACTGGAGAGGGTGAAGAGGAGATTCACCAGGATGTTGCCTGGGCTGGAGCATTTCAGCTATGAAGAGAGACTAGATAGGCTAGGGTTGTTTTCCTTGGAGCAGAGAAGGCTGAGGGGGAACCTGATTGAGGTATACAAAATTATGAGGGGCATTGATAGGGCAGACAGGAAGAAATGTTTTCCCTTAGCAGAGGTGTCAATAACCAGGGGGCTAGATTTAAGGTTGGGGCAGAAGCTTTAGAGGGGAATTTGAGGAAACATTTTTTCACCTAGTAGGTGGTTGGAATCTGGAACACACTGCCTGAGGGGGTGGTAGAGGCAGGAACCCTCACAGCATTTAAGTTGTTAGATGAGCACTTGAAACGCCATAGCATACATTGCTATGGGCCAAGTGCTGGAAAATGGAATTAGACTAGATAGGTACATGATGGCTGGCACAGACACAGTGGGCCAAAGGGCCTGTTTCTGTGCTGTATAACTATGATTCTAAATTGGTGGGGAGGGGGTGCAGTGGGAGAAAATATAAAAGTCCCTTTGGAAATTGGATTATGGAGATAAAGTCAAAAGGAATCGTAAATCTTACCTAAATCGTTGTTCTTGGTTATGGCTGCAGCTGCCCTTGTTCGTGGTCCTTGTTGCGTGAACTGATATCCAAATTTCAAGATTGAGGTGTTTGTCTCCAGCATCTGTGCTATTTCCATTTCGACTGTGGCACCTAACTGTTGGCGCTGTGAACAGAAACAGTCAATGTATCCAATTTAGTGTGAGAAGTTTCCTTTGAGGCTGCTCTCTTGCTTTAAATTGTCCATTTAACTAATTTAAGTAGTTTGACTGGACATTTTAGGGATGGGTGCTGAAAGTGGTTTTGGAAAACATTTATAAAGCAATTCTCATGTAATAACTGCTTTACCACAGATTAGCAATTATTTTTCAGAACACTACATACACAATCGATGACTATGCTGCACATTTTGTTCTTTCATACAAAGCAGCATTCCTGTAGGCCTTTAATTCAACCAAACTACAAATATATTTTTTAAAAACTATGCAAAGATATGACAATATGAATCCCTCCACGTCTTCATAACTTTAAATTAGCTGAATCCAGAACAGGGTATCTTTGGGGCTTCTTGGTGTTAAGTTTATATACTTAAGATATAAAAAAGGTTACAGAGCAGAGAGATGTATAACAAATTAAAGTGAACAGCAAAGGTACTGGCTGCTCAGGGTAGATGCAGACAGATTTCAGGATAATTCAATTAGGATGCAAGAGAAATCATACGACATTCCAGTTCCTTGGTCTGAAGGCTTTTATATATCTAGAAAAAATAAACTGTCCTAGCAGCAGTGTGCCAAAATTATACTAGATTTCAGATCATTTCAGGTACACAACAACATACCTGATTATCAATCTTGATCTCCACTAAGGTTTCATTCTCTTTCAGTGCATCTATGATTGCCTGTATACCGACACCAGTGATGAAGTTTGACTCAATATTTAGACTTTTAAGTGCCGTATTTACTCGTAGCATGTCTGCAATAGCCTTTTAAGACAAAAACTTGGTTTGAATGCTAACAGGTAATGGTGCCAAAATCAAGCATTTAAAAATCACCCATTAATACTAACATGAAGCAGCACTGAAACACAATCAGAATTCTTTTAAACAGGGGTCAATTTTGACATTCTCACGAGTCCACTAGCTGAAACACTGTGGTTCTGTCAGAGGTGGGTTTTAAAGATGATCTTAAACATGGAGGGAGGTGGACAGCAGGGAGGTGTAAGTAGAGAATTTCAGAGCTTGGGCTCTCGATGGCTGAATTCAGGGCCGCCAATGGTGGGGTGAAGGGTGTTTTGGGATGTACATGAGGCCATAGTTGTAGGGACAGAGTTCTTGGAGGGTTGTAGCAACTTGGATGGTTACAGAGATTGGGAGTGGTGAAGCCATGAACACAAGGGCGAGAATTTTACATTTGAGACTTTGGGGGAATTGGACCCAATGTAGGTCAGCACAGGGGTGATGTTTGAGTGGGACTTGGCAAGGGATAAGATAAGGGAAGCAGAGTTTTGGTTGGGGTCAATTTTATGGAAGTAGAAAATGAGAGGCTGGCCAGCAGAGCATTGGAAATTCAAGTCTGCAGATGACAGGGACAGTGGCAGGGTTGGGAGTTTTGGCATCAAATAGGCTGAGACAGAGATGGAGATGGGACTTTAGAAATGGAAGTACAAAGGTTTTGTGATTGAGAGGATATGTTACTCAGCTCAGGCTCAAACGTGACATGGATGCTTTTACATTCCTTTGATTCAAATTCTAGGAGCTTGGCGTCCATGAACCAATTCAGCAGCAAGTAACTCACCTCCTGTCTCCCCAAAGTCTGTCCACCATCTACAAGGCACAAGTCAGGAATGTGATGGAATACTCTCCTGATGGAATACTTGCCTGGATGGGGGCAGCTCCAACAACACTCAAGAAGCTCAACACTATCCAGGACAAAGCAGCCCACTTGATTGGCACCCCATCCGCAAACATTCACTTCCTCCACCACTAATGCACAGTGACAGCAGTGTGTACCATCTACAAGGTACATTGCAGCAACTCACCAAGGCTCCTTAGACAGCACCTTACAAACCCGCAATCTCCAACACCTAGAAGGACAAGGGCAGCAGATGCATGGGGACACACCACCAGCTGCAAGTTCCCCTCCAATCCACACACCATCCTGACTTGGAACTATATCACCGTTCCTTCACTGTTGCTGGGTCAAAATCCTGGAACTCCCTTCCTAATACTATGGGTGAACCTACTCCACATGGACTGCAGCGGTTCAAGACAGCGGCTTACCACCACCTTAAGGGCAATTAGGGATGGGCAATAAATGCTGGCTTTGCCAGCGATGCCCACATCCCATGAACGAATATAAAAAAAATCCCCCATGTTTATGTTGTGAAAGCAACTTTCCAGGGCCGAGCTGCAGAATTGTAGTCCCAGGTAAAATTGAAAAAATTAGTCTGTCGGGCTACAGAAAGTGGATTCAACAAACACACAGCTGGCTCAAAGATGCCAGTTGCTTAGAAGCTGAGTAAAATACATTAAAACTTTTCTTACAACTTCATAATGTTAAAGCAACAACCTACATGGGCCCACCCACGATCAAATTACAATATGAACCAAATTGTGACAGCTTAAGTAAGGGTTAACTGCTTATCTAATCTCAATTAGCACTTCACAGACTGAGGGAAGATGGTTACATTAACCAGCAGGCAGATTTTCAAAGGAACCCATCACCTCAGGAGGGAAAGTCATTAACAAAAGCTGTTTAAAAGCATGCATCTCTGAAACCCCAGACCTGTTGGAGTTGCTTGAGGATGTAACTAGAAGAATAGATAAGAGGGAATTTGGATTTTCAGAAGGCTTTCGATAAAGTCTCACACAAGAGACAAGTAAGCAAAATTTGAGCACATGGGATTGGGGGTAATATACTGGTACGGGTTGAGAATTGGTTAACAGACACAAAACAGTAGGAATAAATGGGTCATTCTCAGGTTGAGACTTGTGGGCTATCGCAAGGATCAGTGCTTGGGGCCCAGTTATTCACAATCTATACCAATGATTTGAAAGTAATACTTCCAAGTTTGCTGATGACACAAAAATAGGTAGGAATGAGGGGAGGATGCAAGGTAGCTGCAAGGGGATTTAGACAAGCTAAGTGAGTGGGCAAGAACATGGCAGATGGAATATAACGTGGAAAAATGTGAAGTTATCCACTTTGGTAGGAAAAACAGAAATACAGAATATTTCTTAAATGGAGAGAGGTTGGAAAGTATTGATGTCCAAAGGGACCCGAGTGCTCTTGTTCATAAGTCACTGAAAGCTAAGATGCAGGTGCAGCAAACAATTAGGAAGGCAAAAGGTATGCTGGCCTTTATTGCAATAGGATTTTGTCTTAGGAACTTTCTTCCTCAAAAGGCAGTGGAAGCAGAGTCTTTGAATATTTTTAATGCAGAGGTAGATAGATTCTTGAAAAGCAAGGGGGTGAAAGGTTATTGGGGTAGGCGGGAATGTGGAGTTGAGGTTACAATCAGATCAGCCATGATCTTCTTGAGTGGCGGAGCAAGCTCGAGGGTCCAAGTGGCCTATTCCTGCTCCTAATTCGCATGTTCGTATGATTTGAGTACAGGAGTAAACAAGTCTTGCTGCAAATGAATACAGCCTTGGTGACACTGCACCTGGAGTATCGTGTACTGTTTGGTCTCCTTACCTAAGAAAGGATATACTTGCCGTAGAGGGAGCTCAATGAAGGCTCACCAGGCTGATACCTGGGATGGCGGGATTGTCCTATGAGGAGAGATTAAGCAGACTGGGCCTATATTCCCCAGAGTTTAGAAGAATGAGAGGTGATCCTATTGAAGCATCCAAAATTCTTAAGGTCTTGATAGGGTCGACGTAGGAAGGATGTTACCCCTGGCTGGGGGGGCCTAGAACTAGGGGATACAGTCGCAGAATAAGAGGTAGGCCATTTAGGACTGAGACGAGGAGTGAAATTTCTTTAAACAAGCAGAGGATGATGAATCTTTGGAATTCTCTACCCCAGAGGGCTGTGGAGGTTCAGTCATTGAGTATATTCAAGACAGAGATCAATAGATTTCTCGATATGAAAGATATCTTGGGATATGGGGATAATACAGGAAAATGGTATTGAGATAGATGATCAGCCATGATCTAGTTGAATGGCGGAGCAGGCTTGAGGAGCCTATGTTCCTAAACTGCTGACACCAGTGTCAAATATTATCCTCCAATGTCGAGGCCCACAAATTTCAAAAATGTTACAAGTAGGACAGAACTCCATGTTTTGATGTCTTATTGCCACTACTTAGAAGGGCTGTGGGGGGGCGGGGTGGAGGGTGGGTGGTAGTTAATGCACAGTTCACTGTTTTCATATTTTGCTCTCAACCACGATTCCAAGTTAAATCATTGGCGAACAAAAGAACACTTCACGAACACAGAATCAGAGCAAAATGAAACTTACAAAAGCAATGGGGTCATTGCTCCGAGATGCTGCCAAGCTAAATTTCTTCAGATGAGTATTTTTTTTCAAGGCTTCCGCAAAGTCCTTTAATGTTGGAATTGGAATATTCTAAAGACAAATTTAAGACAACAGTTATCAATGTACATTGGAGCCCCAGCTTATCCCTTCCTCAGGAGTTTCTGGCAACTCCAAAATAGTCACTAGTTACCCATGTGCACTGTTGGCTATTTCTGCTTTCTTCAAACTGAAGCTTAACCAAGGTTAGAGCTTCCTATGAAAGAAACTGCAGCAAAGAGCATGTCCTACCAACATACTGCATCAGAGGATGATGACCAGGTCTTTCGAATAAATCAATTTGCCATTTATTGACCAGTTTATTCAGTAATTCCCCCATCTCCGCTTTTGCAAGGTTCTGTAATATAGCACATGTCAACCACTAGAAGGTGCAAGGGAGAAGATTGTCAACCAACTTTCCTGCTTAGTGGAAGGCAAAAATTGTAGTAACCCAAGTACCTCAATTTGCTCCCTTTCACATTACCAGTACAATAGCTTTATTGGGAATAGCTCAATAATTCTGACCTGGTCAAATCTCTTATGCAGATATTCAACTGCTGAAAAGCTAGTCTCTGAAGACAGTTTTCCTTCTTAAAATAATGGAGATAAGTCCGATGGTGACACAGGACAAAATACAAAAGGAGCTAAAGTATTGAAATTATAAATTAAAATAGTGAACACAAGAGAAGGTAAAGTAGAAAGGAAAAAGGAATAAAGAGGCAAAAAGTTCTTAAACACATAATTTAAGTACTTATTTTAGCAGTTCATTACTATAAATGAAGCAACTGGTAACCACATAGTATCACCAGAATGTTGAGGAATTTTTAAATCATAGATCACGAGCTGAATCTGGTTCTCCAGAAGTGGCAGAATTCCATGGAGTTGGAGCCAGGTATTTTGTTACATTAAGCAGTTAGAATCTTTTAAAATTATGCAAATATGTATGGTTATGAAATTTAATCAGATAAATGGAAAGTACAACTCTGCTGGCTACATAAGTCACTTAGTTTCTTCAAAGTGCAATAAAGCAACATTTAAATAAGACAGCAGTATTCAACTACAGGCATCCTACCTTTATGTTGTTAAGATTGACTTCTACAAGTCCTGGATCATTGGCTTTTATTCGCTGTAAACTTTCTTCTACATTTGTTGGGTTGGGAGGTTCATCGAAAACAGGTTTGACTTTCTCACCTTTGACAACATCTGGAATCACCATTTACAGCAGTTAGCAAAACCTGTCACTAACAAATTATCCTGAATCTTCAACAGCACTAAAAAGGCATCTCTCAAGGGTCTTAAACATACATGTAAGTGGCAATACCATTCGCCAGTAGTGATGTTTAGTATATTAACACTAGTTGATCACAACTAGTTGATGTAGCAGTGCTCTGCTTTCAGAAGTCAACATCATAATTGATCTGATACTTCAGTTGTAACATGTATTGGTTTAAGTCTTGCTTCACTGAAGTAATTAGTATGAATGTTTAACACTAAGTCAAAACCTAGGCATGTGGCATAAAAATAAACATTTTAAATTAAGTTTATCCTACTAACCCAGACTACCCTCGTAAGCAACAAATCTATACACAATAATAAGGGTTGGTTAATTGTCATTTTTAAGTGCAATATACACACACACACACCACTAAAACAGTACTATCTTTGTTCAACTTATTATCTAGAGGGAATTGGTGAAGGGAAAGAGAATGGACAAGGAATTCAACTTAGCTACGCAGCACTGTTACCAGGATTTCAGTAAAACTTAAATGATGGAATTTTCAATACCATGTCCAAAATATCTAATACAGGTTATGCCCTTCAAACATGGGTGGTGCCTGAAAAGAGCATTTTGAGCTGTACAGCACTCAAGTGAAGTATTGGTGATGACAGGTCTGTTACTAGTGATGGAAAAATTTGCAGTGAATAAAAATGCCATACAAAAAATACATTGGTTTAATACAAATCTTTTCTCTACAGTGCACTGATGACAACACTAAATAACCAGAGTAATCAACATATTTATAAAACGGTGTTAATTTGTTACATAAAATATTAGTCTTCCAGCTATGACCTGAATACTTCAGTGCACTTGCTAATTTTATATTTGAAGAAAATCCCAAGAACACATTTTAAACTGGTATAAGCCAACGTGACCTTTATTTACTACTGCTGGTTTGTATGCATCTCTGAAACAGTACACTTTTCTTAAAAAGCGATTAACCCAACTTACTTAACTGAAAATTAATCTCCTACTGACTAAATTCTTTTGACCTTGATTTGTCTCCTTTGCTCAATTATATAATTAAACTACTGATATTCCACCCAGGCAAATCAAAATCTTCCTTCCGAAAACCTTCCGAAGAAGGGTCACTGACCCGAAACGTTAACTCTGCTTCTCTTTCCACAGATGCTGCCAGACCTGCTGAGTGAATCCAGCATTTCTTGTTTTTGTTTTAAATCAAAATCTTCATTCACTCCACTGCCAACCATCTCACAATGTCAATATTTACAGCAGCAAAGTGAGTACTCATCAGCCTCAGAATTTCACCATTCCAGAAATAAATGCATAAATATTTGAAAGTAAAAAAAAAACCTGAATTATTTTCTTGAATAGAAAATGTAAAACTGCAATGCTTTGTCAACACACCAGGCGATCACTGTCATTTCTAATGAAGACGCTGTAGCAAAACAAATCAAGTGAAATGCAATTGTTAACATTTAGTAACTGGTTTTCTCCAACTTACTGTTCAAGCTTCCTTTGTTTCCACCTCCAACAGAATCAAAGTAATGCGTGCTGCTCACTAAAGTGTGCATTCCTAGAATGGCTGAAATTAGGAAACAGTAAATCAATAAAATCTTAACAGGTTTTGCTAATCTCAGTCAAATATATCTGCCTCAATTAAGTTAGTTCTTATCCAAGCTGCAAAATTAATACAAATAGGCATGTTGAAACCTGATTATTTAATTCAGTTACTGTCAGTGATTTCCCCTTGAAATGAAGTACTTGTAGCAGTGAGGGAGACTATCAAGGTTAATTGATAGAACAAATATCCCACATTAATTGAGATTTGATAAACAAAAGGTTTTTATGTACTTCCTGTGGTGCAACAAACATGGATTGTTCTAAAAATGTATTGTCACTAAACAAAAGCACAGCCACTGAAATTAGCAAGAGTTTTATCTATGAGAAACTGCTAGAATTCAGTATTTACAACTGACTCGTTACCAGCACCAAGTCCCTGCAGTACTGTGAACAAACACAATGAAATATTACTAAGTAGTTTAGCAATCAAATTTCAAGTCAGGTGTATTGGGCAAGATAACAAATGAAGATTTTAAGCAAACTACTTAAGTATATACACTGACATCCCAACCCTACCTGAAAAAAGTTAGCCACAATTATTGCATACTTTAAGTTTTTGCTTGAAGGTAGATTACACCATTTCATTAGTTTATTCAGTTTGCCGGTTTTCACTTGAATAACTCAACTCCCATTTTAAAGCGAAGGAAGGCACATTCCTCCCAAGTCACTAGCGATGGTACTTATGTAGCTGGGCAGCCAGGTAAGAGATTGCCTGGCGTATTTTCTCTTTCTCCCCAACCCTGCCCCAGTGGAGACATCCATCAGCATTAGTGTCCAGTGGAAGAACAAGTAGAATTTAGGGATTCAAAGCTATATCCTATTACTCTGTAGTACTGGATATTGGTTCTAACCTTTGTAATACTTTCTTTTTTGGTGATCACCTGTACAACTACATGAATATTGATTGTGCAATACAAAGATCGTTGGTGCTTCCAGTAAATAGCATGCTCAATAACTACTACTGCAGGCATTCAAAAACCATTGTGGACGCAGTGAATTAATGATTACAACTACAGTACCAGATGAACATGTTGCATGTTATAAAACATATCCAAATGGGAGAGTTACAACATTAACAGATGTTCTCATCAATCCACCAATTGTGGATAAGGTTCCCAGCTACAAAATTCCACAGTTCTTTGAGCATCTGACCCCTCTATTATACTATCTCCTCTGAATGTTACCCACAAGATGTAGTAGGCCCTTTGCCATCTTTGCAGTTGTTCTCCAATTAAAGCTAAATCTGCAACTGTGACGAGTAAACAAACTCCTCCCACCTGAAAAGTTTTGCACAATTTCCTCTCCATCTCTCTCTACCCAAGACAAAATCAAATGAATTCGAAGTGCACCAAAACAGACAAATCAAGAAATTGCTGTTTTCAAGATGGTTTACCTGCAAGGTCACAGAGTTCAGTGTCTGTTGCACTGGTCAAAGCTTCTTCGAGTTCTGGATCCAGGGTCACTTTCTCTTCCACACGCTGCTCCACAGGTTTTTGCTTGGGTGTCCATAACTTTCCTATAACAAATCATTTCTAAATTAACGTTAAGGTTTTCCCATCTATTTTCTCAGACCAGCTTCTAGTTGATGCTTGTAACAAATACAGTACCAGATGAACATGTTGCATGTTATAAAACATATCCAAATGGGAGAGTTACAACATTAACAGATGTTCTCATCAATCCACCAATTGTGGATAAGGTTCCCGGCTACAAAATTCCACAGTTCTTCGAGCATCTGTCCCCTTTAAAAATCAAAACTAATCTAGGCAATAACTGAAAAACTCAAGGATTCTACACCTTGCCCCTAAAGATACCCTAGTAAAAGATAACTGTGGATTTGTTTTCATATAAGCAAAAATTGGTAGATATTATTCATGTTTACATTATACTATTACATTTTGTTAGAAAGAACTGGGAGTGTGCCAGCAGTGCAACACATCACATGCTTTCCAAACAGAAATTTGAGGTTTGGGTCACAGCACAGCTTGTGACTCAAAATACCTGCTGTTTCAGCTAGCTTACTAGGTCAGAGACAGATTCTTAAATGGAGGCATTTTGCAGTCCAGATTACTGCCTGTTCAGTGGTAACCACTAAAAGGAATTAGTCAAAGATATGCAGCAAGATACTGGGAAATTATTAAGACGACCAACACTTGCATTAATATACCACCGTTAACATAGTAAAACATCCCAAAGCACTTTACATGATCAAACAAAATTTGACACAGCTACATAAGGAGATATCAGATGAACAAAAGCTTGGTCAAAGAGGTATGTTTTAAGAAGCATCTCAAATGGGAACAGAGCGAGGGAGGGAATTCCAGAGTTCAGGGCCTAAACAGCTGAAGGCACTGAGAACTGGAGTAGGCCATTTAGCCCCTCAAGCTTGCTCCGATGTTTAACGAGATCATGGCTGAACTGCATGTACTTCATTTACCTGCCTTTGCGTATATCCCTAAATACCTTTAGTTAACAAAAATCTATTAATCCCAGATTTAAAATTAACTGAACTGATCAAACATCAATTATCGTTTGGATAACAGAGTTCCAAGCATCTACCTCTGTGTGTAGAAGTATTTCCTAATTTCACTCCTGAAAGATCTGGCTCCAATTTTTAAGATATGCCCCTTGGCCCTAGACTCCCAACCAGCTTCTCACTATCTACCCCATATGTTTCCCCTTAATATCTGGGAAACTTCAATCAAATCATGCCTTAACCTTCTAAATTCCAGGGAATACAGTCCTAGTTTGCAAAATCTCTCAATTTAACCCTTGGCGTTCACAGTCATCATTTTAGTAAAACTACACTGCATTCCCTTCAAGACCAATATCTCCTCCTTCTGGTGTAATGCCCAGGACTACTCGCAGTACTCCAGATGTGTCTAACCAGGACTTTGTATAGCTGAAGCATGACTTCTATCCCTATTAAAATCAGGAATGTGCAAGAGGCCAGAATCGGAGGAGTACAGAGATGATGGTTGTAAAGCCGGGGGTGGTTACAGAAACAGGGAAGGTCAAGGCCATGGCAGAATTTGAAAAACATGAAAATTTTAAGAGCTGTTACAGGACCAACCACCTCTGTAGGTCAGCAAGCACAGGGTGATGGGTGCGTAGGACCATGAGGTTTGCTGACAAGTTTGTTCCTTCTGAAAATCCTGCAAGTTCTCAGAACAATCCAGCTTCATTTTGATTTTCTTAAATTATAACACATTCACCACTTACTGACTGGAAATCCTTCAGCTGATTTCAATTTTGGTCAGAAATCCCATGGAATTTCGCAGGTAATCAAAGACACCCACAAAACAGAAGAAATCCAAGTAAGTGGAAGAAGTAGGTTTTCAAAAATATCTGGGACAAGGACACAAATTGAATGGCAAAAGCAATATACTGCGGATACTGGACTAAATGGCACCGTGAGACTGTAGCTACAGGGCACACATTCAGGAAGGAAGATGGTAATGTGCATGGCAAGGACAATACCCATATGATGGCAAGTCCTTACCTGGACAGTTCACACAGAGGAAAGATCAGGGCTATTGAAGCGAGAACAATACATCATTATTCCTCATCACCAGGTTAATGAAGATCTGAGGTTACTCAACAAGCTGATTTCTTTTTGCTGTAAATCGCTCTAGTCCCTTCACCTCTGAAACATTCCATTATTATCCCACTTAACAGAAAGGACACTGTAGTGATTCACTCATTAACCATCCTTAGTTCTATACAAAACTGCTATTCCCACCGAAACATGGATTTGGGGAGAGGAAAAAGGTGAATTTCAATCTGGGTCCAGAGGTGAAAAGGACAAGTTATGAACCCACAGCACCATCCAATCCTTCAAAAAGATGATTTATTAGAATTTGTCATTCTAAGTATTTCAAGTTTCAAGAAAACAAAAGAAAATGCATTTGAGTTTTCCCACGAGAGAAGTAAATAAGCAAACTAAATAACTTTTTAAGTGAAGTCATTACTCGTAGCTATGTAGACAGGGTCATTTGGAAGTCTTTGCATCAATGTCTGAAGAGTTATGGATTGGAAATGAGTTTTAAAAAACATTCAAGCAAAGAATGGAACATCTATTGAACTATCTTTGATGTATTTATGAGAACAGTAAGCAAAACCCAGAACACCCCCATCTCAACTTGGGATCAACAAACTCCTTTCATTGAACAGATGGCATGTTATAAAACTGGATGGATGAAATATTGAGGCAACTTTATGCAGAAAAGTTGCCTCAATATTTCTACTTGAAAAATTAAGTTGCATAACTTCAACTATTAGTTATAAGCTCCGACAGATGTTTCATGCAAGCACGTTTAAAAGCATTTACATGGGCACCAAATTCAAAATAATTGAAGTAATATATTAAGCAAAAGATATGAATACACCATCAGCTACGAAGTTTATTCCAAGATCTGTTCTTGGTTTAGGTTTGCTTTTATTTTTGTTCATATTTATAGAAAATTATCTCCTTAATCTTATTGAGCACAATGTGTATTATGTGGGAAGGCGGTGGCGTAATGGTACTGTCACTGGACTAGTAACCCAGAGACCCAGGGTATTGCTCTGGGGACATGGGCTCAAATTCCACCACAGCAGAAGGTGGAATTTGAATTCAATTAATAAATATGGAATTAAAAGCTAGTCTAATGATGGCCATGTCGATTGTTGTAACTAATGTCCTTCAGGGAAGGAAATCTGCTGTCCTTACCTGGTCTGGCCTACATGTGACTCCAGACCCACAGCAATGTGGTTGACTCTTACATGCCCTCTGAAATGGCCTAGCAAGCCACTCAGTTGTATCTAACTGCTACGAAATCAATAAAAAGGAATGAAACCGGACGGACCACCCAGCATCGACTTAGGCACCGGAAACGACAACGGCAAACCCAGCCCTGTTGACCCTGCAAAGTCCTCCTTACTAACATCTGGGGGCCTGGGCCAAAGTTGGGAGAGCTGTCCCACACACTAGTCAAGCAACAGCCTGACATAGTCATACTCATGGAATCATACCTTACAATGTCCCAGACACTGCCATCACCATCCCCGGGTATATCCTGTCCCACCGGCAGGACAGACCCACCAGAGGTGGTGGCACAATGGTATACAGTAGGGAGGGAGTTGCTCTGGGAGTCCTCAACATCGGCTCTGGACCCCGTGAAGTCTCATGGCATCAGATCAAACATGGACAAGGAAACATCCTGCTGATTACCACCTATCGCCCTCCCTCAGCTGATGACTCCGTACTCCTCCATGTTGAACAGCACTTGGAGGAAGCACTGAGGGTGGCGAGGGTACAAAATGTACTCTGGGTGGGGGACTTCAATGTCCAGCTCCAAGAGTGGCTCGGTAGCACCACCACTGACCGAGCTGGTCGAGTCCTCAAGGACATAGCTGCTAGACTGGGTATGCGGCAGGTGGTGAGGGAACCAAGAGGGGAAAACATACTTGACCTCGTCCTCACCAATCTACCTGCCGCAGATGCATCTGTCCATGACAGCATTGGTAGGAGTGACCACCGCACAGTCCTTGTGGAGACGAAGTCCCGCCTTCACATTGAGGATATCCTCTATTGCGTTGTGCGGCACTACCACCGTGCTAAATGGGATAGATTTCGAACAATTCTAGCAATGCAAAACTGGGCATCCATGAGGTGCTGTAGGCCATCAGCAGCAGCAGAATTGTACTCAACCACAATCTGTAACCTCATGGCCCGCCCGGCATATCCACCACTCTACCATTACCATCAAGCCAGGAGACCAACCCTGGTTCAATGAAGAGTGCAGGAGGGCATGCCAGGAGCAGCACCAGGCATACCACAAAATGCGGTGTCAACCTGGTGAAGCTACAACACAGGACTATCTGCGTGCCAAACTGCGTAGGCAGCATGCGATAGACAGAGCTAAGCGATCCCAAAACCCAACTGATCAGATCGTAGCTCTACAGTCCTGCCACATCCAGCCAGAGGTGGACAATTAAACAACTAACTGGAGGAGGTGGCTCCACAAATACCCCCATCCTCAATGATAGGAAAGCCCAGCATATCAGTGCAAAAGATAAGGCTGAAGCATTTGCAACAATCTTGAGCCAAAAGTGCTGAGTTGATGATCCATCTCGGCCTCCTCCTGAAGTCCCCAGCATCAGAAATGCCAGACTTCAGCCAATTCGATTCACTCCACGTGATATCAAGAAACGACTGAAGGCACTGGATACTACAAAAAGCTATGGGCCCGGACAATATTCCGGCAATAGTACTGAAGACCTGTGCTCCAGAACTTGCCGCGTCCCTCGCCAAGCTGTTCCAGGACAGCTACAATACTGGCATCTACCCGGCAATGTGGAAAATTGCCCAGGTATGTCCTGTACACAAAAAGCAGGACAAGTCCAACCTGGCCAATTACTGCTCCATCAGCCTACTCTCAATCATCAGTAAAGTGATGGAAGGTGTCTTCGAAAGTGCCATCAAGCAGCACTTGCTTCGCAATAACCTGCTCAGTGATGCTCAGTTTGCGTTCCGCCAGGGCCACTCAGCTCCTGACCTCATTACAGCCTTGGTTCAAACATGGACAAAAGAGCTGAACTCAAGAGGTGAGATGAGAGTGACTGCCCTTGACATCAAGGCAGCATTTGACCGAGTATGGCATCAAGGAGCCCTACCAATCTGGAGTCAATGGAAATCGGGGAAAGCCCTCCGCTGGCTGGAGTCATACATAGCGCAAAGGAAAATGGTTTGTGGTTAGATTAGATTAGATTAGAGATACAGCACTGAAACAGGCCCTTCGGCCCACCGAGTCTGTGCCGACCATCAACCACCCATTTATACTAATCCTACACTAATCCCATATTCCTACCAAACATCCCCACCTGTCCCTATATTTCCCTACCACCTACCTACACTAGTGACAATTTATAACGGCCAATTTACCTACCAACCTGCAAGTCTTTTGGCTTGTGGGAGGAAACCGGAGCACCCGGAGAAAACCCACGCAGACACAGGGAGAACTTGCAAACTCCACACAGGCAGTACCCAGAATCAAACCCGGGTCCCTGGAGCTGTGAGGCTGCAGTGCTAACCACTGTGCCACTGTGCCGCCCTAAGGTTGTTGGAGGTCAATCATCTGAGCTCCAGGACATCACTGCAGGAGTTCCTCAGGGTAGTGTGCTGGGCCCAACCATCTTCAGCTGCTTCATCAATGACCTTCCTTCAATCATAAGGTCAGAAGTGGGGATGTTCGCTGATGATTGCACAATGTTCAGCACCATTCATGACTCCTCAGATACTGAAGCAGTCCATGTTGAAATGCAGCATTACCTGGACAATATCCAGGCTTGGGCTGATAAGTGGCAAGTAACATTCGGGCCACACAAGTGCCAGGCAATGACCATCGCCAACAAGAGAGAATCTAACCATCTCCCCTCGACATTCAATGGCATTACCATCACTGAATCCCCCACTATCAACATGCTAGGGGCTACCATTGACCAGAAACTGAACTGGAGTAGCCATATAAATACCATGGCTGCAAGAGCAGGTCAGAGGCTAGGAATCCTACAAAAAGTAACTCGCCTCCTGACTCCCCAAATCCTGTCCACCATCTACACGGCACAAGTCAGGAGTGTGATGGAATACTCTCCACTTGCCTGGATGGGTGCAGTTCCAACAAAATTCGAAGCTCGACACCATCCAGGACAAAGCAGCCGCTTGATTGTAGATGGGGCGCCAAACATTCACTCCCTCCACCACCGACGCACCATGGCCGCAGTGTGTACCATCTGCAAGATGCACTGCAGCAACGCACCAAGGCTCCTTCGACAGCACCTTCCATACCCGCAACCTCTACCAACTAGAAGGGCAAGGGCAGCAAATGCATGGGAACAGCACCGCCTGCAAGTTCCCCTCCAGGTCACACACCATCCTGACTTGGAACTATATCGCCATTCCTTCACTGTCGCTGGGTCAAAATCCTGGAACTCCCTTCCTAACAGAACTGTGGGTATACCTACCCCAAATGGACTGCAGCGGTTCAAGGCAGCAGCAGCTCACCACCACCTTCAAGGGCAATTAGGGATGGGCAATAAATGCTGGCCTGGCCAGCGACGCCGTCATCCCACGAATGAATAAAAAAAAAATCTACACTGCCAGCTGCATAAACACACTCTGAATATAATCTTATTAATCTGCAATTTTAATAATCTTGACCTTCCTTGCTTGAACCATTTCTGTAATAGGTTACTATCAATTGGCATTTAGATGCAGGAAGAATTAGTTCTTAAATGATAATAACTCAGTTGCATTACTGTTTTCTGTTCATTAGTATCTTATAACAGTCCTCAGATGCAGAAACTACACAAGTATATTCTACAAGTATTTCTGATTCAAAGTTAGAGCATGTTTATCCAAATATATTGGGAATGCCCACTTATGTTATGAATTGCAAGTCATCAAGCCAACTTCAAATCAAGTCACTAATTCCATATTCAGTTCAAAGAATTATGCACTGTTCATTTATCAAATTGTCCCATACTCCTGCAGTTACTGAACACAAGTGAAATAGAACTTGCATCAATTACATCCCTCCTAATTTGTATAGAATATAAAAGGTTAGAGCATATATGGACAGATAAAGAAAGCAGCTAGTACAATCGTCAACGTGCACTCTTACCACCACTTCAAACATTTAAGACCAGTATTTTAAACCTTACTTTTAATGCTGAGTGAGGAGAAAGCAACAGTTATAAATGTTCTTTGAAATATGACAACGCTGGCACAGCCACATTTATACACCATCCCAAGGTCCCAAAAATGTGATCAGCATTCTTCTTGAGCAATTGCTCCTTCAACTGCTTATAGATCACAAAGAGGGCATTAGCATCAACTGTGGGACGAGAATCCAAGTCAAATATACGCCATAACGGTGGGAGTAGCAGCTTCTCTTCCTGTAGGACATTAGTAAGCCAGTTGTGTTTTTATAACAAAATAGCAGTATTTATGGTCATTTTGAGTGCCAGCCTACAAACAGACAGAATTAATTGAATTCCAGCTTCACAACATGTCATGGCAATATTTGAACTCTTAACATCTCCATGTCCTCCAAATAATTAAAGTGCAAGAATGGTATGCACATTTAATGCATTACCAGCTGGTTACCGGCAACACATGCAATCAGTAAATAAGCTAGGAGGTACAGTACAAATACAGTTGCCCATTCAGTAATAATAGGACCACTGGACAATAACAAACTTGACATTTACAAAAACAAATTTTACTTTGGGAGATTTTATAATTCACAGATAACTAGCAAAGATAATGGATTTTGATTACTACTACAAAGATACCATTTGGATTTAGAGCAACAGGGATTTGGATTAGCACGGGTAATTACAATGAAAAATGACTGCTGATCTGACAACCTCGTTCTGATCCCCAGACATTTGGCATAATGAATTTTGGATAAGCCAGATTTAACTATACGATGAACCAAGTGTGTTCTCAAGAAGGGTCACTGACCTGAAACATTAACTCTGCTTCTCTCTCCACAGATGCTGTCAGACCTGCTGAGTATTTCCAGCATTTGTTTTTATAGTACACAATCTTCAGTTACCTTTTATGGCATCTATTCCAACTAGCAATCACTCAGATGCGGTATAATAGAAGTACAAAGGTGAGAAATATTTGCCATGGCATGCTATAATGTCTAAACTTCTAAAATATAAAAAAGTTTGTGAACAATTTTTGAAGTACTAATAGCACAAACTACACTAACTTAATAGTTTGATGTTAGAAATATGAAAATCTAGAATTATATCCTAAAATTGAAACTGATAGGTGAATTACAAATTTTTGTGCCAATGAATCAATTAAAATGAAAAATGGAGCACAGCCTAAATGCTAGCAGATTTTGAAAGTTAAACCATTAAGAATGTAAGCAGCAATGAATAGCAGCGGTGGAAATTAAACACCAGAACAGTACAGGTGATCAACGAATGCCTGAAATGGAAAGCTAAGCTACGCATCCACTAGAACTGATAACTTCTCATGAATGCTTACATCCACAACACATGTCTGTCTCAGCCCTAAAAATGCACAGCACGTGCATCACCATTTATGCTTTCAAAATGACTGCATTTTTCAGAGTCTAAATTTGGAAGCACGCTTCTCAAACTGACCTGACAGACAACACTAAGTTCAAGAAGCTTATAAATTTAGAATGCTAACCATTCCCAAAATATAAACCTTAAGTGTACATATACGATTACCCAATCCATTGTGCTTAAAATATATTTAAAAACATCAGAAAATGAGCCCTGCAGGCTCCTAAAGTCCAGATACACAGGAAGTCATGCATATATCTGATTTGATTATGCATAATCAGCTAAGATAATGAAACCTCAGGCTTTACAGTTTCCATAGTCACAATTTATCCAAAAACACTGAATTCTAACTGCTTGTTCTCATTTGCAAGTCCCAAGGTGGGACAAGCCCTCATCACCCTCACCCACCTTCGAAACATCATTTAGCTCATGCCCTCAACTCCCTACTCTGACCTCCTGTGCAGCACCACACAGCCACAACTTTAAACATTTTATGGCCTACACTCTAGCTGTTCCCTCACCCCTTCAGTCACCTCAAAAGTCTCCTCAAAATCTCTCTGATCACCTCCTACAATTATACTACTACTGCATGTCCACTTCTTTTCAGTGAAATACTTTGGTGCTTCCAGCAGTTTGAATACCACAAATTGCTAATCAACCGAGCCGACATCCTTTTATGTAGAGTTCAAATTCTCCACAATATTGCTTGAATATTTCAGAACTGTTTGAGGAAATATATACTTCACATTCTCTAACAAAGATTTCCAAAATGTAACTAAAAGAGGATGAAACGCAGGCTCAATCCTGCACTGATTTTCTTTGGGTGAAAAGAAAGGACGTTGAACCTCGACTGGAACATGCCTAGCAACTAAGAGCATTGCAGAGAACTGGTAGTACTTCACTCATAGTCCAGGAAGATTGGATAGAGTACACTACTCAAATCCTCAATGTTAATTGTATCAATTATGTTTAATTATATGCAGGTGGAGGGCATTAATTGTGGTCTTACTTGAACATATATAAGGATACATCTACTGGTTGGAGGTTTTGAGTAAAGAGGTTTATGTTTGTAATCTTTTACTCTGTAAAATAAAAGAATGACTGAGTAAAGATTGGCTACAATTTCATCCTTCAACAACAGGCTTTCTGGAATAGAACTTGGTAGCATAGGATAGTTGCCTAAAAGTGAAGGCTGGAAATGAAGAAAAAAATTCACATAGAAAACTAAATGGAAGAGTTACAGACAGGGGGAATGAGGATGAAAGCATCTTTATCAGATCTGGCTTCTACAGAATACAGAATTGGAACAGCAATAATAGGCAAATGAATCCCAAGGAACAGTTGATGCTTGAGGTGTGACTAATTATGTAATTAACTGCCCAAAGTGGACAGGCAGGGTCTTCAAAATGAGAGAGAATTCTGAGGCAGAAGAGAAAGATAATGATGAATCTGAATGAATTGTAATAGTCACAAGGAGTTTTAGTCCTGTGTTGAATGCGGTAGTCATGGATTCATTCAACTGCGTTGTGTTGGATAGTGCTAGCACGTCAACAGCATGTGGAACAGACTGATTAAAATATTACCTGGATTCACTCTGTAGTGAGGATCGACGTAAGGTTAGGGGTATTAAAGTACTATTTGCTTTAGGTTTGGTGATGACAACACACTGAGGGCACTAAAGAGAGTTGTAATCCCATGTAAAATAGCTGGAGTAAGCCACTTTATCAGGGCAGATGTAATCTCCCATAAGATACCTTACGGTTAAGTAAACTTTCTATGAAAAGGCACAAATGAATCTCGACATGGAGCATGTTAAGACAATGGTTTTTGCAAAGTCAGTGGATCAGCAGTTTACCCAGTCACGGCATTAATGGCATCTCCTTAACAAAATCTGATGTTTCTCTGTTAGAGAAGTATTAATGGCATCAGATGATAAGAACCTCAGGAAAAAAAGAGCAAATTATCTTAGTTACACAGACAATTGCTTACCAGATAAGAGTCAGCCAGCCTTGCCACAGATGGATTTGTACTGAAAAAGTCCTTTCAGATGGGACTTGTAAGGCTAAAGCGAGGCTAGTTGCCAGGTGTTTTGAAGAGTGACTGGGTGATACAGATGTTAGAGTGGATTCTCCCACAGCTGGAAAAGTAATCTTGAAAATCTTTTTAGCTCTTATGGCCATACATTCATGGCAGTGTAGATCAACCAACATAAAAGCCTCGTTATTGCAAGGTGATACTTTTCAGAGAAGCATTTCTGAAACTGCCTAAAAAGGCAGTAGATGCAGAAGGAAAACTGTCGAAACTAAACAAATGCTTCTATGGCCTGAATGATGCATCCAGGTGTGGTATTTCTTGGTGAGATCTTTTTTTGCTGAAAATAGGTTGCGTTCAACTAAAAGCAGATCCTGCAATGTTTAATTGGGTATCATAAAGGGAAGCTTTCAGGCATCTTCATGATGCAGGTTGATTATTTCTTATGGGGTGGCACTGCGGAATGAGAAATGTGTTACTAATACGATTTGAGTAGAATTTAAGATTGAGAGTCAGGCTTGTAGGGCTTTTAAATATATTGGTTTAGATATAAAGCAGAGTAAGTTTGAATAACTTTAAATCAACAATCCTATTTAAAGAGTGTTACTCCCAACCTGATTAATCATGCTCAGCCATCACAGAAAGATGATGTTCTACCTAAACCTGAGGCAGAGCAATTGCGAAGCTTGTTACAAACATGCGAATTAGGAGTGGCCCATTTAGTCCCTCGAGGCTGCTCAGCCTTCAAGATTATGGCTGATCCGGTTGTAACCTCAATTCCACATTCCTGCCTACCCCCGATAACCTTTCATCCCCTTGCTTATCAAGAATCTACCTTCGCCTTAAAAATATTCAAAGAACTCTAAGATGAAGTCCATCAGGACTCGGGGACTTGTCAGCCTGCAGCTCAAACAACTTGTTCAGTAGCACTTCCCTGGTGATTGTAATTTTCTTAATTTCCTGATTTAGTGCTATTTCTGGGATGTTACTTGTATCCTCTATGGTTAAGACGGATGCAAAATACCTGCTCAATTCTTTTGCCATCTCCCATTTTTCATTATTAATTCCCCAGACTACCTTTCTATAGGACCAACGCTCACTTTGTTTACTCTTCTTTTATAAATATCTATAGAAACTCTTACTATCTGTTTTTATATTCCTAGCTAGCCTTCTCTGTACTCTAATTTTTCCCTCTATTAATCTTTTAGTCATTCTTTGCTTTTTATATTCTGTCCAATCTTCTGATTTGCCACCCATCTTTGTGCAATTATATGCTTTTTCTTTAATTTTGATACTATCTTTAACTTTTTTAGTTAACCATGGATGGTGGGTCCTCCCCTTGGAATTTTTCTTTTGCATTGGAATGTATCTATTCTGTGTATTCTGAAATATCCCCTTAAATGTCTGCCAATGCATCTCTATTGACCTATCCCCTAACCTACTTTGCCAGCTCACTTTAGCTAGCTCTGCTTTCATGCCCTCATAATTGCCCTTAAGTTTAAAATACTAGACTTAGAGCCACTCTTCTCTCCCTTGCACTGAATGTAAAATTCAATCATATTATGATCACTGCTGCCTAGGGGTGCCTTCACTGAGGTCATTAATTAATCCTATCTCATTGCACAACACCAGGTCTTATATAGCCTGCTCTCTGGTTGGCTCAAGACGTGCTGTTCTTAGAAACTATCCAGAAAACATTCCCATCCTTAGGTGATCCAAAGAACATTAAACTTGTAATTTTAAGTGATGCTTCATGATAATCTTCCTGATGGGTATTCGAGTGCTGCTGGTTTAATATTTGATGGGAGAAAATGGGAAATGTTGCCCATTAGCTGGGAAGCCAAAAAAAAAAAAGGGCCTTTAAAAGTACTTTAGCTGCAGAAACACTTGCTCTTGTGGAGGCAGCGGACATGGGGTTCTATTTATCAAATATTTTAGGTGAGATCCTGTACAAGGCGCATACTGAAGATAGCATACCCATTAAAAGTTATGTAGTCATTCCTTATTGGATAATTCTTTTTTCTTTTGGGCCTCCTTATCTCGAGAGACAATGGATACGCGCCTGGAGGTGGTCAGTGGTTTGTGAAGCAGCGCCTGGAGTGGCTATAAAGGCCAATTCTGGAGTGACAGGCTCTTCCACAGGTGCTGCAGAGAAATTTGTTTGTTGGGGCTGTTGCACAGTTGGCTCTCCCCTTGCGCCTCTGTCTTTTTTCCTGCCAACTACTAAGTCTCTTCGACTCGCCACAATTTAGCCCTGTCTTTATGGCTGCCCGCCAGCTCTGGCGAATGCTGGCAACTGACTCCCACGACTTGTGATCAATGTCACACGATTTCATGTCGCGTTTGCAGACGTCTTTATAACGGAGACATGGACGGCCGGTGGGTCTGATACCAGTGGCAAGCTCGCTGTACAATGTGTCTTTGGGGATCCTGCCATCTTCCATGCGGCTCACATGGCCAAGCCATCTCAAGCGCCGCTGACTCAGTAGTGTGTATAAGCTGGGGATGTTGGCCGCTTCAAGGACTTCTGTGTTGGAGATATAGTCCTGCCACCTGATGCCAAGTATTCTCCGAAGGCAGCGAAGATGGAATGAATTGAGACGTCGCTCTTGGCTGGCATACGTTGTCCAGGCCTCGCTGCCGTAGAGCAAGGTACTGAGGACACAGGCCTGATACACTCGGACTTTTGTGTTCCGTGTCAGTGCGCCATTTTCCCACACTCTCTTGGCCAGTCTGAACATAGCAGTGGAAGCCTTACCCATGCGCTTGTTGATTTCTGCATCTAGAGACAGGTTACTGGTGATAGTTGAGCCTAGGTAGGTGAACTCTTGAACCACTTCCAGAGCGTGGTCGCCAATATTGATGGATGGAGCATTTCTGACATCCTGCCCCATGATGTTCGTTTTCTTGAGGCTGATGGTTAGGCCAAATTCATTGCAGGCAGACGCAAACCTGTCGATGAGACTCTGCAGGCATTCTTCAGTGTGAGATGTTAAAGCAGCATCGTCAGCAAAGAGGAGTTCTCTGATGGGGACTTTCCGTACTTTGGACTTCGCTCTTAGACGGGCAAGGTTGAACAACCTGCCCCCTGATCTTGTGTGGAGGAAAATTCCTTCTTCAGAGGATTTGAACGCATGTGAAAGCAGCAGGGAGAAGAAAATCCCAAAAAGTGTGGGTGCGAGAACACAGCCCTGTTTCACACCACTCAGGATAGGAAAGGGCTCTGATGAGGAGCCACCATGTTGAATTGTGCCTTTCATATTGTCATGGAATGAGGTGATGATACTTAGTAGCTTTGGTGGACATCCGATCTTTTCTAGTAGTCTGAAGAGACCACGTCTGCTGACGAGGTCAAAGGCTTTGGTGAGATCAATGAAAGCAATGTAGAGGGGCATCTGTTGTTCACGGCATTTCTCCTGTATCTGACGAAGGGAGAACAGCATGTCAATAGTCGATCTCTCTGCACGAAAGCCACACTGTGCCTCAGGGTAGACGCGCTCGGCCAGCTTCTGGAGCCTGTTCAGAGCGACTCGAGCAAAGACTTTCCCCACTATGCTGAGCAGGGAGATTCCACGGTAGTTGTTGCAGTCACCGCGGTCACCTTTGTTTTTATAGAGGGTGATGATGTTGGCATCGCGCATGTCCTGGGGTACTGCTCCCTCGTCCCAGCACAGGCATAGCAGTTCATGTAGTGCTGAGAGTATAGCAGGCTTGGCACTCTTGATTATTTCAGGGGTAATGCTGTCCTTCCCAGGGGCTTTTCCGCTGGCTAGGGAATCAATGGCATCACTGAGTTCCGATTTGGTTGGCTGTATGTCCAGCTCATCCATGACTGGTAGAGGCTGGGCTGCATTGAGGGCAGTCTCAGTGACAGCATTCTCCCTGGAGTACAGTTCTAGGTAGTGCTCAACCCAGCGGTCCATCTGTTTGCGTTGGTCAGTGATTATGTCCCCCGATTTAGATTTGAGGGGGGTGATCTTCTTGATGGTTGGCCCAAGAGCTCTCTTCATGCCATCATACATTCCTCTGATGTTTCCGGTGTCTGAGGCCAGCTGAATATGACTGCATAGGTGTTGCCAGTAGTCGTTTGCGCAACGCCTAGCTGTTCTTTGTGCAGTACTTCTGGCTGCTTTAAGTGCTGCGGATGTTAAATCGCTGGGGGCTTTCTTGTAGTTCAAAAGTGCAATGCGCTTAGCGGCTATGACAGGTTCCAGCTCTTCATTATGAGATTGAAACCAGTCTGCATTTCTCTTCGCACTTTTGCCGTAGGTGGTCAAAGCTGACTCATAGATGGCGTCTCTGATGTGGGCCCACTTGGTCTCAGCATCCCCTGTGGGAGTGTTTTGAAAGGCTGTTACAAGTGAATTTAGAAATTTTTGTAACAGCTGTGGGTGAGAAATTCTGCTCGTGTTGATGCGCGGGTGGCCCTTCTGCTTGGAATGATGCAACTTCTTTGGTCTGAGTCTAACCTTGCTGCACACCAGGGAGTGGTCGGTGTCGCAGTCCGCACTGTGGAAGCTGCGTGTGATTTGAACACTGTTTAAGGCGGCTCGCCTTGTGACAATGAGGTCTAGCTGGTGCCAACGACGTGATCTTGGGTGCCTCCATGAAACCTGGTGACAGGGTTTAGTGTGAAAGAACGAGTTGGTGATGCAGAGGTTATGATAGGTACACAACTCAAGCAGTCTCTGCCCGTTCTCATTCATCCTTCCAACGCCATAGCGCCCAAGGCAGGAGGGCCATGAGTCATGGTCGGCCCCAACCCTGGCATTAAAGTCCCCCAGCAGGAATAGGTGTTCGGTGTTGGGGATGCTGCTAATGATGTTATGGAGTTGTTCATAGAACTGGTCTTTAGCTTCAGGTGCGGAGCAGAGTGTTGGAGCATAGATGCTGAGTAGGTGTACTGGACCAGAGGTGGTGAGCAGTCGGATGGACAGTATGCGTTCCGAGCCATTTGAGGGAGGCTCTATCATGCTGAGCAAGGAGTTTCTGATGGCGAAGCCCACTCCATGCTGTCTTGGTTCTTCAGGATCCCTGCCCTGCCAGAAGAAGGTGTAGTCTTGCTCTGCTAGAGAGCCACTCGCGGGGAGGCGAGTCTCCTGAAGTGCTGCAATGTCCACATTGAATCTACTGAGCTCGTTGTTAATGATGGCGGTCTTCCGAGAATCGTTGATTTGTGTAAGGTCTTCCGACAGGCCAGGACACATAGTTCTGACGTTCCAGCTTGCAAAGCGAAGGGCTGGTACCTTCTTTCCTTTTTTCATGTTGTTTGGTGCGGTGTATCAGTCCACCTTTCGGGCAATGACCCTGAGCTCCAAGCACCCATTGAAGCAGGCAGACTGTGGCGGGACAGAACCTTATTGACCGGGGGCTGCCCGGTTTGAGGCGGGCGGTAGCTGTCCAGTGAGGTGCAATGACCTCTCCCACCGACAAAGGCAACCCGTGGCGCTCAGTTTCTACGCCAATTTATCTGGACTTATAACCCGTAACTGCTGCCTTCCGTGTTGTTTCAGTCGCTGTGAGGCAACTATGGAGTGACCTCTCCATGGCGCATGCCTGGGCAAATTTATGGAGGTTCAGAGTTGCCCAGTCGTCAAAACCCCCCTCTCGGCCTTTCTGGTGGGGTCCAAAGGAGTGCAGGACACGACGTTTGGCACCAGTATGGCTGCAGGAACTGCCGGAAACATGCCAAAGGTGACACATGACCGCCTACGGGGTTCCGCTCCGGATTTTCTGTTAGGGTTTACTCCCTTAGCCTTGGTCTCTCCCGAGACGCCCACAAGGCAGTGGGGTTGTTGGGGCCCCTACACAGGTGTAGGATGGTGCCGGTGGGAGGAGGGGATGCAAGGGGGAGGGGTAGAGGGAGGGGGTGGGGGGGGGGGGTGCAGGGGAAGGGGGTGCGGGGTGAAGATGGTGCGAGGGGGGGGCGGGCTGGGACGGGGTTGTGAGGGGGTGAGCTGAGAGGGTGGAGCAGGGAAGGGGACGGGGGTGGGGGGGGGGTGGAAGGGGGGTAAAGGGGGGGGAGGGGGGGTGGAATCTGGTGCAGGTAATAAGCCATTTCCTCAGTGCCCACCATCGACGTCCGGAAAGCTCATCCACGTCCTTCGGGAGGTGAAGCATCATTTGGCAGACTTAGAGGTGATTACATTTGTTAAGGGTTTTTTTTTTAGCAGTGGTTTAAATAAAGGCATGCAGCATTGCCGACAGTGCGCTGCAGATGCTCTCCGAGCCATCTCCCGCGGGCGCTTTGAAGTTGCGGCCGGGGGGGCCGTTCGTGGATGTTTTGGGTGTTCGGGGCACCTTTTCACAGGACTTCTCTCGGGTCCCGCAGCTCCTTCTTCACCTCAATGGACTTACCGCATGCCGTGGCTGCAGACATTCTGGACTGTGAAGACAGCAGGATCGGAGATTAAAGTATCGGCAGCTGTGCTCGTCAGTTACATCCGGATCAATTTCATTGAGAAAACAAAGAGCAGGTGTGGCTGGCGGAGGGCAGTGGGCCCAGGTAACATACACTAAACTAACTGTTAACTTTTAGATAGGGCTAAAATGAACTGATTTAAAGAGCCAGGGGAATTTAAAAAGTTTAAGAGGGCAGATTGGGGGAGAAAACGTTAGGGATGGGAGCAGATGGCCATGGATAGAGTTGAACAGCAAGGGAGCTTCCTAGGGAGCTTCCAGCCCAGGAGCCATCTTGAAACATGCAAGTGAGAAAGGGTTATGGATTGACCTTGCTAGTTTGAAACAAACACTGGAGAGAAAAGAAATCTCTAAACTTAAGTGGATAGATGCAAGTCATCAACTATCTGATTGTACAAGCATTTATTTTTGTAAAACAAGGACATTGTAAGGGGTCTTAGAGAAGAGCCATCTGGCAAGGTAATACTTTGCACAGAATATGGAGTTTATTTTGAAATGTTGTTTGTGCCTGTTAAACTAAATTTTATTTAAAGAGAAAGAAGGGACTTAAACATATATCAGTTATGTTTAATTTTATGGAGGTGGAGAACATTAATTGGGGTCTTACATAAGCACATAGAAGGAGGTTTTAAGTAAGGAGCCTTTATGTTTGTAATCCTTTATGTTGTAAAATAAATGTACGACTGAATAAAGATGGGCTCCAGTTTCATCCTCTAAGCGGCTTTCTGGAAAAGAACACTCAAGTTAAATCTATATCACATATTGAAGGCCGTTAAAATTGTTAGCAGTTAACTATGTAAATAACTCAAAATAGCCAATTTGAATATCACAGTAATAAATTGCAACTATTTGTGTACAGCCAGATGGGTTTCTCCCTACATGTACAATTTACAGTCCAGATCATGTGTTCAAAAGAATATCACTTCAGCTTTCCATCACTTTAGAATTTTAATATTCTATTAAGCTTTTCCAACAACTACCAAGACATTTCTCAAATGTTTTTTCAAAATCCTTGTTCTCCCTCTAAGTTGCTAATACCATACCAATGCCTTAGAGCTGTTTTTATTTCTGTAAGAATGCAGTTTCAACAAATTAAATATTACCTGCTCAAAGGTGATAATTTGCTTTAAAAAAATCCTGAATATGCAGACTACATTCTGTAGAATGCAAACATTTCACATGCACGGCAAAAAAAGTCAATCTGTAGATATTATCCAGACATCAACAATGGCACTTCCATCACATCAAATATTTGAACATTAAGGATCATCTCTTTCTTGGCCCATAGCTGACCTAGGTGAGACTAACTATATTTTAATCTCTTTCCCTTCCTCATTCCCCCATAAATGCAAGCGTCAGTCATAGCTGGGATTGAAACTGGTTCTCTCAACTGAGAATTCAACGTTGTGCACTCTGTTTACCACTGGTTAACACCACTTTTGTAGATTTTTTTCAATTGTTGTGTATTGTATATTTTAAAGATCTGCAGATATTAGCCAAATACTGTGCATCACATAACAAACATTTAGCAGATTAACAACCAACAGCATATTACTACATTCTTTCATATTTCTAGAGAATTTTTGATGAATAACTGAAAGCCATCCATGTGACAATGTTACAGAAAGGGAGAGAAAAATAATTCAAAAACAACCACACAGAGGTAGGAGGCACAACAGTGAGATGCATTGAAAACTAGTGCTATCAGTGGTCACTAATAACATAACCCAGACCTGGAATTTGTTGATTAAGTACTTGTTTAGTTGATATTAACTTTTGGATTAAACTTTTTATAAAGATATTAAATCCTTATTTATAAATCCTCAGCTAGACTCTAAAATTTTACTGTTATTCAATTTGCCACATTCAGAATCTAACTAGTCTTATAAAGATTAATCAAATACCTAGATTTTAAAACTATTCTGGAGAATGTACTCAGCTTAAAATTGCATTACAAATCAATTAGTCTGAAGTTTTTGTACTGTGATATAATGGTTCTAAATTCCTCAAATGTTTTAAAGTTATAAAACACGTTCGAGGACTGTTAGCACAATACCTTAATTTTCCCTCCAGCATTTAGTAAGAAGGGTCACATCATCAACGTTTCAATGAATAGGCATATAGGGAGTGTAGTGGGAAGTAATTTTCCCTTTTGCAGTTCCCTATACCCACTTTCCAACTAGTCAAACCAGTGGCATTTGCCCTCAAGGAATGTCAAACATAACCATCATCTGAGATCAGGAGTCAAAGTTCTAATATTACCTACAAAACCAATACCAGAGAGGTAAGTGCTCAAAGGCCATGCTGGAAATACTGCTTTTGCAAGCACTGCAGAAAAACTACTGTAGATAGCCAACTTAACATTCTTTTCAAATCATATTAGCTGACATTACATTACGATACAAAAATCCTCCTGATGCATTTGCCCTATATCCCAGTATTAATATACTTCCAGCTTGAAATTTAAGAGTTGTTTCAAATCACCAGCATATTATGTTGATGACAGAAGACAAATTTCATGCCAAATCCCATCAGTATTTTAACTACAAACATATGGGGCTGTTGAATAATTTTCCCATTCTAGTTTGGTTTACATCATTGAGTAGGTTAAGAGTAAATTAGGCTGTAAAATTAGATCCAGACTATTGATGATGCTAACAATTCAGATGAAGTACCACACTCTGAATAACCCACACACAAAAATCGTGAGAAAGATGGTAGGGGTGGGCAAGATAGGAAAATAAAAACAAATTAAATCTCTCAGAAAACTTCCCTACACCATGACAAGAAGTTCAAACAGTTCTCAGGGCATCAGGGGAACAGGAGTTGAGGTCACTGAGCAAGTCTAACAGCATGAGAACAGAGATTCCATTCATTAACTGAAGATGCATCAATTTAGTAACAAACTGTATAATACCAATTCAGCTCAATTGCAACTCCTCCAAGCTACTGCCACAGGCCAGGTAAGTTTTGCTTAATTTAGAAAATATATATGGTTACAAATATTTTTACTAGCATATTAGTGATAAAAAAATATTAGTGATAGTAGGGTTTACTGTTTAAGCACAACTGCATTACCAATAATCCCAGTTTAATCCTTGGACATTAGAATGAACAGCTAAGTGCAATGAATAGTTGGTGCAAGGTTCACATTCCAACAAGAAAAAGGTGGTAACATGAGTGGAGAAATAAATGATTAGAAAGAAAATTTTTCGACTCAAAGTCTCACCTGAGGCAGTGGCAGCTGCTGCTCCTGTGGTTGGCATTAGGACGAGCAGCAGAGAGCACAGGTTAGCAAAATACAGAAACCCAGCAAAAAAAGGACAATAAATACGAGAAACAGCAGAGACATGCAAAGTATCCAGGAGAAAGGCTACTTTTAATCAGAACCAGTAAATTTAAATTCAACACAAGGTTGGCATTTAACAGTCCATGCATCACCACCATAATCCATGAAGAAAAAGGACTAGATTAATCTAACTAAGGCAAATACCATCATGCTAAATAGGTACTTCATGCATGACATGCTCCTTTTTAAAAAATTAAATGCAACTTCTGTAATTCAGGGAGGGTCTATTAGATGACTTCTCCTATGTAATACAATCTCTAGTCTAATTTATTTGTACATTCCAGTTACCTTTGTTCCGCAGAGAGAGGAAATAGATGTACAAAAGACGCCGTACTAATACTGAAAAGAAAAACATGCCCTCTCCAATTAACTAACTACTGTAGGTCAGGAAGAAGAGCGAACAGATTGCTAGATAATCCTGTTTACATTTCAGTGGGTAGATGGAATTAAGATAGAGATCAGCCATGATCAACACAACAGCCAACAGACTAGAGGGGCTGAATGGCCTACTATTGCTCCAAAATAATTAAATGAATTAGTAAAGATTCACATGCACCATTTAAAGTCAGTTTTCGAAACACAACTAAACCAGACAGGTTTTCCAGTAGTTACTTGACTCAAAAATTATATATTTTGAATCATTTGATACTTAATGAAAACAATGCACTAAAAGAAACATTCCATATAATTTTTGTTTACAATATGATGGAATAATGGGGAAACTGGAGATTTTTTAACCATGAAAAGGAGCAAGGAGAAATCTTATAATAGTTATATAAGCTATTAAATGAAAATGGAAAATAGAAAAACTGCATCCAGAACAAGGCAAGAAAAGCAATAGCAGGAAGGCATAGATTCAACTTTGCATAAAGCAAATTAGGATCATCAGAAAAGTATCCAGAATAATCCAGAGTAACATTTAGGGCGGACTCTGCTTAGAGCAGTGCAGGTAAAAACAAGGAGCCAGTTGGATGCTGCAATGGAGATACTAGATTTTTTTCTCTCCGTTTTTTGAATGGATGGATGAAGCTTCTAATCAATATTATATTATGAACCAAGTTTATCTAGTGTGCCCAGTGATCTCATAGGTCTAGGCACCATCTAGTGCTACAGTACCTACCAGAATATCTTAGTACCAAGCAATCACACAAACAAGTGAGACCCCCATAATTCGAAAGAAAGGTCATGTCTTCATAACACCCTAAGGTACTTCACAGCCAATGAATAATTTTGAATTACATAAGTAAACGCAGCAGCTAATTTGCACACAACAGTGAAATGAATGGTGGTGTTGGCTGAGATATAAAATGTTGGCTGGGTCATGAGAACTTCCCCGCCAGTGACCCTACACACTGCACCCGCCCCCCAACCCCACCCACCTCCCACACACTGCTCTTCTTTCAATGGTGCTATGCAATCTTTTACATTCATTTGATCAGGCAGATTTAACTACTTGGTTTAACATCTTCAGAGAAATCACAATTGTTACAACACAGAAGGAAGCCATTTGGCCTATCATGTCTGCGCTGGCTCTCCAAAAGAGCATTTTAACGAGTGCCACTCCCCGGCCTTCTCCTCATAGCCCTGCACATTCTTCCTGTTCAGCTAACAATCCAATTCCCTCTTGAATGCCTCGATTGAACCTGCCACCACCACACACTCAGGCAGTGCAACCCAGATCCTAACCACTCACTGAGCAAAGAAGCTTTTCCTCATGTCAGTATTGTATCTTTTGCCGATCACCTTAAATCTGTGCCGTCTTGTTCTTGATCCCTCCACCAATGGGAACAGGTTTTCCCTATCTACCCTGTCCAAACCCCTCATGATTTTCAATACTCTATCAAATCTCCTCTCAACCTTTGTTCTCTTCTCGGAGAACAATCCCAACTTCACCAAGCTACCCATGTAACTTAAGTTCCTCATCCTTGGAACCATTCTCATGAACATTTTCTGCACTCTCTCCAATGCCTTCACATCTTTCCCAATATGTGGCACCCAGAATTGTACACAATACTCCAGTTGAGGCCAAATCAGTGTTCTACAGTGTTTAACATAGCTTCCTTGCTTTTGTCCTCTATACCCCTATTAGCCTGGGATGCTGTATGCTCTATTAACCACTCTCGCAACCTGCCCTGCCACCTTCAATGATTTACGCACATATACACCCAGGACCCTCTCCGCCTGCACCCCCTTCAGAATTGCTCTCTATTTTATATTGTCTCTCAATTTCTTCCTATCAAAATGAAACATATCACACTTTTCTGCATTAAATTTCATCTGCCATTTGTCCACCCATTCCACCAACTTGTCTATGTCCTTTTGAAGTTCTACACTATCCTCCTCACAGTTCACAATGTTTCCATGTTTTGTATCATACGCAAATTTTAAAACTGTGCCCTGTGCACCAAGGCGTAGGTCATTAATCTATATCAGAAACAGCAAGGGTCCTAACACCGACTCTTGGGGAACTCCACTACAAAGCTTTCTCCAGTCCGAAAAACGTCTATTAACCACTACTCTTTGGTTCTTGTCACTCAGCCAATTTCATATCCATGTTGCTCTTGTCCCTTTTATTCCATGAGCTAGAACTTTGCTCACAAGCTTGTTTTGCGGCACTTTATCAAATGCTTTTTGGAGGTCCATGTGCACATCAACAGCATTGTTCTGATCAACCTTCTGTTACCTCATCAAAAAACTCCAGCAACTTAAACATGATTTGCCCTTCACAAATCTGTGCTGGCTTTCCCTAATTAAATATCCGATAAAACTAAATAATTCAGTAGTCATTATGTACCTTTTAAAATGGATGAACATTGAAACCACCCATTTCAACATTACGAACAAGATGATGGGAGAGCAGGGGGAATCGTGCATCTTCATAATTTTGGCTATTTGTATTTAATTCACCTGCCATCATTCTTGTAGTCAGAACTTTCAGCAAAATTGTAACAGGAGGTATCTGCCAAATAAAGTTTTACTGCACATTGGTGCTGAACACAGTAAGGCAGTGCCAGCTTATCTAGCAGAGACACAATCTCCAAAATAAAAAGCAATTAGTGTGTGAACCAATTATTAGCTGCAACCATCCCAATTAGCAAGATGTCGATTAGCATATGAAGTCATAGGCAAAGCAAATTGAAGTTATACTTAATATTTCAGTAGTTCCCTCAGTACTTTAGAAGAGAGGGGTACTGAACATACATTAAGGTTCAATTCCTGTGCCAAGGTGCCCTAGGGTAGGAAGCTAGGGAGAAAGGAGTTAAAAGAAAAGGGCAAAGACTCGTGCACTTAATCCCTGTTAACAAAACAGACAGCAAAAGCTTTTATGAATATATTCAGGAACAAAAGGTAGTAAGAGGAATGCTGGCCCATTAAAGACTGATGCAGACGTGCTTATACTAGATAACAAGAAAATAGACTTGCTGGTTGAGTACCGTTTTCACAGTAAAGGTAGAGGGCAAAATACCTGCAGTACAAGAAAACTTAGAAATAAGTCAAGGGAAATAACTTAGTGACATCATCAATATCAAATATGGTGATAGAGAAAATAATGGCACACAAGATAGATAAATCTCTAGGATCTCATGGTTTTCAGCCCAGGATCTTAAAGGGAATAACTGAGGAAATCATAGATGACATCCTAAGTGACTATCCTTCCTTGTCCTTCTCAACTTGTCTGCAGTCAGATACAGTTGACCACACCATTCCCAACACCTCTCCACTGTCATCCAGTTCGGTGGGACTGCACTCGCCTGGTTCCTTTCTTATCTAAGTGTAACCTGAGAATCACCTGCAATGACTTCTCTTCCAGTTACCTCTGGTGTCTGCCTAGGATCTATACTTGGCCCTCTTCTATTTATCACCTACGTGCTGCCCGTAGAACCATAGAAAGATTACAGCACAGAAGGAGGTCATTCAACCCATCGTGTCTGCGCCGGCTGAAAAAACCAGCCGCCAAATCTAATCTCACCTTCCAACACCTGGTCCGTAGCTTTGCAGGTTACAGCACTTCAGGTATATGTCCAGGTACCTTTTAAATTAGTTGAGGGTTTCTGCCTCCACCACCATTCCTGGCAGTGAATTTCAGACACCCACCACCCTCTGGGTGAAAAAGATTTTCCTCTTATCCCCTCTAATCCTTCTATCAATCACCTTAAATCTGGTAACTGACCTCTCTGCGAGGGGAAGCAGGTCTTTCCTGTCTATCTAGGCCCCTCACAATTTTGTACACCTCTATTAAGTCACCCCTGAGCATCATCATCCAAAAACACACTGTCAGGCTCCACATGTACACTGACAACTCCCAGCTATACCTCACCATCACCTCTCTTGACCCTCCACTCTAAGTTGTCAGACTGCTTGTCCCTCATTCAGTACTAGATGATCAGAAATTTCCTCCAACTAAATATTGGAAAGATTGAAGTCATTGTCTTCGGACCCCGCCAGAAACTCCTTTCCATAGCTAATGACTCCATTCCTCTTCCCGGCAACTGTCTGATGTTGAAATAGACTGTGCGCAACATTAGTGTAATATTTGACTGAGATGAGCTTCTAACCACATAGCTGCATCATCACTAAGACTGCCCATTTCCACCTCTAACATCACAACTCTGCCCCACTTTGCTCATCTTTGTGACTTTGATAAGAGCAGATTAAATATTGCGGAAGGGGAGGAAATTTGATCAGAGGGATTCAAACATGGAGTTCAGGATTTGGTTGGCGATAGCATTCAATGGAGCGGTTAACGAAGCTTGGAGATGATACATAGTTTGCAAGAGTTTTTTTTTTTTGAGTAGAGGGTGATAACGGCAGAATTGAAGAGGAGGGGACAATACCCGAGGGGAGTACCAATAATACTAGCTAACATGGGGACCAGGAAGGGAGGTCAGGTGGTCAGCAGTTCACTAAGAATAAAGTCGAGGGAGGAGAAGGTGGGTCTCAGACAAGATCAGCACAGAGAGGCCACAATTGGAGATAGGGAATATAAGTGTGTTCAGGGCTAGGGCAGGGGGGGGAACATTAGAGGGAGTTTGGCACAGTGGGCTAGGGGAAGGGAGGAAGCAGCAGAGGCAGCTGAATGTATGGTCTCAATCTTAGTAACAAAGAAGTTCATGAGCTCCTCGCACTTGGAGATGAGGATGGAAGAGATGGGGCGATGAGTTCCCTAGGGTTCGATACTGGGCCTCAGGTTTTTAAAATATATATTTTTATTTGAAAAATATAAATTAGAATATTTTCTTAATGGTGAGTAACGAGAAGCTATGGAGGGGCAAAGGGATTTGCATCCTTGTACACAAATCACTAAAAACGAGCAATTTACTAGTAATTAAAGGCTAACGGTATGTTGGCCTTTATCTGAAGGTTGGGTTGGAATTCAAAAGTGAGGAAGTGATGCTTCGATTAGTCAGGACCCAACTGGCATATTGCATTCAGTTTTAAGCGCCAAATCGCAGGACAAGATATCTTCTTCTCCTTCTTTGGCCTCCTTGTCTCGAGAGACAGTGGGTAAGCGCCTGGAGGTGGTCAATGGTTTGTGCAGCAGCGCCTGGAGTGGCTATAAAGGCCAATTCTAGAGTGACAGACTCTTCCACAGGTGCTACAGATAAAATTGGTTGTCGGGGCTGTTACACAGTTGGCTCTCTCCTTGCGCTTCTGTCTTTTTTCCTGCCAATTGCTTAGTCTCTTCGACTCGCCACGCTTTAGCCCCGCCTTTATGGTTGCCCGCCAGCTCTGGCGATCGCTGCCAATGACTCCCACGACTTCTGAGCAATGTCACAGGACTTCATGTCACGTTTTCAGACGTCTTTAAAGCGGAGACATGGACGGCCAGTGGGTCTGGTCCCAGTGACGAGCTCGCTGTACAATGTGTCCTTGGGGATCCTGCCATCTTCCATGCGGCTCACATGGCCAAGCCATCTCAGGCGCCGCTGGCTTGGTAGGGTGTATATGCTGGGGATGTTGGCCGCCTCGAGGACTTCTGTGTTGCAGATACGGTCCTGCCACCTGATGCCAAGGATTCTCCGGAGGCAGCGAAGATGGAATGAATTGAGACGTCGCTCTTGGCTGACGTATGTTGTCCAGGCCTCGCTGCCGTAGAGCAAGGTACTGAGGACACAGGCTTGATACACTTGGACTTTTGTGTTCTGTGTCAGTGCGCCATTTTCCCACACTGTCTTGGCCAGTCTGGACATAGCAGAGGAAGCCTTTCCCATGCACTTGTTTAATTCTGCATCGAGAGACAGGTTACTGGTGATAGTGGAGCCTAGGTAGGTGAATTCCTGAACCACTTCCAGAGTGTGGTCGCCGATATTGATAGATGGGGCATTTCTGACATCCTGTCCCATGATGTTCGTTTTCTTGAGGCTGATGGTTCGGCCAAATTCATTGCAGGCAGCCGCAAACCCGATGAGTCTCTGCAGACACTCTTCAGTGTGAGACGTTAATGCAGCAGCGTCAGCTAAGAGGAGTTTCCTGATGAGGACTTTCCGTACTTTGGTCTTCGCTTTTAGACGGGCAAGGTTGAACAACCTGCCATCTGATCTTGTGTGGAGGAAAATTCCTTCTTCTGAGGACTTGAATGCATGTGAGAGCAGCAGGGAGAAGATGATCCCAAACAGTGTAGGTGCGAGAACACAGCCCTGTTTCACGCCACTTCAGATTGGAAAGGGGTCTGATGAGGCGCTGCTATGCTGAATTGTGCCTTTCATATTGTCATGGAATGAGGTGGATGATACTTAGTAGCTTCGGTGGGCATCCAATCTTTTCTAGTAGTCTGAAGAGACCACGTCTGCTGACGAGATCAAAGGCTTTGGTGAGATCAATGAAAGCAACATAGAGGGGCATCTGTTGTTCACGGCATTTCTCCTGTAGCTGGCGAAGGGAGAACAGCATGTCAATGGTGGATCTCTTTGCTCGAAAGCCACACTGTGTCTCAGGATAGACATGCTCAGCCAGCTTCTGGAGCCTGTTTAAAGCGACACGAGCGAAGACTTTCCCCACTATGCTGAGCAGGGAGATTCCACGGTAGTTGTTGCAGTCACCACGGTCACCCTTGTTCTTATAGAGGGTGATGATATTGGCATCATGCATGTCCTGTAGTACTGCTCCCTCATTCCAGCACAGGCATAGCAGTTCATGTAGTGCTGAGAGTATAGCAGGCTTGGCACTCTTGATTATTTCAGGGGTAATGCTGTCCTTCCCAGGGGCTTTTCCGCTGGCTAGAGAATCAATGGCATCACAGAGTTCCGATTTTGTTGGCTGTATGTCCAGCTCATCCATGACTGCCAGAGACAGGGTTGCATTGAGGGCAGTCTCAGTGACATTTTCCCTGGAGTACAGATCTAGGTAGTGTTCCACCCAGCGGTCCATTTGCTTGCATTGGTCAGTGATTGTGTCCCCTGATTTAGATTTGAGGGGGGAAATCTTCTTGATGGTTGGCCCAAAAGCTCTCTTAATGCCATCATACATCCCTCTGATATTTCCTGTGTCAGAGACTAGCTGAATATGACTGCATAGGTGTTGCCAGTAGTCATTTGCGCAGCGCCTGGCTGTTCTTTGTGCAGCGCTTCTGGCAGCTTTAAGTGCTACGGATGTTAACTCGCTGGGGGCTTTCTTGTAGTTCAGCAGTGCAATGCGCTTAGCGGCTATGACAGGTTCCAGCTCTTCAATGTGAGATTGAAACCAGTCTGCATTCCGCTTCACACAATTGCCATAGGTGGTCATTGCTGAGTCATAGATGGCGTCTCTGATGTGGGCCCACTTGGTCCCTGCATCCCCTATGGGAGTGTTTTGGAGGGCTTTCTCAAGTGAATTTAGAAACTTGCGTAACAGCTGTGGATGAGAAATTCTGCTAGTGTTGATGCGCGGGCGGCCCTTCTGCTTGGAGTGATGCAGCTTATTTGGTTTGAGGCTAACCTCCCTGCATACCAGGGAGTGGTCGGTGTCGCAGTCCGCACTGTGGAAGCTGCGTGTGATTTGAACACTGTTTAAAGAGGCTCGCCTTGTGATGATGAGGTCCAGCTGGTGCCAACGACGTGATCTTGGGTGCCTCCAAGAAACCTGGTGACAGGGTTTAGTGTGGAAGAATGAGTTGGTGATGCAGAGGTTATGATAGGTATACAACTCAAGCAGTCTCTGTCCATTCTCATTCATCCTTCCAATGCCACAGCGCCCAAGGCAGGAAGGCCATGAGTCATGGTTGGCCCCAACCCTGGCATTAAAGTCCCCCAGCAGGAATAGGTGTTCGGTGTTGGGGATGCTACTAATATTATGGAGTTCCTCATAGAACTGGTCTTCAGCTTCAGGTGGGGAGCAGAGTGTTGGAGCATAGATGCTGACTAAGTGTACTAGACCAGAGGCGGTGAACAGTCGGATGGACAGTATGCGTCCCGAGCCATTTGAGGGTGGCTCTATCATGCTGAGCAAAGAGTTTCTGATGGCGAAGCCCACTCCATGCTGTCTTGGTTCTTCAGGATCCCTACCCTGCCAGAAGAAGGTGTAGTCTTGCTCTCTTCGAGATCTACTCGCAGGGAGGCGTGTCTCCTGAAGTGCTGCAATGTCCACATTGAGTCTACTGAGCTCGTTGTTAACGATGGCGGTCTTCCGAGAATCGTTGATTTGTGTAAAGTCTTCCAACAGGCCAGGACACATAGTTCTGACGATCCAGCTTGCAAAACAAAGGGCTGGTACCTTCTTTCCTTTTTTGTTCGTGCTGTTTGGTGCGGTGTTACAGTCCACTTGTCGGGCAATGACCTTGAGCTCCAAGCACCCATTGAAGCAGGTGGATTGTGGCGGGACAGAACCTTACTGACCGGGGGCTGCCCGGTTTGAGGCGGGCAGTAGCTGTCCAGTGAGATGCGATGACCTCTCCCACCGACAAACGCAACCCGTGGCGCCCAATCTCTACGCCAATTGAGCTGGACTTATAACCCGTAACAGCTGCCTTCCGTGTTGATTTGGTCGCTGTGAAGCGACTATGGAGTGACCTCTCCATGGCGCATGCCTGGGCGGATGTATGGAGGTTGTGAGTTGCCCAAGTGTCAAAACCCCCCTCTCGGCCTTCCTGTTGGGATCCAAAGGAGTGCAGAGCACGACGTTTGGCACCAGCATGGCTGCAGGAACTGCCGGAAACATGCCAAAGGTGACACATGACCGCCTTCGGGGTTCCGCTCTGGATTTTCTGTTCGGGTTTACTCCCATAGTCTTGGTCTCTCCCGAGAGGCCCACAAGGCAGTGGGGTTGTTGGGGCCCCTACACAGGGGTAGGTGGATGCCGGTGGGAGGAGGTGGAGGGAAGGGAGTGCGAGGAGGAGGAGTGCGGTGGGAAGGGGTGGAGGGAAGGAGGTGCAGGGGGAGCTGTAGGGGAGAGGGGTGCGGGGAAGGGGTTGCGAGGGGAAGACAGTGCAAGAGGGGAGCTGGGAAGGGGGGGGGGGGAAGGGGGTGGGGGGAAGGGGGGTGAGCTGGGAGCGGGGGTGGGGGATGGGGTGCAGGTAATAAAACATTGCATCAGCTCCCACCATTGCCCCTTTTACAATGGTCTGATATCCAGGTCTGGAAAGCATACAGTCCAACTTCACCAGAATTATATGAGTTTAAAGTGTTAAGTCATAAGGACAGGTTGGAGATGATTAGGAACTATGCTGTCTAGAGGGAATCTCAAACCTGGAACTCAAGTGAAGCATTGGCATTTTATTTCAAGTCTTTCTGACCATGCCATTTATGATGTAGTTTTCCCAGCACATCTGGAAACCTGCACTGTGAATTTGGTAAACATGAGACCCCTATTGCGGCTAGATATTCAGTGTTTACCTGAGGGTAGTAGTTTGTAAATCTGGCTGAAGTGCTTTTCCAGTACTGAATTGCATTGATATTAGTTAATTTGTTAACTTCTTTGCAGAAAAAATTATGTAGTGCCATTTTGGCTTTTGGAGAGAAAATATTTTCAACTCACTTAAGTATGTGAGGAGAGTTCAGACCCTTAGTTATACTTGGCCTTAATGTTCACATTGGAAAGGATGGACATCATCAGCTTAATATTTATTTTCATCAGGTGGAACTCTGATTAACAAAAGGTTAAAATCACTTGCTAGTTGCAATTTCAAAAAAGGTTTACATCAGGATTGCTGTACTTCAACATCCAACTCTATAATGCACAAGTAATCCGTAGTATAGACAAAGTTGTTAAGGTGTACAATCCTGACATATCTATCAGCAAGAAGTTTCTTCTACATAGGAGGTGAAGTCATCAACATAACCTCAGATAGTACCAAATTTGCTCAATGTTAGATCTTTGGAATTTTTGATCTGGGAGTTTGCAAGCTTAAAAATTGTGAAGCCACAAGGCTCCATTTGTGCAGCTGGGAATCAAGTCTTCTATTTTGTCTGAGCTCTGCTTTCTAAGCAATTTTTTAAAAAAAATTTTATTTCGAGATACAGCACTGAAACAGGCCCTTCGGCCCACCGAGTCTGTGCCGTCCATCAACCACCCATTTATACTAATCCTACACTAATCCCATATTCCTACCACATCCCCACCTTCCCTATATTCTCCTACCACCTACTTATACTAGGGGCAATTTATAATGGCCAATTTTCCTATCAACCTGCAAGTCTTTGACTGTGGGAGGAAACCGGAGCACCCAGCGAAAACCCACGCGGTCAATTATCGCTCTCAAAGATAGATTTAGCTGGCATTGGTAACAAGACTGATAAGCTGCAGCACAGGTAGTTGTAGCTGTACCATGCATTACGGAAGAACCTTTACCAGATTGAGCATACTACTAGCATGCAATCCTATCTCACACATCCAGTGCACAACAATGACAATTAGTTTAGTGCCTCAACATTTTTTCCACATTTACACAAGTATGTTCCAATCCTTTTAAATTATAGAAAGTTGAGTAAGCCTTGCACAAGGAACAAAAACAGAAAATACTGAAAATTCGGGTCAGGCAGCATCTGTGGACAGAGAAACATTAACTCTGTTTCTCTCGCCACAGATGCTGCTTGACCTGTGTAAATCCAGCATTTTCTGTTTTTATTTCAGATTTCCAGCATTGGTATTTTGCTTTTACACAAGGTAAAACGGTCAACAGAAGGCACCAAAAGCAAGTATGTGTGGCTGCTTTCAACAGATGCATTTTTTGATTTGATGCAAAGCTTTGAAGAAAAGACCCCTGGAATTTAGGTAGTTCTCAAGAAAGATACAATCTGAGCAATAAAAGCAGAAGGAACAGAACTAAGGATTTCTGTGTTTGGTGCAGGACATTGTTCCAGCAGCTCTACCCAAATGGAAGTCTTCAAGTCATCCATGAAATTGGAGGCTTACTCTGTCAAGTACCATGCTTTGGGAAAAAAACGAATTTAATAGCTTTTTGAATTTCATTCTATCTCCATCTTCACACCTGAAAGGGCTGATTTCAGCAGCAAAACATCAGTGAAAGTATCAGAAAGCTCAAGAACAGTCATCAGAAAAAATAAATTGTGCCAATCAGCTGGCCACAAAAAGTTACAAGAATTCCATTCAAGTACAAAGCTCTTTATAGGCCCTATATCAATATTATTGGAACTTGGTTTGGTGGGGCGGCAGGGGGATCCAAATTATGACCATGTGTTTAAGTCATATTTTACCCAATTATACCAACCTTGTATGATGTCTAGCAAAGTATTTTGAAAAAAATGTTATTTATATTCTCCAATTGGGCAAGATGTGCTGAAAGTAGGAAAAAAGTGATCCAAGTGGTCTTAAAACTCATGTTTATATACATAAAAAGTATAGCAGAAAAAGCCCAAAATGCTGGTAAAAATGTGCACCTACAGATCAAGACAATGTATGGGTATATACACACATGCCTCATTTCAGGAAGTTACCATTATGCAAATATAAACTTTTGATAAATTGTTGCACAGTAAAAACATTCCTTTGATCTCAAGCCAGGGGATTTTGCTTTCTAGTCAAATGATAGCTATGTTCTTAAAATAAAGCACTCAAAAATACAAAAAAAGGAGACTAGATTCAATCATCCTAGCAGCTGTGTGATGAGAAATATTTTGAATGTTTGAACGCTGAGAATTTTACTTCTCACTTTTGAGATCTTGTAGCTCTGCCTTTAAAAACTAGACACTGTGTATACTACTTGTACTTGTTTACAAGCTCACAAAAAAGAACTGGCTATTGTCATGAGAGGCTTACACTTAAGAGTACTCAAAACTGAGGAAAATACTCAATTTGGCACAGTTGGAAATGCCAGTGCTAAGAATTACTTAGAATAAGAGATGAATTAGAGTATTATGTGTGCATTTAATACACCTATGTTTTGGCATTTTTCATTTCTAACACTCTCCTAATGAGGTTAAAGTTACTTCAGCGCACACTCATCCTGGAGCTAAATACCTGCTTCTGATGTGTATTAACACTTCTTGTCAACAGAAAAAAAAATAGATGGTAACCACACCAACGCCATTATGCTATTAAAAGAAGTCTGTTTTGCCTTAGTTACAACATATTTAAATACTGTAATTAGCATTTTGATGCCTGCCAGGAATGTTTCAAATCCTCTCATATGGATTGTATTAGTGTAATTGAATCTGTGCATTTTTAAATATGTTTGATAATCAGCAACAGAGACTACACAATTCCCAAAATATTTCTAGATAATTTTAACCCTTCCTGTAATCAAACTTCAGATTGCTCATACTTCAGGGAATTTCTTTGACTGCTAAATGCCCTAATAAAACTAATGTTTGGCATTTACTGTCAAAAAACCATGCTTAGACAGCACTAACAGATACTTATCTAAAATGGAGAGCAACCTTTTCTATCCATACTGAATTGCATACCATGGGAAGTACTGAACCATGGAAAATGTTAATATTGCCAAGCTATTTTAACATATGAATTAGAATGCTTATATAAAAACAAATGACACTGAAGAATTTTCAGTTGCCAAATACGAATGTCATAATGAAGGTACTTTTTTTAAAAAATTGTACAAATGAACTGATTAAATAAAACTATGTATTTACATTGATTTCATCTCTCTGCTTCTGCTTAATTTACAAGTTGAAGACAGAAAATGGAGGCTGATTTCTAATTTTTAATTCACTGTTCATTAATTCCCTCCCCAAAGACAGAAACATGCAAGAGAACAATGAGCGCCTGCAACCCCAAGTAAGGCTAGTACAGTACCTTTTTTCTCCCCTGTGAAAGGCACATAATCCTCCCTGTCCTTATATTCCAATGCCTCCTTCTCCAAGAATGCTAGAAGCTGATCTCGATCAAAGGGGCCTGTTGGGGTTTTGACAGTCTGGTCCTTCTGACGAAAACCTGCTGGCAGGAGTGAATGCTAGAACAGTGAAGAAAACACATTATTTTAGAAGTCTGAACAAAACAATATATCAAACACCATTTTAGTATGTCGATACACACAAAAAATAGCCACTCCCCAAAAAAGTCTCAAGATTCAGAAATAACACGAGTAATGCTGGCCATCTTTCTAGATATACATTAACTTGCGGAAATAATGGACAGAATATGAAAATATCCACTTAGATTCAGAATGTTAAAGTATGTGGCTTCCACTGAACACCTGGAGATCAGAATTTGAATGATGACAAAATATAAATGGTACAAATACAGAAAGAGCCTGGTTCTGCCTTTTGTTTTTCTTCCATGCCTCTACCCCAATGATTAGCATATTAAACTTGTTAGAGTGTGTTTCAGTGCTGTAGTGCAGATATCCAAATCTTAATGAACTGGTGAGGATACCAATGAATTGGGGTTTTTTGGGGGAAGTGGGGGGAGGAGATCGCTCACAATCTTGGTGTCATATTTGGCTGGCTAGCAGAAAACAGAGTGCATGCATAAATAGGTCCTTTTCTGAGTGGCAGGATGTGATGAGTGGAGTCCCACAGGGGTCTGTGCTGGGGCCTCAACTTTTTACAATTTAGATCAATGCCTTAGATGAGGGAAGCGATGATGGCAATGAGTTTAAAATTGCTTGGAGCGGCATCCAGTGGTTTAAATTAGGGTTGAATCTTTGCTGAATTTTTATGAAGTACTTCTATTAACCAATCTCAGATGATTACCACCTGTTCTATTGACTTTTCTAAAAATAGATGACAAAAAGCTTATTTTTGATAAGATATCATGAAAAGAAATATCAAGAATTTCAATCCCCACCTCTGGATCCAACTCCTCAAGGGCAGTTTCCAGCTGTTTCAATTCTTCCTCGCTAAGTTTGCCAAGAAGCTCATCCTCATCAATATCCTTGTACTTCTCCAGATCCTTTTTGAATGGCAGTGCCATCTCTTCAGCAACAGTAACTTACTGTCACTTTATTCTGTGGCAATCTAACAATTCAATCCTTGAACAGACGTGTAGTTTTCTGCCAAAGAAAAGTGCAAAAATGTATTTTAAACCAGTGCAAAGCTTCCCCAGAACGTATTCTGATGCTGGAAAAGGGAATACAAGTTTACAAAACAAATCGAAAGGAAATGCTAACATTTCCCTCAAGCATATGATACATTAAAGAAAATTCCTCTAGAAGTAAAAGGCAGAATTGTACCTGTTTTGCAGACAACAGCTACACAATGTAAACAATTAGGCAGTTAGTCACATGAAGTCTCAGGTGTCAGCCTGGAGTCGGATTACTCTTGCCTCTCAGCCAGGACAGACTCAATCTCTACTCCAGAATGTTGAATACATAATCTATTCTGATACTTCACAGCGGTACTAAAGGTGTGCTGCACTGTCAAAGTTGCCATCTTTCAAATGGGGCATTAAAGTGGGATGGCATCTGCCCTCAGGATCCTCAGGATTAAAGATCCCATGGCACTATTCAAAGAAGCAGAGTTCTTACTTTGTTCCAGCCAACACTATCTCTCAATTGACACCACTAAGTGTGATTAACCAATTGTTTCTCATTGCTGTTAATGGAACCTTGCTATGTGTAAATTGGTTGCCACATTTCCCTACAACAGTAACTACACTTAAAATGAATTAATTGCCTGCAAAACATTTTGGAACATCCTTAGGTTGTGAAAGGCATCATATAAAAGTTCTTTCCTAAGCAGCTAATGACTTTAATACTTGCTTTAAAAATCTCACTTAAAGCGTGAACTATAAAAGTTCCATTAGCGTTATTTTTGTAATGTACTGCTTTTATTGAAAAGTCTAATTATTGTGGAACTGGTTGCTGTCAATTTATGCTAATATCAGAATAGGACAGTAAAATTATTTTCCCATCAAAATAGAAAACTTCAGGCACTATATAGCATGGCTGTCATGCAGGAAAACCAAAAACATTTTGGCTCCAAAAAAAAAAAGTCCCTTTAAAAGGTTTACATAGAGTGCCAATTTCAACTCACACCATTAGTTAGAAATTGAAGTACTGCCAGTACCTTAATAGTGAAACGCTGAACAGGGCATAGCCTGCAAGTAATTAAAACGTTATACTACCCAACTCCAGCATCTGGTATTCCATATGACACACCATAGTCAACTTTCTCCGCCAAACCAAAAAAAAACGCATGCAACAGGTTATAAGTGAATACAAGTTTGAATTTTTTTTTTAAAGTATACATTGATGTCCCCTGGTTCTGTATCAGAAGCCCTGCTGTTTTTTATATACATTAATGCTCTGGGCTTGGGAATGCAGGGCATTTATTTCCAAGTTTGCAGATGACACAAAACTCTAGGAGGATAGTTACAGACTTCAGGAGGATATAGACAGACTGGTAAAATGAGCGGGTACATGACAAATGCGCTTTAAATGAGAAATGCCAAGTGATGCGTTTTGGTAGAAAGAATGAGAAGAGGCAATAAAGAAAATGGTACAATTTTAAAGGGATGCAGGAACAGAGACCCCAATAGTACGTACATAAATCTTTGAAAGACAAGCTGAGAAGGCTGTTTAAAAAAACATTTGGGATCCTTGGCTTTATGAAGACAGACAGTACAAATGTAAGGACATTGCTACACCTCTATAAATCACTGGTTCGGCCCCAATAGAGAATTGTTTCCCATTCTGGCCACCATACTTTATGAGGCATGTCAACACCTTGGACATTTACTAGAATGATACCAGGGATGCAGGATTTCAGTTACATGGAGAAAGTAGCGAAGGGGGGGTTGTTCTCCTTAGAGCAGAGAAACTAGTGGCAGAAGGGTTAGTAGTCAGAAGACACAGATTTAAGATAATTGGAAGAACCAGAGGTGATTTGAGAATTATTTTTATGCAGCAAGTTGTCATGATCTGGAATGCACTGCTTGAAAGGGTGGTGGAAGCAGATTTAATAATAATTTTCAATAGGGAATTGGATAAATACTTGAAATATTTCGCAGGATTATTGGGAAAAAGCAAGGAAATGGGTCTTACTGGATAGCTGCTTCAAAAATCCAATACAGACACCATGGACTGAATGGCCTCCTTCTGCACTATTATTCTATGATTCTATGACTTAACATTACGGCTTCAATTTGTTTTTTTAAATTGGAGGACAAGGAAAAATGTGGATAAATTATTTCACTTTGGATATGTACCAAGTTGTTTATTTTTTCATTTCAGATACCGTAGAGGTAATTTTATGAGTCCATTTTGCTGGGAGCCTTACCTACTCGCAGTACATTTTGGAAATTGAGGGTTTTTATTCTGCATCTACTTCTTACTGCTCTTTGTTGAACACTTCAGTACTAAGTTACACTTAAACATACAAATAATTCAAAAATATACAAACACTGCTTGTTCAGCAATAACCAGGCAAGGTATTCATGCTCTAAAGAAATGAGTGATGAAAATTAATTTCTGATGTTACACTGCTCACCAATACCAGAACTTCATGCATGGTACATTATATGAAATTGTATGAAACAAGCTGACTGAATTGTCCATATTGAAAAACAGGAAGAACTCCTGGGAATGTAGTGGATAGGATGGTATTGCTTTGACTGAAGAGAGACTACAACTGGATTAAACAACTATTTGGTTCATAAGCCAAACCAGAAAATGGACTTAGCTCAGTAGTAGGTTTACATAGGTTGACCAGCAGCATGCTTATATTAGTTTACCATAATTGGAATTCCTATTCTTTTTATTTAGCAAGAAGACGACTCCAAAGTTGCAACATATACAGTCTATGAAAAGCTTCATACACTTATCAAGCTCTGGAACTGCTCAAGTTACAGAATCAAAACTAGATTCACACAGCCCTTAAGACACTAAACACACTTCCACTTTATCAGAATAACCATCTACAAGGATGTCTCTGTGACTCACACCGACTGAAAGGCAGCTAAAATATTGCTGTAGTACTCTGTAGGAAACGGACATGAAACTTTCTACGATAAGGTTAAATTCCTGTGTCAAAGTTTCTGTGCAGTTTACAGGCTTACCATAAGCATCAAAAGCAAAGCAGAATCAGCCCTGTAAGAACCTAGCACAGGACAGCCGGAGTCTGGTGTACAATTCTGCTGTTAATACAATAGGAAGACAAATGCAATGGGATACAAAAACAAAATACCACAGATGCTGGAAATTTGAAATAAAAATATAAAATGCTGGAAGTACTCAGCAGGTCTGGCAGCATCTCTGGAGAGAGAAACAGTTAATGTTTCAGGTCAGTGACCTTTCATCAGAAAGTATTGAGTATTTCCAGCATTTTGTTTATTTTAAATGCAATGGGATGTTATAGTGAAACATACCTATCCAACCCAGTCACGATCAACATATAAATCAAGGGAATAGTTTCACCTGATAGCCCAATAGCAATGCCAGTTTTAAAGCACTTTAAATGTTTATGTAACCATTTATTGGTATAAAAACAGTTTCACTATTTTTATAATATTTTCATACAAACATGTACATTAAATGATCCCTCCAGGCAATTTCATTCATCAAAAGGTTTAGAGAAAGCTTCAAACCCTGAAAAGTTTTGATTGCAAATGCTTCACAGTAAATGCAATACATCAGTTTTTCAACCATACACCTTTCTGCATTTAACAAACTTTTGTTGCTCACATCAGGCTTGCAACTTTATTACTACCTCCTTTTTGTGTACTTTGATCATTTCCCAGTTCGATTCACATTTCCCCAGTTTGAAACAAAAACAGCCAATGGATCTTGGACCAAAAGGCACCAAATATTGGGATTTGGTGGATTTAAAACGAACTTCCACATTCCACTAATACAATTTCTAAGAAGCACATACGGTGGATCCACAGGTGGGGATTTATACAGCACTACTGGTAAATTATGTAGACTTTGTGAATAGAGCTATGCAATGGGCATTCTAATATTGTACTTGATAGCAAAAATTATACACTATTTGAAGTACAATTAGAATGTAAAACTGGAACTCGAAACACATTCAGATTTGCATTTCTGCACGTTATATAGAAGTTTCATAACATCTAAAGCTTAAATTATTTGAAAACCAGCAAATACTGGAAGGTCAACCAGTTGCAAATGAGTGACCTACCTTTACACTGTGTGTACATTACCAATCAAAAGCACAATAGCAGAATTTAGTTTTGAAAGGCTACAAGATCAAGTTAAATATTAAACAATATTGTACAAGGTTACAATATGGCCCTACATAAAAGTTAGTGAGGTATAAGTGGATAAAGTAACCAAGACCTAAAATATGAAGAATGAAAGGTCGAGCAGAAATTGGTATGAGCAGAAATAGACACAATTCAGATGTTAGCACACAGTCCACTCTAGTTTTGAAACAAGGCTCCAATATGTTAGATGTCCCTGATAGTACTTGAAGCATAAATGTGTCAGCCTGCTAGTATGAGTCACTGCAAATTAGATTCCTCTCTGCAATTTGACAATGCCAGTAACCAAAAATAAACTCAAATAACCACACAACCAGCTATGAAACAGCTGTGAGGAATAATTAAACTCAATAAAATATTAAAATGGTGAACTATTAAAACGAAGACTATTAAGTTTTTTTAAATTGTGAAAGCTAAGGATCATAAAATGGACAATGGTGCTAGAAATCATTGTAATTTTTATATTCTGTAGACCAAAGTAGTTTGATAGCAGAAACTACTCAGATTTCAGTTCTGGAAACATTCAGTTGAACAGATGTTGCAGCAGAAAAAAAAAATTGGAATTACATGCATCAGGTTCCAAATGGGACTGTGTTCTCAGCTAGGAACATTATCTAGCAAGCCCACCCAACATTTTTGTTTCCATAGAAGAATTTGTTGGCCTGAAGCTAAACAGTGGTCCTTCCAACGCCACTTTTTTTTTTGCTTAGTTATAGAACAGAATCAACTGATCAAATCACTACCCTTCCCAAAAGTTCACTTTTAGTGACCAACAATTTTCTGACATGTCTTCATACCATGTTAAGGAACTCTCCGAAGAGGGAACATACAACAGATGCTGCAAGAGCCAGATTCCACATGCTTGCAATAGGGTTCAACTGTTTGTTTAATGGAACAAAGTCTTGCTTTTGCAGTTTTCAGAGGTTTGAACTACAGCTTCAGTCATGACTAGACAAAAAAAAGGTAATGAAGCAAACTGAGCCATGGGACACAATTTACACCACACAAGTAAATAATGAAACCAAGTTATGGCCAGGACAATTAAATATAGATAGTACCCCATGTGTTCTTCAGTTTGGCCAAAGGTGGCAGCTGCTTTCCCTATGCGTGTACCAAGCTCTGCATCAAGGCACAGATTGTCAGTCACTGTGGACCCATGGTAGCAGAGTTTGCTAACCACTTTCAACCATGTTTTATTTAGTGTGATCAGGGGCAGAGATGCAACACCTTGACCCATGACCACTGTTTTGATGCTTATAGTCAGGGAGAACAAGTTACAGGCATGGGAGAGACAGACCATGAGTCTTTGGAATGGAGTTTCCACATGAACAATGAGCGTGGTATCGTCAGTGTAGAGGAGTTCTCTGATCAGGACATGATGTGTTTTTGTTTTCACTTTCAGCCTTGATAGATTGTAGAGTTTGCCATCCGACCTAGTGTGCAAGTAGACTTTCGAAACTCTCATGGGATAACACCAAGCTGACCCTTAGGACCAAGCTCATAGTTTATAAGGCCTGTGAAACACGGATGACTTACAGCTACCAGGAAAAGCAGCTCAACAATTTCTACCTTTGCTGCCTGCAGCGTATTATCGGACAAAATCACAAATGTCACAGTCCTCTCAAAGGCAGAGCTCCCAAGTGTGCTGGCATTAAATAAATAGAGGTGGCTTCAGTGGATTGGACACGTCCACAGGATGGAAGACAGTCGCATACCCAAGTACCTTCTGTATGGTGAGGTGGCTGAGGTAGAGCATGGCTACCCGACCCCGACATGTGTCGGGTTGGGGTTGGGTCGGGTTGCTCTTCCAGGTCCGTCATTTGGGCTCAGGTCGGGTCGGACACACACCATTACCACCTCAGGTACGTGGCTCCAATCTTAACGTACTTTTTAAACAACCCTTCAAGTCCAGTTACAGTTTTTGTTGCTTATCTGCACAAACGTAAAAAGTGAAAAATGAAAGCTAGGTTAACTGAACATGCTGGTGGTCAAGTCGGGTCAGGCACGGGAAAAACCGAAAGGACTCGGATAACACCCATTCAAATTACACTGCATAGATTGGATCAATCCAAAGTTGAAAACAGTTCCTGTCAATAAACTGTATAGTATAACTAGCATTTTTCATTCATAACAGGGATTGTTCGTAACTGCATTTAATGTAAAATGCCTCAAGTACCCTGATAATGAAGAAACTAATATTTTTAAGTCTGTCAAATTCTTCAAATGACTTTGCAGCTTAAGTTTTTGATCAACTAAAATTAGGGTGTTGTGGTTTAGAGCTTTCTTCCTTTTGCATCCATCTTATGTTTCCTATGCTCAAGGGACCTTGCTATAAGCTTAAAGCTAAAGTACTTTAAAATTTAGCAGGACGTCCATCTGGCCCCAAGACTTTGCCAGATTGTAAACTGTGACTAGAACTCTGGCCCTCACAAGCCCACTGCATGCATCTGTAATTTCACCTGAAATGAGTCACAATGCAAGTAAAGGTATACACATTGTTTTTGTTACTAAATGCAGCAGATTTTTGAAAAAATTCCAAAAAGTCATTATTTAACATTTATAAGTTTGGTTTGATGGCTTATTTTAACAAAAAGTTTGTCCTTCATTGGGTTCAGTATGCAGTTGCAGCCACTCCCTCAACTGATTACTATACATGATCAGATGCCAAATAAAAGCAAAACAATCTTGATTCCAAGTCTATTTGGTACATAACAATCAGACCATGAAGACTTGGATTAATCACAGATGAAGATGCAAACATTCTCTGCAGCTTCAGCAAGATGGTTCCTCTTATCCCTAGCTCTTTCCCTCCCCTCCTCCCACCCCAAGCCATAAAATGTTAGCTAACAACGTACAAAGCAGAGATCCAACATGGAACTTTCTGATCTGTATGAATCAGTATCACGCATGGCAGCGAATTATATCCCCATGGAAGAGGCTAACATTCTTGAAAAAAAAAATTCACTTCTTTACAAAGAAATTTCTGAAAGGCAGACTCCTGTGCATGCCCAACAACTTCAAGCTAGGAAATTCATAGATATGGTTACATCAGTTGTCAATATGGCAACTAAGCAAGTTAACAGTTGCTCACATTTAGGCACTTACATGTTCACATCCAAGAATAGCTGTGGAACCTATTTTGATTAGCCAGTTTTAGATGGCTGCTAGCCCACATCACTCTACTAAATTAACGTAAACATGATAAATGCCAACCTTCATTTCAGTTTAGAACTGAAACCATTCTACACGCTGGTGCTCGACATTTCTTTCTTTCATTAAGAGTTATGCGCTCATTGTAACTGAAATGGAGAGTCAATTCTCCACTTCAGCATCCCCAATTTTAATCGCTCCACCATTTGTGGCCATACCTTCAGTTGTCTCGTCCGTTAGCTCTGAAATACTCTCCCTATACCACTCTGCCTCTCCATCTTGCTTTTCTCCTTTAAGACACTCCTTAAAATCTACCTCTTTGACCAAGTTTTAGGTCATCTGACCTAATATCTCCTTTTGTGGCTCATTGTTATTTTGTTTTACAATGCTCCTGTGAAGCACCTTAGGACATTTTGTTATATTCAAGGCTCTATATAAATACAACTTGTTTAATGTTGAATAGGATAGCTTTTCCCAGACAAAGAAAACAGTAAATATTGACACTAATGCAGCAAAACTTATTCAGGAGGCATAGTTGGCACCTGCCTGGTTTGATTTCAATGCACTGTATTACACAAACTGATTAATGGAATATTCCAAGCCATCTTAAATGCAGTGTCACTTTTATTGTAAGGCTACAGCCCCTATTTGGTCAAGAAACAAGAGCTCATAAAATGTTTACATTGTGCAGATCACATCTATAGTGGTGGCTGTCACTTGTTGAGTTCCTCCTAGATTTGTCACCAAAATGGCCACTGGATGACAAGCCAACATTTTACAATCATCAGTTGTGGCTCAGTTGATAGTACTCTCACCTGAGCCAGAAGGTTGTGGGTGCAAGTCCCACTCCAAGACTTGAGCAGAACAATCTAGCCTGACACTCCAGTGCAGTACTGAGGGACTGCTGCATTGTCAGAGGTGCCATCTTTCAGATGAGACGTTAAACCAAGGCTCCATCTGTCCTCTCAGGTGGATATAAAAGATCCCATGGCACGGTTTCAAAGAAAAACAGGGGAGCTATCCCCAGTGTCCTGGCCAATATTTACCAATCAACATCACTTGTGGGAGCTTGCTGTGCATAAAGTGGCTGCCACATTTCCTACATTACAATATTAACTACAATTCAAAAGTCCTTCATTGGTTATAAAGCACTTTGGGACGTTGTGAAAGATACTATATAAACACAAGTCTCTCTTAAGACTCCAACTCTCATAACTGCTCATAACTGGCTAAAACAACTACCTGACAAGAGTGATTTCAGTGATTGGTACAGTTAGGAACCAGACAGACTAGATGATAAATTGTTACAGAAATATATTCACTTTAAAGTGGTATTCCAAAATGGAATTATTGCAAAGAGCCTGCAGAAAGTAACTCAACCATGATAGAGTATTGGCACATACCTCAAGTCCATGACTATGATACTGTACATGAGCAGTGAATCTAGCGATAAGATAGCCATTTTTAAATAGATGCAATACAAATTGTCAAAATCTAGCTGCCTTACCACACAAAGTTTCATTCAACTGATTTGTCTAACACTTTGAATCACTTACATTCGCTCAAAAAATTCATATGGAAAAGGATGATAGTCCACATTTCCCAATGACAAGAAAATTACATTACAAGAATCCTTGTTTTCAAACCCCTACATGGCCTCGCCCCAGTCCATTTCTAATCTCCTCCAGCCCCATAACCCTCCAAGATACCCATGCTCCTCTAATGCTGGCCTCGTCTGCATCCGATTTTAAACCCACCGCCATTGGTGGCTGTACCTCAGTTGTCTAGGCCTCAAGCTCTGGAATGCTCTCCCTACATCTCTCCACCTCACTTTCCTCCAATAAGACACTCTTTAAAACCTACCTCTTTGACCAAGCTTTTTGGACATCTGACCCAATATCTTCTTTTGCAGCTCAGTGTCATACTTTGTTTTAAAATGTCCCTGTAAAGTGTCTTGGACGTTTTATTATGTTAAAGGGGCTATATAAATATCAGTAGTTGAACACAATTTGCCTTTGCAAATACTGAAATTTCCTAGTTGTTTTAATGATACATTACTAGCAACCAGACAAATAATTTTCCCAATAGTAAAGTTACTAACTTGCCAACAGTAACAATATCAAATGAAAAGTTTGAGTTTATAATTCACTTCTATGCTATATTAGGAAATTGTCAAAATAATCTGACCTGCAAAGAACATAAATTACCAACAAGTTATTTTTGGGAACATGGTGTCACCATCCTTTAAGCTCGCATTATTTACAACACTGGTGTACACCAGTAAGAACTATATAAATTCTGCTATCATTCGCTGCTTTGTATACAATCAGTTTTTTCCAATCGCCTGATAACATTCAGAAATATGCCTAAACCATTCCCAGATCAGAGGTCAAGTTACAACAATCCCCCCTCAAGCTTCCCCTCCTACAAATATTTAACTGTGCCCTTTAGACTTGCACTATGAGTCAATATTTCAGCACATTTTATAGTCAAATAGTTACGATTTGTTTTCATTAAATGGTTACTTAAGTAAACAGATAAAGGGCAATATACAATTTAGCAGTGCTTCACAGAGTTGCATTATGCAATGAGATTGTCGTGCAGCAATGAAGAACTCAGTTCTACTGCTAGACAAAAGGGTTCAACCAGATAGTTGCGCAAATTTATTTGCACGGTTCTCAAGATGGACGACTCACCATCCATGGGTCAAATTGAAGTAGATTTCCATCCATGCCACAGTTAATCATCACAAAACCAAGTCTATATGAAGATATTTGCTCACTGGTTAAGAATAATGCAGGGAAAAAAGGCACCATTAAAGGGATTAAAAGAAAAATTAAGGCTATGACGACACTGAAAATGAGACTGAGATAAACAATAAATAATTCTTCAATAATTTGTAGCCACCCTATAATCTTAAAAAGGAAACCCTTCACAACTGTAATATAGTCTGGCACTACTGTCACCCTAAACTAAAAAAAGCATGAATCCAAGAACAACTAGAATACCTCCCGAGACCCTCATTTAAAAAACATAGTAAACAGGAGGAGTAGGCCATTCGACCCTTTGGGCCTGCTCCGCCATTCAAAAAAGATCATAGCTGATCGTCTAAGTACCCTGTTCCCGCTTTCTCCCCATAATCCCTTTGGCATTAATATATCTATCTCCTTCTTGAATACATTTATTAACTTGGCCTCCACTGCCTTCTGCGGTAGAGAATTCTACAGATTCACCACCCTCTGAGTGAAGAAATTTCTCATCTCAGTTCCAAATGACATACCCCTTATCCTGAGACTGTGACTCCTGGTTCTGGACTCCCCAGCCATCAGCAACATCCTCCCTGCAACTAGCCTGTCTAGTCCTGTTAGAATTTTATAGGTTTCTACGAGATCCTCTCTCATTCTTCTAAACTCGAGAGAATACAGGCCTAGTTGACCAAACCACTCCTCATACATCAATCCTGCCATCCCAGAAATCAGTCTAGTAAATCTTCTTTGCACTCCCTCCATGGCAAGAACATCCTTCCTCAGATAAGGAGACCAAAACTGCACACAATACTCCAGATGTGGTCTCACCAAGACCCTGTATAACTGCAGTAAGACATCCTTGCTCCTGTACTCAAATCCTCTTGCAAGGAAGGCCAACATACCCTTCGCCTTCCTAACTGATTTGTTAAGCATGATTTTCCTTTTGTAAATCCATGCTGACTTTGTCCAATCCTGCTTATGCTCTCCAGGTGTTCTGCTATCACATTCTTTATAATAGACTCTAGATGTGCTTAAGTGACTGAAATGTTACATGTTTATATTCTCTATTGTCCATCTTAGAGAGAAAATGTAAACAATTATATTTTTAGGCTTTATGGAGATATTTCTCGTATTCAGTCCCAAAGTCCAGCAAAAAGTCCTGTAATTAATTCCTCACCAGCGACAAATACAGTGCAACATAATATTGCTGAGGAAGCATGCCCCAGGCCCCAACAAAACTCCTTACTACTGTAACAAAAATAGAAAACATTTGTGTCGTCCTGGTCTTCAGATAACTATTTAAGCTACATTATTAAAAGTAAACAAACAGCAGCCTGAGATAACCTGGCAGCTGGCACTATTTTAGAGAACTTTTAACTTGTACTCCTTTCTTGGTGCACATTGATGACCCAAGTCTTGGTCACCCTGCAATCACATCTCTGTAATAGCTATCAAGTCATATTAATTAATTTCTATTTGTGTCGGCAACTCATCTACCTTGTTACAAATGCTGCATGCATTCAGATAAAGAGCCTTAAAGTTTGACTTTTTGCCATTATTACTCATTCTGGTTCTAATTTCTGCTGCACGCTTCTGCTTACATTTTCTGCCCCTTCCTGTCACACTTTGATTACCGTTTGCCTCTTCACTACCCTGCACTTCTGCTCGCTCATCTCTTTTTGATTTTTTAAACTTCCCTTCAATTGAACCGTCCCCCCCACTAATTAGTTTCAAGCCCTATCTACAATCCTAGTTATAAGGTTTGCCACGACACTGATCCCAGCATGGTTCTAAAGAAACAGCTCTCTCCTTCCCCAGTACTGGTGCCAGTGCCCCTTGAATCGGAACCCATTTCTCCCACACCAATCTTTGAGCCACGCGTTTACCTCTCTAATCATATTTACCCTATGCCAATTTGCACGTGGCTCAGATAGTAACCTGGAGATCACCACCTTTGTGGTTCTGCTTTTTAATTTAGCCCCGAGCTGCTCACAGTCCCTCAGCAGAACCTCTTTCCTAGTCCTACCTATGTGGGCCACGACAACTGGATCCTTCCCCTCCCATTCCAAGTTCCTCTCCAGCCCAGAAGAGATGTCCTTAACTTTGGCACCAGGTAGGCAACACAGCCTTTGGGATTCCCTGTCTTTTCTGCAGAGAACTGTATCTATTCCCCTAACTATGCTATCCCCTATTACTACTACTACATTTCTCTTTTCACCCCACCTCTCCCCCCCACCCCCCAACTTGAATGGCACTCTGAACCACGGTGTTATGGTCAGTTCACTCATCCTCCCTGCAGCCTGTGGCATCGTCCACACCGGAAGCAAGAACCTCATACCTATTCTTAGTCTTGTTTAAAAACCCTTGAGAAAGTTACTTTCTTGAAGGAGGTGTAATGGTTTTAATGATGTATTTAAGTTCATTATTACTGCTAAACAGCCTCACTGGCTCAGAGCAATTTCATATTTGCTGTCAAATTTCTCCAATATAAGAAATTTCACATTTTAAAAATGTTGATATTTCAGTTTCCAACCTAATCCTTTGTATGTCCCAATCATATTTCACTTGCTGTAAAATTTAAAATTAAAAATGATGAGATTCAGCATTTTTTACTTCCTGGTTTGCTGTCTGAGAGAATACTTCAATGCCATCACTGTTGTTGGACACCTGGAGATACCCTTGATTTGGTACCAGATTCAAACTTACATCAGGAAAGAGGAAATGTGCACCACAAAGACGGCTAAATCTTTGATGGGAAGCGTCGTTCCAGATTAGCGGCAAGCGCTGTTGCTTCGCCACTCACTGCAAAATCCAATCCAACATGACAATACCCTTTTTAACAACTGCAGCTATATTAAATTCTGACCTCTCGCTGTACTGTAGCTCTTATACATGAGTATTTGTAATGGCCCGGAACCTTTATGAAACCACCTCTACATAAACTGCAGTCCAACAAATCAAGAACTATCGGACATGGATTCTCTTTTGGAGTAGAATCCTGCTGGTCCCCTTCGATTTCAGGAGAATGGAGATTATTTGACAGAAGTGTCAGACATATTTGAACACAAGTATCTAGAAGGAAACGTCTTCTCAAGTACTTTTGTATAGACTGATCGCTAAACAGCATCAGAAAATTGAATAATGATGGCCATCTAGGCTTCTAATGCAATCCATTGTTTACAGAACACTAACAAATAAGACTGCAATAGCACATCAAAATATGAAGCATTCGATCTTAGTGCTGGTTTCTTAATTGTCGGGTGATTTTGCATATTCAGCTACACTAGCAGTAATTAACAAAGCAATTAGCCAGTTTACAGACTGTGATTCAAAAAGGTGAGGAAGCTCTTTATTTGTGGCACTGATCAAGAAGCAGTGCTGATGCCAGCTAATATCAAATACGCTCGAGAAATCTTACGGCATACAGATTCTAAACAGCTGGTGCTAAAGCCAAGCACTATGAGAATATGAATGTGCAACTATTAAGTGCCTTAACTTTGGTGCTCATGCCTTCCTTTTATATTGCAGAACTCAAACAATAATGCCATTAGTCATCAAGACTGTCCTTGAAATGGGATTTTCCCTGGCATCTTCAATTATCGCAGGCCACTTTCTAATGTAACTGCCAGACTAAAATCAGGTCCACCCATCATAGCCTTTAGCCCAATGTACCAGAGAAAGTCAGCCAGCCATTACATGTACTAATTGTACCCAAGTAATTCTGACATGGGTCAAGTCTGCAACTTCAGGGCAACCAAACGCTGCTGCTACAGTCGGCTAAATTTCAAGTTAGCTCGTTGAAATTGTTGGATAATTACTTTTTTGTGCAAATAAATGACTTCAAATTATCGAGAAAAGGCTGTAAACAGGATAGATGCTGCAATGAGAATTTAGTACTGGGCAGAACTACCAATGCACTAAAAACCAGTACACAATTTCCACACATCTGCCATCTACTCTCAGGTCACAGGTGCCAATGACACAGAACTTGCTTAAATCAGGCAATTCTACATTACCGATAAGAGTACCATTGATGGCAGGTTTAAGGAAACACTCCTGCCATCAACTGCACTCTTTACTATGAAGGATCTGACATCCACAATCCCAGCAGTGCATTTTCCTAGTTACAGCTGGATTCCACACTCTGCATCTGCATGTTAGTAGCCTACTTAAAATTATTTTCTCCTATTGTATTTTTTCAAGAGTTTCATTAATCATGAGCAGAGCAATAAAAATGTTCACAAAACTTCTGAAACACAGGGTTTTTCTCAGATTTGCCCTAAACTTGACCTGAGGAATTGCAAAGTGCAGCAGGTCATGTTTCAGAAAAAGAATTCCACTGGGCATACAATTAGCTTCAGACAGCACATCAAAAGGTATGTTGGAGAGGGTAAGAGATTGCAAATCTCCACTTGAGCACTACTGCCTTGAGGGGCAAGTCCAAGAACAGTGCATTAATGACATGAGCACCAGGTTCCTGCTGCTGCTGGCACAATAATACAAAAATACGCTGCAGCACTGAGTCAGAGGAAGGCTCGCAGAACTGCTTATACTTTAACACAAATTACTTGCAATTTTGTAGACAAAGCAACTGGGTTTAATAATCCAGAATAAAAACATCCACCTTCATTTGATTTTTTGCTGCGTTTGGTGACAACGCAACCACTAGGTGGCGCAGTACTTGCACATGCGCAAATGCAGCCTCATGCACTGAAATGTCAATGCTTACGACATTTTTGGTAGATGCCAGTAGTAAAGATCGCGCTGCTCAATTTATTACAAAAACAAAAGAAACCCAAATGGCCAGTGGCTGCGGTCGCCACCTCCTTCCCACCCCCCAACAGTATCCTGTTCCCTCCTGCCATCGCACTTCTCTTCACCACTGCCTCCCACGCCCGTCTGCTCGCCGCTTGCACCCCACCTCACCACTTCTCCCCGAAACACCCCCCCCCCAAACCAGTGGGCCCTCGCTCACAGCCTCACTGCTTCCTCCACTCTGCGCCCCGCTCCCTCCCACTTGCAGTCTCCCTCCCCTGCCTATCTTGTCACTCTCTCCACTCTCTCTCTCCCCCACGCGGGGAAGAAAGGCAGTGATCGCGGGAGGCAGCAGGGACCAGAAACGGGAGGGAGCGGGGAGCAGAGGTGGAGAAGAGGCAGAGCAGAGGGGAGGAAGCGGTGAGGCTGCAAGCGAGTGGTCCAAAGGTAGGCGGGGGGGGGGGGGGGGGGGGGGTCGGGTGAACAGGGAGTGAGTGGCTGAGGGGGGGAGAAGTGGCGAGGCAGGGAACAAGTGACCAATAGGTTTGGGGGGGGGGGGGTAAAGCGGGGGCCATGTGGCCAAGGAGGGAGAAGTGGCGAGGCAGAGAGCGAGCGGCGAGCAGCCATTACAGTACGCAAATGACATTTTTGCACGCATGCGCGAATTGGTCCTGGCAAGCCGGGAGGGCAGCACCATACTGACAGCAAGAGTCCATTTTGCGCATTTGCGAAACTGGGAGCTCTCTGATGACGTCAGCGCTGGGCTGCACCATCAGGAGCCACTGTTGATTTTTACCTGCTGCTAAAAAAGGATGCCCTCACTTTGTTTTTTTAAAATTCATTCCCAGAATGTGGACATCACTGGCAAGGCTGCCATTTATTGTCTATTCCCAGTTACTGAGAAGCTGATGGTGGGTCTCCAGTTTGATACAACTCAGTGGTTTGCTAGGCCACTTAAGACAGCAGTTAAAAGTTACCCAAGTTGGTCTGGGACCGGTGTTGCATATAAGTCAAACCAAGTAAAGATGGCAGGTTTCTTTCTGAAGGCACTGATGAACCAGATGGGCTTACTACAATAGCATTGTCACTTTTACTGATATCTTTATTTCTGGATTTAAAAAAAATTACATTCAAATTCTCAAACTGCCTTGATGGGATTTGAGCTCGTGCTCATTGGATTATTAGTCCAGGCTCTGCAGTACTAGTCCAGTAACAATCACCATCATACCATACCCTGTCGAGCCAAATCTAAAACTCATGTCTGGTTCCACCAAAAGTTGTACTGGGAAGGATGACTATAAATAATCTCTGCAAAACCATCTGAAGACATGCATTTCCTAATCCCTCAGCTACGTTTGCGTTGGTAGATGGCTTGTCAAACATCCAGTCTTGGATGAGCCACAATTTCCAGTTAAACATTGGGAAATTCAAAGCCATTCAGGCACGATCACATAATCTGTGTACTTACCACTGATGCCACCATCTCCCTGGCCAATGTGTCTCGGCTTTCATTAGACTGTTCAAAATCATGGCACTCTATTCCACCCTGAACTGAGCTACATAACCTATCCACCACAGAAGACCACCTACTTCCATTTCCACAACACTGTCGACCTTCGCCCCTGCCTCAGCTGCTGAACCCTCTCATCTGTGCCTTCATCATCTCCAATCTCAACTATTCCAATGCTCACCTCGCTGGCCTTCCTTCCATCCTCCACATCCTAAACTGCAATCATTCAAAACTCTGCTGCATCTATCCTACCCGACAAAGTCGCATTCCTCCATCAATCCCATTCTTGTTAACCTACGTCGACTCCACATTCACTGCCTGAAATTAATAATTCTCATTCTTATATTTACACCCTTTTGTGGCTTAAACCCCATCTCCGTAATCTACTCCAACCCTACACCCTTGCCTGAATTTTCCATTCCCCCGTCTTGTGCATCCCGAACTTCCTTTGGCCCAATATTGGGAGCCTTGCTTTCAGACATCTAGGCTCCACGTTTTGGATGTACCTCCCTAAACCCCTCCACCATTCTCCCCTCCTTAAACCCCACATCTTTGGCCAAGCTGTTGGCCACCCCTAAATATCTCCTCCTTTGATTCAACATCCATTTTTGTATAATTATGACACTGAACTGCCTTGGACTTTTTCTACGTTGAAGGCACCATTACATGTTGTTGTTGTAAAGATTGTTCACCTGCAACCCTCAGACTAAATGATGGAACTTCAGACTACACGTCAACCTAGTCTTCACTATGAAAGTAAAGACTCAATGTTTATACGACACCTTATCTTCTTTAGCCTCCTTATCTCGAGAGACAATGGATAAGCGCCTGGAAGTGGTCAGTGGTTTGTGAAGCAGCGCCTGGAGTGGCTATAAAGGCCAATTCTAGAGTGACAGGCTCTTCCACAGGTGCTGCAGAGAAATTTGTTTGTCGGGGCTGTTACACAGTTGGCTCTCCCCTTGCGCCTCTGTCTTTTTTCCTGCCAACTACTAAGTCTCTTCGACTCGCCACACTTTAGCCCCGCCTTTATGGCTGCCCGCCAGCTCTGGCGGACGCTGGCAACTGACTCCCACGACTTGTGATCAATGTCACAGGATTTCATGTCGCGTTTGCAGACGTCTTTAAAGCGGAGACATGGACAGCCGGTGGGTCTGATACCAGTGGCGAGCTCGCTGTACAATGTGTCTTTGGGGATCCTGCCATCTTCCATGCGGCACACATGGCCAAGCCATCTCAAGCGCCACTGACTCAGTAGTGTGTATCAGCTGGGGATGTTGTCCGCCTCGAGGACTTCTGTGTTGGAGATACGGTCCTGCCACCTGATGCCAAGTATTCTCCGGAGGCAGCGAAGATGGAATGAATTGAGACGTCGCTCTTGGCTGACGTACGTTGTCCAGGCCTCGCTGCCATAGAGCAAGATACTGACGACACCTTATCACACCTACAGAAATTGCCAAAGTTGCTCATGAACCATCAGTTACTTTGTACACAATTGGGTATCTTAACTGCTACAAAACTGATGTAGTTTATGTACGACATAAGATATGACACCTTCCTTGTTATAAAGAATGGTCAAGTTTCCACTGATAGAAATAGAACAATCTGAAACCACACCAGCATAGGCAAATTCTGTCCCACTTAAAAGTACATCAGTCAAGTTTGAGGAAGCAGAACAAACAAGTGAAGCTCATGGTCAGTTATCACTAACTCTACATAATTCTGCCATTCACCACCGTAACAACCTTTATGATGAAATTTTAACTGTAAGAGTTAAAATTAAGCACTTGCCGTAAGCCTGTCTAGGAGTAGCAGTTATTTTGTCCCCAGCTTGCTGTCTGGTAAATGTGGCAATGAAAAAAGCAATGCTTCTTGGCCTTGATGGTAAGCAAGCCTCTTTATATATTTTATCCTAGAGTAGCGCCATTTTTTTGCCTAACACAAAATTGAGAGATTGTTTGATGTAGGCTTATCTACTTTAGATCAAATGATGTTGTCCAACAAATCAAGACGACATTTAAAACAGGAAACAAGAGCAACCAAATGCAAGAAAGACAACCACGACACAGATGTGACAAAATAAACCGAATTGATTTGTTGAAACACTTGCCATTAAAAAATAGTTTCAAATCACTGAACATTGATTTTACCACAAAACAGAAAGTGGACTAATTCAATATATTAAAACTATTTTATAGAATTCTGCATGAATATTTAAAGTCTTTTGGGATAATAGCCCACAACCACTATATCAAGTTTCTAAAACAAACTTCTCAGTCAGGATCATCATTCCTGCTGTGGTTTTGAGGCTGGGCACTGAACTATGTTATTTCTCAGTTCCTAAACACCAAGATTCAATTACTGAACTATCGCAATCAGCCCATCCTTAAAACAACTTTCATTTATATAGCACGTTTAACATACTAAGGCATCCCAAGGCATTTCACGGGAGTGATATCAAACAACATTTGACACCAAGCCACACAATCAGTTATTAGAAGTGGCCAAAAGCTAAAAGCTTGGTCAAAGAGATAGGTTTTAAGAAGCATCTTAGAGGAGGAAGAGTTAGAGAGACGGAGAGCTTTGGGGAGAACTCCAGAGCTCAGGGCCAAGGAAGTTGAAGGCACATCCGCCAAAAGTGGAGCAATGAGCAAGAGGCCACAACTGAAGGGACAGAGATCTCTGAGGTTTGTAGGGTTGGAGGAAGTTAGAGATAAGGAGGTAGAGGCCATAGAGAGGGAAAAACAGGATTTGCCAGAATGGGAGAAAATGTAAGTCTGCAAGAACAAGGGTGATGGGTGAATGGAACTTGGCACAAATTAGGATACAAGCAGAGTTTTGGCTGAGCTCACTTTTACAGAGGGTGCAAGATGGGAGGCTAGCCTAGAGAGCATTAAAATAAAAACATTAGCTGGTATGCATTACTGCAAACAAAAAGCTTTTTATAAACCACCACAAAGGAAGTCTTTAACAGTGTCACAGTAACGGAATTTGGATCCAGGAAAGTTCTTGTCGGACACAGAATTTGAGGGCTACAGGTGAAAATTTCAAGTTGAGGATGTCAATGGAAATAGGCAACACTTTTTTTTTTAAAAAAGCATGACGGTGATAGAATTGGGGGAGAGATCACTAGTATCAGAGCAGCTTTTAAAAAGGATTGACAACTTTTACTAGGAAAGGAAGTGCAGGACTACAAGCTCCAAAATCACAGTAAAGAAACTTTGAGGTTTGAAAGAATAGACTCTTATGGACCAATTTAAAAACCCTCACACAATATCACTGTCAGCACCACAGCAAAGCAATTCCCACAAGAGCAACCCACTGAAACAATTTCACAAAGAATACATTACAGCAACTGAGGATTTTATACCTGAGCTGCAGATCCCGGACCACAGTTTGCATTCAAAAGTGCATAGTTGGGGTCAATTCCTAGAAGGTCAGGACATGGCATATCACCAATTTAAAGTTAAAAAGTTAAATCTGGTTTGGAAAAGCTGCTATGACAAATAAGTAACCTGGAGCAATTTTACTTTGTTTACTTTGTGACATATAAATGCACCCTCAGAAACCAGAAATCATTAAATATACCAGAGGGGCAAAAAGCTCAGGTTAATTTAAGGCTATATATTCAAGATTCATCAGGAATAATGTATGCACATATCATGTGTCGATCTGGTTTATGAGGCCAATAAAGGATAAATACGAGTAATGCTAGAGTCATGTTCTCAAGTGTCTACAGTTGTACATGTTCATTCCCATTATACCCATGATTACACAGACTGATTCAATAAATTGAAGTCCCTGAATAAAGCAGCTCACATTTCTTAGCCTGGTTTCTTGAACTAGAGCTATTGAGACAAATGTTCAAAACAAGAGAAAACAAGCAGTTCTTTCAATAGTGAAAACTCAAACCCATTCTAGTCACAAAAAAAACAAAGCTAGGAGACAAGAACTATCCCGAAAATCTTTTTTTCCACAAGATTTTTTTTAAAAACTCCATCCCAAATGCATCCATGCAATATTTAAAACATATTGTACATGAAGTAAATCCTTTGCAAAAAAATTTCTTAAAAAGACAATGGACAACCAGCATCAAGTTTCAGAAACAGTACTGCCAATATTTCACCATATATAGAATTCAGCATTTAAGAGCAATTTTAAATGGACAGACAAGTCAAATAAAAGCAAGTTTATACATCAGACCCCTACAGAACTGTACTGAACCCATCCATTGTGAAGTAAAAGCACTGGGATGACATAGCGGCAACAGCAGCAATTCAACAGCCTCTAAAACACCATCAACTGGTGATGGACACTTAAGCATTTCCTTCCTGTCACTACCAAACTTGCTTGTTGCATTTTTGCAACTGAACTAATGGAAAGGAAAAAATATATAAAAATACGTGGGCCTAAATTCCTACACTGTCCTTTCACCTCTAGATTTAGATTTAGCCCAGTCTCACTCAAGGAAATGTGTTTTTTTCTCTGCTTGTTGGAAGTTATCGCACTATAGAATAAAGGAACAGGGAGTAAACTAAGGTATTTCAGTAATATAAAAGCAAAATACTGCAGATGCTGGAAATCTGCAACAAAAACAAGAAATGCTGGTAGAGAAGAGCAGAACTTCAAGGTAGGCATTCCTGGAAGAGATGTGGTGGTGAATTAAGCACTAAAATAAATGCAAAATACTGCAGATGCTGGAAATCTGAAATAAAAACAAGAAATGCTGGCTAGCATTTCTTTTTTTATTTAAGGTATTTGTGTTGTGGGGGGTCGGGGTGTGGGGGTGGGGGGGTTTGCGGGCAGGACGTTCTAGTTCATGCACATTGCTGGGCCAGATTTTTAAAAAGGCATGATAATTTGCTGAATCCAACATCCTTCGGAATGTAGAATGACCCAATTGCAAAGTACAGCTGAACTCTAAGCAACAAAAACAATCTGACTGTTATAATTAAGTTTATTTAGGGATGCTACTTTCAGTTACTTGCATACCCAAGTAACCAAAGGGATTAATCTAATTAGAAGAGGTCTAACATGAACGGATAGAGTTGAACAAACATGTGTCTCCAGTATTACAGCCTTTGAGTTACTTAAGCATTAGCTAATGACATTCAGCAAAACACAAAGTATTAAAAATTTGCGCAAAGAACTTATGATACTATAAACCAAACCAGCACCTGATCCGAGAAACGTTATGACACTATAAACCACAATGTCAAACTTCACAAGCCTAGTGATGCAGTACCCTCGAAACACACAAACTTCTATTATGGTTGTCATTATCGGGGCATTTGCGGCCAACTGCAGGCATCATGTTAACAAGGTGGAAAGTCACCATCAAGTCATTACCATAGCATGCAAATTTCAAAAAAAATCTTGGCAAAATTTGACTGGTAATTTGACTGCTAGAGGAATAATTTAGCAAAGCATTTTTGAAATTTTCAGCTATTAGGATAGGCAGGCAACTATCAGTGGTTCCCATGTCAACATACGTTATGACATCATGGTTCAACTCAAGATATTACATGTCCAACTGGTCCTCCTCATGCATCTAGTGTCACCCTCAGGCTCAAAGTTCTGTCCTGTCCTCAATAACTCAAGTAACCCATCACCAATAGTATTTAAAAGCACAGAATCAACTTCCAAGCCAAAGGCTTTACCTATCCAACTCCATCGATTCCAAGGCAGCAGTTGCTGCACTTTTAAGCTGCCTACCTACAAATTCCAAACAAGCTAGATTTCATCCTACTCAACACTGGTAAAACCACTGCCACCCTGTCCCAGTCACCTCAGTCTTTGATTCAGCCATCTCCACAGCTGCCATTTCAGGTTAAGGCTGTAGGCACAGAAACAAAGTATACTGTTCAATCCCAAAGTGCACTTCCGGGTCTGGAATTCAGGCTCGGGTCGGGCACGACACACTCTATCACAGGTAAGTGGCTCCACTGTTAATTTAATTTTTGGACTAGAAAGGTGGTTTTGCTGTTATTTTAAGCTTGTGCAGATCAGCAACAAAGTGAAAAATGGAAGGTAAGTTAACTGATGGTCAGGTCAGGCACGGGAAAAAAAGGAAGGACTCGGGCCAGGTCGAATGTGGTTCTGTCAGGCTCGGGTCGGGTTTTGTTTTGCAGACCAGAGCAGACCTTTAGCAGAAAGGATCGAGCTGAAATCCAGAGCACACAGACAAAGCTTCATGTCCGAGAAATTGAATTTAAAGTCCTTATTCCTTGCTTTTAATACCCTGCATGTCATGCCCCAACTTATTAGAACTACTTCCAGCACATCCCCACAAGCAATCTTTGCTCCCCCAACAGCAGCTTATTCTTTATTCCAGCATCAGTAGTTGCTCATTTAGTTCCTGCTCACTAAGACACTCACTGAATACCTCTGCATCACCAGAACCGATACAGTGCAGAAGGTCGTCATTTGAGCCATCGTGTCCACACCGGCTCTCCAAAACAGCAATTCACTTACTGCGCTTTCCCCCCGTAACTCTGCACATTTTTCCTTTTCAGATAACAGTCAAATTCCCTTTTGAATGTTTCAATTGAACTTGCCTCCACCACACTCAGGCATCGGATCCCAGACCTATCCACACGCTGCGTGAAAGTTTTCCTCATATCGCTTTTGCTTTAAATCTGTGTCCTCTTGTTCTCGATCCTTTGACGAGTGGGAACATTTTCTCCCCTTCTACTCTATCCAGGCCCCTCATGATTTTTAATACCTCTATCAAATCACTTCGAAGCCTTCCCTTCTCTCGGAAAACAGTCCAATTTATCTTCATAACTGAAGTTCCTCATCCCTGGAACCATTCTCGGTAATCTTTTCTGTACTCTCTCCAATGCCCTCACATCTTTCCTAAAGTGCTGCACCCAGAACTGGATGCAATACTCCAGCTGAGGCTGAACTAGAGTCTTTTACATGTTCAACATAACCCCCTTGCTCTTCTACTCTACATCCCTGTTAATAAAGCCCAGGATACTATATGCTTTATTAACCACTCTCTCAACCCGTCCTACCACCTTCAATGACTTATGCACCCCCTTTAGAATTGTACCCTTTATTTTATATTATTTCTACATGTTCTTCCAATCAAAATGAATCACATTTCTCCACATTGAACTTCATCTGCCACCTATCTGCCCATTCCACCAACTTATCTATGTCCTTTTGCAGTTCTACACTATTCATCTACCACTTTGTTTTCTAAAGTCTTCTCAAACACTTCTCAATTATACTTTCAGTACTCCAACTTGAAATTTCTCAGTTTTATGGCGAGCAGCCATAAAGGCGGGGCTAAAGTGTGGCGAGTCCAAGAGACTTAGCAGTTAGCAGGAAAAAAGACAGAAGCGCAAGGGGAGAGCCAACTGTGTAACAGCCCCGACAAACAAATTTTTCTACAGCACCTGTGGAAGAGTCTGTCACTCTACAATTGGCCTTTATAGCCACTCCAGGCGCTGCTCCACAAACCACTGACCACCTCCAGGCGCTTACCCATTGTCTCTCGAGACAAGGAGGCCAAAGATAGAGAAGAGATACTTCAACTTGAAATTTCTCAGTTTTCTTCCACTTTGTAAACTACTGTGAAGCTCTCTTTTGGATAGAAATATAAACTGTTGTTCGCATCCTTCTTCCTACAATAATTAGGGCTAATGGGATCAAGGGATACGGGGACAAAGCAGGAACAGTTTACTGAGTTTAGATGATCAGCCATGATTGTACTGAATGGCAGAGTAGGCTCGAAGGGCCGACTCCTGCTCCTATTTTTCTATGTTTTAACCGGTTATTAGACAGTTCTCTGTGCAGCATATACAAGGTATGCAAAAAACTGTTACCTAGGGAGTTAAAAGGAATGCTTTAAACTCTATGCATCTGGGCCTTCAAAAATAATATAAATCCAAGAATTATAACTTTGAAAGCACACAAAGTTAAATCGCTCATTTATCATTTTTAGATTCCAAGTGACAGCCAACAGGACAAATTTGTAGCCTTGAAGTTTATGACCTTCCACAAGTATTACTGCCTTGAGTATTAACTAAGCGAATTTTAGTTCTGAACAAGATGGGAGCAGAAGATGGTCTATCAGCATGTTCAGAAAGGTCTTGTCTCAAGGTTTTTAAAAGTACCTGTCAATATACCCACAAACGCCTTTAATGTTTTCCACATTTTCTGTTTGTCACAATTCCAGCACAATTCAGGTCCCTTCCAGCACCACCCAACATTAATACTATCCTGTCTGTACTAATTCTGCCAACGCTATTGAAGCCTGAAACAGGACTCATCATAACAAAGGTCAATAACTGACTGCTTAAATGCCATAATTCACGCCCCCGCCCTGTATGCAGAATTGAGTTGAAGTTGGCGATAAAAAAGGGTTTTATTGATGGGTATAGAGAATGAACGATACATATTGATGAGGGTGCCAGCCCTTGCTGCAGCGAGACTGAGGTGAGCAACCAGGAGGCTGAAAGCTGCAGAGGAACAGCGGGGTTAAAGTGGCTCTATTGGCAACCAAGCTGAGGGAGTGGGGCCCAAGCAGACCGTCTCCCCCCACCAACCATCCTTGAACACACCGCGCCCTGACAGCCGGCCTGAGGGAACTAACAACAACACATTACAATATGCGGCCCGGGGACACTGCCCCCATGGAGCCACCTCACTCTGTCCCATCCCGACCAAAAAAAATCCCGGGCAACAGCAGCTATCGGCAAAGGAGCCGGCAGCACTCACCAATCCGCCTAAGAAAAGTGCGTCCTCTCCAGCTGTCGCTCCGCTCTCCACCGCCCCGAACAGCCCCAGCCCACTGAGAAGCCTCGCTCTCGCCCTAGCAAAAGGGGCGTGGCCGCCACACGAGCTCAGACCCAACCGCCACACGGGGCGGTGACGCAACTCTGTGACGTCATCCGATTGGCACCAGCATCCGCCAATCGCACAAGCGCTTCTCCATGTGCTCGCGCGCTCTCTCTCTCTCTCTCCCACGCCCTGTGAAACCCAATCCCTCGCCGCTTTGGGGGCGGGGCTAGAGTTGGTGTCCGAGCTGCCGAGTGCGCAGCCGCACTGCGGCTGGTCTTGCGCAAGCGTTAGAAGTTGTGGAGGGTTTGCCTGAGAGGGCGGGGCCTGTACTCAGGAGCGCCCTCTGTCGGCTGCACGAAGGAAAGACTTCATAGAGTCAATGATCCTGCACAGGAGGAGGCTTTTCGGCCTATTGTGCGTGTGTCAGCTCTTTGGTAGAACTATCCAACCGGTTCCAATCCTGCCTTCTTTCCCCCTAGTTCTGCAATCTTTTTTTCTCTTCAAGTATTTAACCTAGTCCCTTTTGAAAGTCATTATTTAATGTGCTTCCACTACCCTTTTCGGCAGTGCATTTTAGATCATAACAACTGCTGTGTAAAAAACTGTTTCCTCATGGTACCTCTGGCCCTTTTGCCAATTATCTACAATCTGAGTCATCAGGATACTGACTCTTCTGCCACTGAAATTGATTTCACCTTATTTTACTCTACCAAAACCCTTTATGACTTTGAACAGCCTTATCAAATCTCCCTTTAACCCTACCTGCTGTAAGGAGAGCAACCCCAGCATCTCCAGTCTCTCCGCATTGTTGAAGGCCCTCATCCCTGGAACTATTTCAGTAAATCTTTTCTGCACCCTGTCTAAAATCTTGACATGTTCCGAAGAAGGGTCACTGACCCGAAACGTTAACTTTGCTTCTCTTTCCACAGATGCTGCCAGACCTGCTGAGTGATTCCAGCATTTCTTGTTTTTGTTTAAAACCTTGACATCCCTGCCAGAATTGGCCACAATACTCCAGCTAGGGCCTAATCATTGATTTGCAACAGTTCACCAGAACTTCTAGATTTTTGTACTCTTTGTCTCTATTAATAAAGCCAAGGATTCCAAATGCTTTTTTGACAGCCTTCTCAACTCGTCCCACCACTTTTAAAGATCTGTGTACATATAGCCAGGGGTCTCTTTGTTCCTAAACTCCATTTAAAATTGTGTAATTTAGTTTATACTGCTTCTCCTCATTCTTCCAACCAAAATGTATTACTTAGTACTTCTCTGCATTAAATTTCATCAGCCACATGTCTGCCCATTTCACCAGTTTATGTCCTCCTGAATTCTGTTACTGTCCTCCTCATTGTTTATCACATTTCTGAATTTTGTGTCATCTGCAAACTTTGAGATTATGTCCTGTTTATGCAAGTCCAGGTCAGTAATATATATCATATATACCAACTTTCATGACATCCCAAAGTGCTTTACAGTAAATGAAGTACTATTGAAGTGTATTCATTGTTATAATGTAGGAAACACTGCAGACAATTTGTGCACAACAATGTCCCAAAACAGCTATGTGATAATGATTAGATAATCTATTTTCATTAGTGATGTTGGTTGAGGGATAAGTGTTGGTTAGGATATGAAGTAGAGATTCCCTATTCTTTTTCAATGTAGTACCAACAGATCTTGTACATCCACCAGAAAGGGTAGATAGGGCATTGGTTTAATTTATTATCCAAAAGACAGCACTTATGACTGTGTGACATTCCCTGCATACTGTCTTAGCCTAGATTTTGTTCTCAAGTCTCTGAAGTGGGTCTTAAACCACAACCTTCTGACTCAGAAGCAAGGGTCCTACCAATGAGCCACAGTTTACAGTAGGTAGGATTGAGAACAACTTTTTTAAAAATTTGTTTTTGTGGGATGTGGAGGTGTCTGGGCCAGCATTTGTCGCCCATCCCTAATTGCCCTTGAACTGAGTGGCTTTCAAAGGGCATTTTTAAGAGTTAACCACATTGCTGGGATCTGGAGTCACATGTAGGCCAGATCAGGTAAGGATGGCAGATTTCCTTTCCTAAAGGACATTAGTGAATTAGACAGGTTTTTACAGCAATCAACAATGGTTTCATGGTCACCATTAGACTAGCTTTTAATTCCACATTGAGGAAATAAATTCAAATTTCACCATCTGCCGTGGTGGGATTTGAACCCATGTCCCCAGAGCAATAGCCTGGGCTCTGGATTACTGGTCCAGCGACATTACCACTATGCTGCCACCTAAAGGAAAACAAAAATGGAAAAAAGATGAAGGCTCCTCTCAGATAGCAAAAGACCTGCTGAGTATTTTCCAGCATATCCTGTTTTCATTTTAAATAGGTGTTTGTGAAGATTTTCTGGGTGGTAGACCCCTGGGGATATAATCATATTGCAGGCAGGTAACAATTTCTCCAGGGATTCTGAAGAGCTTCTGTCAATGTTAATGGTGGACAATCCCCAGGAAAATTCAACCCCATACTGTTAACGTCTGAAAGAAAAACATTGCTATCATTGGAGACAATTTCTTTATGAGTATGTATATACAGCAACAGTAATAATGTCTTAGTAAATCATTGAGTTCTGTACTGAAACATTTAAAATCTGATGAGTTAAGGTGCCCTAGATTCCAGGAAACCTAGTTTGAAAACCTATGGTTTAAGTAAACAGTAAACTGGTCTGAATTAAATAACGTGTGACAAATAAGAAATGTCCCTGTGCAACTGGTGGAATACAGTTTGCAGGACATCAGTTAAGTCTTTGTCATTCCAGGCCCTCATGGCACTCCATCCTCCTAATACCTCAAGGCTTGGGTTGAGGGGGTGGAGTGGGGCGAGGAGGGGTCCCCACATTTTTAAGAAATAGCAGATACGATCTTTTCATTTTGAAAGGTTCTATGGAGAAGTCATATCATCCCTCACATATCAGCTGTGTTATGCTTCTTAGATGTTGAACATCATTTCCTCTTCCTTCTTCAGCCAGATGAAATGTGATTATGATTATGATTATGATTAGAGATACAGCACTGAAACAGGCCCTTCAGCCCACCGAGTCTGTGCCGAACATCAACCACCCATTTATACTAATCCTACACTAATCCCATATTTCTACCAAACATCCCCACCTGTCCCTATATTTCCCTACCACCTACCTATACTAGTGACAATTTATAATGGCCAATTTACCTATCAACCTGCAAGTCTTTTGGCTTGTGGGAGGAAACCGGAGCACCCGGAGAAAACCCACGCAGACACAGGGAGAACTTGCAAACTCCACACAGGCAGTACCCAGAATCGAACCCGGGTCCCTGGAGCTGTGAGGCTGCGGTGCTAACCACTGCGCCACTGTGCCGCCCTAATATCCTAGGCTGTTAAAAGAAGCAAGAGAGGAAATAGCAGAGTCTGACCATCATTTTCCAGTCCTCACTAGATACAGGTGTGGTGCCGGAGGACTGGAGAATTGCTAACATTGCACCTTTGTTAAAAAGGGAGCAAAGGATAGACTGAATAATTATAGGCCAGTCAGTCTAACCTCAGTAGTGGGCAAATTATTGGAATCTAAACTGAGAGACCGGATAAACTGTCACTTAGAAAGGCACAGGTTAATCAAGGATAGTCAGTATGGATTTGTTAAGGGAAAATCTTGTTTGACCAACTTGATCGAATTTTTTGAAGAAGTAACAAACAAGGTAAGTGACTTTAGTGCAGTTGATGTGGTCTACATGAATTTTAGCAAGGCTTTTGAGAAGGTCCCACATGGCAGACTGGTTAAAAAAATAAAATCCCACGGAATCCATGGAAATGCAGCAAGGTGGATACAAAATTGGCTCAGTGGCAAGAAACAAAGGGTAATTGTTGACGACTGTTTTAGCGACTGGAGGGATGTTTCTAGTGGCGTTCTGCAGTGCTCAGTACGGGATCCCCTGCTTTTGGTGGTGTATATTAATGATTTGGACGTAAATGTAGGGGGCATGATCAAGAAGCTGGTGGACAACACAAAGATTGGCCATGTGGTAGATAACAAGAAGGATAGCTGTAGGCTGCAGGGAGATATTGATGGTCTGGTCTGGTCAGATGGGCAGAAAAGTGGCAAATGGAATTCAGCTTGGAGAAATGTGAGGTGATGCATTTAGGGAGGTCAAACAATGCAAAGGAATGCAAGATTAATGGGAAAATACTGAGAAGTATAGAGGAATTAAGGGACCTTGGAGTGAATGTCCACAGATCCTTGAAAGTAGCAGGAGAAGTCAATAAGTGGTTAAGAAGGTGTCATGCAGGCCCCCACCTGCCAAGAATGAGACACATTAATTTCGCCACATGGACATTAAATTTCAAATTGTTGCTGGGAAGAAGTGAAGGCCTGTTATAAGGGATTGCCAGGCCCCTGGCTGGAAAGACATTTTTGCATATTAACTGACAGTACGTGTAGATAAAGGAGCTATTCCCTGCTCCAATTCAAACAGACGTGGTCAGACCAGTTAGTCACATGACTAACTGGCTGTTGCAGAGTTTGAACTGAGAGTTTTAAATTGGAGAGACAGTGATTGAACTGGCAGAAAGCTATTTCCTCCTGGGCTGAAGCAGACCTCCTCTCCTGTCCTGTCTGCTCCCATCTCTTTCTCACAGAACTCCAAAAACCGACTGAAGACACATGAACCCCAAGAGAGAAAAGTCTCCTACAGTGAACAGGGTTTAAGAAGAATACTGGGCCCCAACAAAAAGCAAGATCACCCTACAAACAAGGACTCTACAGTGAACTCAAAGACCCACAACAATAACTCTTCAAATATTGCCTCAAACCTTTCCACTTTATTTTTCTTCTGCTCTTTCCTGACTCTATTTGCATTTGTGTATCGCGTATGCATGCTAGCATGGGGTGAGGCATGTATGCGTAGGCATTAACCGAATTAGAGTTTTAAGTTTAATAAAATTTCACCTTTCTTCTTTAAACCTAAGAAAGCCTGTTTGTGCTGGTTTCTTTATCTTATAATTGGAAAGCACTGAACAAGGATTCACCAAGGGGGAGCGAAAAACACAGTGTGTTTAAAAATAAAACCGTGTTACAGTAAGACTAGGTGAAGGCTGAAAAGGACCCCCAGACCTTTTTCTCACCTGGTCGTAACAGAAATTTGGTTGTTAGCATCCGGAATTGACCCACGGACGAACGAGAGAAATTGGAAGTGGGAAGCCAAATTGTCCCAAGCAAAAAGGAGCAAGTTTTCAATACAGGGCTTCTGGTGGTTGTGTGTGCTTGAATACTAACATGTCTGCAAATGAAGCCAGTAGCTCTCCAAGCCAGGGTGAAATAACTTGGGATAAGTTAAAAGCAGTGTCTATGGAGGAGTTGAGAAAAATGGCTGAGCAGTGTGGGATCACTGTACATGGCAAGGCGAGGAAGTCTGAACTCCTAAGACTAGTGGCCAACCATTTTTCCCTTGAATCTGAAGAAGCAGAAGCAGTGTTAGAAGTACACCCAGACAGGGTATTGCTAGCAACGAAGCAATTGGAACACAAGAAGACAGGGAAAAAGAAAGAGAAAGGGAGAGACATGAAAAGAAGAGAAAGGGGCAGGAAATAGAGAAAGGGAGAGCCTTCAAGAAGGAACGTGAAGAAAATGAAAGACAGAAGAGGGAGAGAGAAAGAATATTCCGGAAGGAATGCGAAGAAAGAGAGTTGAAGCGGCTTGAGTTAAATGGGGGCAACAGAGTAACCCCAGTGAAAGCATGGCCAACATGGAGAAGCGTAATTCAGGGCTGTGTACAAAATTGCTCAAAACCACTCAACTAATTCCAAAATTCAACGAGGAAGATGTGGAAGCATTTTCGTGTCTTTTGAGAAACTGGCAAGGCAGCTAAAATGGCCAGCTGAGATCTGGTCTCTTTTACTACAAAGCAAGTTAACTGGAAAAGCCCATGAGGTTTATTCCCTGTTGCCAGATGAGAGTTCATCAAATTATGAACTGACCAAAAATGCTATCCTCGGGGCTTATGAATTAGTACCCAAAGCCTATCGGCAAAAGCTTAGAACCCTCAAGAGGCAAGCTAATCAAACTTATCTGGTGTTTGAAAGAAGTAAGCAGCTGGCTTTTGACCAGTGGCTGAGGGCTTGTAAAAGTACAGCTCAGCTATGAGAATCTCAGGGAAGTAATTCTGTTAGAGGAATTTAAAAATTCTCTCCCACTCTCCATAAAGACCCATGTAGAGGAGCAGCGGGTTCAGAGAGCCCGGCAAGTGGCCGTTCTAGCTGATGAGTTTGCTTTAATTTATAAGTCAGTTTCCCAGGGTAGAACCTTTCCTTTCACCCCCACAAATCCGAAAAGGACAAAGGGTGGGAAGGTGATCTCCACCCAAGCAGTCCTGGGAGAGAAAGGAAAGCAGGAGACACAGGGGGCCCCCCTCCAGCCAAAAAGGAAGGAACTGTGAGCAGAGTGAGACCCGGAGACCTGTGTGCTTCTATTGTAATAAAGTAGGGCATTTAAAAGCTGACTGCTGGAAACTAAAGGGAAAACCGATAAGGATAATCAGGGCACACCGGGTCAGTGAAGACGGGACTCTGATGGAAAGCACAGCAGAACAAGCTGTGGCTTTAACTGCTGTAAGAGTGCAACCCAGGAAGCTTTCTACGGCAGTGCAGGAAAAGCTAATAGGATTCCTGAAGGCTATCAGTGTTTTGTGTCTGAAGGGAAAGTAACCCCATACCCCTCGAGTGGGGCAAGCAAGCCCATAGTAATTCTCAGGGACACAGGGGCCACTAGATCGCTTTTACTGGGAAAAGGCCTGACCTTTCCCCCAGAGAGTGCAGTGAACACCATAATGGTGGTGAATGGTATTGGAGGGCAGTGTATGTCTGTAGCTGTACACTGGGTACACCTGGAGTTTGACCTAGTTTCGGGGCCGGTGACCATAGGGATTGTCCCTAGTTTGCCTGTGGATGGGGTTGACCTGCTCCTAGGTTATGATCTGGTGGGGGTGCAGGTGGTAGCCCCCCCCCCCCAGTAGTGAAAGAAATACCACAGGAGGTCAGAAAGACAGGGCAGTGGCAGGAGACAGACCCCAGCAGTTTCCCTGAATGTGTAGTGGTTCAGACCATGATCAAACCAGCTCCCCCAGAGGAGACTGCATTGACACTGAGGTCTGCTTGTCTGAGACTTTCTTTGGAAAGTTAGGGGACCCAGGGAATGAATTAAATGGATTTTCCCTAGCTGAGGCTCAGTGGGCCGACCCAGTATTGTGAAGTAGAGAGAGTCCCCGATTGCTCCTATTTAAAGAATGAGGTACTGATGAGGAAATGGAGTTCTTCTCACAGACCTGAGAGCAAGGAGTGGGCAGTAGTTCACCAGTTAGTTGTGCCGCAGAGGTACCGGAGAGAAATATTAAGAAGGGCCCACCAGACTACAGTGACTGTACATGCCAGTATACATGCCAGTATACATATGACCAAAGCCCGCATAAGATGGGCCAAAACTCCACAAAGATGTGGTGGTGTACTGCAGGAGTTGCCACATGTGCCAGGTTAAGTGCCGTAAGCTGCAGGGCTATGGACCAAATGCTGGAAGGTGGGATTAGAATAGGTGGATAATTTTTCGGCTGGCACAGACACAATGGGCCAAGTGGCCTCTTTCTGTGCCTTAAACTTTCTATGATTCTATGATTCCAAGATTCTCATTCTCTTCAGCCTTAACCAGCCTCCTCAGGTGATGGTTTCAGATGTGGTTTGGAAGCTGGGTGAACCAAGATTGGCCGATGAACATATGACTTCCGATCAGGCTTCAGCTAAGAATTTTTTTTTTGAATTGTGGGATAAGTCATCAACTACGTGTTGACACTGAAAACATTGTAGAATGCGGATAAAAATATTCCATAAACTTTAGATAGCTGTTTTGTAGCTCTGCGGTTTTGCATTCATATCTTGTCATCAGTTGTCTTTTCAATACTTGAAAATTGAATGCATATGACAAGGAGAAAAAACGTAATAGATTTGGAGGAAGGCTTGGCTGTGTTATCTTTCATCGACAGTATGGTCACTTTCTGGAGGAAATATTTATTTTCAAGCTGCTCAACTTCTCTTTTGATTTTACATACGGTCTTTATTGGACATTTCCTTCTCCCTTTTGAGTATTAAAATGAGTCATTTTGTCATCCACTTTAAAAAAAAAATTATATTTACATATTGCTTTATCACATCTCCTACAAAGATCCCAAAGAGCTTCACAATAGAATATTGTTATATATGCAAATGCTGTAATCATTTCTATGCACAACTTTGAGATGAATGCCCAGTTCATTTTTTTATGGAGTTAGTTGAGAGAAGGATGTTGGCCATAGCGCAGGAGAAATTCTTTGTTACGTAGCAACATAAGAACAGGAGTAGGCCATTCAGCCCCTCTAGCCTGTTCCATCATTCAACTATGGCTTATCTGGGACTCACTCTTCGCTGTATACTGCTGTGAGATCTTTAGTGCTCAGCAGATCCGACAGATGGGGTCTCAGCTTAATATCTCATTGGAGCATTTTACTATGTTAAAGGCACCATGCAAATGCAAGTTATTGTTGTTGACACCATCTCTGAAATGCAGGAAAACTTTCTGTACCACACTAAGGTATCAGCCTAGATTATGTGCTCAAGTCCTGGAGTGAGGCTTGAATTTCCAAACCTTTGAATCAGAGGCCAGCCTGCTACCAACTGAGCCAAAATATATCTAGATTGTCTCTTCGTCAAATTTCTTTTGTTCAGTCAACTTGATACATATTGAAGCTGACCTTTTCTTGCATAATTTCCTCTGTTACTAATCTGAGAAACAACAGTTGTGTTTTGTTTTCATACACCCCCACCACGAGCTGCCCTCCCCCACCAGCACCATTACAAAAAGGTCTGAGTCATTAACAAAAGTCGAGTGGTTCCTTTTCTGGCATTAAGCAGATCCACCTATAAGATTACATTTAATGCTTGATTGGATGGCTTAGCTAATTTTCTGCTGTAGAATGCAATAGGTTTAATTTTCACTGGTACTGTGCCACTTGATAAGCAAAATGAAACTCCTTCCTGCACTACCTTACTGCACTTGTTAACATCTTTATTTAAAATGATGTATGAAGAAAGCACTAACCAATACACTTCTGAAGCAATTAAACCTCATGGAAGTAACAGCTTACAACAACAAATGCAGAGGTCAAGAGAGGTGATGGAAAGGTAGAGCTGCACGTCATCAGAATATATGTTGAATTGGACACCTTTGGATGATGTCATCAAGGACCAGAATGTAAATAAGGAAGAGGGCCTCCAAAGGTAAATGTGCAGGGATGAGAAGCAAAGCCATTTCTGGAGATCCTCTGGATACAGTTGAACAGGTAAGAACTGGACAATGAAGGAGAGGTGTTGGAGGAGGATAGTGTGTTTGACAGTGTAAAAGGCTGCAGAGCAGTTGAGAAGGATAAAGAAAGATAAAGCACCATGGTCGCAGGTACAAAGGATGTCATTTATGAATTTGATTAAACCTGTTTCAATGTTGTCACAAGTTGGAAGTCTAATTGGAGAGTTTCAAACATGGAATTGCTGAAAGGATGGGCACAGATTTGAGAGACAATAACAAATTCAATGATTTTGGAGAGGAAAGGGAGGTTAGAAATGATGCAGTAGTTTGCAAGGACAGAAGGGTGGATCTTTTGAGGATGGGTGATGATTTTGATAGGGAGTCATATTTGAGGAGAGGGAGCCATTTACAATGCCAGCTAGCAATGGGGCCTGAAAGAGAAGTTGAGTGGTTAGCAGTTTAGTGGGAATGGGGTCAAGAGAGCAGAAGGTGGGTATTATGGACAAGATGAACCCTGAGAAGGCATGAGGGTAAATAGATGAGAAATTAGAAAATAATGCAGGTTTAGGGCAAGGACAGCGGGTATCCTTGGGGAAGGTTCAGCTTGGTAAACAAGGGGAAGGAGGGAATGGGACAGAGGATGCTAAACAGATGGTCTCAATTGTAGTTGGAGGTGAAGGTAGAAGAGGCAAAGGAGGTAATTTAAGGAGATTATTTGCTTGCTATTATGATTCTCAAGGAATAAGCGATTTTGGCAGAAGAGAGCAAGGCTCAATATGGTTTGATGGCTTCAGCCAGATCAGTGATGTTTGGTTAAACCAGTCATGTGCTGGATATGCTTAAGTCTGCACACCTTGGACTTGAGGGAGTGAGGATTGAGGCCATACCAGAGGCAACAGCCAGGCTGTGTAAAAGTAAGGGTTATACTTGGTACAAGGACATTAAAGGTGGAGTTGATGGAGTGTCTGAGCAGATCAACAGCTACAAAAGTATTGTGGCAAATGGAGGGCCAAAGGCTACAAAGGGGCAGAATTGGTTGGGATGCATGGGACAGGAAAGATGTTGGCAAGTTTGTCCCCAGCAGGTACACTAGGTGGGTGGCTCAATGAGAAAGGGGGATGAGGCAGTTAAGATTGATAGATGAGTCCTTTGAAGAATGTCAAGAGAGCAAAGGAAATCTGTTCCCAATAGCTGAACGTACAAGGATTAGGGAACACAGTATTGAGGTTTTGGGCAAGAGATAGAGCGGGCTGTGAGGAAGAACTTTTCTAAGGAGGGTGTGGTAATGACCTGGAACTTGCTGCCTACAAGTATGGTGGGAGATAAAATTGGATGGGCATTTGAGGGCAATAAACTTGCAGGGCTACAGAAACAGAGCTGGGGGATAAGACTGACTGGATTACTCTACAGAGAGCCAGCATGGACTTGATGGACCAAATGGCCTCATCCTGTCCCATAATGACTCCATAAGTACAAAGGCTATCTGTGGTCATATCCAAGCAGGAATGAAGCCTGGAATGGTGGCAGCAGAGTAGGAGGCTAGAGAAGTAGTGAAGGATTTGGGAAGGGATTGGGGGAAGGCAAAGTACAGCGAGGGGAGAAAATAAATGTAACATGACTGGAAGGCAAGAAAGGGAGAATATCGGAGAGAAGCACCCAAGAGGAGCCAAGGAAGAAAAAAAGGGTATAGACATGATAGAATGTCTTCACTTGAAAATACCTCTAAAATTGACTGTTAACACTGTCACAGCCATATTCATTATGAATTTCAACCAAAATAATTGACAGATGACTTCAGAGGTCAGCTCTTGATTTTGGAAATGGGCTCCATTGAGGATAAGCTTCCTTTGTTTTCATGGGAGAGTGATTCATGTTTGTTGCAGCTGTATGTTAAGGTTAGGTTTATGGTTAGAAAAGGCTATCATAAAATCTAAGGCCCATTTTGAGGGGTAGGTGTTTGTTTTAGCATTTGCAAAACTTTGCTATACTCAAGAGCATGTGGGTAAAAAAAGGAGCACCAATTTTGGAGGACAAAATAAATCTGAAAAACCATCAGGCTGTGTTTGTCACCTTATTCCTTTTGTTGCCCACATGCTTTGTTCTGAATTGTTTTACCTTCTCGGTAATATGGCATTTCTAGAGTGCCCCTATATTGACCTTTGATGGCTTTGGGTAAATGTATATTCTTTAGCCTAGAATTACTGTCTATCAGTAATTCTATTTAATTTATTATTAATTTATTTAATTCAATTTATGCATTTTTTCTGCTATTTTAGTGGAATCATTAAGCCATTTGTATCTTTGTTTAGCTACTTTTCAGAACTGTCTCAATAGTGTTATGAGTCAAAGCTGAAGAGGATGGTCTGCTAGAAGCCAACTTGCTATCTGCTGTGTCCTTCAAAGAGCCATGGTACAGATGATTTTCTTAAAATGAAGGAGTTATGATAGCTGCCTGGGCATTCATCATCATGGTCCTGTGTTACTGGTTGCAGACAGCATGAGGGACTGGAACGCTTGGGGTTTCTTGAAGGCCATGGGATTGTACAGAGGCCTGGATGGCCATATGGTTGCCACTAATCGGGCCCATCACTTTGGGGAATCCTGCTCTGTGAAAAAATTCCAGGGCCCCTCTCATTGTGCTGCCAGCAGGGAAATTATGCATCTGTGTAGTACAGCTTGACTGATTTTGCTGATGTTTACCGTGGTAGCTTGGAAAGAGCTTTAGACATAAACGTTCAGGGCTGTGGTGACCTTCACTACCCATGGCAGCACTATCCATGTGATGGAGCTTATCTGCAGGTCAGGTTCCAGCACACAGCACAATCCTGTCACCTGGCAAAGCAGAAACTACAAAGTTTTCCATGGGCATTCCCAAATAGCTGTGCCTGGGTCTGTTGAACCATAGAGCGATGTCATTTGGCCCATTGTGTCTGTTCCTGTTCTTTGCAAAAGCAATCCAAAATTAATTCTTTTTTGTTGCATTGATTCGGTAGTTTTACTGTTTCCCTTCATGTGTCTAACTCCAATTCGCTTCCGCATCTGAAAGACTCCACACAATGAATTACTTTAGGATGACAGTTATGTAGGCAAACAAGTTTTCCTGTTAAATACAGGAAGTCCGGTAGAATGGGAATGTCTCTCATACACTGATCCACTCTACCTTTCTTGCTCTAAGACTCTCTGTATCTCCCTATATTGGTGTGTACTTGTGTGGTTTTATATTATGTCTCTCATCTCAATTTTCTTGTATATGTATTTACATATAGGTTATCTGATTGCGACAGCGTACTGCTACTTTCTACTCTTCTTGCGTATCTCTACCTCTGTGTGTGTATATATATATATGTCTGTCAGTCAGCCTCTGTTGTACTCTTTTTCTGTATGGCTCTCCTTCCAGCTATACTTTAGTCCTGTTATGCTTCCTGTCTCATTGAAAAACTGTTTATTCTTTCCTCCCCATTACCATTCCAGTGTTTTCTTTATCAAATTTGAAAAAGGTTTCCCACGAGGTCAGCAGGCTCCACTTCTTCAGGAACAGAACTTTTTTTTCTCCTTTGGTTCTTTTTCTAACAATTTGATATCTGTGTCCCTGCACTGTAACCTCTCCACCACAACCTTATGGGTGCACTTGTTATAGTTGCTGTTAAATTTGGACTACATTTAAAAAACGGTCATGCAAAACTTTGTGGTTTATTGGCACACATTACATTTCCTGAAAGTCACTTTTATTTGTTTGCTTCAAAATCCTAAACTTGGCAGCACTTCATGTGGTGAGCTCATGCTGTAAGTGGCACTCCTGCTTTCAGAATGTTGAATTTCAAGTGTAACTTGTCAACAGCTTTAGAAAATCGATGCCTGGCAACTATCGTGGGTATAGTCAAAAATGAACAACAACAATTAAAGCTCTGCCAGTCTTTTGATGGTGTCAGAAAACTGGTGGAGGACCCGGGGCACAGTTTTTAAAGCTGAAGTGTGGGCAGTGCCATACCCAGTGCTCTCCTCCGCCACCATCCCTCCCACAACACACACACACATGCCCTTTGAACTGGTCAATGTAGAGGAGGGTGCATGCAGCCAAAATAGGCTGACTTTCCTTTTGATTTTCCCATCCCTTCCTGAGAGGAAACATCTCACCTTCACTTTGCTGCTCCTCAAATGAGACCATTTGCCATTGAGAATTCAATGGCTTAGAACCTGGATTGCACTGTGCCTATTTAACAGGCATACAATGAGAAGCTAAGGGTCCAATATGGCAGGCAGCTTGCACGTGCTTATTCCATGCTGGAAATGTACCACTTGCCATATCAGTAAAGGCTCCTCCATATGCATCCAGGATGTGCACCTGAATCAGGTGTTAGGTCCTTTGCATATCCAATTACAGTGGCGCAGTGGTTAGCACCGCAGCCTCACAGCTCCAGTGACCCGGGTTCAATTCTGGGTACTGCCTGTGTGGAGTTTGCAAGTTCTTCCTGTGTCTGCGTGGGTTTTCTCTGGGTGCTCCGGTTTCCTCCCACAAGCCAAAAGACTTGCAGGTTGGTAGGTAAATTGGCCATTATAAATTGCCCTGAGTATAGGTAGGTGGTAGGGAAATATAGGGACAGGTGTGGATGTGGTAGGAATATGGGATTAGTGTAGGATTAGTATAAATGGGTGGTTGATGGTCGGCACAGATTTGGTGGGCCGAAGGGCCTGTTTTAGTGCTGTATCTCTGAACTGAACTGAACTAATTAGGGGGCCTATCACCTGTTTCATGAGTTCTGATGAAACGATAACTTTGCTTCTCTCTCTCCACAGATGCTGCCAGATCTGCTGAGTATTTTCTAGCACTTTTTGGTTTTATTTCAGATTTCCAGCATCTGCAGTATTTTGCTTTTATTATCCACTATGAATAAGTTGATTGAAGTGCATACACAGCCAAAATCTTATCAGCGCTCTGTGCTGGTAATCTGCTCAGTTTTAGGTGGTTAAAGTCCAACAAAACCCTTGCGTGCACTCAGGCGTCACTAAGCTTTGCCTATTGCCAACAGACACCAAAATTTCCAGGCCTTAGGTAAACGATAACGACCCTAAGGGGAAGGACTGTGCATTCTTGTAAAGGCAAACAGAAATTCTACTTTTAAGGATTTCTTAGTAGTTTGGTTTGGAAGAATCTTAAACATGGTAGTGAGTTTGCATGAATATCAGATACCTGTCTGACCAAAAATAATTGAAATTTATCATAAATATGGCAATACACTGACAAAGACAGTTTAGCTACCAGTCCTTTAATATATCACAACAAAGGAAATGAACCTTGAAAGTGCAATTTCAAATATATTCCTCCATGAGCAATGACTACATGCAGTAAACCGAATGACAAAGTGTATTTCTGTGATCGAAACATAACAAAAGATGCACAGTGCTGCTGGTAGGAAAAAGTAACACTGTTCAACAGCTCAACCTTCATTACAACAGTGACCACGTTTCAAATAAACTTCACTATCTGTAAAGTACTTTGGGATGACCTGAGGTTGTGAAAGGCATTTTATAAAGATAGCAAGACTTTCTTTCTTTTATCAGAGTTGTTACACCAGCATTGTGAAACTGTAAGCAAAGATATCTGGGGTATTTTTTGTGTCAATCATTGAGCTCTAAAATTAGCAGAACAAAATCATAATACTAATAATCATGGATATGTCTATTTTTGGTTTTGAATGAAGCTAAAATCAGTGAAAATTGGTGGCATCCCTTTGTATTGGTAGTCCTTTGGGATGGCAGCAAACCTGTTTATATCTTCTTGGTGGCTTTGACCAGGTCATTTGGTTGCTTGACATGGTGCTAACAAAAATTAAATAAATCCAGTTAGGCCAACCTGACATGCATCTATGTCTAGCCCTGACAGATCTGTTTATGTTCCGTGTCTGTATCCAGCGTCCTGCGTCTAGTGATTAATTGTGTGTTTGCATAGATTTTTTTGAAAGAACCCCATTTTTATTTGAGATCACTTGTCCCTTATCCAAAAGATAAAAGTTACGTCCTGCAACAGATCACCTCAGTAAGTACCTCCAGGAATACAGCAAGTTAAACATTGGTAATTTGCATTTGCAAACAGACACCACTATTCTAAGTGCTCCACAACTTGAAAGGAGCACATTGTGGAGTGTAACCTGCTAATACAAAAGTGAAAAGGAGAATTTACTCAATAAATTATGTACAGTTTTGGTCTCCTTACCTACAGAAGTATATACTTGCCTTCTTCTTCTTCTTTGGCCTCCTTGTCTCGGGAGACAATGGGTAAGCGCCTGGAGGTGGTCAGTGGTTTATGGAGCAGCGCCTGGAGTGGCTATAAAGGCCAACCCGTAACTGCTGCCTTCCGTGTTGTTTCGGTCACTGTGAGACTATGCCTTAGAGGGGATGCAATGAAGGTTCACTAAATTGATTCTTAGGATAAGAGGTTTGTCCTATGAAGAGAGATTGAGTAGAAGGGGCTTATATTCTCTGAATTATAGACAAATGAGAGGTGATCTCACTGAAATGCATAAAATTCTTAGACGGCTTGACGGTGGAAACTGAGTGGCTGATTATTTTAAATGCATTTCACTCTTTATGCAAAGATGATTTTCCTGATATCTGTTCTAAATTTACTTTTCATTTATTTCTATTATTGGCCACTAGCCTTCTTGAAATCCTTTGAAGTAATCATCTAAATTTATATTATCTTTATCAATTAATATTTTATATATTTCAAGGATCTCCCTTAACTTTCCCTTACCCCCCACCGTGGTTGACAGGGCCCTCAGCTGTGTCAATTCTCTTTCACTCACTTCAGCCCTCAACCTTGTCCTCTCTCCCAGAACCACAATAGGGTTCCCCTTGTCTTTCCCTTCCACGCACCAGCCTCTGTATTCAATGGATCATCCTCCACTATTTCTGTCACTTCCAGTGTGATGCCACCATCAAACATATCTTCCCCACCCACTCCCATTTCAGCATTCCGAAGGGCCATTTTCCTCCGTGAAACCCTGGTCCACTCCTCAGCCACTTCCAATACCCCTTCCCTTTCCTCCAGCACCATGCCAAGCAAGGGCAGGAGTTGCAACATCTGCCCTTTTACCTCCTCCCTTTTCACTGTCCAAGGCCCCAAACACTCCTTCCAGGTGAAACAGCAATTTACTTATACTTCTTTCGATCTAGTATACTGTATTCGTTGCTCACGATGTAGTCTTCCTTACAGTGGGGAGACCAAATGCAGACTGGGTAACCACTTTGCAGAACACCTCCATTCAGTCCACAAGCATGACCCCGAGTTTCTTGTCGCCTGCCATTTTAATTCTCCACCTTGCTCCCATTCTGATCTTTCTGTTCTTAGTCTCCTGCAGTGTTCCAATGAAACTCGATGCAAGCTCTAGGAGCAGCACCTCATCTTTTGACCTGGCACTTTACAGCCTTCTGGACTTAACATTGAGTTCAACAATTTTAGATTATAACCTCTGTCTGTTAAATTCCAGAAAGCTTGTTATGGAAGGATAATGCTGGAGCCTATATTTACTCAGTTTCACATTTTTGGGCAGAATAAAAGGATTACAAACATATAGCTCCTCACTCAAAACCTCCCGCAGTCTCAGTTAGTGTCTGCTTATGAGTGTTCAACGAAAACCCCAATTAACACCCTTCACCTGCATATAATAAAACCATTGATACACAATTAACAGATTCCCTTCTTTCTTTTGCAATACTACTTAGATAAACATGCTGAAACAACATTTCAAAATAAATTCCATATTATGCACAAAGTATTAACATGCTCAAAGAACATTTCAAAATAAATCAAAATAAATTCCATATTAGGTACAAAGTATTACATTGTGAGACACCCCTCCTCTAGCACCTCTAACAATTTCTTTGTACTCGCATTTCTTCTTGTGAAACATTCGGATAGCTGATGACTTGCATCTACCCACTTAAGTTTGAAGAATTCCTTTCTCTCTAGCATTTGTTTCAATTCAGCAAGGTCAATACGTAGTCTTTTCACACTCACACTTTATGTAGAGTGTACATTGTCCCACAAAGAACGATTATCCACGTAACATTCAATGGGTATCCTATCTTCAGGATGTCCCTTGTTCAGAATCTCACCCAAAATATTTAACAAATAGCACCACATATCCACTGCTTCCACAAGACCCAGTGTTTCCACAGCTAATGTGCTTTTAATGACCTGTTTTATTTTCCTAGCCTCCTAAGCTAAAGGACAACATTTCCCATTTTCACCCATCAGAAATATTATGAAGCCAGCTGCACTCGAATCCCCATCAGCAAGATTAGCATGTGAAACATCACTAAAAATTAACTTCATGTTCTTTGGGTCACCTAAGGATGGGAACTTCAGTACAAATTTCTCCAGATTTTAGTCTTTTCAACTTTTTATTTGCCCTTAAAACAATCTCAACTTTTGGATGTTTCATCATCATGCTTAACTCCAGCACATCAAAACTAGCATCAGGCCTCTGAGAGCACAACCAGTTTAATTGACCCACCAGGCTTCACATTGCTCAGTCTCTGCTTTAGATAGATCATCATCTTTCTGTGATGACCTAACACGATTAACCGTGATGGGAATAACACTCTCTAAATAGGATTGTTGATTCAAACTCATTCCAGACTTAGTTTGCTGAATATTTAAAGGCCCCACAAGCCTGACTCCCCATCTTAAATTCTGCCCTAATGTTATCAATAACATAATTTCTCAAATTCCGCAGTACCACCCCATAAGAAATCGTCAACGTGCATCATGACAATGCCTGAAAGTTTCCCTTTATGATGCCAATAAAACATTGCAAGATCTGCTTTTGGTTGAGCACAACCAATTTTCAACAAAAAAGATCTCACCGAGAAATACCATACCCTGGAAGCATCATTAAGGCCAGAGACGCATTTGTTCAGTTTTCATCATTTTCCTTCTGTATCTGCTGCCTCTTTAGGTCGTTTCAGATACACTTCTTTCTGAAAAGTATCACCTTGCAGAAATGCAGCTTTTATGTCAATGGATCTATATTCCCATGAATATGTGGCCAAAAGAGCCAAAAATATTTTCTAGATTACATTTCCAGCTGTGGGAGAGTCCATTCTAACATCGGTATCACCCAGTTGCTCTTCAAAACCCTTGCAACTAACCTCGCTTTAGCCTTATAAGTTCCATCGGGAAGGACCTTTTCAATACAAATCGATCTATGTGACGAGGCTGGCTGTCCCCCATCTGGTACCCCAGAATAAACTCCAAAGTCTCTCCAACTCTCTAATTCCTTATGCTTTGCTTCTCTTATTAGTTTATCCTCAAGTTTATTGGCAGCCACTAGAACATCACGATCATGAGGACTTCTGCTTCTAGTACTTTGACACTGCCCTTGAGCCTTCATTTCACTGTGGAATCTATTCATACTAGGTCCTCTATTAGCACTTTGATGTAATTCGGAACTGCTGCTCGAAGATTTTCTTTGCACTTTATCAGAGGCTCTTTCTCCAGTTCGTGATCACTTCCTTACTCAAGAGTCACTTCCAGACCAACTATCAAAACTTACACTGCACTTTCTTACCCTCCACTCTTTCACCCCACTCTGCCAGTCCATGGCTTTGGCTTCTTGGCCATCATCTTGAACATTTAACCAATATTTAAACTTGCCTGTAGATTTTCCTGCACGTCCCACAATTGTAGCATCCCTCCATTTATCAGACCCCTCTGGAATGAATATATGTCACCCAAGTACTTACTTGAGGCAGTTGGCCTTTGGATGCGATAGCTCTTTCCTGAGCATCATGATCAGTTACATTACTATCCAACTCTTGATCTACCATATTCTGTGCCTTAGGACCTTTATCACAAAGCACATGAGTATTTGAGGTACAAGGTGCCTCTTTTCCCTCTATCAGCTGCTCAGATTCTGAGCTTTTGTAATCATCCCCAATTAATCGTGAAGAATGAACCTTAACAGTTTGATTTCCATGCTTGATAACTACTGTCTTACCAGGACCCTTCCATTGCCTTCTCTTTTATAATAGACAAAATCCCCTGAACTAAATTTCGCCTCAGATGGCTTTATACGATGCCTCAGAGCTCTACTAATTTTCTCAGAGACTTCAGCCTTGATGAAAGCCCATCTCCTGCATTCAAAGGTGTAGAAAAAATGGAACTAATTGTAGTACCTTCTACAGCAGGAGAACTGTACAGAAGACAATTTAGGATTCCGCCCATAGACCAATTGATAGGGACTATATCCTCCAATCATCCAAAATGAATTGTTTGCATGAAGCACCCATGTCAGGGTGGTAGTCAACTTGCAGTTTGGTTGGTTAACTAAGATTTTATGTCACATTTCGTCAATCACTGAGTGATTCCTTTTACAAAGCCCATTGCTGAAAGGACTTTCAGCTGCAGTATTCATAACCATAATGTTCACGTTTTCACACATATCTCTGAACTTGTCATTGGCAAATTCCCCTCCATTATCAGTCAGAAACTTAGCTGGTGCCCCAAGCCCAGTCCCTATCCATTTCTCCTTAATTTTGTCTCTCATCACCCTTTTGTCCTTACTATTTATTATTGTGGAAAGACTAAATCTAGTTGCTAGGTCTATAAAATGTAGAATGAAAATATTCTTGCCTTTGTCCCATATCTTTAAATCCATGGTGACTACCTCATTAAAGTCATATGCCAATGGAAGGCTCACAATAGGACATGATGGTGTCTTCCGATACTTTTTTTTACAAATGTCACACTTTACACTAATCTCTTCTGTTATCCTCATATACTCTTCATCAATCACACCTACATCTTTTAGTCGGATTTTTAATCTCTGACAAGAAGGGTAAGCAAATTGTCTGTGTAACTTTAAGACAATTTGCCTTTTATCTCTCTGATTCATAACACCTGATGCCACTAATAATTCTCTAACACCCTGACTAGAAATATCAGGTTTTGTTAAGAAATATCAGGTTTTGCAATAATGCCCTGACTGAGAAAACTGCAAATTCACTGGCTTCCCAAAAACAATTGCTTTATCATGCTCCATATCAAGTTTCATCTGTGCCTTTTTCATTGAAGGCTTACTCAACAGTAAAGGTATCTCACTGGAGACTACATCAGTACTGATAAAGTGGCTTACCCCAGCTATTTTACATGGGATTACTACTCTCTTCAGTGACTTCAATGTGTTGGCATCACCAAACCTAAAACTGGCAGTAATTTTATACTCCTTACCTTGCATCAATCCTCACATTTGTGTGAATCAAGGTAACACTGTAACCAATCAGTTCCACATACTGTCGACGTACAAGTACTATCCAGTACAGCACAGTTGAACGAATCCGCAACCAACGCATTCATCACAGGACTAAAACTCCTTGTGTCTAGAACAATTCATTCAGTTCCATCAGTATCTTCCTCTAACGCCTCAGAATTCTCTGCATCAAGTGTTATTTCGAAGATTCTGCCCCTCCGCTTAGGGCAGTTCATTGCAAAATGATACTTTGAGTCACATCTGAAACACCTATTAACTGTTCCTTGGGCATTCCTGGCATTAATTCACCTATGATTACTGTTCCAATTCTGTCTTCCACTCTAATGTTCAGACCTGCTAAAGGTGCTTTTATCCTCATTCCTCCTGTCTTTAACTCTTCCAATGTAGTTAGGCCTGTTTCCAGTATCTGGTTTATTTCTAAATCTAGTAAACATTGCATCCTCCATTCTTTGTGTCACTGCAGAATGACCAGCTTGTTCTACCAGGACTGCAGGAAATGACTGTTTCCTCAGGAAGTTTTTTAAGGCTGCAGCCATTTGGTCCAACAGGAAGTCTTTGTCCAAGAACCGAACTCCAGTTAGAACCAGGAGCCTGTCCATATGTGACACCCTAGCACAATCTAGCAATTTAAAAGCTAGCACTGAACCAGGGATCTCCAAATTGAATTTTCTTAATCTTTTATAGTCTGTTAAATCCATGATATATTCCTCCATTGAATAACCATCTGTTTTCCAAAATCTATCTAAGTCTGACCATGTCTCATATGCATTCAATAAGTTATCTTTCTTTTACATTTCATCCAAGAATTCTAACAGACGATCCAACCCTTCATCAGTATCCAACTGATGAACATTCAATTCAGAAAACACTTTACTTCTGATTTTACTTTTGGTAGGAAGTGACAATGCCAAATTCATATTTTGTTTCCTCTTTGGTAGAAATGTAACCCCGGTCCACATATCCACTTAATTCTTTCACTGTTCATTTGGTTCAGACTCCGAGAACACTGGAGGTAATCATACCCTGACAATTTGCAATTGCTTTCTGCCTTGCCTTCTTCCATATTTTCCCCAATAGCCCTTGAGATGTTAGTGTTCCATTCAAAAAAATGTCCTCGTTTCCAACCTTCAGCTTTAGGCAACCATCCTCTGCTACCATGTTAAATTCCAGAAAGCTTGTTATGGAAGGATAATGCTGGAGCCTATATTTACTCAGTTTCACATTTATTGTGCAGAATAAAAGGATTAGAAACATACAGCTCCTCACTCAAACCCTCCACCAGTCTCAGTAAGTGTCTGCCTATGAGTTCTCAACTAAGACCCAATTAACATCCTTCACCTGCATATAATCAAATCATTAACAAACAATTAACAGATTAGCAGTGCCTCCATTTTGTTCCATTTTTCTTTGCTGGTCTTTTTTGTCTCTCTTATTTCTTTTTCTTTGATTTCAGATGGCAACTATTCAGGATCTTGCCATTCATACTTTGCTAGACACATCTTTTGTTTTGTTACTAGTCTCATTACCACTCCCTTTTGTCTTGCACCATGAAACATTTTGTCATTTAATCACTCCTGCCCTCCACCTTATCACAGACCTTCCCTTTGGTTCATTTTCCCACCCTCCCCCCTTTCATTTGCTCAAAACATTTCAAACTTTTCTCGGTTCTTATGAAAGTTCATAGACCTGAAATGTAAACTCTGTTTCTCTTTCCACAGATGCTGCCAGACCCACTGAGTATTTCCAGCAATTTTTTTGTTTTTATTTCAGATTTTCAGTATCCACAGTATTTTTCTTTTGTCTTATTTTATGTAATCTCTCCTCGCAATTTAACCCTTGGAGTCCAGGTATCATTCTGGTCAATTTGTTCTGCATTCCCTCCAAGGCCAATATATCTTTCCAAAGATGTAGTATCCAGAACTGCTCATAGTATTCCAAGTGTGGTCTAGCTAGTGCTTTGTATAGCTGTAACATAACAACTGCCCCTTTATATTCTTCAACCCTCTGTTAAATTTGTATCCTCGCAGATAGTGGATTCTTCAGAAATTTAGTTCATCCTCCTTTTATTTGGGATCGGTCTTGGTGTTCTTTTCTGCAACCTTTCTGATATGTATGTATCTTTTTAAACTCGGTTAGACCATGCCAGCACATTGTAAAGTCTTAGCAATAACTTTTATTGGTTTGTATCATTCTGACTGTATATCCCAGTATGATACTAGCTTTGCCACATTATCTGAACAGTCAAAAGTAACATGCCAACTTTTGCTGCCAGGTTCCTTTCCAAGTCCATACTCATTCAATACACTGATGTTCAGCATGTTTTTGGCCAAGAATTTATACACTGCCTTTGTCTGAGCATTGTAGTCACTCAGCAATGTATTCTTTAAAGGATTCTCTGTTACTTACTGGACAAAATGATTTTAACTTCATGTAAACACAACTGCCATTGATGAGATATTCTCCATTCCCTACCCAAGAATTTTTTAAGATATTGTTGTTTGTGTGAGATACATTGGCAATACTGCATTAAGTACTCTGACAATGGAAACAAACAGATGCTACATAATTCATACATTGTTAAACCTGTTTACTTAGAGTAAAGTCCTGGAACACAGTTCTGGCTGAATGACAGCATTCTAATGACCGAGTGTCCAATTCTTTTTCTGCTCACACACAATGTGAAAGGAAAGCCAAAACCTGTACACAGTTTACACATCCTGATAGTGTCCACATGCAAATAAATCTTACAACTCATACTCTTTTGGAAATAGTTGCACATCAAATCATGTGCTTGGATTGATCACATTGCATTTTTTTTCAGGTAGTTAGGTACTCAAGATATATGGGTAAGAGCTGCCTCAATCCAATCTTAAATAAATAACAGAAAAAGAGATGCTAACAGACAAAAAGAGGGGAATCTAGTCTAAACTGCCAGCCCTCATGCCTGAATAAATAGGGGACTGTCCACCTTCCTTCACATAGATTCTGTGCCTGGTGTCTATGCAATTCTTTTCAAAGCCACAATTCATGTCCCATCCTTAGATGCACTGTAAAGGTGGTGGGTGATAGGCCTTCACCTTGAATCTCTGCAGTCCTATGTGATGATGGTGCTTGTACAATGGCATTCAGTAGGGAATTCTGGGATTTCTACCCAGCAATGTTGGAGGAATGCTGATATATGTCCAAGTCAGGACGTTATATGTCTTGAAGGTGATGATTCTTTCATCAACCTTTCAACTTTTTACAATTTATATAAATGATGAATATATAGATGAAGGGACCGCAGGTATGGTTGCTGAATTTGCTGATGACACAAAGATAGGTAGGTTGTGAAGAGGACATAAAGGATATAGATAGGTTACGTGAGTGGGCAAAAATTTGGCAGATGGAGTATAATGTGGGAAAATATGAAGTTGTCCATTTCAGCAGGAAGAATAACAAAGAGGCATATTATCTAAATGGTGAGAGATTGCAGAGCTCTGAGATGCAGAGGGATCTGAGCGTCCAAGTGCATGAATCGCAAAAGGTTAGTACGCAGGTACAGCACGTAATTAGGAAAGCTAATAGAATTTTATTGTTTATCGCAAAGAGAATTGAATACAAAAGTAGGGAGGTTATGCTTCAGCTATACAAGGCCTTGGTGAGACCACATCTGGAGTACTGTGTACAGTATTGGTCTCCTTATTTAAGGAAGGATGTAATTGCATTGGAAACAGTTCAAAGAAGGTTTACTAGACTGATACCTGAAATGGGTGGGCTATCTTATGAAGAAAGATTGGACAGGCTAGGCTTGTAGCCGCTGGAATTTAGACGAGTACGAGGCGACTTGATTGAAACATATAAGATCTGAGGGGTCTTGACAGGGTGGATGTGGAAAGGATGTTTCCTCTTGTGGGAGAATCTAGAACCAGGGGTCACTGTTTAAAAATAAGGGGTAACCCATTTAAGGCAGAGATGCAGAGAAATTTTTTCTCTCAGAGGGTCATGAGTCTTTTTGTAACTCTCTTTCTCAAAAGGCAGTGGAAGCAGAGTCTTTGAAAATGTTTAAGGCCGAGGTAGATAGATTCTTGATAAGCAAGGGGGTGAAAGGTTATTGGGGATAGGTGGTAATGTGGAGAAATCAGTTCAGCCATGAACATATTGAATGGTGGAGCAGGCTCGAGAGGCCGAGTGGCCCACTCCTGCTCCTAATTCATATCATGTCCTTGTTCTTGGTCATAGAGGTCACAGGAAAGGGAGGTGCTGTTGAAGTAACTTTGGTGAGTTGCTGCAGTGCATCGGCAGATAATATTTACATGCAATGGTGGTAGGGGGGGTTGGATATTGAGTCCAGTGGTAGGGACACCAATCAAGCAAACTGCTCGGTCCTGAATTATGTTGAGGTTCTTGAGTGTTGTTGCAACTGTAGTGGGTGAATGGTAAATATTTCACAGTCTGCATTTGAGACTGTAGATGCTGGCAAGGCTTTAAGAAGGCAAGTGTGCCACTCATCACAGAGTACCCTACCTGTGTCATGCTCCTATGGCCACATTATTAATCAGGTTCGTCCAGTTCAACTACTGATCCCTGGTGACATCCAGGATGTTGATGGTGGTGAAATCTGCTATGGTGATATTGAAGGATAAGGGAGATAGCTGGGTTACATTTTGAAAATGTTAACTGCCAGGTCCTGGATGGGCTTCGCTATCAGAAGAGTTAAGAATAGAGCTGAATACTGTGGAATCATCAGTGGACAGCCCCACTCTGAAGTAGATGCAATGTTTGATCTCACACCATATTTAACTGAATGCCTCCTATATAACCTGTATAACAAATACAGCTTCAAACATTCAAGTGTAGTAGTGTGCATCTTTACAAGGAAATTAAAAATTATCCATAATTCTAACAAATCTATGGTGTGAAGTATATTTCCCAAATTTTGATTAGATTTATGCATTGAACTTCTTTTGCAGCTGATAAAGAGTGCCAAGTGCTGCTTAAAAGAACATTGTCAAAATGATTGTGAATTTCAGAATAGGAGCATCAAGTGATTGAGAATTGTTTGGTTGCGATATATACAATGGGTAGAGTACCCTGAGGCACAGTGTGGCTTTCGTGCAGAGAGATCGACTATTGACATGCTGTTCTCCCTTCGTCAGATACAGGAGAAATGCCGCGAACAGCAGATGCCCCTCTACATTGCTTTCATTGATCTCACCAAAGCCTTTGACCTCGTCAGCAGACGTGGTCTCTTCAGACTACTAGAAAAGATCGGATGTCCACCAAAGCTACTAAGTATCATCACCTCATTCCATGACAATATGAAAGGCACAATTCAACATGGTGGCTCCTCATCAGAGCCCTTTCCTATCCTGAGTGGTGTGAAACAGGGCTGTGTTCTCGCACCCACACTTTTTGGGATTTTCTTCTCCCTGCTGCTTTCACATGCGTTCAAATCCTCTGAAGAAGGAATTTTCCTCCACACAAGATCAGGGGGCAGGTTGTTCAACCTTGCCCGTCTAAGAGCGAAGTCCAAAGTACGGAAAGTCCTCATCAGAGAACTCCTCTTTGCTGACGATGCTGCTTTAACATCTCACACTGAAGAATGCCTGCAGAGTCTCATCGACAGGTTTGCGTCTGCCTGCAATGAATTTGGCCTAACCATCAGCCTCAAGAAAACGAACATCATGGGGCAGGATGTCAGAAATGCTCCATCCATCAATATTGGCGACCACGCTCTGGAAGTGGTTCAAGAGTTCACCTACCTAGGCTCAACTATCACCAGTAACCTGTCTCTAGATGCAGAAATCAACAAGCGTATGGGTAAGGCTTCCACTGCTATGTTCAGACTGGCCAAGAGAGTGTGGGAAAATGGCGCACTGACACGGAACACAAAAGTCCGAGTGTATCAGGCCTGTGTCCTCAGTACCTTGCTCTACGGCAGCGAGGCCTGGACAACGTATGCCAGCCAAGAGCGACGTCTCAATTCATTCCATCTTCGCTGCCTTCGGAGAATACTTGGCATCAGGTGGCAGGACTATATCTCCAACACAGAAGTCCTTGAAGCGGCCAACATCCCCAGCTTATACACACTACTGAGTCAGCGGCGCTTGAGATGGCTTGGCCATGTGAGCCGCATGGAAGATGGCAGGATCCCCAAAGACACATTGTACAGCGAGCTCGCCACTGGTATCAGACCCACCGGCCGTCCATGTCTCCGTTATAAAGACGTCTGCAAACGCGACATGAAATCGTGTGACATTGATCACAAGTCGTGGGAGTCAGTTGCCAGCATTCGCCAGAGCTGGCGGGCAGCCATAAAGACAGGGCTAAATTGTGGCGAGTCGAAGAGACTTAGTAGTTGGCAGGAAAAAAGACAGAGGCGCAAGGGGAGAGCCAACTGTCCAACAGCCCCAACAAACAAATTTCTCTGCAGCACCTGTGGAAGAGCCTGTTACTCCAGAATTGGCCTTTATAGCCACTCCAGGCGCTGCTTCACAAACCACTGACCACCTCCAGGCGCGTATCCATTGTCTCTCGAGATAAGGAGGCCCAAAAGAAAAAAAAAAAAAAAAAAAAAAAGAAAAAGAAAGAAAAAAGAAAAGAGAGTTCATTATATAATGATGGCTGGTTGGCAGGAATAGAGTTTACTGTTAATTTGAATGATCTGACAATTCAAATATTTTGTACAGTAAATAATCACTTTGCAATGTTATTCATTTTGCTTAAAACAAATTATTAGATAATTCAAATTTTTAGTGCAAGAAATGATTCTGAATTACCATGAGTAAATTGTACACTCAAAGGTGACTTGCTCTGGGACTGATATACATCTATGACAGTGTAGCCACATGACAGTGTACAAGCCTAGACCTTAGAGTTGGGAAGGTTAAGGGGAGACTGAATAGAGGTATTTCAGATTATGAGGGGTTTTGATAGAGCAAGTAGAGAGCAACTTCCTCTAGTAAGTGGGTTGGTAATGAGAGATCATAGCTTTAAAATAATAGCCAAAAGAAGTAAAGGGGATCTGAGGAGAAATTTCTTCACTTGCAGAGCTGTTAAGATTTGGAACACATCACCAGAAAGTGTGGTGGAATCAGATTTGATAATAATTTTCAATAGAAAATTGGACATGAATTTGAAGAGGACTAATTTGCAGGGTTATAGGGAAAAGGCTTTGCTGTGGGACTGAATTGGACAGCTCTTTCAAAGAGCCAGCACAAGCATGATTGGACTGAATAGCCTCCCTCTGTGTTGTAAGATTCAATGGCCCAGATTTTGCTGTGAGCAGCGAAGGAACAGCTTTTGCCATTCACCTCGTGCATGGCTGCCCACCGACTTTTAGTGGGCTAGTCAGCACAGATTTCCAGGACCCAATTTTAACTCTGTGTAAATGGGTGGGTTTTGAATTAGGTCAGATCTCACCCCAGTCTTCCAGGACCTATTTGAATTGATGCCCTCTACAGGGGATCTGTGGTGTTTGTGAGCTGGACAAGCAGCAGAGAAACGGTTCAACCAATCAGATTGAAGACTCCTCATGGACAGCAAAGCAGGACATGTAAATTACATTTAAATCATTGTGCAGAAAGTGAAATAATGATTGGGCTATATATTGGGAGAAACTTTAATAGAAAAACACAAAAACTTAAAAAGTTACATTTAAAAAAAAATTCTGCAACATTAATTTTCTTTGAAGGAATGAGAGTTTACACATGTAAAACTAAACTTGCAGGGCCAGAGAGGTTGTTCAGCAGTATACATCACTTATTACACCTTTAAAATTCAGTTACTCCAGATTATACAAGCTGTAACTTTTGAATCTGTCCTTGTGTGAGACTAGTAGGTAATTAGCTTAAGTTCACGCCATAATATTGATTTCTCTGCAGATTCCATTGGTGAGGACTGTAATAGTACGACCTGTAGGGGGATCACTGACAATGACTTCTGGATTTCTGCATTTAACTACACATGTGAAAGTGGTAGAATCTTCTGCCAGTTTTACCCTGTAATAATGGTGAGCGCTGACAGTTGCAGCTCAGTTGGTCACACTCTTGCCTCTAAGTCAGAAGGTTGTAGGTTTAAGTTCCACTCTAGAACTCGAGATGTTAAACTAAGGCCCTGTGTTCCCTCTAAGGCAGGTGTAAAAATCCCATGGCACTATTTTGAATAAGAATAGGGGAGTTACCCCCGGTGTCCTGGCCAATATTTATCCCTCAATCATCATCACAAAAACTGATATCCAGTCAATATCATATTGCTGTTTGTGGGAGCTTGCTGTGCACAAATTGGCTGTTACATCTCCTTAATTATGACAGTGACCACACTTCAAAAGTACTTTGTTGGCTGTAAAGCACTTTGGGACATCTGGCAGTCATGAAAGTTGCTTTATAAATGCAAGACTTTCTTTTTCCTTTTCACTGATTCTGTGATTCTAACTCATGAGACTGGCATACACCTTTGCAATCCCCAAGTATCTGTTTTACCATTTCTTTCCTTGCAAGATACTCTTTGCTACACATTCCCCTCCAAGCAGGAACTAGATACTGTGAGCCATAGTTTTGCTCTGTAACTTCTCCATGATTAGTTGGCAGGAGGCACAATCTGAGCCGATGAATCAATCTATGTTCGATTATCCCTTCCAACTAGGAACTTTTGAATTTCTTATGTGTAAGCGGTTCCATTCCTGTACCCCCTTACTACAGCTCTTGGACTTTGGGAATTACAAGAACAAAACTGCACATGACACAGGGTTAGGTTGAACCAACATTTGTTTATTTTAAAAAAACACAAAAAACCTCCTAACACCCTGTTACAAAGACCTCTAAACTAATTCAAACTTTAAAAAAAAACACAGGCAAAACCCTACTTTTCTGCCCCAAATTCACTCAATTCATATCCCAAACCCTCCCAGGATTTGGTTGCTACACTTAAAATTGTTTTAAAACGCTCAGCCTCAAATACCCCTTGGATTTGGCTGATAACTTACAATTCTCCACGCAGTTGGGCCTTCCGATGAGAATTAGTAGGTCCACAAGCCAGGTTGACCATTCCTGACTCTCCTTCTCAACTGTAGCCCCCACATAAGTCACTCCATTTAGTGAATGAAATACACTCAATTGAGGCAAGCAAATATGAGCAACAGCTGGCTTTGGACTCAAACTTACAATTGCCTATTTACCTCCTTCAGAAACAAGTGCTTAAGTGTTTAATTAGTTCAGTTACTAATCTGCTCTCACCATGTTCATCAGTTTCTCATTAAGTATATAAAAAGCAAACAGACTTTAAAAAACTTTCTTTAAAACTTGTTTCCTGAATCAATGGGCAGAGTCTGACCCTAGAGATTACAATGTTTTTTTCAGGCATATTATTATAGAAAAAAATTACAAAAGATACAGGCCTTCCATTCTTCCATCATTGCATAACATTTGACTGCAAAGCTGTCTTTAATGAGAATGCCAGCATGTAGAGATGAATGTCACTTTTAACCAAATCAATTCCATTAAAGTAAAACATTTTAAGTGCCAGCAATGTATCCGGTGAGTAGGGAGGTGCTTCAAATTCAATTGAGATTTATTCAGATCTTTTTCTTAATGCTGTTTACATCAGTTGAAGCATCAGATGTTGCCTCTGCCCTTTCAGCTTTCAGTCCTGACTGGTATTAACACAGACAGGACATAAAACTGCCGATAAGACTGATTATCTTCTTAAAGACCTCTTATCTGTACTTTGGATTTGGAGTTATAAACTAATGTTTGAATCCAAGCTTGAAGCTAAATTGTTGAGTCGAATCCTCGCAATGCATTTAAGCTCTTGGATGTCCCTAATAACAGGCTTCTTGCTAGTGTGTACTGTATTGTATTGTCTTGCAGCACAATTCTAACTATCTTGACCCCAAGTATTTTTGTATAGCCATATCTTGTTATGTGGACCAGAACAACCCTTGTTTGACAACATTAATGAGATTGGCAGAAATGTATGTTACTGCTCTGACCAGATCTCTTTCTTTATCTCTTTTGGGCCTCCTTATCTCGAGAGACAATGGATACGCGCCTGGAGGTGGTCAGTGGTTAGTGAAGCAGCGCCTGGAGTGGCTATATTTTCATTGCTTATTTGATACTATCTTTCCCATCATCTGTCACTCTGATATACAATTAAACAGCACTAGGTGGAAATGCAATGAGGGGAAATCAATTTGGAAATAAAAATTCCTTCTGCTTATTGTAATGGAACAGTGAACAATTATTCAAGGGCTATCCAATTGGTAAAATATCATAAACGCTGTCCCCATTTTTTTCACACAGCAGCTCTTAGTAATGATTCTGTTATTCCCATTTACACCTGCTCTAGACCTATCTCCTGTTCCTTTACTTGTCCCATTGCCATCCCCTTTGGCCTTCCGCCATCATCCCTCTTGTCGGCTAATCTCTCCTGCCTTCTACCCTATTAACGACATTCCCTTTTGTCCTTTCTGACCCTCCGCCCTTTCTCTTACTCTGTACTTGGTTAAAACATCTCTAACTTTTTGCAGCTCTGATAAAAGGTCATTGACTTTGTTTCTCTCCACAGATGCTGCCTGATCTGCTGAGCATTTCCACCATTTTCAGTTTTTATTTCAGATTTCTAGCATCCTCAGTAAAGTATCTGTTCTGACAATGCTTTGGATGCTATACGAGTGGCTGTACTGCCTCTATGGTAAAATGATGATAGCTATGAAAGTGTGCAAATAGACAGGGGTGCCTTTTAATACTTCCCCCACCCCTCTCCCTGGACCTAACTGAGGGCCTCTGCTGGCAATGCAGCATTTCTCCCCAATATGATACAATGTGTAATACAACTACACAAAGCAAAAGAAAAGAGCACTCAGCAAGATGCTGGTGATCCAAGTACTTAAGAAAAACGATAAATTTTGAAGAATATAAATATCATCGGCAGAATGTCTTTCCTATGCAGTCTACTAATCTGCAACTTCGAAATGCCAGTAGCTCTGATATGTAACGTTTCATTTATTTCAGGTTTAAAAAAATATAAATGCTGTGAATCTGAAATAGTAAAAGAAAATGTTGCTCCACCAGCATTGTAAAGCAAATAGGTGAGTTTACATTTTGAGTGCGGATCTTGTGAAATATGACTCTTGTAAACGATCCTGGCCCAAAATATTAACTTTCTATTTTCAGATGCTGGCTTAACTCCTGTTTTATTGTACTATCTCCTGCTTTTATTTCTTCAATTATTTGTTTGCTGAATTTGCACCAATGAAATAAGTCATTGAGCTATATTAAGAAATGCAAATGCTTGTTGAATAGTCAGAATGAGTTTGAAGGTCTGCCTCTTTGTTTCAAATTCCCTTATTGTCTCCCTGCTCCATGCCTGCCTACAACCTCCATCTTCCTGAGTTTGTCTACAGCACCCACTGTCTCTGTGTTCAGATCTGCCTTTTGCACACTTAAGTTCTGAGTCTCCTGTCTCTGGGTTTGAGTCTGCTCGCTGCATCCTCAACCCCTGGGTATAGTTCTGTCCATTGTATCCTCTGCCTTCAGGTATGCGTCTTTTTATTACACCTCTATATCTAGGGTTGGTTCTGCCCATTGCATACTCCATCTGTGGGGTTCAGTCTGCCTGCCTGCTGTACCCCTGTCTCTGCATTTGGGGCTACCAATTTTGCACCTGTCACTGGATTTCACTCTACTTATTAGGCCCTTTAGCAACCTCTGGCTCTGGTGTAAATCTAACTAATGTGCCTTATCTCTGGGTTAATGCTACCTATTAAATCACCTGTCTCTTAGTTTGGATATGCCTACAATGCTGTGCACCTGGATTTGTCTATTGTACCCCAAATTCTGTAGGTTTATAACTGTCTATTACAACCCATGCTGCAGGTTTGGTTCTACCTGTTGCATCCTAAATCTATGTATTTAGATCTGCCTATTGTAATCTCTTGCTCTAGGTTCGGCTCTGTCCATCGTGCTCTCTGCCTCAGGTTTCAGTCTACCTATCGGGTCCCTATATCTATGTCTGAGTCAATCTACTGTGGGTTTTGGTCTGCTTCTTGTATTCCCTTGTCTCTGGGTTTAAACCGTATAGTAACCCCTGGCCCATGGCACTATTCGAAGAAGAGTAGGGGAGTTCACTCCTGTTTATCTCTCAATCAATATCTGAAAAAATAGACTATCTGGTTATTATCTCATTTCTGTTTGTGGAACCTTGATGTGCACAAATTGGCTTCTGCTTTTTCTGCATTACAACATGCCTACATTTTAATTGGCTGTAAAACGCTTTGGGACGTACTGAGGTTGTGAAGGGTGTTATTTAAATGCGAGTCTTTCTTTTAGTCTGGATCTGTTTATTGGACCCTCTATTTGGGGTCGAGTTTGCCTATTGCATTTAGGTCTTTGCCATCTCTAGGATTGAATCTGCCTATGGTATCCTGTTTCTTTACTATGCAAATGTCACTGAGGGTTTGATTTGCTTATTATAACTCTCAGTCTCTGGTATTAGGTCTGTCCATTGCACTGCCTGGTTCTGGAAGTTATTTCTGCCCAGTGCATCCTCTGTCACTGGACTTCAGTTTGCTGTTGGCTCCTTTCTGTGTTTCAATTTCACTCTACTTTTCCACTCTTTCCCTGGATTTGGGCCCTCTAATGCCCTTGCCTCTAGTTTGAGGTATAATGATTGCACCCTACTGTCTCTCAGCCGGTGGCTGCCTATTACGTGCCCTGGCTCTGGGTTCAATTCTACCATTTGCATTCGTGGTTACAGGTTTGGGACTTTCCCTTGTGGTCCTGTCTCTGGATTTGTATCCAACTATAGTGCCCATGTTTCCAGGTTTGAATCTTCCTGTAGTGGCTTCCTGTCCAGGTTTGGATGTGCTTGCAGTGTCCCTGTGTTTGGAGTTTGGATCTGCACATAGCACTCACTGTGTCTGAAAGAAAGAATTTGCATTTATATAGTGCCTTTCACAACTTCAGGATGTCCAAAAATATGTCAGGGCTAATTACATCTTTTGAAGAGTTGTTGTTACATAAGGAAACACAGCAGCCAGTTTTTACACAAGTTGCTCTTATTTGAATAGTGCCATGGGAACTTTTGCATCCACCTGAGAGAGCAGATAGAACAACAACAATTTGTATTTGTACACTGCCTTTAACCCTCAGTTTATTATCTCACTTGAAAAGTAGTATTTCTAACAATGTATCACTCCCTTAATGCTGCACTGAAGTGTAAATCATAAATCATATGCTCAAGTATCAGCAGTGCAACTTAAATCCACAACCTTCTGATTCAAAGGCAAGGATGTTATTGCTGATCTAAGCCTGGCTTTCATTCTACCTGCATAATCCTGTGTCCATGGTTAGGGCACTGCTTGTCGTGCACCCAATCTTTGGTTAGGGATCTGTCTGCAGCACCCGCTGTGGTGGGTTAGGGAATCAGCCTGCAGTGCCTCCTGTGGCTGGTTTGGGATCATCCTGCAGAGCCCCCTGTGGCGGGTTAGGTAATTGGCCTGCAGCACTCCCTGTGGCAGGTTCAAGAGTCTGCCTGCTGCGCCCCATGGCAGGCTCTGGAATCTGCCTGCAGCGCCTCCTGTGGTGGGATAGGGAATCTCCCTGCAGCAGCCCCTGTGGTGGGTTAGGGAATTGGCTTGCAGCACCCCCTGTGGTGGGTTAGGGAATTGGCCTGCAGCGCCCCCTGTGGTGGGTTAGGGAACTGGCCTGCAGCGCCCCCTGTGGTGGGTTAGGGAATTGGCCTGCAGCGCCTCCTGTGATGGGTTCAGGAATCTGCCTGCAGCGCCTCCTGTGATGGCTTCAGGAATCTGCCTGCAGTACCTCCTGTGGCAGGTTAGGGAATCAGCCTGCAGAACTCACTGTGGTGGGTTCAGGAATCTCCCTGCCGTGCTCCCTGTGGCGTCCCCTGTGGCAGGTGAGGGAATCTTCCTGCTGTGACCCCTGTTTCAGGCTTGGGAATTGGCCTGCAGCGCCCCCTGTGGCGGGTTAGGAAATTGGCCTGCAGCACTCCCTGTGGCAGGTTCAAGAGTCTGCCTGCTGCGCCCATGGCAGGCTCGGGAATCTGCCTGCAGCGCCTCCTGTGGTGAGTTCAGGAATCTGTCTGCAGCACCCCCTGTGGTGGGATAGGGAATCTCCCTGCAGCATCCCCTGTGGTGGGTTAGGGAATTGGCCTGCAGCGCCCCCTGTGGTGGGATAGGGAATCTCCCTGCAGCATCCCCTGTGGTGGGTTAGGGAATTGGTCTGCAGTGCCCCCTGTGGTGGGTTAGGGAATTGGCCTGCAGTGCCCCCTGTGGTGGGGTTAGGGAATTGGTCTGCAGCGCCCCCTGTGGTGGGTTAGGGAATTGGCCTGCAGCGCCCCCTGTGGTGGGTTAGGGAATTGGCCTGCAGCGCCCCCTGTGGTGGGTTAGGGAATTGGTCTGCAGCGCCCCCTGTGGTGTGTTAGGGAATAGGTCTGCAGCGCCCCCTGTGGTGTGTTAGGGAAGTGGTGTGTTAGGGAATTGGCCTGCAGCGCCCCCTGTGGTGGGTTAGGGAATTGGCCTGCAGCGCCCCCCTGTGTCCTGGAAGATTTCGCGGGCAGCCATGCTTATCACCTCCTCCTCATCGCATTTTGCCGTATTCAGGGTTGCCTCGCGACGAGTGCTGTAAAATGCTTCGGCGGTTTGTGTCTCTGGCTGTCTTTGCGACCGGACAAGATGGCGGACATGGCGGATCTATTCGGCAGCGATGCGGACAGCGAACCTGAGCAGAAAGGTAAGGCGGGTTCGGGGTTTAAACAGTGCGCCTTCCCGGCAGGGTCTGGTTAACCTTCAGCGTCCCGGTGAGGAGAGTTTACCCTCGGGCTTTAGTTAGTAATCAAACTCCCCTGCAGTTCGGGGAGGTCGAATGGGGTTTGATTCCTTTGGAGGTTAAAAGGTACTTGGAGCCTCTCCTTAGAGGAGCCCTGTTGTCTTTTCACTGCAGTGAGGGCCCATTGGGGCCAGGCTGCCCTCTGAACCTCTCCAGGGCTTGGTGATAATGGACAACCCTGAGATCATCAGTTCACAATCTATCCTGGCAAATTTGTAAATATGCATTGATTAAATTTGTCAAGATCTGAACTAGCAACAGGGAAAAGGGCGATGAAAGCTGGCGTTTTGTCAATTATAAAAACCCCAACTATTTTATCAGCTGCTGCCCTTCTCGACATGACTCAAGTCTCTCACCATGATTAACTCTCAATACCCTCTGAAGGGGTTTGCAAGGCACTCTTTCAGCATGAAGGAGGCCCACCAGCTTCTAAGGACAACGAGCAATTTGTGATAAATGTTGTCTTGTGTTTGTTACACATTTTGAGAATAGAAAAAAGTTTAACAACTCTACAAGCTATTTATTAAATTGGGATATCATACATTTTGTGGACTGCTCATTTGTGCAGAAATATTACTTTTCTAAAGAAATGTTATTGCCCCTCCCTGCCCCCACAGATCCATTTTTCTTATTGAATTGAGTGCAAAGGAACTGTGGTACATTGCCTGTACAGAGAGAAGTAAAAAATTACATGGGTACAGTAGCACTCTGTTTATGGCGCTGGACAAACAACCCAGAGTTAAGTACCAGGAAAAATTGCCACAAATGCTGTTGTTTTGGAAAATCTCAACCCGTTCATTAATATTCTCCAGGGAAGGGAATGTATTGCATGTGACTCCATGTTATATGGTTGATTCTTAACAGTAATAGGACAATTAAGGACTGGCAAAAAATACTAATGTATACACATAATCCAAGATTTTGTTGCCCGTCTCTATTAGAATATCTTGCTTGTGAGATCTAGGCCTGTTTGTTGATGGGGAATTCAATGGCTGCAGGATAAAGATCTGAATTATTTCTGCCAATTGTTTATGTGGCACACTGTTTAACCCACTCATTCATTGCAACAAATGTTCCACTTTGAAGGGGTAACTTTCTCAGGAGTCCACAGTTTTTTGTCTAGGCAGCCTCCTTAGCAAAGTTTTCTTGACTTTTATTCGCCATTCTTTGCTACCATGGGCACTAATGAGTTGATGCCCCAATTTTATTATCTTTTTCTATTAATGTAGTGAGGTTTAGTTCTGCTGAGTTTGGCAATGTACATCACCAAGCCCTGGTTAAGGATGAATAAAAGGATATATGGAATGTGATTTATTCGTACCTACTAGTAAGAGACCTGTGAGGAATGAGCACTTGAAAATAATTCAGCAAATCTATTTTACCCTAGTCTATCTACATAGCTGGGACATGATTTCTTTCTGTTTAAAATGTAGAAGAAATTAAACGTTCTACAGAATTTTGGACTTGCACAATGGATGAGATTGTTTGCCATTCCTTTAAAGCCAGTGTGCTGTGGTTCTCCATTGGTATTGAAGCTGCATTGTTTGTGATCTAGTCTCTCAGGTATCAAGAACATAGGAAAACGGCAAGCAGGAAAATGCCAGCTGGTCTAGTTAGCTTGTTTTTTTTCTTCTACAGCATTGTATTAGAATAAAACAATGTAAAAGGCCAATATATTGTCACATTGACTTTTTATCTGAGTACAGGGATAGAAACTGAACCAGATTCATCCTATCGATTTGTTTGTTCCACAGATTTTGACTCGGGATCGGGATCAGGCTCTGATTCGGAGCAGGAACAAGCAGCATCAGAAAGCAATCCTTCCGGGAGTGAGAGTGAAAGGGAAGATGGGAATGAGGATGAAGATGGGAGAGAGGCTGCAAAGCCTAGCAATAAAGAGTTATTTGGAGAGGACAGTGAGGATGAAGTAGACTCAAGACACAGTGGGCACAGTGAAAGTGACGACAGATCTGATAACCAGTCCATAGCTTCAGCACACTCTGATCAAGATGACGTCCAGCATTCGGAGACAGAGCAGCAGAGTGGCTCTGAAGAGCAGCAGTTTGATAATGAAGATGACGACAATCGTTCTGATGCGGGAAGTGTGCATTCCGATGCAGGTAGTGTAGGTTCTGATGCTGGTAGTGAGCATTCAGATGCTGGCAGTACCTGTTCAGATGCTGGCAGTATGCATTCAGATGCTGGCAGCATGCATTCGGATGCTGGCAGTGCACGTTCGGACGCTGGCAGCGTTCAGTCAGATGCCGGCAGCATCCGATCCCACTCTGAAGCCGGCAACATCCATTCAGATGCTGGCAGCGCCCATTCCCGATCTGATGTTGCCAGTAACCATTCCCACTCCGATGCTGCCAGTAACCAGTCAGATGCTGAGGTTTCTGGAAAGGAGGTGCATTCTGAAAATGAGAAATGGGAGAGAGAGTCCAGAAGTGACCAATCAGATGAAGAGGAAAAACCGCATCATTCAGAAGAGGACCAGCACCTTTCAGATGATGAGCAGGAACATAAATCAGGTAAATTATTTAGCATAAATCAAGATTGAACTTGCGGCCTTACTGGACTGTATGGGATGGTTTACAAGCCCGTCCCCTCCGACGCATTTTTAAAGGGCTTCGAGCCCTACATTGCAATTTAAAATTTAAAGGGACATGTAAAAAAAAAAGAAATAACTTGATCCTGACCCTTTCCCACACGCCCTCAATAACCATAGGATTAAGAACCTGCCCTCTTTCTCCCCCCCCCCCCCACAAAGTTCGTAAACTTTAAACTTTACCCCTTCCCACCATCCCCTATATCAATTAAATTACTCTGCGTCCCTCCCCCCCCCCCCCCCAAACACACAGAGAAACTTACCTGCTCCCCCTCCCCACCAGTGTTCCGCCTCGGATCTCCAAACGGGACAGACGGCGGAAGTGGGTAAGTGATTAATTCATTTATTTGCATTTTTTTACATATGCAGATTTTGCTCCCATCGCCGAGTGTCGGGGGTCCAACACGAGGCCTCACTGCCCCCAGCAATATCAGGCAGGGCTCTGCCGGAGGCATTTTCTGGGCTGCCCATCCCCTGATATCAGGGGGGCTGTAAAATACAGCCCTATGGCTCAGGTAATCATTGGGCAAATTTATTGAGCCATTCGTGCAGCCCAGTCTGAACTGACTTATTGTGAGACATCATGTCAGGTAGCCCACTGAGTTATGTTGGTTAAACATGTTGCTAGTCATGAGAAGAAGCAATAGTTATGTTTGTAAGTTGCTTTCCAATTCTCCAGTTGTGGTTTCAGGTTCTTCCAAGTGATGATCATCTTTGCAAAAGGAGCTTTCAGTCTTCGTAGAATCATAGAATGGTTACGGCACAGAAGGAGGCCATTTGACCCATTGTGTCCATGCGGCTCTCTGCAAGAGCAACTCACCTAAACCCACTCCCTTGCTTTTTCCGCCAGCCCTGCAAATTTTTTCTCTTCAGATAATTATCCAGTTCTCTTTTGAAGTCCTCGATTTGAATCTGCCTCCACCACGTTACACATCCTAACCATTTGCTGCGTAAAAAAAGTTTCACCTCATGTCACTGTTGCTTAGGCACATAGGAGCAGGAGTAGGCCATTCAGCTCATCGAGCTTGCTTCACCATTCAATTAGATCATGGCTGATTATCTACCTCTATGCCACTTTCCCGTGCTATCTCCAAATCCCTTGATGCCATTCGTATCCAGATATTTATCGATTTCTGTCCTGAACATGCTCAATGATTGAGCTTCCACAGCCCTCTGGGGTAGAGAATTCCACAGATTCACCACCCTCTGAGTGAAGAAATTCCTCCTCATTCTCAATCTTAAATACCCTACCCTTTATTCTGAGACTATGTCCTCTGGTTCTTGACTTAACGGCTACGGGAAACATCCTATCTACATCCACCCTGTCACACTCTCTAAGAATTTTGTAAGTATCAATGAGATCACCCCTCATTCTTCGAAACTCTAGAGAATATAGGTCCAGTTTCCTCAATCTCTCCTCATAAGACAATCCTGCCATCTCAAGGATTAGTCTGGTGAACCTCTGTTGCATTCCCTCTTTGGCAAGTATATACTTCCTTAGACGAGGAGACCAAAGCTGTACACAGTACTCCAGTTGTGGTCTCACCAAGGCTCTATACAATTGCAGCAAGACCTTTTTACTTTTGTACTCAAAACCCCTTGTGATGAAGCCCAACATATTATTTGCCTTCCTAATTGCTTGCTGCACCTGCATGCTAGCTTTTAGTGACTCATGAACAAGGACACCCAGGTCCCTTTCGACATCAACACTTCCCAACCTTATTTTGCCAATCAAATATCCCCATCCTCATTGATGGGGGAGCCCAGCACATCAGTGCAAAAGATAAAGCTGAAGCATTTGCAACAATCTTCAGCCAGAAGTGCCGAGTGGATGATCCATCACAGATGCCAGTCTTCAGCCAATTTGATTCACTCTGCATGATATCAAGAAACGACTGAAGGCACTGGATACTGCAATGGCTATGGGCACTGACAACATTCCGGCAATAGTACTGAAGACCTGTGCTCCAGAACTTGCCGCGCCCTTAGCCAAGCTGTTCCAGTGGCGCAGTGGTTAGCACCGCAGCCTCACAGCTCCAGCGACCCGGGTTCAATTCTGGGTACTACCTGTGTGGAGTTTGTAAGTTCTCCCTGTGTCTGCGTGGGTTTCCTCTGGATGCTCCGGTTTCCTCCCACATGCCAAAGACTTGCAGGTTGATAGGTTAATTGGCCATTATAATTGCCCCTAGTATAGGTAGGTGGTAGGGAAATATAGGGACAGGTGGGGATGTGGTAGGAATATGGGATTAGTGTAGGATTAGTATAAATGGGTGGTTGATGGTCGGCACAGACTCAGTGGGCCGAAGGGCCTGTTTCAGTGCTGTATCTCTAAACTAAACTAAACTACAGTTACAACACTGGTATCTGCCTGGCAATGTGGAAAATTGCCAAGGTATGTCCTGTACACAAAAAGCAGGACAAATCCAACCTGGCCAATTACCACCCCATCAGTCAACTCTCAATCATCAGTAAAGTGATGGAAGGTGTTGTCAACAGTCCTATCAAGTGGCAGTTGCTGAGCAATAACCTGCTTGGTGACACTCAGTTTGGGTTCCGCCAGGGCCACTCAACTCCTGACCTCATTACAGCCTTGGTTCAAGCATGGACAAAAGAGCTGAACTCCAGAGGTGAGGTGAGAGGGACTTTCCTTGACATCAAGGCAGCATTTGACCGAGTATAGCATCAAGGAGCAGTAGAAAAACTGGAGTCAATGGGAATCAGGGGAAAACTCTCTGCTGGTTGGAGTCATACCTAGCGCAAAGAAAAATGGTTGTGGTTTTTGGAGGTCAATCATCTCAGCTCCAGGACATCACTGCAGGAGTTCCTCAGGGTAGTATCCTAGGCCCAACCATCTTCAGCTGCTTCATCAATGACCTTCCTTCAATCATAAGGTCAGAAATGGGGATGTTCGCTGATGATTGCACAATGTTCAGCACCATTCGTTGACTCCTCAGATACTAAAGCAGTCCGTGTAGAAATACAGCAAGACTTGGACAATATCCAAGCTTGGGCTGATAAATGGCAAGTAACATTTGTGCCACATAAGTGCCAGGCAATGCCCATCTCCAACAAGAGAGAATCTAACTATCTCCCCTTGACGTTCAATGACATTACGATCGCTGAATCCCCCACTATCAACATCCTGGGGGTTACCATTGACCAGAAACTGAACTGGAGTAGCCATATAAATACAAGAGCAGGTCAGAGGCTAGGAATCCTGTGGCGAGTAACTCATCTCCTGACTCCCCAAAGCCTGCCCACCATCTACAACGCACAAGTCAGGAGTGTGATGGAATACTCTCCACTTGCCTGAATGGGTGCAGCTTCAACAACACTCAAGAAACTCGACACCATCCAGGACAAAGCAGCCCGTTTGATTGGCACCCTATCCATAAACATTCACTCCCTCTACCACCAACGCACAGTGGCAGCAGTGTGTACCATCTACAAGATGCACTGCAGCATCGCACCAAGGCTCCTTTAGACAGCACCTTCCAAACCCACGACCCTTACCGCTTAGAAGGACAAGGGTAGCAGATGCATGGGAACACCACCATCGGCAAGTTCCCCTCCAAGCCATGCACCATCATGACTTGGAACTATATCGCCATTCCTTCACTGTCACTCGGTCAAAATCCTGGAACTCCCTTCCTAACAGCACTGTTGGTGTACCTATCTCACATGGACTGCAGTGGTTCAAGAAGATAGCTCACTACCACCTTCTCAAGGGCAATTGGGGATGGGCAATAAACGCTGACCTCGCCAGCAGTGGCCACATCCCAGGAACGAATTCAAAAAATTTTTTAAATCGGTGTCCTCTGGTTCTGGATCCTTCGGCCAATGGGAACAGTTTCTCCCTATCTGCTCTGTCCAGACCATTCATGATTTTGAAGACCACAATCAAATCTCTTAATTTTCTCTTCTCCAAGGAGAACAGACCCAGTTTTCCCAACCTGTCTATGTAACTGAAGATCCTCATCCCTGGAACCATTCTTGTGAATCTTTTCTGCACCCTCTCTAATGCCTTAACATCCTTCCAAAGGTGTGGTGCCCAGAATTGGACACAATACTCCAGCTGAGGCTGAACCAGTGTCTTGTACAGGTTTATCATAACTTCCTGGTGTTTGTACTCTATGTCCCTATTTATAAAGCCCAGGATCCCATATGCTTTATTCACCGCTTTCTCACCCTGCCCTGCAGACTTCAATGATTTGTGTAAATATGCTCCCAGGTCCCCAGAGTCTTGCTAGGTTTTGGGCAAAACCGAGAATATTGCTTCTTTATTAACCTTTATAATACTTGTGTGGTCCCAGAAATATGGAGTTAAAATTTTGTTTCTGCTTTTTAAGATATAATACAGTGATAGAGCCATTTGGCTTATCTTCTAAACAAATTCATCAAGGATAAATGAAACGGGTAACCTGTGTTTTTTAATTCATTCTTGGGATCTGAGCATTGCTGGCAAAGCCAGCATTTATTGCCCATCCCTAATTACCATTGAGAAGGTGGTGGTGAAGTGCCAACTTGAACTGCTACAGTCCATTTAATGCAGTTACATCCACAGGGCTGTTAGGAATGGAGTTCCAGGATTTTGACCCAGCACCAGTGAAGGAACAGCAATATAATTCCAAGTCAGGGTGGTGTGTGGCTTGGAGGGTAACTTGTAGGTGGTGGTGTTCCCATGTGTCTGCTGCTCTTGTCCTGCTAAGTGGTAGAGGTCACAGGTTTGGAAGGTGCTGTCGAAGGAGCCTTGGTGAGTTGCTGCAGTGCATCTTGTAGATGGCACATATTGCTGCCACTGTGCATCAGTGGTGGAGGGAGTGTTGATCAGCTGGGCTGCTTTGTTTAGGATGGTGTCGAGTTTCTTGAATGTTTTTGGAGCTAGTCTCATCCAGTCAGTAAGCTAATATTTATATTTCCAATTGTTTTGAAATCATTCCAATTTATTTAGAGTCTGCCTAATGGCATAATTCAGTATCTTTCATTTTCCAAATGGAATATCACAAGTTGCTTTAATCAGTTTTCAATATTTTAAGCTAGTGAAATATGACTACATTTTTAAAAAAGAAGCTCATAGCTTTAATATTTACAATCTTGTATTGGAAGGATCACGCTCCAAATTTGTTGGTGAGCTGTCCTCTTTTAATCGCTTCTATAATTGAACCTCCCGTGGCGATGACTATGTAAGGAAGACGAGCATAGTTATCAATAGGTTTCTAAGTCAAATGCTTGTCTTTTAAACTGTTCTCAATTTCAATTTCAGTTTCTGGAAGAGGCAGTGACAGTGACGATGAAATCATTAGACAAAAGCCAAAGAAAATAATTGCTTCAGATTCTGATTCTGACAGTGATGTAAAAGACAAAGGTAACACTTTTATAGATGTTTTAACCTTCTGTCACAAATGGCCTGTATTTTAAGAAAAAAAGTGTTGCCAGTGTGTTGGCATTACTGGCTATACACGACACGTTGTGCAATCTTTTCCTAAATATATTGATATTGTGGCTGTGCTGCAGATAAAATAGAAGGAGATGATCTTTTTGGGGGTGCAGATGATATTTCGTCCGACAGCGAAGGTGAAAAGCCTCCCACTCCAGGCCAACCTGTAGTAAGTATTTGTTAAACATTTCCAAAAAGTCTATTTTTATTTTTCCATTTTCTAGATTGCTACTAATACAGAAACTCGGAAGCTTTTAGTTGAATTTCCTCAAATTTTATTTGAATACTTTTTCTGGATATCTCTTCTAAAGTTATACTAAGCTGTGCCAAGATTGTATATAGAATTATATAGAATATACAGCACAGAAACATGCCATTCGGCCTAACCAGTCCATGCCAACATTGTGCTCCACTTGGGCCTATTCCCATCCTTCCTCACCTAACTCTTATCAGCATAACCCTGTATTCCCTACTCATTTGCTTATCCAGTTTCCCCTTAAATGCATCCACTCTGTTCACCTCAGCTACTCCATGTGGTAACAAGCTTCACATTCTCAACACTCTGTTAAAGAAGTTTCTTCTGAATTCTCTATTTGATTTCTCGGTGTCGATGTTTTCTAGTTTTACACTTCTCCACAATTGGAAACATTCTGTGCCTACTCTATCAAAACCTTTCATAACTTTTAAATGAGAAGGATAGCTGCATAGATGGAACACTGGGAATTGAATAAAAAAGAAAATAAGCCAGGTTGATTTTGCGCAAGACGTTGATTAGGCCACAGTCAGATTATTGTAGGCAGTTCTGAGCACCCCATTAAAGAAAGGATGTGCAAGCCATGGAAAATGTGCAGGAATGATTCTCTAAAATTATACCAGGAATTAGAGAGTATAGTTATGAAGAAAAGGTTAAAAATTGAGTTTATTGCTGGTCGAATAGGGCTTTTCAAGATTATGAGAGGCTTAGAGAAAGTAATAGTTTCCACTGGTTGGTAAATTGTTAGTTAGTGGGGCTTGGAATCTGGATTCACATTATAAAGTCAAAGGATGATATTTTGGCATTGCATAAAATGACATTACACTTTTTTGAATAGTGACATGGCTGCACTGTTCTCTTAAACTTTTAGCTAGTTTAGATGTCAGTTTCTTTGAGTTGAAAGTTTGGGAGTAACATTTTAATTCTTTTATCATTCTTGGTGACTTTTTGTATTCATCAAAAGTGAGGGATGTCAGCAGTGGGAAATGGAACTTTCTTCGTCTTTACGCACTCGGTGTCAGCATCATGTACTTTCAGTTTGGGTATATAGTAAGACCAGATGAAAAGCAAGGTACATTCCATTAATCCTGAGCAACATCTTTCAACCCACAACTTTAAAGAAGTTCCTGCTAATGCACAAGTGTGAATGAGTGATTTATTTTTCTGGGTAATTGCTAAATCAGTGTGGTTTTATAAAGTGTGCTCATGTCCACCAGGAGCTGAGTGCTTGCTGCCAGAGACAGAGAAAGAGAGAGACCTCATCCCATTAGTCTGGACTGTGTTGCAATCCAATTTCAACAGATGAAGGGAGAGTATCCTAACTGATTACAGTAGCCAGTTCTTTTAAACGTTTACAAACTAGGGGAATACAAATTTAAATATGAGACCTATGGTTTGAATAATGAAATATACAAGTACTAGTGAAAGCTGGGAGTACTACATAACAATGAATATGTCTTAAAATTCTGCCAGCATAATGATGTTTTAGTGGCATCGTCAAGACCATTCGGTGTTTCTATTTTTGTAACTCTCCACTCTTCCCTGAGAGAATAATGTGAAGTAACAGAAGGAGTCACCGGCTGATTTTTTTTCTTTTTGTTCCGTCACGGGATGTGGGTGTCACTGGCAAGATCAGCATTTATTGTCCATCCTTGATTGTCCTTGAAGGTGGTAATGAGCTGCCTTCTTGAACCACTGCAGTCCTGGTGGTGATTATGCTTTGTCGTAGTGGTTTGGTGCAATTGAGTGGCTTGCCAGGCCGTTACAGAGGACAGTTAAGAGTGAACCATATTGCTTTGGGTCTGGGATAACGGATTTCCTTCCCAAAAGGATATTGGTGAACCAGATGGGCTTTTACAACATTCCGATGATTTGATGGCCACCATTACTTGATACTAGCTTTTTATTCCTGATTTTTAAAAAGTTTAATTAACTAGATTTAAATTCCCTAGTTGCTGGGGCACAATGTGAACTCCTGTCTCTGGATCATTAGTCCAGGCCTCTGGATTACTGGTCTAGCAATATAACCACTGTGCTACTCTACCCGAAACAACAGCCTGACAAACTGTGACATGAATGCTCCTTCAATCGCCATAATCACCTTCATACCGGCTGATAGAGTGGTTTGTCCTGTACGGCAGGAGACTTTTATGTGTTTCCCCAAGCCATATGATAAGGGGTTGGATCACCCACACCCAGCAGACAAAAGTATCTGGCTGGATATCAACACAGAATGTAGAGCTGGAGCTCCAATCTTCACTGGATGGGACTGTATGGAGTGAAGTTTAAGCTCTTTGGGATTCGTTTATTTTTTATTTATTTTTATTTAGAGATGCAGCACTGAAACAGGCCCTTCGGCCCACCGTGTCTGTGCCGACCAAGAACCACCCACTTATACTAACCCTACAGTAATCCCATATTCCCTATCACCTACCTACACTAGGGGCATTTTACAATGGCCAATTTACCTATCACCTGCAAGTCTTTGGCGGTGGGAGGAAACCGGAGCACCCGGCGAAAACCCACATGGTCACGGGGAGAACTTGCAATCTCCACACAGGCAGTACCCAGAATTGAACCCGGGTCCCTGGAGCTGTGAGGCTGCGGTGCTAACCACTGTGCCGCAGTGGGGCACAGTTTAGGAGGTGGGGCGGGGCAACAATGCTGCCGCTAAGCAAAAGGCTCACTCACTGTTCTGTATAGATAAACTCTTACCACCCCTCCCCACTTAATGATTTTCTTTTTGCTTTAGGATGAGTATGGCATGGATCAGGATCATCCAGAAGTAGAACCGATCCCAGAAACACGGATAGAAGTAGAAATTCCTAAAGTGAACACCGATTTAGGGAATGATCTGTATTTTGTTAAACTACCTAACTTTCTCAGTGTGGAGCCCAGGTACTGTAGACTTGTATGATGGCATCTTCTTGAATATTTTTATGAACGTACAGGCCAGATACTTCACCCAATTTAGATCACAACATAGATGCAAAGGGCTATTTGGCTTATCTTAGTTCATCTAGAAATATTTTAAGTTCTTTCCTTCAAGACGGTATCCAATTTCTTCTCAAATAGTTTGAGTTTTTCTCCTCCACTGCTCTACCCAGAAATTCATTCAGTATGTTGCATAAAGAAGAACTTGCTGACATGAAATTACCTCTTTTTAAGGCCAAACTCCCTCTAATCTCCACTTTCTTCTTAACTGATGTTGGGAATCATTCTTCTGACTCTTCTCTCAATTGTTTCCAGGGCTGAAGTGTCTCACTTGTGTTTTGGTGGCCAGAGGTGGACACAATACTCAAGATATGCTCTAACATTGGACATAGGAACAGGAGGAGGCCATTTAGCCACTTGAGTCTGTTCCGCCATTCAATGAGATCATGGCTGATCTGCACCCTAACTCAATGTGTTGCCTTTACCTCATCTCTTAATACATTTGGTTAAAAAAGTCTTATCTATCTCAGATTTAAAATGAACAATTGATCTAGCATCAGTTGCCATTTGTGGAAGAGAGTTCCAAACACTTCATGTGTCAAAGTATTTTGTATTTTCACTCCTGAAAGGTTTGGCTCTAATTTTTAGACTATGCCCCCTAGTTCTAGACTCCTCAACCAATGAAAATAGTTTCTCCCTATCTGCCCGATCTGTTTCCCTTAATATCTTTATAACTTTGATCAGATCGCTCGGTAAACTTCTAAATTTCAGGAAATACACCCTAGTTTGTGTAATCTCTCCTTGTAATTCAACTCAAATTAATTTAATCCAGGTATCATTATGGAAAATCTATGCTGCATTCCCTCCAAGGCCAAAATATCCTTCCGATGGTGTGGTGCCCAGAACTGATCATAGTACTGCATGTGTGATCTAACCAGGGCTTTGTATAGCTGTAGCATAACTTCTACCTTTTTCTGATTATTTTCTGTACCTGTTCATGACATCTATGTACATGGACCCAGAAGTCTCTTTGGACCTCCACTGTTTCTAACTTTTATGATTTAGAAAGTATTTTGTTCTAGCCTTATTAGGTCCAAAGTGAATGACCTCACGTTTGCCTACATTGAAATCCATTTGCCACAGTTTTGCCCATTCACTTCATTTATTAATGTCTTTGTAATTTGCCTACAATGCCACCTATCTTTGTGTCATCAGCAAACTTGAATATATGATTTTCTGTCTCATCATCTAAGTCGTTAATAAATACAGTGAATAGTTGAGGCCCCAAAGCAGATTCCTGTAGAACACCATCCTGCCAATTAGAGTCATCACTGTCCATTATCCCTACTCTCCGTAAACAGAGACAACAAAGCAGTATACCATGTGAACCTGACTTCCTCTGACTTGCATTCTACTGTTTTGGTCTTTGAGTCAGGAGGTTAAACTCCCAGTCCAGAGACTTGAGCGTATCATCTAGACTGACACTTCAGTTCCTGGCTGAGAGTGCTCGAGATGCTGTCTTTCAGATGAGACGTTAAACTGAGGCTCCATCTGTCCTCTTAGGCGAATGTAAAAAATGCCATGGCACTGATCAAAGAAAAGCAACGATGTTCTCCCAGTGTCCTGGCCAATCTTTATCTCTCAACCACTAAACAAAAACAAAGTATCAGACCATGTGCATCATTGCTGTTTACAGGACCTTGCTGTGTGCAAATTGTCTGCTGCATTTCCTGACATTACAATTGTGACTACACGTCAAAAAGTGCTCAATCGATTGTAAAGCAGTTTTGGACATCCTAAGATCATGGAAACCATTCTGTAAATGCACTCCCTTTCCTAAATAGTCTACCAATTTATTTATTTGGTTGATTACTGCTACATGGTGATTGGACATGTTAAATATCAAATCTACTGAAACCTTTAATTCTATTTCAGATCTAAGAACTATCAAAATATAAACATATTGATATCTTCTCTGCAATACTTCTAAAACATGTATTTGATACAACTTTCACTTGCATCATGCTACAGATGTATCTGCTGACACAAGTAAACTGAGAAAAAGAAAATATTTCCTTTATTAAATGTCATTGGTTACTGTCAAATGTTCTTTTGTAGTTTTCACTACATTAACACAAAGCAGTGTGTTTTGTGATAAATGTTAAAACTTAGTTCTGGTTGTGTTGACTTGCTATAAAATAAACTTAAGCTTTACTATGCTCTCCAGCAAAGTTAGCTAAAATCAATTAAAATCTGAATCATTACCTGGAACAAACTAACTAACTTGGTGGTTTGCTGATCTTGTGAATTAGGTTAACTTCCCCCTGTCAATTTGCACAGGATACATCAGGATTATTGCACGTATTTCATAGCCATCTTGCTTGAGTGCATACTATAATAGCCATGGCCGTTCGTAGTCATTTTTCAAATTATAATCTATAGTCCGTCTTTCTGTCTGGTTTCTGTTTTAGACCATTTGATCCTCAGTACTATGAAGATGAATTTGAAGATGAGGAAATGTTGGATGAAGAAGGTAGAACAAGACTTAAATTAAAGGTAATGCCTTCTCTATAGGATAAGTAGTAAGCCCATCTAATTGCTAAGATTTTACTGCATGTATTTTGTTTTAGAAGGTGGGGGAAATGGTGATGATACTTTCCCATCAAGGTAGTAGCTGAAACATTGACATCTTCAAATTGAATTTTTGTTTTCTGGCCATAGGTTGAAAACACCATTCGCTGGCGAGTACGTAAAGATGAAGAAGGAAATGAAACTCGTGAAAGTAATGCTCGAATAGTAAAATGGTCTGATGGAAGGTTGGTAATATTCATTATAAATACAAACTAAAATGAGTCTGACCATGGTTACATGAGCTGCGAGATTTACTATTTTGTTATGCGGCTTTAATGTATTCTGATATCTTCTGAGGATGTTGATTTTAAATTTGCTTATTATTTATTTATTGCACGTCCATGCACTGAGAAAACGCTGAGCATACAGTTTTCTCATTCCACCTGCACTGATAGTTGCAACCCTAGCAACGTAGAAGGAATATTACTTTGCTTAAAAGTAAAAATAAACGTTTGTGTGCATGTAAGTGTATATACGTATATGTCTCTGAGAGAGATGAGAGACAGAGATAGACGTTTTAATAGACTACTGGCATTGAAACTACCATCAGTAGTAACAATTAAGCAATGCTGCCTCTTTAAAAAGTGAAGCATTCATAGAAATGCATGAACCTAATGGTGCAGTTATACTGCACCGAACAATTTTACACAGTTATGATTTTGAGAGCCCGCATTCACGACTCTGATATCAGATGGCGACAAAGCAAAGCTCTGAACATAAGTACTTAAATGCATGTACAGGACTCTGTTCATCAATCAGTGAAAGTTTAAATGTTAAGAAATGGACAGTGAAAATGACTCTTTTCTAACAATGCAAACTGAAAAGGGGTCTAGCTGATCATCAGGGCTCCTTTTAGAATTTTACATTTAACGAGTTGGCAGGCGGGACTTCTGTTGAAGTGGTCCTTAATCCCAGAGAAGGCCTGTCACTGTCCACTTGAGTGCCTAATTGGCATGTAATGTGGCGGGTCTTCCCCAGAGCAGGTGACGCGGGGCACTCATCGGCGCTTTAGCCAGTGGCTGAGACCTCCATTGTCCAGATAAAGTCCTTGCCATAGTTCCCTATCTGGTGAGTACACCGTCTTGGATGAGCTGGCTGGCAGCTGTGCCAAGTAAAGATCAGTTCTTTCAGCTATGCAACCCACATTTCATCCAAGTGTTGATTGCAAAATAGTACTGATCATCTTGGTTTTGTAATGATGTGCAGTGTGGCGGAACCTAATTGAGAGAGGGCAGAGAAACAACTTCATTTTTGAAACGTTGGCAGGACTTTTTATTGTTTTGATGGATGATATCTGAATTAGATAGTTATCTGACTTAGGCAAGTTCTTGTCCACAAAGGAGGTTCAAGATTATTAGGAACCAAGGAAATACTGTGGATAGGTAGCTTAGATTGATTGAAGATCATCTGCCTGAACCTGTTGCTGTGTTATATAAATTAATTTCTTGAACACATAATAGACTCTCCAAAGAATAGTAACTGTGTTCTTATGATAAAGTTCAATGACCTATGAATTTCTGTGTTACTTAAAGACACAAGTGCCAGTGTGTAAAACAGTCTGTGCATACAATGTTGAAATAATGGCAGTTTCTTTTATTATTGTAGTATGTCCTTACATCTTGGAAATGAAGTTTTTGATGTCTACAAGGCTCCACTTCAAGGGGATCACAACCATCTGTTTATTAGACAGGGAACTGGTTTGCAAGGCCAGGCAGTCTTCAAAACCAAGCTTACCTTCAGGTATGTTGAACCCTTGGGAATTAAAAACACAAAACTTAATATGGTGTCTAATCATCTGTCGTGGAAACATTGTGTGAGTAATGCATCATGAGTTTATCAAAAGAATGTTTACCTTTAGTGGAAGTATTTGTTGAAGATAAACTTATCTTTTTTTAAAAAAAACAGCAGCTCTTACAATGAAAACTAGTTTTTATTAAAAATGGCCTTAGAAGATGTTTGTATTCTAGTTCTGTAATCTAATCAGGTTAAATGCTAACAGTGCCCTTTCTGTTAAACTGTGCAAATTAAAGCAAGCAAATGTTCCCATTCATCAGACCATTTAGAAAATTAAGTCAGCATCTTTGTTCATTATTATAAAGTTGGGTTTCTGTATCAAAAAAAATGCTACACTGGTCATAAGCCACACTTCAAGTTCAGAGATTTTTCAAACCATCTCTGAAAGTAACTTCTACACCAAGTTCCACACTCCCACCCTCTTCATAATTTGCTATCCATCACTTTGGGAGACTCCGCAGTTGCTGAAGCTCTTTAGTACTTGACCAAGTGCCCACTCTTCGTATATGAACTTAGGTTGCCAGTACTGGCAGGCTATTTGACTGATCACCAGAGCCAAGCCTGATACTTTCCTCATCTGATGTCTGTATGTGCATTTTCCAACAGATGGTCCGTGGATTATAATTCAGAGGGAGTACTCTAGTTGAATATTTTTCCCTCCCTGAAGCCAGTAGTGACGCTCTAATTACTGTCCCGTCTGAAATTAGTGCCTCTTTGAGTTAGTATCGTGTTGCCTAGCATATTTATCCTCTAGGCTTTAAGGTGAATCTTCTAGTTTTTATGGTAATTTTTTTTTAAAGTTAGAACTAAATCATCTTTATTGCAATGTATTACAGGCCTCACTCTACAGACAGTGCTACCCATAGGAAGATGACCCTGTCTCTGGCAGATAGGTGTTCAAAAACACAAAAGATTCGAATCCTTCCTATGGCTGGCAGAGATCCTGAATCCCAGCGTTCTGAAATGATAAAGGTAAACAAGCCTGACTGAAGACTCATGAAAAATATTGAAATGGAGCTGCCCTCTCTCAAAGCATATATGATATAGTGTTGTTATCAACGGAGGGAGTATCCACATGTGCATTTGCAACTACACAGAATCACATTGAAGTAACATAAAAATGTAAAAGCAACTTTTGATCTTGGCAGAAAGAGGAAGAGCGGCTTAAGGCTTCTATTCGAAGAGAGTCTCAGCAGCGGAGAATGAGAGAGAAGCAGAGTCAGCGAGGTCTTAGTTCCTCCTACCTGGAACCTGACCGGTATGATGAGGAGGAAGAAGGTGATGAGACCATCAGTCTTGCAGCCATCAAGAACAAGTACAAGGGAGGAATTAGAGGTATGGTAAATTACCAAGATCTTTGAGTATTGAGTAGATCATTCCTACAAATGTAAGGCATTGTTCTGTTATGACAAAGCACCAACAGTGTGTTTCTTTTTCTGCTGGGAGAATAATCTCTTTGTGAATACAGTATATTGTTTTAATTCTTTCCATAAAGTATTACACCAGTTTGTATGAATAGTCACTGTGTACCTCAATGTGTACAAGTGGGATTCTGGATGATGCAAATTGTGTTTTAGTTTATCACTCTACAATCTGCAGTTACAAATGTGTAATATCTGTAGATTATTTTTAATACAGAAATCAGTAATACTTTTACCTTTAAAAGAATTAAAGAACAGGTGTAAAGTTATAAAAATTTCTCTCAAATGTAAAACATTTTTTCGTCCAAAGTTAACAGCCAAAAGAAATTGCAGAAACAGTGGCGCAGTGGTTAGCACTGCAGCCTCACAGCTCCAGGGACCCGGGTTCGATTCTGGGTACTGCCTGTGTGGAGTTTGCAAGTTCTCCCTGTGTCTGCGTGGGTTTTCTCCGGGTGCTCCGGTTTCCTCCCACAAGCCAAAAGACTTGCAGGTTGATAGGTAAATTGGCCATTATAAATTGTCACTAGTATAGGTAGGTGGTAGGTAAATATAGGGACAGGTGGGGATGTTTGGTAGGAATATGGGATTAGTGTAGGATTAGTATAAATGGGTGGTTGATGGTCGGCACAGACTCGGTGGGCTGAAGGGCCTGTTTCAGTGCTGTATCTCTAATCTAATCTAATCTAATTAGGTCATCAGCTTTGGGATAAAAACAGACATTCTACCTTTTTTCTTAAAGGAGGATTTCCACCCCCAGTTTCCATGATTAGCTTAATGTCATACTGAGAGGTTTTTGATGCTTTATTGTCATAAGACATTTTTGATGAAAATAGCAGTTAAGGACAGTGGCTAAAATAAAAGTTTTTAGTGATTTGATGTTGACAATTGACATTTTACTGCTGAAAAGCTGAATATAGCAGTTCTGACATGAATGATTTTCATCCCAATTTTCAGGTGGGAATGAGGCAGTAGTGGACTGGGACCATGAGGAGCATGAATGCTCATCTAGCCCCCAGAAAAGTCCAACCTGCTGCCAACCCCTCTTTCATTCCCCCATGCACCACCTCTAGCTTGGCTCTGTGGAGGAGTCACTGGATTTCGTGCCCCCACCCCCAATCAGTGAGTTGTCTGTCAGTGCTCTTTCAACACTGGCGGCTCACTGATATTGTTGTGATGAGGCAAGACCATGAAAACAGTTCAGGCCTCCTGTCAACGTCATCAGGCAACCATAGCAGACGCCTCGCACACCGCCTGCCCAATTTTGCGTTCTAATTGAAAATCACTCCTCCCCCCAAGAATTCTGTTTATACTTTTGTAACGGCATCCAGTATGAAAGGGGAACTAATATCACCAAGAGCATTATAAACTAACTCATTTTTATCAGTACTTCAAAATACAGAACAGATTCTAAGAAACTTGCAGGCTGAAATTGTGCTATACGACATTAGCATGTGAACATCATGCATTCATATGAAATTTCTCTGTCCACTATTTTACCCGTAGTCTGCTAAAACCCCACAGCACAAATATTACCATGTCAGTTACTATAATTATGATATTAACGGTAGCATATTAAACATATTGGGGTGACGCAGTGGTTAGCACTGCAGCCTCACAGCTCCAGGGACCTGGGTTCGATTCTGGGTACTGCCTGTGTGGAGTTTGCACGTTCTCCCTGTGACCGCGTGGGTTTTCACCGGGTGCTCCGGTTTCCTCCCACTGCCAAAGACTTGCAGGTGATAGGTAAATTGGCTGTTGTAAATTGCCCCTAGTGTAGGTAGGTGGTAAGGAATATGGGATTACTGTAGGGTTCGTATAAATGGGTGGTTGTTGGTCGGCACAGACTCAGTGGGCCGAAGGGCCTGTTTCAGTGCTGTATCTAAATAAATAAATATTAACTAAAATTCACATTTAGTTCACATATACACATTTGATTAATTATAAGGTAGCCTTAGCTCTGCACTCTAAGCCTGTAAATCCATCTTTATTATCTTGCACGATATAAGTAAGGCCATCATTGATCTAGCTGTCATGGCTAGTTTCCTGGAATTTATTGTTTAGAAATGATGGAGGAGCATGGCCTGATAAGATGAAGAGGAGAATAGAACAGAGCAAGTATCGGAGATTAATGAAAAGGAGAAGTGGGAATGGGGAACTTGGGTCCAAGCAGCCAATATGTGCACGGAAATGGATATGGGAACACCTTCAATTATTGGACCAGTGGCAGAGAGCTAGGTGTGGCATGGCAGGAATTTAGGGTTGAAGTTGATACGAGAAAGGTAACCAGTCCAATATTTGAGGGCTAGATTTTGTGGAGGGGGTAGCTTTCCAGCAATAGGCAACAGTGGAGTGGTCTGGTTTTTGAGCAAGTAGGGAAGTGAAGTTTCAATTTGATGCCAGCAACAGCAAAGACCAATCTGGGAGCCAGTGGAGGAGCAAAGTCCAGTTCAAGAGCCAGAAGAAGAGCAATGTTTGAATCAGCAGAGAACCAGAACTTGATTCAGGAGGCGAATAGAGGAGTGGCGTTTAATCCAGGAAAAATGCAGAGAAGCAGAGCGATTGTTAAGAAATCAAGAATTTAGGTCCAATCCAGGAGACAGGAGAAGCGTGAAACACATCCCAGAAAATGAGCATAGCTGTGGATCGCAGCCTAGGAATCCAGGAGGTAATTTCAGGTAGTAGGTAGGGACTCAGAAGTCCCTGTTCTTTGATGACTGGAAGTACTCGTTCATGCTGGGTTTCAGTTTAGTCCAATACACTGCTAATGCAGAGCCATTTAATCTTAAGTTAGAATATTTAGTATTGAAAGCTACAAAATCACTTTACAAATCTTCATAATTTTAAAACAAAGGTAGGTGGCATAAGTATCTGGTTCATTGCATATGTTTAATGTCTGTTTCAGAGGAGCGTGCCCGGATTTATTCCTCAGATAGTGATGAGGGGTCTGATGATGACAAAGCACAGAGGCTCCTAAAAGCCAAGAAGCTCGACAGTGATGAGGTTTGTACGGTAAAATTTCATGCAAAAATCCAATAGACAAATGGGAATAGTTACTGCAGTTTTTTTGTAACGTGAGACAAATATTAGCCATCCCCATCTGATGCAGACTAATTTTTATTTTAAAATGTTGACCAAGAGCTTGACTCCCATCATTAGGTTTTCACATTCAGTTTATTCAGATTTCTGTGAATGACATGCAGATCAAATTCTAGCAAATAAAAATGGTTAAACTGTATGAAAATATGTTAACCCAGTTCAAAGTTTGATGTATAATATTTTGTTGAAGAAAGCTTGTGAGAATGTATTTTATGAATTTTTGATACTTGTGTATCAATATAAAAATCAACCATAGTTTTTAGCCTCATGGTGTTAACTATTCCATTTTGATTTGGGGGAAAGAAATTATTCTGGAGCTTTATTTTTCACTGGGAATCTGTTTCTTGCCTGGACAGTCTACAAATATTAGCTTTGGGTGAGTGAGTGGCCCACACTGCCCTGCTCATATAGCCATAGGAGGAAAGCATGGAGGTGGAAAGACAGCGAAAGGGAACAATGTGGGTGCAAACTATGCAAACTTAGAAACATTCTGAATTTTGACCTTGAAAGAAGGATCTATGGGTTATGACAGCTTTAACATATGTGCACTTGATATTTATTCTGGAAGTTGGACCTTTTTAAATTATGATCACATTTATTCTATTACAGTTAATTATTTTAATAGCATTTAAATATATTTATAAAATAGGTTCCAGATCGATTTAATAATTTAAAGAAAATTCAAAACTCTCCTACCTGCTAAGTGTTATTTGTATTGTCGCTACTTTGGAAGGCAGCTGAACCTAGCAGGAACCTCCCAGGTATCATCTAAGTGTCTCACCAATCTCTATCTTTAGGATTTCCTGCACAGGCCACGGCCAGCCCATGTAATTAATGTCAGTGCAGTGGCAACTTAGTGCAAGGGGAAATCTGCAGCAGCAGGTCCCTGTAGGGCTGAATTCAGTAGGGTTAGCCTATATTTTGTATTGTAAGGACTTTGTTTCCTTTGTCCCCCAAGATACAAAACCAGTCTTTTTATAAAATATTTGGCTATTGAAATAATCTATTAGGTAATTCTTCTGATGAGGTACTTGACTGATTCTCATCATTGACTTAGAAAGTACTTTACAGCATCAAGTTACTTGTTCTCTACACATAAGTATGATAAATGCTTATTCTATTGTGTTTTCTGTGCCCTTTCTGCTTCCCCTCCGCCCCCCCACACCCCTTTCTCCATTTAGGAAAGTGAACATTCTGGAAAGAGAAAAGTGGAGAATGATGATAAAGGTACCAGCAAAAGGGCAAAGAAATATGTGATTAGTGATGAAGAGGAAGATGATGTCTGAGGTCGCCTAAGTGGGTTAGGTGACTTGCATCATCAGACATTAAAGTGTACAGTTATTTTGTAAGTAGCTATGTCGTCTGATTTTTGGAAAATTTTGGTAATCATTTGTAACATGGTGGCTCATGTACCAAAATTCAAAAATTAAACTTTTTTTTAAAAAAGTGCATTTTAAATGTTTTAGCTGCTGAATAAATAGTAGTGGCATGACACCACATTACTCTTTTTAAAAAAATTCCAGGCTGCCAATGTGAAACAAGTCAAATAAGGGATCAAACTTTTTACCCATTATTTTGTATATAACAGTCTAGAATGGAATACAGATTTGGACAAGGTGGCTTTGATTGTATTTACCTGGAACTGTTATTTAATACATACATTTAGTGGGACAATATTTCATGTTTTCAAATTACTACTTTATCTCCTGTTGCTGAGGAAGAAGATTTCTCTTTTCCTATAACTCTCTGCTTCTCTCCCATTTATTTTAACTGCCCTTTTTCCTTCTGGTCTTACACTCTTTCATTCTCCTTCCGTTCCTCTGTATGCGCTTCACACTTTTTCCTGCTCATGTCTGATTCTTTGTCTTTTTTATAAGTTTTTCTTTCTACCCTGTCCTGAATTCTGTAAAAAAATAAGTGTACGTATATGTTGAAAGAAAAACTCTTTCTCTGTGAAAGATGGCAATGTAGGTTAGAGTGAAGCTGAAAGAGATCATGAAGTGTTGGAATTGGCAGTCAACATGCCCAGTCAGTAGAAAGCAGCAATCAACAAAGCAAATAGAATCAAGTGGACATAATGTTGTGCTAAAATGATGCAGTGCTCTGGCCAGATTGCACCTTGAGAACTGTGTTCATTTTTTCCCAGTGAGACACAAAGGAGACATTTGAGACTAGAGAAATTTGTGCTCTTTGGTTGTGAAAGGCAGCTGAATGGGAACCTGATAAGGTAGTAAACCGAATAGAAAAAGTAAATTTGGAGCACTGCATTGTTTAAACATGGTTTAAATGTTGAAAGACAAATTTAGGACTAATGTCAGGAAATTCTTCTTCACACTGACTTATCAGCTTGGAATAGATTTCCAGCTAGGGCAGTCGAGACCGAAACTTTGGAATGTTTTAAGAGACGGTTGGATACTGAGATGTGTACCTTTTTCTAAATAGTAGAACTGAGACAGTTCAAATGGCCGCCTTGATATTTATTTTGTGATCTTATGTGTCTCCCACTTTATCACTCTTATCCTTCTTCCTTTACTCCATTTGTTTCTGTTTAGTTTTTATAAAACCCAGGAAATTAGTGTATATGCTTTGCAGGATTGCTTTGTACTTTCAGATTCTATTCAAGCACTTTGTATTTTACTTGCACAGAGGATACAAGAAAAATATTGTGAATTATTTTCCTGTCTATAACTTCAGATGGCATTCAAACTCTATCATGGTCTGCAGGTGAGCTTTGCTATTTTTTGGGATGATAGCTGGTTTGAGCAGCTCATGGTGGTTGAACACATCGTTTCTAGCTACAGAGGTAAATGAGCGCTCTGGCTAGCTGTAAAAACAAAAAATCCTTCTGGCCACGCATAGGTCAGTGCTCACTGCGGCCCAAAGCATCCAACTCTTCTGAATGAAAGGGGACGCTGTGAAGTTTAGAAACCTAAAAAGAGGGGAAACTACAAACTAAGTTTCACTGTTAGTTTATTAGTCCTTCTGTCAATGACAAGTACGTCATGGAATGAAAACTGCTGCTCCCAGTGTGGATGCAGAGTTCAGTGGCGGGGTGCCAAGCCTCTTTAATATTGCTGCAGCTATACCTGTACAAGGAAGTGATAAGTGTACTATGCACTCCTGATTTGAGCTTTTTAGTTGTTAGAGCGGATGTAAGCGGTCAGGACACGAGCATTCCACACAGCCTCTTCTTCTAGCTACATTTTTGATGTGACTGGTCCAGTTAAACTTCTGGTCGTGGTGCCCCCACAGTGTTGATGAGGGAATATTCAGTATTGGTGTTGAAGTCTATGGGATGGTTAGGCCTTTTTTTATGTTGGAGATGCTCATTGCCTGGCACTTATTCATTGGTCAGCCAAAGCCTGAATGTAGTACAGGTCCTGCTGTAGGCTGGCATGGGCTGCTTTATTATTGAAGTTGTGAATGGAACTGAACAATGTCAAATTGTCAGCGAACTGCCCTATTCCTGATCTTATGATGGAAGATCATTAATGAAGCAGCTGAAGATGGTTGGGTTGAGGATGTTATCCCGAGGAAGGTCTATAACGATGTTCTGAGGCTGAAATGATTGACCATCAGCAACCATGACCATCTTCATTTGTGCCAGGAGTGACTCCATTTACTGAAGAGGTCTCCCCTTGACCTGTATTGAATTCCATTTACTAAGAATCCTTGGAACCATATCCAATTGAATACTGCCTTGATGTTGAGGGCAGCTGCTTGCACTTCTTAATATGCTATTTAAATTACTGTTGGGAAGCCAGGATGTCTGTGGTCAGCATTCCTTCGCAGCAGGTGGTAAAAGTAAGGTGGCCAACAGATTTGAACTTTGTGAATGAGCAGCCAATCCTTGGGGGTCTGCAACTCAACAGCTTGTATCAAGGACAGTTAAGAAATTGATACTGCATTCAAACTACAAGTTTAGCATCAGTGTGAAGCAGTTTTTCTCCCCACCACGCTAAACTTGTGTGATGTGAGGTAGCACTCTCACCTCTGAAATAGATTGTAAATTCAAGTCCCACTCCAGATACTTGGGCACATAATCTAGGCTGACAGTGAGGGAGTGCTGTACTATTGAAGGTGCTGCCCTTCTAATGTAATGTTAAATCAAGCCCCTACCTACCCTCTTAGTTGTACGTAAAAGATCCCATAACTCTATTTGAAGAAGTGGGGGGGGGGTGGGGTCTCCCGGTGTTATGCCCAACATTTCTCCCTCAACCAATCACTAAATAGATGATGGCCTGGTCATTAATCTCATGATGTTTGTGAGATCTTGCTGTGTCCAAATTGTCTGCTGCACTTCCTACATTGCAACAGTGACTGCACTTCAAAACAAAAGTACTTCATTGGCTGTAAAGTGCTCTTAGATGTCCTAAGGCCATGACAAGTGCTATATAAATACAACTTCTTTTCTGTTTCTTCTACTGTGCCCTAATTAAATGGTTGCAATTCCAATGTAACAGAAGCCTTCGAGTAGTGGAACTGCTGAACCTGTAGCCCTCCTGAGACTGGTGCAAAACGGGACATTTTCTCTTTGTGCAAGCAATCCTTCAGGCAAATTGGTTTCCTTATTATAAATTAGAAATAACTACAGAGGTAAATGAGTGCTCTGGATACTAATGACATCAAGGGATATGGGGAAAGCCCAGGAAAGTGACGTTGAGGTAGATGATCAGCCGTGATCTAATTGAATAGCAGAGTTGGCTCGACAGGTTGAATAGCCTGCTCCTCATGTTCCTAAATGTCTGAGGTTCGCAGACGGTGTTAAGTGTAGTCTAGGCTGTTCAGATCATTGGGTGATGCATGAAAGGAAATCCATTATAGCATTTTGACACTGTGTCCAAAACAAATGTAAAAGTAACATGTTAGATTCTCTGACACATGGAGATTTATGTTGGTAATGGAGTGGAATCTCAATTATCCACCATAATGGAGGAGAGTCCCAGAGAGATAAATCAGACTCCTAAAATGTCCTTTACAGATATGTTTTAAATTAACTTCTGTTTTATTTACAACAGCAAGTGTTTTTTTTTAAGTGAATCCTCCCAGCTGTCCTACTGGTCTCCCAATCTCAATCCCTTCCACTAAAATGCTCAGATAATCCAGAGTGGGGATATTTGAGCTTTCGCTGTGGTGTGCTTCACCTTTTCAGAAAATACATTAAAAGCCTTGAAATGCATGATTAGTAAAAATCTGCAGTTATAGAACAATATTCAGAAATTTATAATGAGTAAATCTGAAAACTAGATCAAAGATCTTTTTATTAAAATTCAGCAAAAGTACAGTATTAAGAATGTGCTGTAAAGTCGCAGCTATCAATGGGAAGACCCAAGTTGATTTTATAATGCAGTTGAATCCTTGAATAATCACTTGTAGCAGCTGGCAATACTTGCCAATGACATGGCAGACAGTCACAGAACATTACAGCCAGTTTTAGTTCATCAGTACTTTCCTGGGGTCATTATTTGTGTGCTCTTTGAATTGGATTGAATGCCTGGAGTGGTAAGGGACCCACAATTTTTGTTTATAGTTCTATTAAGAACAGATTGGTCACTTAAAACGAAAGTAACAGTTTTTACATTGACAATAGACTCGACTATTGGTGCAATTTTACTGTATAAAACAGTAGGGGAGCACAGGACATGTATTCTCCCAATTTATGGTGTAGCATGTTGGTACACTAACAGACCATGTCGCCATGCCCACTACAGTACAAAGATAAGTCAAAACTCCCTGCGAATTACAAACTCTGTTCTGTAGGTCACACTCATGACTGCATCTCCCAGCTATCTTGTGACCTTGAAATTTTAAGTTCATTAGCTTCTATTTAAAAAGACATTTGAATAAATGTCAGCAAGCTGCATGTGACCTGTGCTGGATGTTGGAACTAATGTGGATACTTCTGTTGTATAGTTACTTAAAAATTCTTCCCCAAGAGCTTTCTAGATGTCAAACAGCGTGTGGTTATTTTTATCTGACAAGTCACAAAATGGCTTAGGCTGGCAATATGTGGAGCCTGTACTGCTTCAGTATAAAGTACCATTGAGTTTTCAGAGTGGCTGTCAGAGTGGAGGGCATCCTGTGTTTGAGCAAATGTACAGGCTTGTTGGCATTTATAGCAATATGACAGCTGAGTTATTAACTGATTAGTCAATGTCTATGCTGCTTTGTAGTGTACACAACAACCTGTATTAACAATGCACTATTGGCAATTTGCATTTCCTTTATATTAAGATTATGGCCAGCTCAGCGGTAATTATCTCACTTGCCTTTGGTTAGTTCCAGTTTCTGCATAAAAAAAATCTAGTTCTGTTGGCAGCTAATTCTTTTTAAAATTGAAAAACCAAGATGCAGAATCTAAGTTGAAAAGTGTAGAAAATGTGACATGGTAAATAAGGAGGAAGCACTGATGCATCAACAACAAGTTGTGCATTTTGAACACCTGTTGATGGTTTGAGGAAGATAAAACTGAATTCAGTACTGTATTGACAAAATTATTTCATTGAAAAAGACCGATTTATTAAAATATACGTGACATTCAACTTTATTACAGAAGAATACATGTTCTCGTATGTGGGATTGCACCAGTCACCACCTTTGTTGTGTCATGAGGTAACTGTTGGCTTTCAGTTTAGGCCAATAATATTATCTATACATTTTCCTCCAAAAACATTGATCCTCCTCTGAATTACTCAGTGATGTCCTTTTAAATTCTTAACTATTTTTGCTCTATATATAAACAATAGTATTTCCATAACCAGTTTGAAATTGATACATCACAGGTTCCTGAATCCTCGCTAAAGCACACATGCACCATTCTTAACTCAATTATCATGCTGGAGAGGAAAATCTGTGCTGTCACCTTTTGACTAAATACATACATAAAGGATACAAAGTCACAAAACAGTTGCAATGACCTTCATTGAATAAGAAAACCTGCCTGAATAATGCATAAGGAATGAAGTGGGGAGCCCATTTTGATTAAGGATGTGCCTGTACAGTGAGCATCGTGCCAGGTGCATTGCAGATATGTTTTCTGTTGAAAGGTTTTGAAAATGCTAATAAAAATGAATGTTAGGTATAATCACCGCAGATGAAGGTGATGCACTGCATAAAGGTAGCCTCAGTCCCTGACCTTTTCTTTGTACTTCTGTTGTTTTGTTCAAATTAAATGAAAACAACTTACTTTTGACTCTTGAATGTTATGAAGGAAGCAGCTTCCCTACCTGCACACTCATATGGCATTAGAAATTAGAGTCCAGGCACACACTGAACTCAAGTAGGAGGTACAGTCAGCCATGTGCCTTAGATGCACAGGCTAAGCAACCCACTCTATATATAAATCTGAAAACATATAGATTTAAATTTTTGGGAGAAAAACTGAGCTTTTGCCCTTAGCCCTGGGCTGGAATGCAGCAGTTCCAGACGGTATGCACAAGGTACTGGCAGGCTGTAACCAATACAGCAGCTATTCCAACTGGTACAAGTGCAGTATTTTTTTATTTTTGTTAAGAGATACAGCACTGAAACAGGCCCTTCGGTCCACCGAGTCTGTGCTGACCAAGAACCACCCATTTATACTAACCCGACAGTAATCCCATATTCCCTACCACCTACCTACACTAGGGGCAATTTACAATGGCCAATTAACCTATCACCTGCAAGTCTTTGGTTGTGGGAGGAAACCGGAGCACCCGGCGAAAACCCACGCGGTCACAGGGAGGATTTGCAAACTCCGCACAGGCAGTACCCAGAATTGAACCCGGGTCGCTGGAGCTGTGAGGCTGCGGTGCTAATCACTGTGTGCCGCCCTATTAGTAGTGTGCTGCTTTACAGTGACTGAAGTCAAATTCTGTTTTTGTCACATGGGATTTTTATCAGTTTTCTGAGATTTTATTTTGCCTGTTTATAATTTGGCTCACAATCAAATTCTGTTTATATTACTTGGGATATGCAGGATTGATGACGGTGTATTGGGGATCACCCTCTGCAATTCTTGCCCATTTTTCCGTGAAATCAATTATCATGCTGGAGCAGATCAATGACCTTGAGCAGCAGTCTTGGACTGACGAGCAGCACTTAATCATGTTGCCTCCAGATATCACTGTTGCATAGGTCCCATACTTCACTGTACATACTGCACTTTTCTATCAACTAGTAATGAAATGCTGTTTAGACTCAAGCCATCATCCGCAGGCTACTTTCTTCCCAATCAATAACCCAAGGAGGAAACAAAGTGCTTGCGCATTATTTTCCCACTTATGGTTACAGATACATTCCTCTTTAATTATGCCCATTGAGACACAAGCTGGAAGCTGAGGGGGACATGGGAGTTCTTATGCATAGATCTTTGAAGGTGGCAGGATATATATTGAGAGAAATTAGTAAAGCATATGGGATCTTGTGCTTTATAAACAAAAATATTGAGTACAAAAGAACGGAAGTTATGCTGAACCTTTATAAAGCTCTGGTTAGGCCACAACTAGAATATTGCGTCCAGTTCTGGTCACCACACTTTAGGAAGGATGTGAGTGGCCTTGAGAGGGTGCAGGGGGGATTTACCAGAATGATTCCAGCGGTGAAGGATTTTAGCTACAAGGTTAATGGTCGTTCTCCTTGGAGCAATGGAGATTGAGGGAAGATTTGACAAGAGGTGTACAAGATTATCACAGGTTTAGATAAGGTTGATAAAGAAAAGATGTTCCTTTAGCTGATGGTACAAGGACTAGGGGACACAGATTGAAGGTTTTGGGCAAGGGATGCAGGGGAATGTGAGGAAGAACATTTTTACGCAGCGAGTGGTAATGACCTGGAACTCGCTGCCTATGCGGGTGGTGGAAGCAGAGGCAATGAATGATTTCAAAAGGAAATTGCATGGACACTTGAGGAAAATAAACTTGCAGGGCTCCGGGGATAGAGTGAGGGAATGGGACTGACTGGATTGCTGTACAGAGAGCCGGCATGAACTTGATGGTCTGAATGGCCTCCTCCGAACCATAATGACTCTTTTGACTTGTTTTAGGGTCTTCTCTTTGGTCTATCTAGTCAAAACACTGGCTCAACTATCTTCTTTATACTATTTGTCAGAAACTCTCCATGAAATACAAAGTACCAAAAAAGCTGTGCCACGATTCTAGTCCATGCAAGGCTTTGTTCAGTGAAGATTTTGGCAGTTAATCAGAGTGTGAATATGTCAATTCTACTGTATTTTTACGATAGCCTGCTTTAATTCCACCTAATGCCAGTGCAAACCTTTAGCATCCATAATTCAAGAAGTGAGTCAGCATTTAGAAATGCATAGATTAATCAAGGTCACTCAGCACAAATTTGTTGCAGGTAAGTTGTGTTTGACAAATTTTATTAGAGTTTTTTTGAGGAAGTAATAGATTGGATTAATAAAGGGAATGTAGTAATTGTATATGTATAACATTTGATCTAGATTAGCTCCAATTAAAAATAACATCCATCGCGAGCACTCTCCCATTTGTATTTTGGCAAGGTTTGACTGTTTTGTTGGTAAATGTCTGTGCAAGCTTAATTCCTGGAAGAGCTTGCTCTGAAAATTCATTTTCTACAACCACCATTTTGGCCACTGAGAAAGTTCACACTTCGAGTGTGTTAATTACTCCAACTCAAGGGAGGCCATTTCCTCTGTGTCTAAAGTGAAAGAAATTTTTTAAACCAAGAATTTTTCATGAGAAAAAAATTTAGCCCAAACTATTTCAACAGTTGCATGGTGTGACTGTTGAAACAATCGGTAACATAATCACATTGCAACAACAGTCATGCCATGGTGCATCTCCCTTTACAAAACCTAGTAAAGTGATACTGTACAATAACTAGTAGAGGAAAAAAAAGGTAAGAGAAACAAGTACAAACAGTGAATCGAATCTCCTTACTGATATTGATATGACAAAGTGATTACATTATTGATTAGTTTTCTGGGTTACTATACTTCCATGGGACTCAGCAGCATTATAGGCAGCTTTGAAAGCTCCGTCCTCACCCAAATGATGGCCATTATTTCCCGCATATTCAGAAAACAAATACCAGTTGTAGAAAAGATGTTGAGGATGGCAAGGGTTAAAGACTAGCATGCATCCATATTTACTATTTGTTTGTTTGTCAGGGTGAAATTATGGGAAGAAATTTCCTGTTGCATCATTTCCTGTACTCTAATTATCCAAATTGCAAAGGAAATCATTGTAGCAGGAGCTTTAGTCTACAATCAGCTAACAGGAAATTCCTAGTGATCATTACGTTGGCAAATCTTCCAAATAAGCTGTTTTAGCTACACCCTTATATCTTTTTTGACCATGGTGTATAGGGTGTAAGTTCAGGCTTTAACTTATGTTGAGTTTAGATAGTTATCCAGTTTGACTCCAAATGGCTAATGGAAAACAAACAATCTGCTCCATATCATATCCTTTCAAACCCATATGGATATTGGAATTGCGCTATTATGAACTCCACAAATAGGTTAGTACATTTCCACACCAGAATAAGGGAAGTGGCTTACACTGGCTCATTGCCTCCAGAATGAAGTCCATGTTGGAGTCACGTTGGTCAGGCACTATAACGGAGATATCACCTCTTAATAGATCTTCACACAGAATAGTGCAGATGGGGTATTAATCTCAGACTGCTGTAAACTAAGTCACCTTCACATTCGCTACTTTTTAACCTAAAAATACAACTATGGAACAAGTTTTTGGCAACAGCAAATGCTTACAAATTTGATTCATAATTGAAAGCTTTGTAGCTCCAGGCAGCCAAATGGTGCCACAGATTGATGTGGCAACAGCACTAAAAGAAGTGGTAGTATGTGGGTGAAAAGAAAGACTTACATAATTCATGAAGTTTAAACATAAATTTAGTTCAAATTACCAGGGCAAGGATCACAATTTGTAGGAATTTGGGGTAGTAGACTCAATTAACCCTTTAACCTGTGTTCCCAAATTCTGAAATGATTTGAAGTGATAACCCTTATTGGTGATAGTGGTTATATTTTATTCAGTATAAGTAAGACTTCACATATTCTAATATCTGAGCAGTATTATCAAAGTGCAGGAGTATTACTGTTACACACTGGGTAGAAGCATGATCTCCACATAATCACTCTCTGGTCATGTGCACCATATAGTACCTCTGCCAGCCCCATTCTTCTGTGAGGATCATCTGTGGGATGGTCCCAAACCACCTCTGCTGTATTTCTTTCTTCCTGCCCAGGAGAAGTCTATGGAGACTGATTTAACCTCATCATTATCTTGCTATTTTTTGAACAGCCCAATTATAAAAGACGTCATTGAGACATCTGCCCGCCCAACCCAGGTCAAACTCTCAAGATCTCTGGCTTCCTACCCTCCAACATCTATCAGCTCATAAACATTCCAATGCAAGCACCTGGCCAAAGCAAGGAAAAGAGTTATATTGTCTTGGCTCTCATTCACATCAGGGCTTCTGAGATCCTGCAAAGGTGTTTATCTTCTAGTTCCCACACATCAAGCTGTCTGTTTTCACACTCTGCTAGATTTATGCTGAAGTTTTTTTGGACCATTTTGTTCCTTTTTCACCTTCCAAGCTGATAAAACACTTGGTCAGTGAAAGCCCAAACCACACTTTTGCATTATGTCACCTTTCAACTGACTTTATCCAGAGCATATCACAGGCAGGATTTAAAAATACAGCTCAGTATAAGTACTATCATATCACAACTAATGAAACCTCTAATTTGCAGTCAGTCAGTCATGTTGCTCAAGTTAGTTTTCGTTAATTAGCAAGAAAACCCGATGTAGGGATTTCCCAGGATTCTTACAAAATACAATTCATGAAATAACTCAGCAGTAATTTGTGAATATTTTCAACAATCAAAAATCAGATTGAATGATGCCTTACAAAAGATGGCAGTTATGTTGAAGCATAAAAATTTGAACTGTCATGGACATGTGCTGTGCCGAATGATGATTTTTTAATCTATCGGTTGGAAACCTGAATTAAATTTCAAAAGAAAGAAAAAAAGAACTGGTAAAGGGTGACTGCTAGAAGCTAAAATGGCCACCGCAATTTGCATCAAATTAGCCTACACTCCAATGTATTAAGTTGGAGATGTAATGTTTGGTCTGTCCCCATCCAGAACAATGACCTGGGAATTTTGAATGGACTACCTGTCTGGTCTCATTGACAAGACATTAAAGGCAATCTTGGAACATTAACACTGGTGGAGATAGACCATTCAAAAGGTAATTACTGGAACAATGGGACGCTGAGAGAGATTTCTTAGATGTGAACTAATTAAGTTGCAAGAGAGAGAATACACTGGCCCATCATGTGACAGACCCACCATCTGTGTGAAGCTAGCTGCTGTTGCTCTCTGCAGGCAGACGAGCGAGAGACTGACCAGTAAGGACCCCAGAGGGATCCCTCCCTCTCTCTCCAGACCACTTTGCAAGTTCGAACCCTGCCTGCTGGCTGTAACCATCTAAGCCTATCATTGCTGCAGACAGAGACCCCATGAAGAAAACTGTCTGTATCACTGTCTCCAAGAAAACCCTGAACCAGCTGGCAACATCTACAAGCCAGAAACCTCAGGACCGCCAAGTTCAGCTAGAAGACAACTGACTTACCAAACTCCACAGACTGTATACTCTTTTTATTGCTACGGACTCTAATCCAACCAACCTATTCTTCCCCACTCTATAACCTGTTTGTTTGTGTGTGTGTGAGTGATTGTTTATTATTTTACTTAGATCGGTTTTAAGTACAATAAAGCCAACCTTTTTTTGTTAAACTCAAGAAAACCTGTCCAATTGGTTCTTTTGTGATTATAGCACATAAATGGTTAAACACTCACTGAATTGGTAAGCATATCCACTTTTTAAAAGAAATAAACCCTGTTGTGGTCAAACAAGGAGAGGGTCAAGAGGGGACCCATTTGACCCCTCCTCACCTGATCACAAATATTGTGTTATAAAACTTCATGCTTTCATATGCTGTTTACAGTTTGATTCTATCATGTACATCCCAAGTTATTAAAGTTTGAAGTTGCACATTGACTCTATAAACACTTTGTATAGTGCTTTTCATGATCTGGCATCCAAAGTGCTTTACAGCCAATGTAGCACATTTTAGAGTCTAGTCACTGTTGTAATTGTTCCACCATTGGTGGCCTTGCCTTCAGATGCCAATCTCTGGAAAACCCTCACTACATCTCTCCACCTCACTTTTCTCCCTTAAGACGCTTCTTAAAATCTACCTCTTTGACCAAGCTTTTGGTTACCTGATCTTATGTGGCTTGGTGTCATATTTTGTTTTATAATGCTCCTGTGAAGTGCCTTGGGATGTTCCATCACATTAAAGGTGCTATATGAATTTAAGTTGTTTTTGTTATTGTAAGAAATGTGGAAACCAATTTGTGCATATCAAGGTTCTAAAAATAGCAATGAGATAATGACCAGATAACCTGCTTTGGTGAAGTTGGTTGAGGGATAAATATTGAGTAGGCCACCAGGAGAACTCCTCTGCTCTTCTTTCAATAATACCATGAGATCTTTAGCATCCACCCAAGAGGGCAGACAGAGCCTAGGTTTAACGTCTCATCCCAGGAACTGCATCTCCAACAATGCAGCACTCCCTTAGCACTGCATGGTCAACCTGGATTATGTACTCAAGTCTCTGGAGTGGAGCTTGAAACCATGACCACCTGCATTGGAGGTGAGAGTGCTACTATTGAGCCGTGGCTAACACCTAATGGTGTGGCTGTAAATCTGTGATTGTTGTGCGATCCTGATCTATGATGTGTTATCTGGGAAGGTGCTGAGTAGAAGTGGTGCTTCCCAGAGCAAGGGAGAAAAAGCTAATGATCCAGCTAGTTGATGGCTGTTAGACATTCAGAAGTACAATTGTCAGTGACATATCAACAATTCAAATTGTCATTGCAGGTTTGAAGAATTTGAAAAGTACCCTCTCGCTTAGCACAATAGTTTGTTCTATGTATTCAATCCAATTTCTGCCTCACTTTCCCATCGGATGCCACAAGTTGCATTTCAAGTATCCAGGTTACTATGAAATGTGATTTTGTTTCAGAAGGACAACTGTGGTCTTGCAAAAATAACACTGATTATAGTCAATAATGAATATGACGTACCTCAGTGCCCTGATTGTAACTGACATATAGCACTACATGTTGGAGCACTGACGTTGGCCCATGGAATGGGAAGATGCTAGTTAAAGGTTCCTGTTAAGTTCCTCATGTGACTGAGATGAGCAAGCCAGGGAGAACTGGAACGGTTCTAGTTTTTGGCAGAAGAAGTGTGCGGACCTAAAAAAAGAAAGTACAACTGAATCACATTTCAAGGTAACCTGAGCTATTGAGAGACAATTTGTGGCATCCCATGTGTGGGCTAATGAGCCAGAAATTGGATCAAATAGAACAAACCACTCTGTTGAGTTAGTGTGTTGCAACTTTTACCCTCAAAAATAGGCTAATGTGCCCTTTGTGGACGATTTTGAAAAGAATCTATTCTCATTTCATACAGTCATACAGTACAGAAGGAGGCCATTCGGCCCATTGTGCCTGTGCTGGCTCTTTGAAAGAACAATGCAATTAATTCTATCCCAACTCTTTCTTTCGCCGTAGCCCTGTAAAATATTCCTTTAAATGAAATAGTTCCATTTTTGAAACAGCATTTTAATAGTAGAGTGGGTCTTCTTACATTATTATTAAAGGCTTTTCTTAGTAGGGGTTAAGAAATTGGCGACTTCTGAAATGTCACGGTCATTCACTGGGTTCAAACCATAGCATGTAGTGCCACAGAAGGGTTCGATACCACCACACCTCCGAGTTCCTGATCTCAGCTGTGTCTTTGTGAGGGCCACAAACAGAGGACACATTTTTCCTCACACACACAGTCATCAGGTCCTAACAGCCATTTAAAAAAATTCTTTCATGGGAAGTAGGCGTTGCTGGCAAGGCCAGCATTTGTTGCCCATCCCTAATGGCCCTTGAACTGAGAGGGCAGTTAAGGGTCAACCATATTGTTGTGGGTCTGGAGTCACATGTAGGCCAGACCAGGCAATGACAGCAGATTTCCTTCCCTAAAGAATATTAGTGAACCAGATTTTTTTTATGACAATCGATGGTGGTTTCTTGGCACCATTACTGAGACTAGCTTTCAATTCCAGATTTTCTTTGTATTAATTAATTGAATTTAAATTCCACCAGCTGCCGTGGTGTGATTTGAACCCGTGTCCCAGTACATTAGCCTGGGTCTCTGGATTACTCATCCAGTGACGTTACCACAATACCACCATCTGCCCCCTAGCAGTATTAGTAGAGGTGTTAGTTTAGGCTGCCCATCCACCAACATTTTCAGCTGTAGTTGGAGCCTTGCGATCATTGGACATTTCAGAAGTCCAAATGAGAAAGTGCAGGAAGTGTACTGTAGTGCAGTCAGTATTTAGAAAGAGAAAAAATGTGGGTAAATATTTCAAGTATAGGCCCCTATGTTCTACATGGTTATTTTATATTCTTTGACACTATGACAGACACATTTTAAACCTTACACTCTGTGATGTTATGTAATTAAATGCTTTAATTTTCGATGACCAAAGATGCACTTTGCTTTCTGAGAATCTCCCACTGTTCTTTACAGTGTGATATCCCATTAAGTCATTAAGTGCAGCAGAACACAGCAAGAATGGAGCCCACTTGTTACAGTCTGTAAGGGGCTCTATTTATAGTAATGGACAAAATAAGAAAAACATGCAATTTTTTAATACTTTCATGGGATGTGAGCAATGCTGGCAAGGCTAGCATTTGTTGCCCATCCCTAATTGCCCTTGTGCCCTTGAGAAGGTGATGGTGAGCTGTTTTCTTGAACCGCTGCAATCCATCTGATGTAGATACACCCACAGTGCTCTTAGGAAAGAAGTTCCAGGTTTTTGACCCAGCAACAGTGAAGAAATAGCAATAGAGTTCCAAGTCAAGATGGTGTGTGGCATGGAGGGAAACTTGCAGGTGGTGGTGTTCCCATGCATCTGCTGTCCTTGTCCTAGGTGGTAGCTGTCATGGGTTTGGAAGGGGCTGTCAAAGGGGGCTTGGCCAATTGCTTCAGAGCATCTTGTAGATGATACACACAGCTGCCACTGTGCGCTGGTGTTGGAGGGAGTGAATGTTTAAGGTGGTGGATGGGGTTCTGATCAAGCAGGCTGCTTTGTCCTAGATGGTGTCGAGCTTCTTGAGTGGTGTTGGAACTCAACTCATCCAGGCAAGTGGAGAGTATTCCATCACATTCCTGAATTGTGCCTTGTAGATGGTGAACAGACTTTGGGGAGTCAGGAGGTGAGTTACTCGCTGCAGAATTCCCTGCTTTTGTAGCCACAGTATTTATATGGCTGGTCCAGTTAAGTTTCTGGTCAATGGTAACCCCTAGGATGTTGATGGTGGGGGATTTAGCAATGCTAGTGCCATTGAATATCAAAGGGAAATGGTTAGATTCTGTCTTGTTGGAGATGGTCATTGCCTGACACTTGCATGGCATGAATGTTACTTGCCACTTATCAGCCTAAGCTTGAATGTTGTCCAGGTCTTGCTGCATGTGGACATGGACTGCTTCAGTATCTGAGGAGTTTCGTAGGGTACTGAACACTATGCAATCATCAGCGAACATGCCCACTTCTGACCTATAATGGAGGGGAGGTCATTGATGCAGCAGCTGAAGATGGTTGGGCCAAGGACACTACCCTGAGGAACTCTTGCAGTGATGTCCTGGCGCTTAGAAGTTTGGCCTCCAAAAACCACAACCATCTTCCTTTGTGCTAGGTATGATTCCCATTAACTTCAATTTTGCTAGGGTTCCTTGATGCCACACTTGGTCAGATGCTGCCTTGATATCAAAGGCAGTCACTCTCACCTCATCTCTTGAATTCAGCTCTTTTGTCCATGTTTGAACCAAGCTGTAATGAGGTCTGGAGCCAAGTGACTTTGGCGGAACCCAAACTGAGCATCGGTGAGCAGGTTATTGCTGTGTGAGTGCCACTTGATAGCACTATTAATGAAACCTTCTATCACATTGCTGATAATTGAGAGTAGACTGATGGGGTGGTAATTGACCAGATTCAATTTGTCCTGCATTTTGTGGACAGGACATACCGAGGCAGTTTTCCACATTGTTGGGTAAATGCCAGAGTTGTAGTTGGAAACTGAAATGAAACAGTCATGATTAAAATAGGCAATAGATCATTCAATATGTGTTCTAATGAAGGATCTGTACCCAAAACATTATCTTATTTTTCCTCTTCACATATGTTGAATAATTATTGTTCTCTGCAGTTAGTGTTTTATAGAATAGCACATCATAAAGAACAATAGGACATTCTCCAAAACCAAAGCAGATCTTCGATCTCCAAGGGTTAGCTCAGTTGCTTCCACATATACCAGATTGTAAAGGTTTGTGATAATTGTATGTCACTATGAAACAATACAATAATATGTATAAAATACAATGCATTGGCATCAAACTCTGGAAAGCAGCCTCTTCCAAACTCAACATAAAAGTCAACACTAGATGGCACATTTGCATATAAGGAAAATCGGAGGCTTAGAAGAGAATCCTATAACATTATGTAAGTTGAACCTACAACAGCTTTTTTCTTGCAGTAGTGTGTGAATTTCAAAGGAAGCCAACCATATAGTTTAAAACACCTTGGGTTGAATTTATTTTGCAAAATGTTTCCAGTGTAATTTCCAGTAATCAACAGTGATTTTCACATTATGATGCACTGTTTACACTGAACATTGTTCCTATCACTTGCAGCCATGTTGCTTTCTGGTAACCAGCAAAAGGATTGAAAATTCAATGGAATTTAATGATTTGCCATCTTCCCATTCTACTATTGTGGCTCTGATCTCCAACCTTTCTGATTGTTCTCACTATGTTTGCTGGGCCCCAGCCCTCATATCTGGCTTTTGACTTGCCAGCTAATTCTTAAGTGAAAGTGAGGGTTGAATAAGTCTAAAAGTATAGAGAAAATAGCAGATCTCTTCCCTGGAGGCAGATCACACCTGGTTGGATGTCTTCTGGTCAGTAGCCACTCATAGCATCATCATACTAACAGCTTACCAGCCAATAGCCTTCAGCGAATGAATGACCACTAATTAACATGAATTACTTGGAACACAAAAAAGCACGCTGAGTCGTTCGACAAGAAAATCACTGATAATGAACAAAATTATGCAGAAAAATAAAGATTGATATTAAAAGAGAAAATGGTGGAATAAAGGAAAATGACCAGTGCTGGAAAATGGAAATTAAAAAGATAAGGAAGAGCAAGGGACTAATCCCAACAGGAAATGAGCAGTTCTGAAGAAGGGTTGCATCTGAAAGGTTAGCCTGTCTTTTCTCTCACCGATGCTGACTGACCTGCTCTGTATTTGAAGCACTTGTTTCAGAGATATTATAGCTTTCTTCCAATTGGAGCTAGCTAATTTCCTAATAACTTTAAGATATGACTTTCTGGAGAGTAAATTCACTCTTCACTGTCAAACCAGTTTCTCAGAGGCAATAGGCCGATTTAATTGGCATGTGAAAAAACAAGCTGTGCTTCTCTGATTCCTCACAGTTAAGCTGTTGGTACGTGAAACAAAAACTGCTTTCAGCATTTGGTTGCAGATATCCAGTATTTCTTCTTTTGGGCCTCCTTATCTCGAGAGACAATGGATACGCGCCTGGAGGTGGTCAGTGGTTTGTGAAGCAGCGCCTGGAGTGGCTATAAAGGCCAATTCTGGAGTGACAGGCTCTTCCACAGGTGCTGCAGAGAAATTTGTTTGTTGGGGCTGTTGCACAGTTGGCTCTCCCCTTGCGCCTCTGTCTTTTTTCCTGCCAACTACTAAGTCTCTTCGACTCGCCACAATTTAGCCCTGTCTTTATGGCTGCCCGCCAGCTCTGGCGAATGCTGGCAACTGACTCCCACGACTTGTGATCAATGTCACACGATTTCATGTCGCGTTTGCAGACGTCTTTATAACGGAGACATGGACGGCCGGTGGGTCTGATACCAGTGGCGAGCTCGCTGTACAATGTGTCTTTGGGGATCCTGCCATCTTCCATGCGGCTCACATGGCCAAGCCATCTCAAGCGCCGCTGACTCAGTAGTGTGTATAAGCTGGGGGTGTTGGCCGCTTCAAGGACTTCTGTGTTGGAGATATAGTCCTGCCACCTGATGCCAAGTATTCTCCGAAGGCAGCGAAGATGGAATGAATTGAGACGTCGCTCTTGGCTGGCATACGTTGTCCAGGCCTCGCTGCCGTAGAGCAAGGTACTGAGGACACAGGCCTGATACACTCGGACTTTTGTGTTCCGTGTCAGTGCGCCATTTTCCCACACTCTCTTGGCCAGTCTGGACATAGCAGTGGAAGCCTTACCCATGCGCTTGTTGATTTCTGCATCTAGAGACAGGTTACTGGTGATAGTTGAGCCTAGCTAGGTGAACTCTTGAACCACTTCCAGAGCGTGGTCGCCAATATTGATGGATGGAGCATTTCTGACATCCTGCCCCATGATGTTCGTTTTCTTGAGGCTGATGGTTAGGCCAAATTCATTGCAGGCAGACGCAAACCTGTCGATGAGACTCTGCAGGCATTCTTCAGTGTGAGATGTTAAAGCAGCATCGTCAGCAAAGAGGAGTTCTCTGATGAGGACTTTCCGTACTTTGGACTTCGCTCTTAGACGGGCAAGGTTGAACAACCTGCCCCCTGATCTTGTGTGGAGGAAAATTCCTTCTTCAGAGGATTTGAACGCATGTGAAAGCAGCAGGGAGAAGAAAATCCCAAAAGGTGTGGGTGCGAGAACACAGCCCTGTTTCACACCACTCAGGATAGGAAAGGGCTCTGATGAGGAGCCACCATGTTGAATTGTGCCTTTCATATTGTCATGGAATGAGGTGATGATACTTAGTAGCTTTGGTGGACATCCGATCTTTTCTAGTAGTCTGAAGAGACCACGTCTGCTGACGAGGTCAAAGGCTTTGGTGAGATCAATGAAAGCAATGTAGAGGGGCATCTGTTGTTCACGGCATTTCTCCTGTATCTGACGAAGGGAGAACAGCATGTCAATAGTCGATCTCTCTGCACGAAAGCCACACTGTGCCTCAGGGTAGACGCGCTCGGCCAGCTTCTGGAGCCTGTTCAGAGCGACTCGAGCAAAGACTTTCCCCACTATGCTGAGCAGGGAGATTCCACGGTAGTTGTTGCAGTCACCGCGGTCACCTTTGTTTTTATAGAGGGTGATGATGTTGGCATCGCGCATGTCCTGGGGTACTGCTCCCTCGTCCCAGCACAGGCATAGCAGTTCATGTAGTGCTGAGAGTATAGCAGGCTTGGCACTCTTGATTATTTCAGGGGTAATGCTGTCCTTCCCAGGGGCTTTTCCGCTGGCTAGGGAATCAATGGCATCACTGAGTTCCGATTTGGTTGGCTGTATGTCCAGCTCATCCATGACTGGTAGAGGCTGGGCTGCATTGAGGGCAGTCTCAGTGACAGCATTCTCCCTGGAGTACAGTTCTAGGTAGTGCTCAACCCAGCGGTCCATCTGTTTGCGTTGGTCAGTGATTATGTCCCCCGATTTAGATTTGAGGGGGGTGATCTTCTTGATGGTTGGCCCAAGAGCTCTCTTCATGCCATCATACATTCCTCTGATGTTTCCGGTGTCTGAGGCCAGCTGAATATGACTGCATAGGTGTTGCCAGTAGTCGTTTGCGCAACGCCTAGCTGTTCTTTGTGCAGTACTTCTGGCTGCTTTAAGTGCTGCGGATGTTAAATCGCTGGGGGCTTTCTTGTAGTTCAAAAGTGCAATGCGCTTAGCAGCTATGACAGGTTCCAGCTCTTCATTATGAGATTGAAACCAGTCTGCATTTCTCTTCGCACTTTTGCCGTAGGTGGTCAAAGCTGACTCATAGATGGCGTCTCTGATGTGGGCCCACTTGGTCTCAGCATCCCCTGTGGGAGTGTTTTGAAGGGCTGTTACAAGTGAATTTAGAAATTTTTGTAACAGCTGTGGGTGAGAAATTCTGCTCGTGTTGATGCGCGGATGGCCCTTCTGCTTGGAATGATGCAACTTCTTTGGTCTGAGTCTAACCTTGCTGCACACCAGGGAGTGGTCGGTGTCGCAGTCTGCACTGTGGAAGCTGCGTGTGATTTGAACACTGTTTAAGGCGGCTCGCCTTGTGACAATGAGGTCTAGCTGGTGCCAACGACGTGATCTTGGGTGCCTCCATGAAACCTGGTGACAGGGTTTAGTGTGAAAGAACGAGTTGGTGATGCAGAGGTTATGATAGGTACACAACTCAAGCAGTCTCTGCCCGTTCTCATTCATCCTTCCAACGCCATAGCGCCCAAGGCAGGAGGGCCATGAGTCATGGTCGGCCCCAACCCTGGCATTAAAGTCCCCCAGCAGGAATAGGTGTTCGGTGTTGGGGATGCTGCTAATGATGTTATGGAGTTGTTCATAGAACTGGTCTTTAGCTTCAGGTGCGGAGCAGAGTGTTGGAGCATAGATGCTGAGTAGGTGTACTGGACCAGAGGTGGTGAGCAGTCGGATGGACAGTATGCGTTCCGAGCCATTTGAGGGAGGCTCTATCATGCTGAGCAAGGAGTTTCTGATGGCGAAGCCCACTCCATGCTGTCTTGGTTCTTCAGGATCCCTGCCCTGCCAGAAGAAGGTGTAGTCTTGCTCTGCTAGAGAGCCACTCGCGGGGAGGCGAGTCTCCTGAAGTGCTGCAATGTCCACATTGAATCTACTGAGCTCGTTGTTAATGATGGCGGTCTTCCGAGAATCGTTGATTTGTGTAAGGTCTTCCGACAGGCCAGGACACATAGTTCTGACGTTCCAGCTTGCAAAGCGAAGGGCTGGTACCTTCTTTCCTTTTTTCATGTTGTTTGGTGCGGTGTATCAGTCCACCTTTCGGGCAATGACCCTGAGCTCCAAGCACCCATTGAAGCAGGCAGACTGTGGCGGGACAGAACCTTATTGACCGGGGGCTGCCCGGTTTGAGGCGGGCGGTAGCTGTCCAGTGAGGTGCAATGACCTCTCCCACCGACAAAGGCAACCCGTGGCGCCCAGTTTCTACGCCAATTTATCTGGACTTATAACCCGTAACTGCTGCCTTCCGTGTTGTTTTAGTCGCTGTGAGGCAACTATGGAGTGACCTCTCCATGGCGCATGCCTGGGCAAATTTATGGAGGTTGAGAATTGCCCAGTCGTCAAAACCCCCCTCTCGGCCTTTCTGGTGGGGTCCAAAGGAGTGCAGGACACGACGTTTGGCACCAGTATGGCTGCAGGAACTGCCGGAAACATGCCAAAGGTGACACATGACCACCTACGGGGTTCCGCTCCGGATTTTCTGTTAGGGTTTACTCCCTTAGCCTTGGTCTCTCCCGAGACGCCCACAAGGCAGTGGGGTTGTTGGGGCCCCTACACAGGTGTAGGATGGTGCCGGTGGGAGGAGGGGATGCAAGGGGGAGGGGTAGAGGGAGGGGGTGGGGGGGGGTGCAGGGGAAGGGGGTGCGGGGTGAAGATGGTGCGGGGGGGGGCGGGCTGGGACGGGGTTGTGAGGGGGTGAGCTGAGAGGGTGGAGCAGGGAAGGGGACGGGGGTGGGGGGGGTGGAAGGGGGGTAAAAGGGGGGGGGGAGGGGGGGTGGAATCTGGTGCAGGTAATAAGCCATTTCCTCAGTGCCCACCATCGACGTCCGGAAAGCTCATCCACGTCCTTCGGGAGGTGAAGCATCATTTGGCAGACTTAGAGGTGATTACATTTGCTAAGGGTTTTTTTTTGCAGTGGTTTAAATAAAAGCATGCAGCATTGCCGACAGTGCGCTGCAGATGCTCTCCGAGCCATCTCCCGCGGGCGCTTTGAAGTTGCGGCCGGGGGGGCCGTTCGTGGATGTTTTGGGTGTTCGGGGCACCTTTTCACAGGACTTCTCTCGGGTCCCGCAGCTCCTTCTTCACCTCAATGGACTTACCGCATGCCGTGGCTGCAGACACTCTGGACTGTGACGACAGCAGGATCGGAGATTGAAGTATCGGCAGCTGTTCTCGTCAGTTACATCCGGATCAATTTCATTGAGAAAACAAAGAGCAGGTGTGGCTGGGGGAGGGCAGTGGGCCCAGGTAACATACACTAAACTAACTGTTAACTTTTAGATAGGGCTAAAATGAACTGATTTAAAGAGCCAGGGGGAATTTAAACAGTTTAAGAGGGCAGATTGGGGGAGAAAACGTTCGGGATGGCAGCAGATGGCCATGGATAGAGTTGAACAGCAAGGGAGCTTCCTAGGGAGCTTCCAGCCCAGGAGCCATCTTGAACAGTATAGTGTTTAGAATAAGCATTTTGATATCTCTAACAAAAATCATCTCATTATGTAAAAATTAAGGCCACATTTTAACCACATTTACGTATATTTTTGATAAAACAATTCATTGCTATAATGCTGGATTGCTGCAACAATACTTTATAATAAATCATTGTGACCTCTTTTTTTATAACGGAATACTTTTATTTGTATTTCCCAGTTTCTCTGTCTTATTGCCTTCCTGCCGTGGCTGAGTCATAAGGTTATGGGTTGAAGTCCCACTCCAGAGACTTGAGCACAAAATCTAGGTTGACCTTCCAGTGCAGAATAGGAAGAGTACTGCACTGTCTGCATGCTGTATTTCAGATTAGACATTAAACTGAGGCCCCATCTGCCTTCTCGGGTGGAAGTAAAAGATCCCATGGCACTATTTCGAAGGAATTCTCCCCGGTGTCCTGTCCAATATTAATCCCTCAATCAACATCACTAAAACAGATTGACTGGTCATTATCACCTTGCTATTTGTGGGCCCTTGCTTTGATAAAATTGGCTGTCATGTTTCCTAAATTACAACAATGACTACGCTTCAAAAGTACTTTATTGATTATAAACCACTTTGGGACATCCTGAAGTTGTGAAAGGTATTATATAAGTGCAAGTCTTTTTTCTCTCTATCATTTCTCTACAGCCACTGTAAAACCAGCTCTAAAGTCATTCTATGGGTGGGATAGGTACCCTTGCTGAGGTTTGACCACTCCCTTCCCACTAGAAAGACTGCTTTTGTATATTTATATATTTCTTGTGTTTCCAATGTGAAATGCAGGAAGCAATGAAGGGTAGCCAAATTCAAGTAGCAGCAGATCCTGGGATTTATAAGGGACATTCTGCTATGCATTGCCAATGGGATCGCCTTTTAGGAAAAGGTTGAAAAAATACAACACAATGAGTAGTTATTATTCTAATTGTACTGTGTTGTGAGCAGAGAGCATTTATGTGTGTTCTTATGAGTATTTTGAACTGTGTTACGAAAGGGTTTCTGTTTTTGTTAAAATATTTTTTTGAGAATTCATAGTAAAACTGAAGGAATGTTGGATCAGTATTTTTTTTCAAGAGGCTCAACAAGAGAACATTGAAAGGACAACAACATTTACTGCTTGCCACATGACTCAAGTTAAAAATAGAACAGAAACCCTGGTAACTGGGGGAAGATGTGTGACAGAAGTGACAGGCAGAAGGTGAACTTTCTGTGTCTGAAATTGAATTGGAAAAATCAGCCTGAAGGACAGAACTCCAGCTCAGCTCAGCCTGCAGGAAAAGGGAACTTCCAAGGGGAGAAGAGAATTCCCAAGGAAGGAAACCATAACCCAGCTCAGCTTTCCAGCACCTCTGTAAAAGACCCTGAGAAGTCCAGTGTCAACTCATCTCCTCCTGTCTTTGAAGAAAAGCCTGCTAAATTAATTCTTAATGCTGCCTGAAAAGAACTGTTCCAGTGACCCGTCTACGTGCACTCAGAAGCTAGTCTGTATGCCAATATCTCATCTGCTGTTTTCTTCAATAATATTCAGCCCAAGTGTTTTTTTGTCTGTAACAGAGCTCTGAACAAAAATCCCTTTTATTTTTCCAGCTAACCGGTGTATATGTGTGTGTGTGTGAGGGGGCTACGGTAAAAAGGGAACTTTAAAATTTCAATCTGTGTGTTTCTGCTTTACTTCATTACTGGTTAAGCCTTGTTTTATAATAAACTGATAATTTTGTTGTTCATTAAAGAAACCTGGTTAGTGTGTTTCATTCTGGGTAAAATAGAGTATATGATTTTCTGTATCGTATATGTGGGAAAATTTAAATATATGTTGTGACCTGTGGAGAAGTGGAACCAGAATAAACAGTCCACTCCTCCCGCCTCGGTCGTATCAACTGCAAGTTATTTGTAATGCTGCAGCAAACTCCTAGTTGGATTAATGCACCAGGCAGTTTGGTGCATTGTATCCAATAATTGAGGTCATCTGGCGAAGTGTCAACCATTAATGAATTAAAAACAAAATGGTTAGCCCTGAGCTCATTGTCCAGTTACATAAAATGAAAAACTTCTATTATTTGGTGAAATCCTTTGATATGTGAACGATGTAGCTGTTGCAAAGTGATTTGCAATAATAAGAGTTTTTTTGTTTGAGCTCTGTACTTTAGGAGCCTTCTGGCCAACTTCAATTGTTAAAGGAAAATGGGACCTTGTTTGAGTGTATTGTACTAATTAATGTTGGTCTGTTTCAATGGTGGGAAAGGTACAGCCTTTCGTAAAAAAGCAGATTTAGCTTGAGCTTTTTAATGATCTATAATAACCACAGTAATGAGCGATGTGCAGATTTGGAGTTGGCTAGTCTGGACTGCTGGTACTTTGCCAGTCAGATCATGCCTGTATATGCTGCTCTTCAGCTGAACAACAGCTGATGGCATTCCCACTTGTAGGATTATAGCCCTCTCCATTTGCTAATTCATCAGTGTTCAAGGCCAGCCACCATGGCTGGAAAATTAATGTGGAGTCCTGGCATGTCCTTTGATGCGTGCGTTCATGTAAGATTGGAGACCACCCTTTAAGTAAATAATTCATAGTCATGAGTCACTGTTATCCGTTCATTTTCAATTTTTTTCATGAAATTATCCTCATGTATTTGCTTCCCCAAAGCTTACATTTTGGCTCTGAGAACAAACCCAATTGATGCAGGCATCTTCATTGCCACCGTTGTTCTGTAGCCACTCAGTAGTTGGAGGCTCTATCGAAGCTTATTCTTCCAAGCGCCTTTGCTTCTATTCTGCTCCCAAGATTGGCAGCTTGTCACTAATGTTTTGGAAATACTCAAGTGTCACTGGCACCTGCAGCTGAAAATTAAAGCCAGCTCTGTCAGTCCATTGTGTCATAGCCCATTGTGCCACCAACCTACCCTCCCACCATATTGTGCTTTTAAATTGATACTTATTTTCCAAACATAACTGCTCACTACAGTCAAATACCATATTGACACAGGGTTCCTAGATTTATCTATCTATCTAGATCTTAAAGATTTAGAAATATTGACTTTACATTGTGAGGGTAAAATATATTTTTAAAATATTTAAGGGAGTAAGAATCTAAGGATATCCCTCATTATGGTTAAATCCCACCAAATAAAAGACTTGAAGTTCATTTTATTCTTAGATCTAGATTATATGAGTTTAGTATATTTCTCTGTACAAGACAGGAATTAGGAGCAGTGCATTGCAGCCATGAGCTAGAATAGGCAGAGTGACACACCTTTATCAGTACATCAATTACAAAAAAAAGTCCTATTACAATATTTTCCTACCCTCACACTAATTTGCTCTTTAAAATATCAAAGTACCTCTCAATAAAAGGAACATTTTTTCAATAATTTTGTTGTAGGATTTCCCATCCACCTACATTTTTAGAAAAGAAAATTCATCTGGGATTCATATCTTGCCTCATTGGCATGAGTAACTTAACATATTGCCTGAAAAATTTAAATACCTTTATTTAGAGAAGATAAGACAAATTACAAAATATTGGTTAGTTGAGGCCAAACTTGTGTTGTAAAGGCCTGGAGACTGTTCAAGGAAGGGAAGGTGGAAGGGGATAATGGCTTCTATAGTTTTGTGTAGGTGCTGGGACAAACTGAGTTGGTCTAAGAATCAATTCAATTGTCTTGATTTCGACACAAAGAGGAACAGCCTTTACAGGAAGAAGGTTCACTGAAAGAACATAGAAGGATAATGGAGATAAATGTTTCAATTTCAGAGATTACCAAACATGGCATCATTGAGCACTTTGACCTTTAACATGTGGCAGCTATTTAATGAATTCAGCCTTCTGAACTCCAATCTGTACATTGTTAGTAGATCAATGAAATTGGTGTGAAAATACAATCTTACTCAAAGCCATCTTTAAGAGGGAAAGAAGCTTTATTCTATGTTGAAACAATTCATTAAAAGAATTGAATGTATTATGCACATTCTCCACTCCAGCACCAAACTACAGGACATCAAATGCTTGTGGTAAAACGAAACAGTGTCCAAAATACTAGAAGTGTTGAAGTACAGAAAATAATTTGTAGTACAGTTAAAGATTATTACATGTATCAAAAGCTGGATCATGGAAGTAAAAGAGATGTGTCTACCCAAAGAAACCCTGGCTGCCACTTTTTCTCCACATGAGAGAAAGAGAGCTTACATTCACTGTCCACTGACCTACATAAGCTATTTTTGTAGCTGAAGTCACTCACAATGTAAAAATATCAATCACGAGTAATGCAAGCTAATATGATAGGGCTGTAATATTGCTTTACATAGCTCACAGTAACACATAATTTCCCATTTTTCTGCTTTCAAGAAAGTTTTCAAAGTATAAGTATTAATCAAAATCTTTGCAAGACGAATATCTTATGTTGTACACAATCAAAAGTCAAATATTTGAATATTATAGTTTGAAGCACTATTCCTTATAACTAATTGAGTGGACCTTAGGGCAGTTCTAAGAATTAGTGTGTGGGTGGGATAGAGGGGACTAGTCCATGGTCAAAGAATTTGGGGGAGGTATGAACTTTCCCCCCCCCCCCCCCACCATCCCCCCAATCACATCTCTGTAGTGGTTGTGCCTTTGCTCATATCTATACATTAATTCACATTAATAACTACAGTGCAATCTTTGGGCAAAAAACTCATTATCATGTCTTGAGGAGGGAAAAGGAAGAAGAAGCAGGGAGATGACTTGGAGATTCAAAGGAAGGGGAAAGCAGGCAGTGAGCTATCATTGGAGGTCATACATCTTGCACTTTCAATTTCTGGACTACTTCTGCAGTGCAAAAGCACTTTTACCCACAATTCCGATTTCCTCACTATGTGGAGGTCAAACCTTCCAGGTCACTTGCATTTCTGAACTATCACACACTGTCAGCAGTCATATAATGCAGAATATTCTGCATTGACAAACAACAATATCTATGTAATCATTCAAAAATGAAGGTAAGTTTGAAATTCTGGTGAAAGGTGGCTTGAATTGTTCCAGATAACTTATAAAATCTTGTCTATCTCCTGTGCCATTGAAGGGAGACTCATTTTTGTCGGTTGGATTTTCTTGTCTGATGCCAATAGCCAGGTCATACCAGACTAAAGTAACCCATCCACAATACACGAGGGCTTAACTGGTGTTTTGATCATGCTATATGAGTGCAATTATGGCTGGGTTTATTGAGTAAAAATAAAATGTGGAGTAGCAGTTGTTATTCTAAGCACCATCACTGTCAAATGAAGCACAAAGGCTAATAGGATGATTTTGGCCTATTAGGATATGTTACAGAACATGATGATATTAGCTGTAACTCTTACAACCCTTCGGACTCGAAATTGGTTTAGGCCCATTTTAGGACCCAAAGTCGGTTCCACGTTCAGAGCACATGCCAGAGGCTGGAGACCAAAAGATCTTCAGAAATTGGACCTTGGGCCTCATCAGCATTTTTGCAGTGAGCTGCAGATGCGAATTGGGTGCCCAGAGACAGCTCCTTGGTTGGCACCACACCAATTTGGGCCAGATGCAATGCCAGCGGCAATCCTTAGGTAGGTCCTGGGGGTTGTGGTGTTGGAGGAGAACAAGGGGGAGGGGGGGAGTGAGCATTCGTTGGCAACAGCCCTTTGAGTACTATGGACCCAGCATGCACAGTCCTGTTCCTCCTTTCTCTATGTGAAGGTAAGTTTAAAAAGAAGATTCGTACCTTTTTGTTATCGGGCTCCAGCAGACCATTTAAGGACCATTGGTTAGGCCACAGCAGAGCAAGAAAACCTGAGCAATGTATGCGCAGTGCCTGCTCCACACAGTACTGGCAAATGCCTGAGAGGGGTCCTTGAACTAGTGTTAGTCCCCTCATTAGCATATGCAAGGGTGCAACAGGGTTCAATTGCTCCCCCAATGAATCAGTTATTTTAGCAATATCTGGATTTTTTTTTGTTTCTTTCATCCTGATTTTGACAATCAGTTACCACTTGTCACTGGGGAGCACAACCTATATAGATTTCACCATTACTGCTGTCAGAACCAGGTTCATGACACACTAATGAGCCAACTGTAGAACAGTGGAATTCAAAGCTCAATGTAAATTGCTCAGATTTGCAGATAATACAAAACTAAAGGAGCAACAAAGTCTAACTCAGCAGCTTACAAAAGGACCTAGACAATAGCAGCAAGTGGCAGTAAATCAGTGTCCCCGAAGCTATATTGTACATAACACGGCATACCTTCTAACTTACCATGAGTAACATCATAGGATGACTGCTCATTTTATTAAAAAGCAGTGGCTGGTAGGGTATGACAGGCTGCAATATAATCTCAGAGTTGTGACAGCTATAAAGAAGTCTTGTGGTTTATAATAACCTCATAAATCTATAATCGTACTTCAGCCTTGTAACCTTTCTGCAGTACCTTCTAAACTGTACTTTCACCTCTGAGATAACATGATCTTGTGCCTGTTATCAAACTTTGGAAAGTTAGAACATAACTGTCGTGCATTGTAACAAAATGTTATGATTGTGTTATCACACTCACTGCAACTGAATGGGAACAGGAATCATCATCTTAATGTACAGTGTAGAGCAGATAGTGAACCTTAACACAAGAACAGTAGCTGTGCTTCAAAAGTGGTTGTGTGGCATGCTTTTAAGATGTTTTTCAGAAACTCAATAAGTCCTTCTTTTTCACTGCCACTTGAGAAATAGCATAAACAAAGCACAATCCATTTAATTTCCATCGAGAGTGTAGCTATGACAGTGACCTCACCATGGTGTGTGGCTAGTGCCATTCCATTAGCCCTTTAAGCATGAATGCAGTACAGCGAGACTTGCTGCTTTGACTGTTTTTCAGCTTTATTCCCAACTATGCCACAAAACCTTGAATAAGAGGATTATTTTGTAATTAGTGCCTCAGAAGGATAAAGTGAATGGTGCCATTGTTTAATATTTGGCTAGGAGAGTCGATCTAGACTTGTCATTTAATGCATTATCAAATAATTAATATCATGGCCTAAATTTGCATATTGTATAAGCAAACTAACAAATGGTTTATTAGTTGCTTGAATAACAGTGCAAATTCTGGACATTTTCCATTGCTTCAGCTAGCAGTTTTAGCTATTGTTTTAACATTTATGCTGACTGCAAATGAATTAAACTAAGCTCAGTTAATAATTGCTACTTTTGTTCCAAGGAAAGTTCTATTCTACACAATCTGCTGACGGATGAAATTCATAGATGTATTCTCTATTATACTCAGTCTTTATCTGAGTTACATGATATCATATCTAAATAACAGCTCTATTTGATAAGCTTTGCCAAAGTAAAACTACAGGAACCCATAAGAAGGAAATCAAACTCAAAACAATGGACTGAATTTTATCGACCCCTGGTTCGCTGTCTCACCACCAGGGAGGTTTCCCAGTGGCGGGCAGGAGGCGGGCTGCAAGGTGGAACAGCGGCCTGCTCCATGGGGGCAAGCAGCCTATTTGCATAATTAAGGGCCCAATTACAGACTGTTTTACAGGCGCGTGTGCATTTTGCCTATGGCAGAGCAGCAGCACCACCGCCCCCCCCCACTCCCGCCACTTGGGGAGGCTGCCAGCTTCACGGAGGTGGCCTCCCTGTGGCAGCTCGAGGGGGGGTGGGGCCATCAGAGCCAAAGCCTTTGTGGCTCAAAGATGGGGCTGTGGACACTAAAGGCAGTCCCTGCAACCCCAATGATGCCTCCTGACGGGTTTCCCCTCTGTCCCACGGGCGTACCGCCCTTGGCCATCCTAAATTTTAATTTTCAAATACCTGATCAAGGATGCCTCCATTTTGAGGTGCCTCAAGGTCTCCAAGCTCGGGGCCCACCACTTACAGTTAGGCTGCTGAGGCTTCAGTGCTCCCGGCCCTCTGATCGGGCCAGCAGCACCAGGAACCCACCTGCCAGTCTAAATTGGTGGGCGGGCCTGCAGGTGGCCAGTTCGGAATCCACCTGCGGTAAAATTGCTGAGCCAGATCCACTGCCAGGAAGTGTGGACTTGGGACACGCTTTTCGCCCCAAAGTCGGGGTTCCGAAGCCTGCAGTAAAATTCAGCCGAATGTCTTCTTCTAATAAAACAGAGCGCCTAGGGCCCACTGGTATATGTCCTGCATCACATTCTAATCGGATTCCTTTTCCAGAGAAGTATCAGCCTGATACAATGGTAACATTCTTGGCTCTCAGTCAGAGGGTTGTGAATTTTAAGGCCCACTATGGACTTGAACAGATAATTTAAGCTGACACTTCAATACCGTATTTGAGAGAGGTGCAGCCTTTTGGTTGAGACATTAAGCTGCCTTTTCAGATGGATGTAAAAGATTCTATGGCTCCATTTGAAGATGAGTAAAATGTTGTTCAGCTGGAGTATTGTATACAGTTTTGGTCTCCTTACCTAAGGAAGGATATACTTGCCACAGAGGGCGTGCAACAAAGGTTCACCAGACTGATTCCTGGGATGGCAGGATTATCCTATGAGGAGATATTGAGGACACTGGGCCTGTATTCTCTAGAGTTTAGAAGAATGAGAGGTGATCTCATTGAAGCATTCAGAATTCTTACAGGGCTCGACAGGGTTGATGCAAGAAGAATGTTTCCCCTGGCTGGAGGGTCTAGAACTAGGGGACACAGTCTCAGAATGAGAGGTGGACCATTTAGGACTGAGATGAGGAATGAAATTTTTTCAAACAGAGGATGGTAAATCGTTGGAATTCTCTACCCCAGAGGGCTGTGGAGGCTCAGTCATTGAGTATGTTCATGACAGAGAGCAATAGATTTCTAGATATTAAAGGCATCGAAGGATATGGCGATAATGCAGGAAAATGGCGTTGAGGGAGGAGATCAGCCATGATCTAGTTGAATGGCACAGCAGGCTCAAGGAGCTGAATGATCTAGTCCTGCTCCCATTTCCTATGTTCCTATGGTCTGGCCACCATCCTTCCTTTAACCATTCCGCCAAAAATAGATCATCTGGTAATTAATTCATTTATGGTTTGTGATGCCATATAAGTACATGAACTGTCTTAGGTTGTGATGTTCAACAGCCCTATATTGCTAGATTACTTCAACTTTAACCTCAGTTGAGCACCCCTTCTACATTAGCATGATATTTCAAATTCAGGCTAAGTTGATAAGGTACAACTCAGTTGAACCAAACAGCACGATGAGTGCGCTCTGCCACAGAATGATATGTCAGGCCTGAAACTGAGGACGAGAGTTTAACCCACTCAAAACCCATCCATTTGCATAGAGTTAAAATTGGGTCCTCATAGTCTAATGCACAGGAATTTCTTGATCACAGCTAGAAATATATGGTTAGCACCACAGAGGGAGAAGATATTCCTCTATAAAAAGGAAAGAAAATAGGAAGGTGGCATTAATTTGTGTCAGCTAATTAGATTCACAGAATCACAGAATAATACAGTGTAGAAGAGGCCCTTCGGCCCATCGAGTCTGCACCGATGCATTAAAACACCTGACCTGTCTACCTAATCCCATTTGCCAGCACTTGGCCCATAGCCTTGAATGTTATGACGTGCCAAGTGCTCATCCAGGTACTTTTTAAAGGATGTGAGGCAACCTGCATCTACCACCTCCCAGGCAGGGCATTCCAGACCGTCACCACCCTCTGGGTAAAAAAGTTCTTCCTCAAGTCCCCCTTAAACCTCCCGCCCCTCACCTTAAACTTGTGACCCCTCGTAACTGACCCTTCAACTAAGGGGAACAGCTGCTCCCTATCCACCCTGTCCATGCCCCTCATAATCTTGTACACCTCGATCAGGTCACCCCTCTGTCTTCTCTGCTCCAGTGAAAACAACCCAAGCCTATCCAACCTCTCTTCAGAGCTTAAATGTTCCATCCCAGGCAACATCCTGGTGAATCGCCTCTGCACCCCCTCCAATGCAATCACATCCTTCCTATAATGTGGCGACCAGAATTGCACACAATACTCCAGCTGTGGCCTTACCAAAGTTCTATACAACTCCAACATGACCTCCCTGCTTTTGTAATCTATGCCTCGATTGATAAAGGCAAGTGTCCCATATGCCTTTTTCACCACCCTATTAACCTGCCCTTCTGCCTTCAGAGATCTATGGACAAACACGCCAAGGTCCCTTTGTTCCTCGGAACTTCCCAGTGTCAGGCCATTCATTGACTACTTCCATGTCACATTACTCCTTCCAAAGTGTATCACCTCACACTTTTCAGCGTTAAATTCCATCTGCCACTTTTCTGCCCATTTGACCATCCCGTCTATATCTTCCTGTAACCTAAGACACTCCACCTCACTGTTAACCACTCGGCAATCTTTGTGTCATCCGCAAACTTACTGATCCTACCCCCCACATCGTCATCTATGTCGTATATATAAATGACAAACAATAGGGGACCCAGTACAGATCCCTGTGGTACGCCACTGGACATTGGCTTCCAGTCACTAAAACAGCCGTCTGTCATCACTCTGTCTCCTACAGCTAAGCCAATTTTGAATCCACCTTATCAAGTTACCTTGTATCCCATGTGCATTTGCTTTCTTGATAAGTCTCCCATGTGGGACCTGGTCAAAGGCTTTGCTGAAATCCATGTAAACTACATCAACTGCACTCCCCTCATCTACACACCTGGTCACATGCTCAAAAAATTCAATCAAATTTGTTAGGCATGACCTCCCTCTGACAAAGCCATGCTGACTATTCCTAATCAAATTTTGCCTCTCCAAGTGGTGATAGATTCTCTCCTTCAGAATTTTCTCCAATAGTTTCCCTACCACTGACGTGAGACTCACTGGTCTGTAGTCCCCTGGCTTATCTCTACAACCTTTCTTAAATAGTGGGACCACATTAGCAGTTCTGCAGTCCTCTGGCACCTCCCCCGTGGCCAGAGAGGAATTAAAAATTAGGGTCAGGGCTCCTGCAATCTCCACCCTCGCCTCCCACAGCATCCTGGGACACAAATCGTCCGGACCTGGAGATTTGTCCACTTTTAAGCCTTCCAAAACCTCCAATACCTTGTCACTCCCGATGACAATTTGCTCAAGAACCTCACAGTCTCTCTCTCTAAGTTCCATATCTACATCCTCATTCTCTTGGGTGAAGACAGAGTAGAAGTATTCGTTCAACACCCTACCAATGTCCTCTGGCTCCACCCACAAATTTCCCCCTTGGTCCCTAATGTGTCCTACTCTTTCCCTGGTTATCCTCTTCCCATTGATATACTTACAGAATATCTTGGGATTTTCCCTACTTTTACCAGCCAGAGCTTTCTTATATCCACTCTTTGCTCTCCTAATTGCTTTCTTAAGCTCCATCCTACACTTTCTGTACTCCACTAATGCTTCCATTGATTTGCTCTCCTTGTATTTGCTAAAAGTCTCTCTTTTCCTTCTCATCATACCCTGAATGTTTCTGGTCATCCATGGTTCTCTGGGCTTGTTGCTCCTACCTATTACCCTAGAGGGAACATGTTGGGCCTGTACCCTCCCCATTTCCTTTTTGAATGCCCCCCCCCTGCTCTTTTGTAGATTTCCCGACAAGTAACTCTTTCCAGTCTACCTTGGCTAGATCCTGCCTTATTTTACTAAAGTTCGCTCTCCCCCAATCCTTTTTTTGCAACTTATCTATTTCTTTCTCCATAACAAGCTTAAATTGTACCATGTTATGGTCACTATCACCAAAATGCTCCCCCACCAACACATCAACCACCTGTCCGGCTTCATTCCCCAGAATTAGGTCCAGCACTGCACCCTCCCTTGTTGGATTCTCTACATATTGAGCAAAACTCCCGGGAGCGACGGCTTACCGGTCGAGTTGTACTCGGCCCTGTGGGACTGGGTCGGCCCGGACCTGCTGGAAGTATACGAGAGTATGCTCCTGGCCGGCAGCATGTCAGAGTCCATGAGAAAAGGCATCATCACCCTCATTTACAAGCAGAAGGGGGAGAGGGCAGAAATCAGAAATTGGCGGCCCATCTCACTGCTTAATGTTGATTACAAGATTCTGTCCAAAGTCATAGCCAGTCGAGTCAAGTCTGCTCTGGAGTTGGTGATTCACCCCGATCAGACCTGTACTGTACCCGGCAGGAAGATCTCTGATAGTCTCGCGCTACTCAGGGATACGATCGCCTACGTACGGGACAGGAGGGTGGACACCTGCCTCATCAGCCTGGACCAGGAGAAGGCTTTTGACAGGATATCGCACACCTACATGATGGACGTGCTTTCCAAAATGGGGTTTGGGGAGGGAATCTGCAATTGGATACAACTGCTCTACACAAACATCAGTAGCGCAGTGTCAATCAACGGGCGGGAATCTGAAAGTTTCCCGATCAAATCTGGAGTCAGACAGGGCTGTCCTCTGTCCCCGGTCTTGTTTGTTTGCTGTATTGAACCCTTTGCTGAGTCTATTAGGAAGGATGCGAGCATAAGAGGGGTGACAATCCCAGGCAGCGGAGGCACTCAGGTCAAAACCTCCCTGTACATGGATGACGTTGCCGTCTTCTGCTCGGATCCGCTGTCCGTGCGCAGACTGATGAGCATCTGCGACCAGTTCGAACTGGCCTCGGGAGCCAAAGTCAACCACGGCAAGAGCGAGGCCATGTTCTTTGGGAACTGGGCTGACCGATCCTTTGTCCCCTTCACCGTCAGGTCAGATTACCTGAAGGTGCTGGGGATATGGTTCGGAAGGGCCGGGGCGTGCACCAAAACATGGGAGGAGCGAGTAGCCAAGGTACGACAAAAGTTGGGCATGTGGGGGCAGCGATCTCTCTCCATTGTGGGTAAGAACCTGGTCATCAGGTGCGAGGCGCTCACGTTGTTGCTCTACGTGGCGCAGGTCTGGCCCATACCCCACTCCTGCGCCGTGGCAGTCACCCGAGCCATTTTCCGCTTCGTCTGGGGATCTAAAATGGACCGGGTCCGGAGGGGCACGATGTTCAAATCTCTGGACAAGGGCGGGAAAAATGTACCCAACGTGGCCCTCATCCTGATGACCACCTTCGTGTGCGGCTGCATCAAGCTGTGTGTAGATCCCCAGTACGCAAACTCCAAGTGTCACTACGTGCTGAGGGTCTATCTGTCCCCGGTGTTGCGAAGGATGGGCCTGGTCACATTGCCGCGGAACGCTCCGTGCAGTTGGGCGGTGCCGTACCACCTATCCTTCATGGAGCAGTTTCTGCGGGAAAACACCTTTGACCACCGGTCCATCAGGCAGTGGTCTGCACGGAATGTCCTCAAGGCCCTACGGGAAAAGGAAACGGTGGATCCTGTCGGATGGTTCCCCGAGCAGACCGTCAAAGTCATTTGGCGGAATGCCTCATCACCAGAACTTTCAAACAAGCACCAAGACGTAGCTTGGCTGGTGGTGAGAAGGGCCCTCCCCGTCAGATCCTTCATGCACACCCGAAGTCTCGCCCCCTCCGCACAGTGCCCCCGCGTTGGCTGTGGTGGGGAAGAGACGGTCGCACACCTCCTCCTGGAATGTGCCTTTGCAAAGCAGGTGTGGAAAGAGATGCAGTGGTTTTTGTCAAGGTTCATCCCAAGCAGCTCTGTAACACAGGAGTCTGTGCTCTACGGGCTGTTCCCAGGGACGCACACCGAGACAAACATCAACTGCTGCTGGAGGACTATCAATTCGGTGAAAGACGCCCTTTGGTCTGCCCGAAACTTGCTGGTCTTCCAGCGCAAAGAGTTGTCCACGACCGAGTGTTGCAGACTGGCACATTCCAAGGTCCAGGACTACGTGCTGAGGGACGCACTAAAGCTTGGGGCAGCCGCAGCAAAGGCTCAATGGGGAAAGACCACAGTGTAAGGTTCCCCCACCAAGCTGGACTGAGGGGCTGGATCAATGGGAAACCCCTCGAACTGTATCATTAATATTCTCAATTGCGGTAAATGTAAAACTGAAATTGACATGACAATTGTGAAACGGAAGGGTTGGGAAGAAACTCATGACAGTATTGAAGGAAACTGATCTCCCTTGCAATGTTTGTATTTTTTGGTGCTGTTTGGAAACTGTTTGGCAATGTAATTTTTACAGATGTTTATGAATAAAGTATATTTTGGAAAAAAAAAATAAAATTCTCTGCATATTGAGCTAAAAAGTTCTCCTGTATACATTTTAAGAACTCCACTCCATCTAAGCCCTTAACACGATGACTGATGCACAACACGCAACTAGCAACCTCTCCTAGCTATTAACACCTGGCTTGGCACATCATCCGAGGCACACCCAGCATAATCCAAATGGAATAACGTGATATTATCTGGTGAGGTCATCTTATTTATACCTAGCTACATGCAGCAAACCTAATGCGTCAGCAGCTTGAAGCATATTATCTGCCCAGGTGTAAAGTGTGGGGAGATTATATTACAACATACTTACTGAAAAGTCAGCTGAAATCTAAGGTCAAAACATTTTGTGTGAGTTTAGCAACCCAAAAAGGCAGAACAGTTTAGAAGATGATAAAATAAACAAAAGGACAGAGCAGATACCGTCAGCGCTGTTAATATGTTAGAGAGACAGGTTTTACTGTCAGCTCCAAAGTGCAGGGATTTCAGCCAAGCTGCATACATTGGCAAAAGAATCATTAACTTGGTTTCCAGCTTCACCGTGAACCCACTATCTTTCTGTGAAGAATACAGTCTCATGATGAAAAGGTGAAGCTGCTGAATGCAACATTAGCTGCAAACTCAAATCTCACATGTCCAATTAAAATATAGAAATCAGCAAGTCAAGGTCAGACACAATAAAGTCAAAAATGCACTTTGAAATACCTGGTGCAGAATGATGTAAGTTGTACCTGATGAGTTTATTGCACCCTGATCAGTCTCTGTAACACAGTGAGCAGAGTTAAACCCAGGATTTAACCTGCATGCCTGTGTCAATTGACTGAAAATGACTATTTTACTCCAACCAGTTAGGTGAGTTCAGTTCAAGGAATGTTGTACAGGTGAACAATAGTCCTTGGGGTATCTACTTAAACTCACAATTAATTACTTTGAGGAAGAACTGCTATCAAAGCTTTATTTACAGCAAAGTATGATCTGGCTGTTTGTTTGCCTTCAAAGTAAACAAATGACACTGTCTAAATTTGCATTTTTTAGAAAATTAGTGTGTTAATCAAGTTGAAGGATGTCCTTTGTACCATGCTGAGTGGTGGTGAAACTGGATAACTGCAAACACCACTGGAAACGTAGAAACATAGAAAATAGGAGCAGGAGTAGGCCATTCGGCCCCTCGAGCCTGCTCCGCCACTTATTATGATCATGGCTGATCATCCAACTCAGTAACCTGTTCCCGATTTCCCCCAATATCCTTTGATCCCTTTCGCCCCAAGAGCTATATCTAACTTCTTCTTGAAAACATACAATGTTTTGGCCTCAACTGCTTTCTGTGGTAGCGAATTCCACAGGCTCACCACTCTCTGGGTGAAGAAATATCTCCTCATCTCAGTCCTGAATGGTTTACCCCGTATCCTTAGACTATGACCCCTGGTTCTGGACTCCCCCACCGTTGAGAACATCCTTCCTGCATCTACCCTGTCAAGTCCTGTTAGAATTTTATAGGTTTCTATGAGATCCCCCCTCACTCTTCTGAACTCCAGCCAATATAATCCTAACCGACTCAATCTCTTCTCATACGTCAGTCCTGCCATCCCAGGATTCAGTCTGGTAAACCTTCGCTGCACTCCCTCTATAGCAAGAACATCCTTCCTCAGATAAGGAGACCAAAACTGCACAGAATATTCCAGGTGTGGCCTCACCAAGGCCCTGTATAATTGCAGCAAGACATCCCTGCTCCTGTACTCGAATCCTCTCGCTATGAAGGTCAATATACCATTTGCCTTTTTTACTGCCTGCTGCTGGAAGGAGAACATCCCTGAATAAATAATGAACAGTCTCTTCAAACTGAAAGTGAATGCAGGTAAAATTTTTCAATGACCATTCTGAAATTTGTGTCAATAAGGCGGATGGTGTCCTAAAATGTCCAGCAGTCATATAAAACTTCAAATGAACTGGTGGGTACTGTGCGGTTATGTTTCATTGTCACGTGGGCACTCAGCAAAGTTCCACACAAGCATTCAGAGAGACTCCCCTGGAAATTTTATGGAGCCTGATTGAAAGATCTCTGGGAATTGGGTAGTAAAGCTACGCAGATTAAGAAGATAAGTGGCCTTGCCCGCGCCCCCTCCCTCAGCCCACCTCAGTCCAAAGTCCTTGGGCTGGAGGTCTTCTAGCGGCATTTTTTGGGTGGCAGCAATCAGACCTGGCCACAGGCCCTTGTCAAAGGGTGGGTCTGCAGAGCAGGCATGTCAGAGTGTTACGTCTGAGGCGGGAGGAGTGCACTGTCTTTCTCTAATTCCATGGGTTACAACATATATTTAAATGTTTACCCAGTTACTGATATGGCCAATTACATAGTCTAATAATATTTCAGAATAAAATTCACCAACCAGATTTCTTTAATCAACAATAAAATTATTAATTTATTATAAAACAAGTCTTATTCAGTAAAGAGGCAAAGCATTGACACACAGATTGCAATATGAAAGTTCCCTTTTAAATTAGCCCAACACACACGCGCATGTACACACAAGTTAAAGAAAAAAATAGACGTTTTCTCTACAGAGATCTCTTTACAAAAAAAGACAAAAGAAATACTTTTGGCCAAATACTTGTTAATTCTTGAAGGAAAAGGAGAAGATGTGGAATGATATCAGTTGTCCCTTTATTGGGGTCCCAAATACACGTAGATGGCTGTCACTGGGATCTTTTTGGAGCAGTTCTCTTCAGGCGACATGGAGGATTATTCTGGCAGGCTTTCCAGGAGAAGTACAGCATCAGGGATTTCAGCTATCACACACGGGATTCTCAAGGTTTCTCAGAGAGGCGAAGAAAGGACGAACTGGTGTCTTCTCTCTTAGCAGGCTGACCCCCAAAAGACTTAAAACAATCCGAAATGAAACCAACTCTTGACCACCATAAATCTTGACATGTCACTTCCCTGTAAACAACTCCCCCTAGTCAACAAGGCTCCTGTTGCTTATTTAGCATTAAGGCATGTGACATCCAGGAAGAGTTGTTTTTAAACAAAAAGCTCATGTCCCAAAGTCCTTCCAGTGATTTTTTTTAAAAAAACAAGTCCAACATCTATGGAATCACTTTAGTCCTCCAAAGGAATACATTTCCACAATTTTAAAACACGAGTCCTCACCAAAATATTAACTAATGGAAGTACTTTTGTAACAAGAGCCACGCTGATGGCCTGAACCCTGAACCCGCTAACCTAGGCTAGCACCCTGGTGTGGGGGAGGGGAAATATCGTCCTAGGTGTAGGTGTCTACTAGGGTCGCCAGCCCTGGTTGAATGTATTCCTGGAAGTTTCATCACATGATCTGCCTCCAATTGGCACTCCCCCATTGGTCGCCCAACATGGCCATCCTCATGACACTCTGCCTTCTCATCGCAATTAGAAAGCAAATCATTGTGAATGATTCTTGACTGTCAGTCAAACAGTTTTTTTTCCCAACCATATCTTTATAACTAATTTTTAAAAAAGCACTATTGAAAGAAAATTTTAAAAAAGTTTTTCTCCTGGGTTGCTCACAGCAGAGGTCTGGAGATCAATCTTTCATTCCTGGAGACTCCAGAGCACTTCTGCAAGGTTGGCAACCCTAATGTCTACACTGTTAACTCAGCAACAATAACAACTTGCATTTATATAGTGCCTTTAATGTAATAAAATGTCCCAAGGTTCTTCACAGGAGAGTTACAAAGCAAAATTTGACCTTTGAACCCTTGAACCGCATTCACATTTTCTGTTTCTGTTTCAACCACAGTTGCCACTTTGTGCAACAATCTTGCCACAAGTACTCTACTGCACAGAAGTTGTGAATTTGTTGAGACGCCGGTTTATTCTCCACCTGTACGGCATAGCCAGAGGTAATAGCTGAACTCTCCTGTTGTTAAAAGTCATTTCGCAAAGGTTGATAAGATCAAGCATTCAGTTCTCTACAGATACATGGGATTTGCACAGGTTGTGTCTCTGTCGTTATGTAAACATTAAATGGGTAGAGTGGGTTCAAGCCTTGAGCTATTTAACAGCAATAATGCTCTGCTTTTTTAAAACACTAATTTCTCTACAGTTTCCCAGAGGTGTGTCTTCAGAGGCAGTCACAGAGTTTGGGGGAAATCCTGAATGATCCAGAATATATCCAGATCTGTCAATGTTCAGTCTTAAATGCTAACTAAGCTCCATATTAAACATATATTAAAATAGGCAGCATGTTATACGCAGATTAGAATTTTGGTTTCATAAGAAATAGATAACCAATTACCCTGGGATTTTCCATTTCAATTCTCCTGGCAGCCCTGGAAATTCCCTTCCTCCAGTTCGTCAATTTTCAAAAAGTTAATGTTTGGAATTTCCCAATATGCTCTCCTGACATGCACCAAGCATGCTGAAGTGAAAAATGTTGACAAATCCATCACAATCAGCTGAACAGATCATTCATTTTGAGGGCAGAATCTTAACAACTTCAAAGATAATCGTGGGTTGGGACCATTTCCAGTTTCTGAATGCACACTTTCCGGCAACTCACCCTTCGACTCGATCTTCTGGGAGGCAGCCTCCTAATGTCCCGCCTCCCCGTCTGCCGTCCAATTAAGGATGGTGGGCAGGTTCCTGAGGCTGCTGGCCCAATCAGAGGGTCTGCAGCCTTGGAAGGATGACAACCTCACCAAGACAGGTGTGCACTGCCGCTGTAGGAGGGGGACCGCCATCATGAGGCGCATTCTGAATATGTCTCAATATTGTTCAAGTAAACCGTGGCAACAGCTGCCAGGCCACCACCGAGGGAAAGGCCCACCACAGGATTGGCTGCCACGGCAACTGTGGTCTGCTGATCTCTGCGGCTCTGGTAAGTATAGAAGGCCTCACGGGGCCCCCGGTCAGCCACCCACAAGCCACCTCCAGGCACCTGCCGGGCTTTAGCCTCAGCGACGGGCCCGTCCACCACTGGGAACCATAGAGCCATAGAAAAGTTATGGCACAGAAAGAGGCCATTCAGCCCATCGTGTGTGTCCTGGCTGAAAAAACTGGCCGCCCAATCTAATCCCAACTTCCAGCACCTGGTCTATAGCCTTGCAGGTTACAGCACTTCAGGTGAAGGTCCAGGTACCTTTAAAATGAGTTGAGGGTTTCTGCCTCCATCACCGATCCAGGCAGTGAATTCCAGACACCCACCACCCTCTGGGTGATAAAGTTCATCCTTATGTCCCCTCTAATCCTTCTACCAATCACCTTAAATCTGTGCCCCCTAGTAATTGACTTCCCCGCTAGGGGAAACAGGTCCTTCCTGTCTACTCTATCTAGGCCCCTCATAATTTTGTACACCTCAAATAAGTCACCCTTCAGCCTCCTCTGTTCTAAGGAAAACAACTCTAGCCTATCCAATCTTTCCTCATAGCTGCAATTTTCAAGCCCTGGCAACATTCTTGTAAATCTCCTCCGTACTCTCTCCAGAGCAATTATGTCCTTCCTGTAACAAAAACAAGAAACGCTGGAGTCACTCAGCAGGTCTGGCAGCATCTGTGGAAAGAGAAGCAGAGTTAACGTTTCGGGTCAGTGACCCTTCTTCGGAACTGACAAATATTAGAAAAGTCACAGATTATAAACAAGTGAGGTGGGGGAGGGGCAAGAGATAACAAAGGAGAAGGTGCAGATTGGACCAGGCCACATAGCTGACCAAAAGGTCACGGAGCAAAGGCAAACAATATGTTAATGGTGTGTTGAAAGACAAAGCATTAGTACAGATTAGGTGTGAATACACTGAATATTGAACAGCAGCAAGTGCAAACCTGAAGAAAAACAACCTGAAAAAAACAGTGGGTAAGCAAACTGAACAAACTAAGATGAAATGAAATAAATGCAAAAAAAGATTGTAAAAAATGTAAAAAGGAATGTAAAAAAAAAAGGAAGAAAAAATAACTAAAAATGAAAGTAAAATGGGGGGCTAATCTGGCTACACCTAATCTGTACTAATGCTTTATAATCTGTGACTTTTCTAATATTTGTCAGTTCCGAAGAAGGGTCACTGACCCGAAACGTTAACTCTGCTTCTCTTTCCACAGATGCTGCCAGACCTGCTGAGTGACTCCAGCGTTTCTTGTTTTTGTTTCAGATTTCCAGCATCCGCAGTATTTTGCTTTTATGTCCTTCCTGTAATGTGGTGACCAGAACTGTAGCAAAACTCTAGCTGTGGCCTAACAGGAAGATCCTGGCAAGATCGGCTGGAGGCAGGAACTCGTCAGCCCACTGACCTGACGTCCAACCTTCCTCCTGGTCCTGCCGTCAAAGCCACCTGAGCAGGACTGGGAAGATTCCGCTCTGAGTAGTCCAAGATTTGTTGCTAGCACTGTTGCTTGCACTGCATTGTAGATCTCTCAAAGGCAAAGAATTAAATGCGATTTACTGCAGTGTAATCTGGTAACAGAATGGTTAAGGTACCCATTTGGTTGATCTGCCAAACACTAGGTTTTAACGAGGAGGTGCTGTGTCTTGCTTCAATGCAACAGGAATAAATAATACTTTAGTGTACATACAATTGGACCATCTCGCTTTCTGTCTCAGCTTGTTCCTTTTATAATGAGTAGTTTTTATTTGGATAGGTTTTGTCGTGCATAGTCAGCACTTAAGCAGAAGATCAATAGCTCCAATTCTCAACTTTGAAAATGCTCTTCATCTGAGTGGTTTCTTTCAATGCTTTATTGTTTAGCAACAAGTGTAATCTAGCTAGAATGAGTCAGTCTTAGAATATCCTATTATCCAACTGAAGAGAAAATTGTATTTTGTTGCGAATTAAAACCCCAAAAAACCTGTTATGTAAGGCTACAGGAATTTTCCACATCTTTTCCCCCTTAGTTGTCCTGAGCTTTATCTGTTTCTTGCCTCTCCCAGGAGGTCACATGACTTTTGGATGGGTTGAACTAGGGTGTGCATAAATCGTGATGCACAAGGCAGCACAGTTGTGTGGGACTGGCTGAATGAACCAAGGGGTCTTTTCCAGGAATCTAAGCTGGGCAGTAGTTTAGCCAATGCAACCCCACAAATGGTATAGTACATAGGATGGAGCATAAGAACAGGAGTAGGACATTCAGCCCCTTGTGCTTGTTCCACCATTTGATAAGATCATGGCTGATCTTATCGTAACTCCATTTACCCAGCTTGGCTTCATAGCCTTTAACATCCTTACCCAACAAAAATCAATCAATTTCACTTTTGAAATTTTCCAAATGACCAAACTGTACCAGCTTGTTGGGGGCAAGAGTTCCAAATTTCTACTACCCTTTGTGTGAAGAAGTTCTTCCTGATATCACACCAAAACACCCTCACCTTAAGGTTATGCCTCCTTTTTATTTATTTATTGATACAGCACTGAAACAGGCCCTTTGGCCCACTGAGTCTGTGCCAACCATCAACCACCCATTACCCATTTATACTAATCCTACATTAATCCCATATTCCTACCACATCCCCACCTTCCTTCAATTCCCCTACCACCTACCTATACTAGGGGCAATTCACCTATCAACCTGCCAGTCTTTGGCTGTGGGAGGAAACCAGAGCACCCAGCAAAAACCCACGCAGTCACAGGGAGAACTTGCAAACTCCACACAGGCAGTACCCAGAATCGAATCCGGGTCGCTGGAGCAGTGAGGCTGCAGTGCTAACCACTGCGCCACTCCTTCTTCTGGACTCCCCTACCAGAGAAAATAGTTTCTCTCCTACAACTAATAAATCCAGGAGAGAATTCAGGAGCAATTTCTTTACTCAAAGTGTGGTCAGAATGTGCAATGCGCTACCACATTGAATAGTGAAGGCTGGAAGTATAGATGCATTTAACTGGAAGCCACATAAGCACTTGAGGGAGAAAAGAATAGAAGGTTATGGTGATCAGGTTAGATGAAGAGGGGTGGGAGGTGGTTCATGTGGAGCATAGACCAGTTGGGTGAATGGGCTGTTTCCATACCATGGACTTGATGATGTAACTCCATGTATCTTATCATATCATTTAATTATCTTAAATGCTTCATTTAGATCACCCCTTCATCAAGGCAATACAAGCCTAGTGTTATGACCAGGTGAGAAAAAGGTCTCGGGGCTCCCTCTCAGCCTTTGCCTGGTTTAACCTTAACGGTTTAATTTTTTAGCTCACCCTCAGTGAATCTTCGTTCACTGCTTTCCAATTGCAAGGCAAAGAAATCAATCAGACAGGTTTTCTTGGATTTAAACCAGAAAGGTGGAAGTTTATTAACCTTAAACTCTAATCCGGTTAACAATTACGAATATGCGACGTGACCACGCTAGCATGCATACGCGATAAACACACACGCAGATAGAGACAGAAAAAGTAGAAAGAATAAAGGGGAAACGTTTGAGGCAATAGCTGGGTTTCCATTTACGGTCCTTGGAGTTCGATGTGGAGTCTTTGGTTGCCAGTAAGTCATGCCGTTTCGTTGGAGTCCAGTGCACGCTTTAAAACTTGTTTCAATGTAGGGGTCTTTTCTCTCTTTAAGGTTTAAGTGACTTCAGTGGATCCGGAGATTAGAGAGGAAGAGAGGAAGAGAGAGAGACTCCTTCCAAGTTCAGTTGCAATCTGCAGTCTGTGTCTTCAAACTGTCCTGTGAGCACAGTTCTAATCTCCAAGTTGGCCAGCAGGTTAGTCATGTGACTAACATGGGAACAACCACTCCTGCAGTTTGTGGATTTCAGAGCTCTCGGTGGGGGTGGGGGGGGTGGTGTAGTGCTGTCTCTTACACCGACAAGATGTGGATCAGTATTGCCCAGACAAATCTCTGTTAAGGAAATTTGCCATCCTTATACATGACTCCAGTCTCACGTCAACATAGAGTCATAAAGTTATACAGCACAGAAACAAGCCCTTCAGCCCATCGAACATGATTCGCTCTTAACCACCCACTGAAGTAGCCACTGGCAAGCCACTCAGTTGTATTAAAACAAGAAAAGAAGGTCCACTGCCACCTCCTTATGCCAACTAGGGACGGGCAATAAGTGCCAGTCTTTCCAGCAATGCTAGGATTGACAACCCTCCAGACCTGTCCTGGTATCTCCAGGAATTAAAGATCAATCTCCTGGACACTGCTGCAAGTAAACCAGGAGAAAAATCATAGGGGCATTAAAAATAGTGGGATATTTCTTTCATTTTCTTTGAACACTTTTATTTATTAGTTATAAAAACATTGGAAATGGAAACAAAGGCTGTTTGACTGGGTGGGGTCATGTGATCAGGACATAGCTAGGCTAGCAGAAAGGGCAGAGAGGTGGCAGATGGAATTTAATACTGAGAAATGTGAGGTGATGCCTTTTGGCAGAAGAAATAGGGAGAGGCAATATATACTTAATGGCACAGTTCTAAAGAGTGTGCAGGAACAGAGGGACCTGGGGGTGCATGTGCATCCATCTTTGAAGGTGGTAGGACATAGGGAGAGAGTGTTTAGTAAAGCATATGGGATCATGGGATTCATAAATAGAGGCATTAGTTACAAAAGCAGGAAAGTTATGCTGAACCTTTATAAAGCTCTGGTTAGGCCCCAGCTAGAGTATTGCATCCAGTTCTGGTCACCACACTTCAGGAAGGATGTGAGGGTCCTTGAGAGGGTGCAGAGGAGATTTGCCAGAATGGCTCCAGGAATGGAGAATTTTAGTTACAAGGTTAGGTTGGAAAAGCTGGATTGTTCTCCTTAGAATAAAGGAGATTGAGGGGAGATTTAATATAAGTGTACAAGACTCATGAGTTGAGGTGAGAGTGACTGCCCTTGACATCAAGGCAGCATTTGACCGAGTATGGCATCAAGGAGCCCTAGCAAAACTGCAGTCAATGGGACTCAGGGGGAAAACTCTCCGCTGGTTGGAGTCGTACCTAGCACAAAGGAAGATGGTTGTGGTTGTTGGAGGTCAATCATCGCAGTCCCAAGACACCACTGCAGGAGTTGCTCAGGATAGTGTCCTAAGCCCAACCATCTTCAGCTGCTTCATCAATGACCTTCCCTCCATCATAAGGGGATGTTTGCTGATGATTGCACAATGTTCAGCACCATTCGCGACTCCTTGGCTACTGAAGCAGCCCATGTCCATATGCAGCAAGACTTAGACAACATCCAGGCTTGGACTGATAAGTGGCAAGTAATATTTGCGCCACACAAGTGCCAGGCAATGACCATCTCCAACAAGCGAGAACCTAACCATCTCCCCTTGACATTCAGTGACATTACGATCGCTGAATCCCCCACTATCAACATCCTGGGGATCACCATTACCAGAAACTGATCTGGAATCATCACATAAATGATGTGGCTACAAAAGCAGGTCAGAGGCTGGGAATTCTGTGGTGAGAAATTCACCTCCTCTCTCCCAATGCCTGTCCACCATCTCCAAGGCCCAAGTCAGGAGTGCAATGGAATACTCTCCATTTGCCTGGATGGGTGCAGCTCCAACAACACTCAAGAAGCTCAACGCTATCCAGGACAAAGCAGCCCACTTGACTGGCACCCCATCTAAAAATATTCACTCCCTCCACCACCAAAACGTGGTGGCAGTAGTGTGTACCATATACAAGATGCACTGCAACAACGCACCAAGTCTCCTTCGACAGCACTTTTCAAACCCACGATCTCTACCACATAGAGGGACAAGGACAGCAGATGCATGGGAACACCACCAGCAAGTTCCCCTCCAAGCCACACATCATCCTGACTTGGAGCTTTATTGCTGCTCCTCCACTGTCGCTGGGTCAAAATCTTGGAACTCCCTTCCGAACATCATTGTGGGTGTACCGACACCCCAAGGACTGCAGCAGTGTCCAAGGACTGCAGCAGTTCAAGAAGGCAGCTCACCACCACCTTCTCAAAAGCAATTAGGGATGGGCAATAAATGCTGGCCTAGCCAGTGTTGCCCACATCCCCCGAATGAATAAAAAAATGATTATGACAGGCTTAGATAAGTTAGACAAGGAAAAACTATTTCCAATAACAAATGGTACAAGGACTAGGGGGACACAGATTCAAAGTTTTGGGCAAGATTCAGGGGGTAATATGAGGAAGCACTTTTTTACACAGCAAGTGGTAATGACCTGTGACCAGGAACTCGCTGCCCACAAGCATGGTGAAGCAGAGACAATCAATGACTTCGAGGAAGTTGGATGGCCACTTGAGAGAAGTAGACTTGCAGGGCTACGGGGATCGAGCCAGGGAGTGGGACTGACTGCATAGCTCTGTGGAGAGTGGCATGGACTCAATGAGCTGAATGGCCTCCTTCTGTGCACTAAATAAATGACTTTATGATCCAGGAATACATCAAACTGGAGATGACAGCCCTTAAGTGATGCCCAAACCTGAGAATTAATTTTTAGTCCATTGACTGAAGTTTTGATAAATAATAGACTCAAGTACAGGAGCGAAATCTGGCATGTTCCTCTGTTTTTGTACCGTATAAACCTATTCTGATATAATAGAAGCTCACATACCACATGGCCACCACACATCTACCCAAAAACTAACTGAATCAATGGCACGCCATGAAAAACATGACTGGCACTTACTCAAGCCTATGTAGTTACAATAGCACAACAGTGTGACTGATGTATTATGCAGGAGTGTCATTAGGGTGTTCATTTGATAGGACATGTAATTTTAAATCCACATCATAGTTAAATGCATGAGACCATGGCACAGAACTAGGGGGCACTGTTTTAAAATTAGGGGTCACCCTTTTAGGACAGATGAGGAGAATTTTTTTCTCTCAGAGAGTTGTGTGACTTTGGAACTCTCTGCCTCAGAAGGTGGTAGAGGCGGGGTCATTGAATAATTTTAAGGTGGGGTAGATAGATTCTTGTTAGGCAAGGGAATCAAAGATTATCAGGGGTAGATGGGAGTGTGGAATTTGAGACACAAACAGATCTTATTGAATGGTGGAGCAGGCTAGAGGGGCCAATTGGCCTACTTCTGCTCCTAATTCGTATGTTCGCACATCAATTAAGTACCAGTTATAGACAGTCCGATGCACAGTCCATCCCACCTTGCAGTAAATTAGCTTTCTGTCAGCAGAATTTAGAAAAGATCCTGAAGACAGTTACACATCCTACACATAAGGTCCCCGGGATGCAGCAAGAATTTAAGGAGTCCCAAACATCAATAACTTTTTGTGCACATTAGACAGCAGAACAATAGTGTTCACCCAGAGCAAATTTAGCAAAGTCAGATATCTCCTATGTTTAAGACTTTACCCTTGTGTTTGCACAGAAAGAACCGAGAGGTTATATATTGGGTAAAGGGCAGGATAGAGCACTCAGAGTTATATTTATTTTATCATTTACAAGTTTATAAAAATGCTTTTTTAACTTAAGAGTATGAGCGATGTTGTTTATTTATTTAGAGATACAGCACTGAAACAGGCCCTTTGGCCCACCGAGTCTGTGCCGACCAACAACCACCCATTTATACTAACCCTACAGTACTCCCATATTCCCTACCACCTACCTACACTAGGGGCAATTTACAATGGTCAATTTACCTATCACCTGCAGGAAACCAGAGCACCCGGCAAAATCCCACGCAGACACAGGGAGAACTTGCAAACTCCACACAGGCAGTACCCAGAATCGAACCTGGGTCCCTGGAGCTGTGAGGTAGCGGTGCTAAACACTACGCCACTAACCACTGCGCTGCATTATTTTTGCTTCTGAGTTTCCATAAGTTGCTATTTAACATATAATGTTTTCCATTTTCCCAAAGATGTTTCAGAGCAAAACTAGTCAATGTACTTTAGTTGCCTTTATTTCCAATCCTGGGGATAGTGACTATTGACATAATGAGGAAGTCAAGCACAGACTGAAGTATCCATACAGGGTAATGGGGTGGCACAGGGATAAACTCTACTCTTGCATTTCAGTTACAAAAAGCAAGTTATTTTTATCAAAACCAAAAGCACAGTTTATTTATTTTGCACATTGTTAATGGGAGAATGACAAACAATGGGATGTTGGCAGGAGCACTCTGTTTGAAAGAAATAGCTCTGTCGAGGCTCCAGCTACATGGCTATAAACTTCCCAAAATACCACATGTATGCAAATTAAGTAAAATATTGGTATATTGAGAGGGTTATTTGGCTATTGCACGCAACAGTGTAAAAGCTGTAAGTAAATTGATGTAAGTTCAGATTGCAATACTCTGCACATTTTACTTTGCTTTTCCTTAATAGCTTTAATAGCTTTATTTTCCCTCTGGACTCTTGTCCCTTCAATTGTATCTGTATAAGGTGATTAAATCCAAATACGTTTAGTGTTGAGCACAATAAATTGCATTCACAAGCATAAAGCAGTCAGCAGAATTGTAATGTTTCAATGTCACTACTTGATTTGCAGTCTTAATACAGCATAATAGAGCATGAAATCTACAACGAAGAGCAAGTGAATGTGTGTGTGCGTTTATGGCACTTTATTAAAAATGCTGAAATTGTCTGCTTTCGAGTGGAATTTAATGTCCTCATTCATTCTGCTATTCACTGATAATCAATGTAATTATTAACGGGCCCCTGACAGAGAGGATTGTATATGGTGCAGTTCCTCAGCTCAACAAAGCCAAAAGCATTCATCAAATCTAAGCATGGTTGACAGGACGTGACTTGTGAATTGCCTCACTTTGTACTCGTGCGTACTGGAACGCTCTAACATTACAAATTCAGTTTATAGTGTAAGGTCTAAGGTGGTGTAGTGCATATTAATGTGTTGTTGAGAGTCACTACTTATATATGCATTAAAATATGACTTTCATTCCTGTCTAAAAATTGGCAATTCAGAATATTTCTCTCAATAGGTTTATTTTCTTTTTGGATTCTTCTCCATTTGTTGGTCGTGAATACAGGGGCTACGTGACGACCATGCACAGGGCATCGAGCCAATCAAGGGCCTCGTCAGGATCCAATGAAAGGGTCGCTATGCAATGGTAATAGCTGATCATTTTGTCAACTATTTTCATAATATCTATTGCAAGCAGGCCTTCTGACAATTGTACATGTGCTGGTTTGACACTAGATTAAGTAGGTGCTATTTAGAATCTTTGTCTATTAAATGTAGAGACCCCTGCAAGGCAAATTCAGCTCCTACTTATATCAGGTGATTAAATCCCAATCATTGCTGAGTGCTGTAAGCTGTAATGTTGACGGGTAGCTATACTTAGTTTGGGAATGTTGCTGCAGCTTCGTCTGCTTTGATCCCCACCCGTTTCCATTCATGTCCTGCAACTTCTTTTAAAAGGGCTTTCTTGCAGTTTATTTTGTCCATCTAACTTTTGTTTTCCCCACAATGTTAACATGTCATACTCACTTAGCCCATGTGGATTTTGAATCATTACTGTTACATTTCACATGCAGTGCCCAATCTTTTTCCCTTTGTTGTCTGCGGTGGTGTGTAGCATGGAGCCTCACAGAAAGTTTAAATCAATGTTGCCTTTAATATTCATATATCTCGAGCTAATGGCGCTGACAAATCTTGGTGTTCTGATTAAAGATTTATCTATCAATGGCAATCACTGGGTTCACAAAATCCAAACTGTGCAAGCCACTGATTGAAACATAGTAATGATAGGGAACTCCCCACAAGGGGAAGTGGAGATGATCAATGACTTCAAGAGGAAGTTGGCTATCCACCTGAGAGAAATAGGCTTGCAGGGCTACAGGGATTGAGCCGGGGAATGGGACTGACAGCATAGCTCTGAGGAGAGCCGGCATGGACTCGATGGGCTGAATGGCCTCCTTCTGTGCATGTAATTGACTCTATGATTCTATGGCTGCATACATCCGGCAGGCCTTACACAGAGCCAGTATCTGTCAGAAAGTTACGGCTGTGCTGCCACCTACTTTCCATCCCAATGGTAAAATCTACCCTTATAGGCACAAATAGAACTGAGGTAACTAGGCCTTATGGGCTGGGTTGCCAGAACTTGATGTGGTCCCCAGGCTGTGGTTGAGACATTACTGTTTGAGAGCATTTCCCCTTATTGAGCCTCCCATTGTGTTCGGCTTCCTTTCTGCTTTATTGTCCTTCCAGTTCCAGGCAATGTAGGTAAAGCTGTACCAATGTATTTCCACTTGAAAATAATAACGCTCATGAGAGTAATGGCCCCAGCTTTTTCATTTAAATGTCAGGTCAGGCAGCCTTCTGCACCGATCAGGTTAAGCTCCAAAGAACCATGCTTTTGCATTATTGTTACAAACATTAAATGAAATAATTCACAAAAATCAGATTTATTTATTCAAATGCAAATTCCTATTTAGCTTATCAACAGCAAGAATAGTGATATGCATATCCTCTGAAAAGCATTGATCCCAAATAGTTGCAAGTTAAATCAAGCTTGCTGAACATTGGTGAGACCTGCTGAAAGAAATGCCAAGGCGTAAATATCACTACAAAGACTTTTTTTAAAAATCAGATTTTTGACCTTCACCCAGAAGAAAATGAAACTGATTTTGTGAGTCTCAGCATATGATTTAGTCAGTCTGATGGTAATCTTATTTAATTGTATGCAGCAGTTCAAGGTACAGAACAGCTTTGTTTTTGTTGCCTCTGCTCCTGTCCTGCTTCAAATCATGGCAGCTTCTTGTCTGGTCCTACATACTAATCATACGACCATCACCGTTTAATGAGTGCACTCAACGGGACTCAAATCCTTTAATAATTGCAATGCATTTTCTAACATAGATCTCTACATTGAAAATGTTTAGTACACCAGAGAGTAAAGAGAGTAAAACTAACCTATTGCCAGATATGTGCTGATTATTATTAAACAGTGAGGACTCTTGCGCACAGACTACCACCATACTGTCCTTTTTGTCTGTCCCCACTAACATGCTGCTTTATTGTCCAACACAGAGGAGTTGTCTCTAATTACCCAACATGTAAAATGTTCTCTTCACATTTATTGAGCTATTGTGCAGCATTCAGCATACCTGCTTGCACTTGAGAATCCAAAATAGGGGCTCGGATAAGAAGAAAATTTATTTCACCTTGGAAAATGCCCTAAGTAGTCGTGATCATGACATGTCAGGTAAATGTGTAAGAGAAACAGAACCCTAGCCTTCACCACTCAGTAACAGCTGAACAGTAACTACTTGACTGTCTTGTTCAGAAACAAAAATGGTTCCTGAGGTGTGGTCAAAGCCAGATCTCTAGTTCTCAGTTAGGCCGCCTTGTTTCGACTAAGTAGCTTGTTAGGCAGTGCACCAATTTAGGCCTGGATTTTAACTGCCACCGGGTTTCTAGCAGGAAACCACATAGATAGTTGGCACAGACATGATGGGCTGAATGGCCTTCTGTGCTGTATCCATTCTGTGACCCTATGATTCTATTCTGTGGTGAGTTAATTTCACACCAGCATATGGCAGAATGAGAACTGGCCAATTTTAACTCCTGTTCCATTTGGGCCCCACAAAGAAACTAAAAATATTTACCTCTTTGGGCCTCTTCTGGTCCCAACTCCTCATCTCATTATCTTCATGTGGCTGGAAAACCACAGCAGCTTCCCCAATCAGGCCACTGGTTAAAATTGCAGTTGGGTTCCGATGACATCATTTAGGCCTGGCATGCATTTGTAAAGAAATACCCTGCCAGCTTTGGGCAGCTGTCTTTGCCTTCTGCTCAAGAGAGTAGGTTACAATTCAGAACAGTGCGTTCCTGGTGGCTTTCTCGTGGGTAGGTAACCTAGACGATTTTAACTGCCCACCTGCTGGGTGGGTAGAGTTAAAATTGTTAACTATAGAGTCAACTACATAGATGGTTACACCAGATAAAGCTGGCAAACCTTCATCCCTGAAGGACACGGAAATTAGTTGTGTTATTATGACAATCCAGTGGCTTTTGTGATTACTTTTCCCAGTGCAAGCCCACAATTTACTAGATTACTCACACCCTTTAGATTAATAGTACAGTACCATAACCACAACACTACCATAGCACCTAAAAGCATCAGTGGACTTAGACCTGGTAGATAGTCCATCTAGGCCATCTGTCACTAAAAATTGGCTACCTGTATATACTGTTTCCAAAGCTCGTCAAATTGAGAATGTCTGTAGCACACTATGTTGCCCTCTGTTAAATAGCTATAGCAACAACAGTCAAGAGCCATTGGTGAAGAAACTAGAGTGATATATTAGTTCTGAAATTTCAAGTTTGGCTCTTTCTGCACAGTGCCCACATGGGTGCACATGTGAGAGCAGCAAGAAAGGCTGGACTTCCCAGGATTTGCTAAACTAGTCCCTCCCCCTAATTCAAGGAGACTTCCCTTACCTAGAAAATGGGTGATGGAAGTTAGGCTGAAAGTGAAACTGGCTGTTGATGGGGGTTGGGGGCTGGGGGTCATGTAGGAAGGTGTAGCGCCAGCTCAAAAAGCCCTTCTTCTCACCCTTTAAGATGAATGCTTCTTCCTACATTTGGCAAAGAAATTTTGGTCAAATATAACAACTAAGCCAATGGGGTAATCCTGCCCATTTACAGGCAGAGAGATTGGAGATTATAATGGAGGAGGTGAAGCAAAGGAGGGTGATGTGCTTTGAAGTAGAAGGCCAGTAGTGAAAGCAGAGTTATAAGCTATGCAGATGGAGGTAACACAGAGATAAATGGAGACTCCCAAAAGCATAGGACCTGGATTCCAGTAAGGAAAAGGTTTCATGAAATTCAAGGAGTGTCGAATATGAGCTTTTCATACTTCTGAGCTCATCCAAAATTCTGCTGGTCATATCCTAACTTGAACCATCACCTCTACATTGTTTCCTGATCCAGCAACACCTTGATTTTAAAATTCTCATCCTTGTTTTCAAATCTCTGCATGACATTGACCCTCCCTATCACTGTAACATCCTCCAGCCCTACAACCCTCAGAGGTCTTTGCACTGCTCCAACCATGGCTTCTTGCACATCCCCGATTTTAATCGCTCCGCCATTGGCGGCCGTGTCTTCTGTTGCCTGGGCCCTAGGCTCTGGAATTCCCTCCCTAAACCTCTCCACCTCCCCACCTCTCTTTCCTCCTTTAAGCTGCTCCTTAAAACCTACCTCTTTGACCAAGTTTTTGGTCATCTGTCCTAATCTCTCCCTATGTGGCTTAGTGTCAAATGTTGCTTGATAATGCTCCTTTGTGCCTTGGGATGTTTTATTATATTAATGGTGCTACATAAATGCAAGTTTTGTTGTTTATTAAATAGCAGGATGCAATGCGGACACCAGGAAGGAACACGTAAGCATCCGACCAGCATTTCCCTTTTCTATATAATTACGCCAAAGCTCCTATGTAATTTTTTGGCATAGCACACAATTGGCTTACACTGTGATATGTACATTTTGAAAGATCTGTCCTGAACCAGCACTGTCTCCAGAAGCTACATACATTCTGTACTGGGTTATATTCACACTAGAAAGGATGCGCATTTGCCATGGGGCTGGCTGTTTCGGTGGTCTGGATGTCTTGTGCGTGCTTTCAAGAAAAGACTGCTCACAACCACCAGGGCAAATATGGACAGGTGGGGGGAACACCATAGGTAAGCAGCTAACCCAACATGGAGAGATGGTCGTTGGTCTATTTGGCCCCAAGCAATTGGAAGAAGTCGGGGGGTGGGGGGGAAAGGTTGGACAAGTGCTGCCCCGATCCAGCTGGTATTATCTTCTCGTACTCGTTTTCCATCTCCAGCACTTTCTTTGCTGCAACAATCAGTGATACTGTTGAAAAGTATAGTAAACAAGACATGTTAAGATGCAAAAAGCTCATTATCCACAAGAGAAACTAATGCAGAGAGCAAAATGCAAGTAAATATTAATGACTTTTTTAAATTAAACTCTGAGGACAAGGAGCTGGCATGAAGAATCCAAATCCAGCCGGCCAGGCCAGGATGACTCTTTCTTTAGGGCAAGGTGAGCACTAGGAGCAGAGAATCCCCAAATCAGGATGTTAAGTGCAAAACGCCAACTGGCACTGACCCGTGTGACATCACCTCTTGCCAGTTATGCTTCTCAAGTTTGGGACAATCTTCCTTAAAGCCCGGCAGTAGCAGGAAGAAAAAAAACCACAAAAGTTGCACAATATTGTTGGCTTCTGCTTTGGGGGGAGCCGATTCATTGTCTATGTGTGTTTAGTTCCCAATGACTACCTATTGCAACTAAATAAAAATTCATTCAACACATTGCCGATTGTAAGTTTAAAAAAAGGAACGGTGGAACATTTATTTGTTGCTTTACCACCCCAGATGTACTCATGTGGTGATTTCATCCCTCTGTCATAATCCTCCTTTGTCAGGAGGTTTGACAGAGTTGATGGATTAGTCAATGGATGACAGCCATTATAGATGAAGAGATGGCTGATGACTATCTTCCTGAATGCACAGAGCTGCTTATAGAGGAGAAATATAACCAGCAGCACAGCATTTATCAGGAGATTTGCAGAGTAGACGTTTGGATAACTGAGAATGAATTTCAAATACACTATTAGCTGATATGCTACAGCACTATTCTCCAAATGCTTGTCATATCTTCCTGCTTTGAACTATCGGCTTTGAGACAAGGAGGCCTGGAGGGAAAGAAAAGCTTAGAGGGAACTGCATTTTAAAAGAGTCTTTTGTGAAGTGGGCACAATGAGTGCCATTCGATTTAATTCCTTGTGAGCAGGTTTCCCTCCTGAGGCACTTCAAGCTGCAGGAAATCCAGCTGCTCGTAACACATTATGTAAAACAATATGGCTGCATAGCCCATAAACCTCACAGTTGGCAACAAGCAGATGTCACTTCTAGCTAGCAACAATGACCGACTTCATTGGCTGTCTAATCCTGTTAAGGAGGAAGAGCAGACTGGAAATGAATTCTGGGAAGATGGGATTTGGTGGTAGACACTGGTTAAACAAATCGCGGCATTCTTGCAAATAAACTATTTACTAATAATCAGAGTGACTGTGCATGTAAACAACCCCTCCCCTTCATAACTATTTCAGAGCAGAATTGCTTTTCGATGTTATAACCAGAGATATACTCTGCTTTTGCATCCTATGTAATGGCTGCATCTGTTTATCTTCCTCTTTACAATTTCAACCAGCATCAGTTTATATTTTATTTAGAGATACAGCACTGAAACAGGCCCTTCAGCCCATGGAGTCTATGCCAACCAACAACCACCCATCTATACTAATCCTACATTAATCCCATATTCCCTTACCACCTATCTACACTAGGGGCAATTTACCTATCAACTTGCAAGTTTTTGGCTGTGGGAGGAAACCAGAGCACCCAGCAGAAACCCACACAGTCACAGGGAGAACTTGCAAACTCTGCACAGGCAATACCCAGAACTGAACCCAGGTCACTGGAGCTGTGAGGCTGCAGTGCTAACCACTACACCACTCCTGTGACCAGAGCAATATGCACTATAAGTGCAATAATACCCATGTGATAGACAGCAGATTGTGCCTTATATTGCTCTGACTATTCCATGTGTTTTGTGATAATGGGGGGGTGGGGGTGTGGGTGTTTATGATTACCATCTTGAAATAATTCCGGTTGTTTACGGGTGCATTTGTTTTCATAGTTTTAACAACTTGGTGGCACAATCCTGAGAAATAAACATTTCAGCTTTCTTTTTAAATTCTCTACAGATCGCTTGGGTCAGCTTTGGTTATGAGGATGTTTTTGAGAGGCAGAGTCAGGAGATCAGAGCTGCACCAGGGTTAATTTGTATTCTCAAATAGAGCAGAGAAGGCCAAGAGGCGATTTGATAGAGGTGCATAAAGTCACAAAGGATTTAGTTAGAGTAAATAAAGAGAAACTGTTTCCAGTGGCTAAAGGGTCACAGATTTGAGGTGAATGGCAAAAGAACCAGAGGTGACATAAGGATAAACTTTTTTATGCAATGAATGGTTAGGATTTGAAATGCGTTGCCTAAAGGGTGTTGAATACAGATTCAATAGTAACCTTCAAAAAGAAATTACATAAGTACTTGAAGGAGAAAAAAATTGCAGGGATATGGGGAAAGAGCAGGGAAGTGGAACTGACTGGATTGCTCTTTGAAAGAGCCAGCACAAACTTGATGGGCCGAATGACTTTCTTCTGTGCTGTGCTGTTCTATGATTCTATGATACAAATCTTCCCAGCAATCATGTCCCCAGGGTTTTCAACAGTAAGGCTTTCAACCATTTCATGGGGCTGTTCACATGCAAAAAGTCATCACATAGATCTTTAGACTGCGGGGAAAATGTGTAGTCCAGGAAGAACAGAAAAAGAGTTACAGAGTTCAGCTGATGACACGCTTGAAGAGAAAGGTTTTTAAAAGCAGGGACAGAGGTGGTGAAGTAGATGTGTTTAGAGTTGGCGTTCCAGATAGGAGGCATGTAATGGCTTAAAGAGCGATTGTTGATGGTGGAGCAGAGGGGGCTTGAGGCAAGGAGTAGAAAGGTGTCAGAATAGTGGACGGTGCTTGCTGGAGTTGTCTGGGGTATGGTGGTCAAGGCCATGGAGGGATTTGAAAGTGAGAAAGAGGATCTGAAAAGCATGAAAACCCAGTGGAACTTGACAAGGTTCAAGGTCTTCGAAGGGTAGACTTTGTGTGGATGAGGACGGGGGTAGCAACATTGTGAATGAGTTGTAATTTGTGCAGGGTAGAGGTGGCAAGGCAGGCTGGAAGACCATGTGAGATTAGGACATGAGTTAGAATTTCAGCAGTATTGGGAGCAGTTGGGATCAAGACATAATCCTTGGTGAATAATAATGTTCATTTTGCATACTTATTTGGCAAAGAATTCAGTTTCTTTCTTAGTGAAGCACTTCTGGAACTTATTACCCTGGTCTTTGAGCACTTATTCTTCACCCCACGGACAATGTAGAATACATCCACTTAAATGTGGCCTTGAGTCCGATCTGTGTATATTATTCATTCATACAAAAGGCTAAGTTATGCACAAATTCCACAGACGGCAGTATCATCTGAGCAAAACGGAACATTGTACCATAAAGGACTGTTGACATTGCAAAAGTCTTCCTGTCTACCTATCAGTACTTGTTCTGTAAAAATGCCATTTCATATGTCTTAGATTGTTAGGTCGTTTATATGTAGTTAGAGGGGTTAATTTTGACTATCCAATAGTGTAAAATGGGTAATTATGAATCGGCAGTCTGTTTTATATCTCTCAATACTTATTTCAATTGACTTCATTGGCTGGGTTTGCACTGAGTGAGGAATTATTTTATTTGTTTTAAGGATAATTGAATGACAATAAAGCAAGGAGTGAGTTCCTAAGTCTCTGGTAACTGGAACAGCTCATTCAGCTGTCTGTATAATAGTTTCAAAAGCATGCTGAAAATACACAGCAGGTCGATCAGCAACTTGTACGAGGAAAATGTCTCACATTTCATTTTGGAGTCTTCATCCAAACGACTTTCTCTTTCAGGACACAGTAGGCCCACTTGCATTTTCAGCAATGTTTGGATAACATCTTATTTGTCCTGTTTCTTCTCTGAACTGTATGCACTGTTGGTCGCCTTACCTAAAGAAGGATATGTTTGCCTTAGAGGGAGTACAATGAAGGTTCATTAGACTGATTCCTGGGAAGAGGGGATTTTCCTATGAGGAGAGATTGAATAGACTAGGCCTATATACTGTAGTGTTTAAAAGTATAGGAGATGATCTCATTGAAATATCTAAAGTTCTTAAGGGAATTGACAGGATAGATGCTGGGAGAATGTTTCTCTTGGCTGAAAAGTCTTGAACTCGGTGTCATAGTCTCAGGGTAACGGGTCAGCCATTTAGGACTTTTTAGGAGAAATTTGCTCACTCAAATGGTTGTGAATGTTTGAAAATCTCTACCTCAGATGGCTGTTGGTGCTCAGTCATTGAATATATTCAAGTCAGAGATCGATAGATTTTTGGATATTAAGGGAATCAAGGGCTATGGGACTAGGACAGGAAAGTGCAGTTGAGGTAGAAAATTAGCCATGAACAAACATGAAGGGCTGAATGGCCTACTCCTGCTTCTATTTATTATGTTCTTATGCAAGTCAGCCAAGCATTTTACAGTTAAATACCAGAGGAGATCTAAAGCTTTTCATGGCTGATCTGAAAGCTGATATTTATTTGGATTGCAATAAAATATTACTGGGCTGCACAGTGAAAATATCTCCCAGGGACACAGATTAAAGCACTGTTTTACTTGCAGAGACTTGCGCTCCATTCTAATCCCATTCTATTAAATTGTAGTGTTGAACTCTAATGCAATCTGAACTCTGTATTACAACTTTGCCACAAGAAAACACATTGCATTTACACGTGAGTGAGTAAATGAATTGCTTTGGTCTGCTTTAAACTACTTAATCTCTATGTGTTGAACTGCAAGCCCTGGTAACCTTCAAATGACAGCCTCATACTTCATTTAGGTGATCCAGTTGCCTGAGCCATTAAATGAAGCACAGTTTGAAGATGGTACAAGTTCCATGTTATTTGGAAATTTCTAAAATCTGAGCTCTGAATTGTAAATAATCTTCTTCCAAAAATTAAACTGCTGTGTCCCTTTTTAAATGATTCAGAATCAATCCAATGGGAGAACTCTATGTATTTAGCCCCCAAACCATCTGAAGCTATGAGCAAATAGCAGAACCCAGTTACCTTCGGATTTCTCCATATTTATACTGCGCCTTTAAGAGAGGAAGAAAGGGCTATGGGCTGACCGCTGCCCACCCATTTTGCCCATGTCAATGAGGCATATCTGGGAAAGTTCCTGGGCTTCACTAGGAATTCTGCCTTTTACATACCCAGCAGGCCTGAGTCCATTGAGCCTTTAAGAAAGGGCTCCGGCTTTGCCCAGACTTAGCTAGTCAATCTCAGAGGGTATTGCTTACCTTATTTAGATGGTAACACGTCTTGTTACCAAACCTGAAGATATTTTCACTTCCCATGACGATACTCAATACCCCTGGCCCAGATAAAAAACACTGGCCTTGGAATTTAGGATAGAGTCTCTGGATTATGTTAGGACATGGTTCCACATTGGTGGAATGGACACCTGAGTTTCACAGCCTTAAGCCAAAGGCCCAGACAATCGGTCTGTAACCCACTCTGTAAATACATGGATCTGCCATGCACAGTGCATGTGCTGTCCATTGGTACACAAAGGTGGCATGTCCTACCCTAATAAAACTTCTACCCATTTCAGGAGACAGCACTACATCCACAGTTTTGAGACCTACTTGCAAATCACTTCAAATGGGTGTCAGGTGGCCATTTGGTGACTGATTTCTATTTCAATTTTTAACTCCCAGCTGCCCTGTTCCCTAACATAAATGTGGCAGTGCCAATTGAAAAATCAACCCCATGGTCCAAAACTGGGTTTAGAAATGGTAGACTAATTTACCCACTGTAACCTTTAAATGAACTATTGTTCACCGCCAATTCCCTAGCAAGCCTGGACCCCATTATTCATGATGTAAACATTATTGAGCCTGTTTAAGGTGGGTGCTTGCTGCTCCTATTTCCATGATCTGCAAAGTGCGTGAAGATCTGGTGATCAAGATCTCCAACCACAGAAACAATTGTAAAATCCAGGCTACAACATTTAAAGGCTATAAAGTTGATCCTTGGGCCACCTGCACAAATTGTAAAGGTCTGGAACAAGCGCATAGGATCTGAAAATTGAGGAATCCGGCATCAGACAAATTTTGACTCAATTTCACCTTATTCTGCCTTTGGACCCTCACATGGGTCTACTAACAGCACAATATTGTTTGAAAGGAAAGCAGCGCAATATTTCCAGAAAAGCCTAGAACAGATGCTTCTAGGCCATGCCTTATAATGCTATCCAACTCATTATTGACAAAGACATGAAATAGTCTGAGTAACGGTCTTTCAAAAGAGTTTGGTGCAGTTAGTCTTTCTTGCACTCTAACACCACTCAGTTGGAGTCCACATCACAGATAAAATCCAAGAATTGGCCCAGCACTCCAGCTTCTTCATGACAGTTACATGATGTACTAAATCGAAAGCCTTACAAGTCAATAAAAGCACTATAGTTGGTAATTTCCCCTGAAAATTACGATACTCAGAAATCTCACAGCAAGCTGCAAGCTGTCCTACACATGCTTGTGAGAGTAAAATCCACTCTATCCCTTTCTGCTTAGTGTGTTGAAGGCTAATGCATGCTGTTACAAGAGGTTTTATTTTTGTGGTAAAATCTTAGACTTCTGTGTGTTTTAAAAACTGAAAAAAGGATTTTCAGTGGACTTGGACACCTGCAAATGGCCAGAATTTTTGGATGTTGACTTTGTATACAAGAATAGGAAAAGCAAGCAGTTTCAGGAAACAGCAAGGGGTTTTGACCTCCTAAGAGCAACACTTTGAATGACAGGGGAGACTCTTCTGGTCACGTGATCGGCTCAGGAAGGCTTTTTGCTTTCACTTTGGACTTTTAAAAACTAGTGAGTTGGACAAAGAGCAGGCATTTGAAACTTAGACCTGATCTGCCTGGAGACTAGAGAAAAAGACCTCTCTCTATAAAAGAAACCTGCATCTCTTGAAAAGAAATCCTGCATTTGAAAGGTGGCAGATTCCTATTGCCTCCTGTCTCTGAAGAATTCCTGCATCCAGTGTGGTTCCTGTTGCTTCCTGTGTTTGAGGAAATCCTGGGACCTGCAGAAAGCTTCTACTGCTGTGTTGCTGCTGTGAGTCCTGAGCAGTCCGGTTGTTGCACCCCTGCTGAGAGGCCTGTGTGATGCCTGCTGTAATAAAATTGCCTTGAACCCCTACCCGTCCAGGACTATTCATCAACCTTGCCTGGGGAAACTTCGAGTGGCATCCAATTATTTGACTCTGGGACATCTCACCCAACCAAAGATTTCCTACCAGAATGTGATAAACTGATTTATTTTTATTATTCCTTCTATTCCTAAGAAACAACAGTAAACCAAAAATTATTTTTTTCTTGGTTAACTGTTTTTTTAATGTATGTGTGTGTGCATGAGGGCTAAGGAACTAAGGAGCTTTTAATATATATAGTTTTGTCTCATTAGTAGTTAATACATATTATTTCTTTTCTACTAAAAGTTAATGTTGTTGTTTTAATAAATCTGGTTTGGTGTGCTTTATTCGGGGGGAACAAATAGAGTGTCTAATTTGGTTATTCTCCAGTAGGTGGGAAACTTTATTAATGTGCTGTGCCCTGTGGAGTTGTGGGACTGAATTAACAGTGCATTACTCCCGCCTTGGTCATAACAATGTGATATGTAATTGTGACTGCCTGAAGAATTGTTTTAGGAGTCACCGATGTATGTAAGATTCCTCAGTAGTCTTCAGGTCCATTAGGGTCCCCCTTGTGAGTAAAAAGCATAACACGAAGAGTAGCATGCCTCAAACCTATCTGGCTTACTTTAAACTAAGAGGTGATCTAATTGAGGTGTTTAAGATGATCAATTGATAGGATAGATAAACTATTTTCTCTGGTGGAGGAATCCAGAAGAAGAGGGCATAACCTTAAAATTAGAGCTAGGCCATTCAGGAGTGATGTCATGAAGCACTTTGTCACACAAAGCATATTGGAAATATGGAACTCATTCCCTCAAAAAGCTGTTGAGACTGGGAGTCAATTGAAAATTTCACAACTACTTTTAATATATTTTTGTGAGGCAGGCAGATGGAGTTATCGAAAAGCCATGATCTAATTGAATGAGCAGACTCGAGGGGCTGAATGGCCTCCTCCTGTTCCTATGGTCCTAAGTTCACCAGTGGAATTTGGGAATGCGATTCTTCCTATTCACTTCCAGATAATCTTTCCAATGAATTCCCTATCGTGTAGGATGATACTGGCTGACCAATTTGTCATCTTGTACTTCCACGCTGTAAAGGTTTAGCTGGTTAAACGGCAGCTGTACCATGCACATATTTGGAAGACCCTACCTACCTGTGCCTATACTCCCTGGGCTTGAGTAAGTGGCATGTTTCCCTATAGGGGGGGTGGGGGGGGGGGGGGGGTAGGGGGTGGGGAGCAGTGGGAGTGCAGTGCAGATAAGAGTGTGCACTCTACATATGTGAATCTTTCAGTAAAGATTGTTAAACAAGGCATTTTTCACACACCTGTGCTGCCCGAAATGAACTCCAAAAATATTGGCAGCTTCCTACAACTTGTGCAATTGGTAATTCTTCACAAGTGAGCCTAGGCAGCCACTGTTGACAGGTTATTGCACCATGAAGGCATCACAGCCAAGGCAATCCTGTTTTCATACATGTTCATTTCCACAGGGCTTGCTGTCTAGGGACCAAGAGAGGAAATCCTGTCTGCATTTTCTCCCTCGCTAGCCCATTTATGTTAAAGACAACTGCAGCATCTCTACTCCTGCCCAGACTGACTCAGGAGTCAAAATATTTGCTCAGTACCACAACCCCCAGCTCATTTTCTCAAAGGGACAGCACACCCTTCTTAACCCAGCAAAAAAAGTCAAAAGCCTCTTTAAAATAACATGTTTTTTTGTGGTAGTAAATAAACTAAGCATAATTAGTAGCTGTCCCTGCTCAAGAAAACTAGAAAGAAACCATTGAAAGGGAATCTACAATGTTTCCCTTCATTTGTATGTACAGATATTACATTCAATGACAGGGACAGACTGACCATATGAGAAATCGAGAGATTTCCTAAGTGCCCAGTGAATGGTCCCATAGCCTTGTAATGTTGCCCACCACCCTTTTCTGTGAGAATCCTTAAGAATCTTGCCAACTTTCGGGGGAACTAGTCCTCCCTGTTTAATGAGACATTTTAGTAGTGGCTCTGGGTAGGACTTGGTGAAGAGGCACCACAACTGTCTGGGACAAACTGCATGGCCCAGCAGGTTTTCTCCAGTCTGTCATTCTCATATGTTTGTAATCTGTGTGTCAGGCAAGCGCACCCCCCACCCCCCGCACCCTACCTGCCAAGACTGAGGCACACATTATTTTGCCGCATGGACATTAAAACTTAAAATTGCAAGCCCCTGACTGGAAAGACATTTGCATAGTAATAGACAGTGTTGGAACAAAGGACAAAGGACCATGCCCTGACACATTCAACCAACAGTGGACTTTTGATTACCAGACGTTGAAGCATTCCAGGTCAACTACTAAGATAACTGAGTACACAGAAGAAGTGGTCAGACCAGTTTTGGTCACATGACTGACTGACTGTTGGAGATTTTTTGAATTTGAACTTCCAACAGGGAAAAAGATCAGGAAGCAATTTACTCCTGGATGGATAAGACCTCCCTCTTATATAATAAAAGCAAAATACTGCGGATGCTGGAAATCTGAAACAAAAACAAGAAATGCTGGAGTCACTCAGCAGGTCTGGCAGCATCTGTGGAAAGAGAAGCAGAGTTAACGTTTCAGGTCAGTGACCCTTCTTCGGAACTGACAAATATTAGAAAAGTCACAGATTATAAACAAGTGAGGTGGGGGTGGGGCAAGCGATAACAAAGGAGAAGGTGCAGATTGGACCAGGCCACATAGCTGACCAAAAGGTCACGGAGCAAAGGCAAACAATATGTTAATGGTGTGTTGAAAGACAAAGCATTAGTAAAGATTAGGTGTGAATACACTCCCTCTTGTCGTCTCTCTTCTCGCTCACACCAGCATCAGAAACCATTGAAGACATATGAACACTAGGAGAGAAAAGTCTCCTACAGTGAACAAGGTTTAAGAAGAATACTGGGACACAACAAAAAGTAAGAGATGTCTACAATAAAGGACTCTAAAGCGAGCGGGAAACACAGAATAGTAAACAAGAAACTCTTTTGATATTGCCTCAAGCCTCTCCATTTTATTTTTCTTCTACTCTTTTCTGTCCCTATTTGCATGTGTGTATCACGTGTTCATGTTAGCGTGGGTGTGTATATCCATAGACGTTAACTGTATTGGAGTATAAATTTAAGGTTTGATAAATTTCACTTTTCTACTTTAAACCTAAGAAAGCCTGTTTATGCTCATTTCTTTGCCTTACAATTGGAAAGCTGTGAACAAGGATTCACAAAGGGGGAGCTCAAAACACAATGTGTTTAAAATTAAACCCTGTTACAATAAGACCAGATGAAGACAGCAACAGACCCCTAGACACCTTTCTCACCTGGTCGTAACATGTGACTGACCTTTCTTTTGTCCCCATGAGTACTAAAGGCTTGAAGTGCCAAATCAGGTTTCTGTGTGTCAAGTACCGTGACATCATGTGATTCACATATAACGATGTTGACAACACTTTGAAAGCCCCAGGACATTCTCAGTTGAAGCACCAAATCTGCTGATATTTAATGCAATTAGGGGAGCACCAGCAAAGGGTTGCTGTCAGGACCTGTGAATTCCTGAGACTGCATTTAACATTAGAAATGGATTGAGTGTTGTTTGTCAGAAGGGACATAAGGTAGATGAATGGTACAAGGAGATCCAGAACTCAAAGTACTTACTGTAGTTAAAGAATTTATTTTGTTTCACTTCACAGAGCGGTTTTCAGGCCAGTTCAGTACCTGACCAAGCCAAGAATAGTCCGTTCCAAAAGTTCACCTTAAAAATAGTATTGTTAGCTGCCAAGGAACATTTGTGCTGTTGTAGGTGTGGGTTTCAGGCTATTTTTAAACATGGCATAATTTGAACAAAAAGAAATTTTTTTAATAAAAGGGGTAATCTTTAACACAATTAGACATCTGAGTTCTCCCGTAAGTGTCAAATTGGAGTACAATGCCACAGGACGTAGCACTAGGGACCATATAGTTAATTGTAGCGTAATTTAGTAAGCATTTAATAAGTATTTATTTATTATAAATTAATTTATTAATTAGTGCTAGAAATGTCAGTTAGAGGGGTGAAGTGCTTCACCTGTGAGATGTGGGAGGTCCGTGACGCTTCCAGCGTTCCGGACGACTACATCTGCAGGAAGTGTACCCAGTTGCAGCTCCTCACAGACCGCATGGATCAGTTGGAGTAGCAACTGGATGCACTTAGGAGCATGCAGGTGGCAGAAAGTGTCATAGACAGGAGTTTTAGAGAAGTGGCTACACCCAAGGTGCAGGCAGATAGATGGGTGACTGCTAGAAGGGGCAGGCAGTCAGTGCAGGAATCCCCTGTGGCTATCCCGCTCTTTGGATACTGTTGGGGGGGATGGCCTATCAGGGGAAAACAACAGCAGCAGCCAGAGCAGTGGCACCACGGCTGGCACTGTTGTTCAGCAGGGAGGGACAAAGCGCAGAAGAGCAATAGTTATAGGGGACTCTATAGTCAGGGGCACAGATAGGCACTTCTGTGGATGTGAAAGAGACTCCAGGATGGTATGTTGCCTCCCTGGTGCCAGGGTCAAGGATGTCTCTGAACAGATAGGGGGCGTTCGGAAGGGGGAGGGTGAACAGCCAGAGGTTGTGGTACACATCGGTACCAACGACATAGGCAGGAAGAGTGACGAGGTCCTGCAGGAGGAGTTTAGGGAGTTAGGTAGAAAGTTAAAAGACCTCACGGGTTGTAATCTCGGGATTACTCCCTGTGCCACGTGCTAGTGAGGCTAGAAACAGGAAGATAGTGCAGCTAAACACGTGGCTGAACAGCTGGTGTAGGAGGGAGGGTTTCAGATATCTGGATCATTGGGATCTCTTCAGGGACAGGTGGGACTGGTACAAGAAGGACGGGTTGCATCTAAACTGGAGGGGCACAAATATCCTGGCTGCGAGGTTTGTTAGCGTTACTCGGGAGGGTTTAAACTAGTGTGGCAGGGGGGTGGGAAGCTGAGCAGTAGGATAGCAGGTGAAATAACTGAGGGGGAACTAGTAAATGAGGCCAGTAAGACTAAGAGGAAGAGCAGGCAGGGAGATGTTGCTGAGCACAGCGGGACTGGTGGTCTGAAGTGCATTTGTTTCAATGCGAGAAGTAAGGCAGATGAACTTAGAGCTTGGATTAGTACTTGGAACTATGATGTTGTTGCTATTACAGAGACTTGTTTGAGGGAAGGACAGGGTTGGCAGCTAAATGTTCCAGGATTTAGAAGCTTCAGGCGGGATAGAGGGGGATGTAAAAGGGGTGGGGGAGTTGCATTACTGGTTAAGGAGAATATCACAGCTGTACTGCGGAAGAACACCTCGGAGGGGTCATGCAGCGAGGCAATATGGGTGGAGCTTAGGAATAGGAAGGGTGCAGTCACGATGTTGGGGGTTTACTACAGGCCTCCCAACAGCCAGCGGGAGGTGGAGGAGCAGATATGTAGACAGATTTTGGAAAGATGTAAAGGTAACAGGGTTGTAGTGGTGGGTGATTTTAACTTCCCCAATATTGACTGGGACTCACTTAGTGCTAGGGGCTTGGATGGGGCAGAGTTTGTAAGGAGCATCCAGGAGAGCTTTTTGAAACAATATGTAGATAGTCCAACTAGGGAAAGGGCCGTACTGGACTTGGTATTTTGGAATGAGCCTGGCCTAGTGGTTGAAGTCTCAGTAGGGGAGCATTTCGGGAACAGTGACCATAATTCCATAAGTTTTAAGGTACTTGTGGGTAAGGATAAGAGTAGTCCTCGGGTGAAGGTGCTAAATTGGGGGAAGGCTAATTATAACAATATTAGGCAGGAACTGAAGAATTTAGATTGGGGGCGGCTGTTTGAGGGTAAATCAACATCTGACATGTGGGAGTCTTTCAAACTTCAGTTGATTAGAATCCAGGACCGGCATGTTCCTGTGAGGAAGAAGGATAAGTTTGGCAAGTTTCAGGAATCTTAGATAACGAGGGATGTTGTGAGCCTAGTCAAAAAGAAAAAGGAAGCATTTGTAAGGGCTCGAAGGCTGGGAACAGACGACGCCCTTGAGGAATGTAAAGAAAGTAGGAAGGAACTTAAACAAGGAGTCAGGAGGGCTAAAAGGGGTCATGAAAAGTCATTGGCAAACAGGATTAAGGAGAATCCCAAGGCTTTTTATACGTATATAAAGAGCAAGAGGGTAACCAGGGAAAGGGTTGGCCCACTCAAGGACAGAGGAGGGAATCTATGTGTGGAGCCAGAGGAAATGGGCGAGGTACTAAATGAGTACTTTGCATCAGTATTCACCAAAGAGAAGGACTTGGTGGATGATGAGTCTAGGGAAGGGAGTGTAGATAGTTTGGGTCATGTCGTTATCAAAAAGGAGGAGGTGTTGGGTGTCTTGCAAAGCATTAAGGTAGATAAGTCCCCAGGGCCTGATGGGATCTATCCCAGAATACTGAGGGAGGCAAGGGAAGAAATTGCTGGGGTCTTGACAGAAATCTTTGCATCCTCATTGGCTACAGGTGAGGTCCCAGAGGACTGGAGAATAGCCAATGTTGTTCCTTTGTTTAAGAAGGGTAGCAAGGATAATCCAGGAAATTATAGGCTGGTGAGCCTTACGTCAGTGGTAGGGAAATTATTAGAGAGGATTCTTCGGGACAGGATTTACTCCCATTTGGAAACAAATGAACTTATTAGCGAGAGGCAGCATGGTTTTGTGAAGGAGAGGTCGTGTCTCACTAACTTGATTGAGTTTGTTGAGGAAGTGACGAAGATGATTGATGAAGGAAGGGCAGTGGATGTTGTCTATATGGACTTTAGTAAAGCCTTTGACAAGGTCCATCATGGCAGACTGGTACAAAAGGTGAAGTCACACGGGATCAGAGGTGAGCTGGCAAGATGGATACAGAACTGGCTCGGTCATAGAAGACAGAGGGTAGCAGTGGAAGGGTGCTTTTCTGAATGGAGGGCTGTGACAAGTGGTGTTCCACAGGGATCAGTGCTGGGACCTTTGCTGTTTGTATTATATATAAATGATTTGGAGGAAAATGTAGCTGGTCTGATTAGTAAGTTTGCGGACGACACAAAGGTTGGTGGAGTTGCGGGTAGTGATGAGGATTGTCAGAGGATACAGCAGGATATAGATCGGTCGGAGACTTGAGCAGAGAAATGGCAGGTGGAGTTTAATCCAGACAAATGTGAGGTAATGCATTTTGGAAGATCTAATACAGGTGGGAAGTATACAGTAAATGGCAGAACCCTTAGGAGTATTGACAGGCAGAGAGATCTGGGCGTACAGGTCCACAGGTCACTGAAAGTGGCAACGCAGGTGGATAAGGTAGTCAAGAAGGCATACGGCATGCTTGCCTTCATCGGTCGGGGCATAGAGTATAAAAATTGGCAAGTCATGCTGCAGCTGTACAGAATCTTAGTTAGGCCACACTTAGAATATTGCGTGCAATTCTGGTCGCCACACTACCAGAAGGACGTGGAGGCTTTGGAGAGGGTACAGAAGAGGTTTACCAGGATGTTGCCTGGTCTGGAGGGCATTAGCTATGAGGAGAGGTTGGATAAACTCGGATCGTTTTCACTGGAACGACGGAGGTGGAGGAGCGACATGATAGAGGTTTACAAATTTATGAGTGGCATAGTCAGAAGCTTTTTCCCAGGGTGGAAGAGTCAGTTACTAGGAGACATCGGTTTAAGGTGCGAGGGGCAAAGTTTAGAGGGGATGTGCGAGGTAAGTTCTTTACACAGAGGGTGGTGAGTGCCTGGAACTTGCTGCCGGGGAAGGTGGTGGAAGCAGGTACGATAGCGACGTTTCAGAGGCATCTTGACAAATACATGAATAGGATGGGAATAGAGGGATATGGGCCCCAGAAGTGCAGAAGGTTTTAGTTTAGGCAGGCACCATAATCGGCGCAGGTTTGGAGGGCCGAATGGCCTGTTCCTGTGCTGTACTGTTCTTTGTTCTTTAGAAAGATCAACATTTTATGCCTTGGAAGGTAACAATAAATTTTGCAGGTCCTGTGCTGTGACAGGGTCCTACACAGAGCGGGCTGGATTTTGTTGTCCTGCTGCCGGGAGCGGCAGAGGGTGCAGAAAATGGCGGCCACCCCGCATGGTCCCCATGCCGCCGTGGCAGGCGGACACTTAACATATTGACAGTAACAGCCTCTACATCACACGGCAGGGGCGGCATTGGTGACGCCATTTACAGCGTCACCTGATGCAGGAGCAGGTGCTAGCGCCATTTTTAAAAGGCTGCCAGCCCTACAAACAGTTCAACATAATGCAGAGTTGACCCCTTCGCTCCCCCTTCCCCATACAAATCATGCAGACTTGACCTTTTCCCCACCTCGGTGGCGCCAGCTTCTCCTGGACGGGAAAGTGAAGGCGCGTGAGTGCCGCATGACATGCTCAAGATTGGGAACCGAAGGTAAGATCGTGTGGAATTTACATTTAAATTCATGCACAGAGGTATTTTAAATATGTAAGGTAGGGTCCCGCCGCAGAGTGGCAGAGGTGCCACCACGGAGCCTCGCTACCGCCGGGAAGATCGGGCCCGGCAATCCCGGCATCAGGCTCCCTGGTAGCCGCTGCTGCATCCATTCTCTGACCACCACCCGCCGCCAACCCACCCACCACGAAACCCAGTGTCGGGCAGGGAACTAAATCCAGCCCAGCCAGTGCAGGTTAACAGGTGGAAAATCATGGGTAACGTGCCAATGATGTTCAGATATAGAACCATAGAGTAGAATCTTTTACAAATATTTATCTACTTTCCCTAAAGCTATTATAGATTCTACTTACAGCACTGTTTTGTTAGGGCAATCCATCTCCTAACAATCAAAAGCAACTATACTTCTAACCTCTCCTTTTAGTGATAATTTATAATTTGTGCTCTCTAGTTACTGGCTAACCAACCAATAGAAATGCTTTTCCTTTACTTACCTTATCAAAACCTCTCCTAATTTTGAACACCTTTGTCAGATCTCTTCACCTTCCATGTTTTAATGGCAAAGTGCAGCTCTTTTCTAGTCTTTCCTCATTTTACAAATGCCTAAAGTCTCTCATCCCAGGTATCATCTTGGAGAATCTCTTCTGCACCCTCTCCATGACTTTGACAATTTTCCTTAAGTGAGGTGCCAATAAAAATGGACAGTGCTTTCTAACTGTGGCCTAATCAATGATTTGTATAGATTTAGAATGACCTCTTTGCTTTTATGTCCCATGCCATCATATATAAAACCCAGGATCCCATTTGCTTTATCAACATTCCCTCCCATTTTTATACAGTTACTGTCTGAAGGTGAAGCCTCAGCAGTCGGACAGGTCATTAAAAAATTTACCCAATTTTGTCTATTGCACTATTTTTCATTGCCAAATTTTTAAACATTTCTCTCTAGCTGGGCTGAGGTCTCTAGTACTTCATCCAAGTTACCATTCTTGATGGATGAATCTTGATAATGAGTATTGGCAGGCTGTTTGATCAAGGAAGCCATCATAATGAAGACCGATCTTCTCACTTTCCAACTGGAGTCATTACATAAAGATCAGAAGCAGGAACCCTGGCTGTTTTTTTCTCTCTCTTAACCTGGTGACAAAGAAATCAACTGTAGTGCCTCACTATAGTCTCAAGCTAAGTCCACGGAGCGCTGCACAACAGAAATTGAAGCTGGACCCTTCCTGATCTGCTTGACTCAGTACCACATGGGATTTGCATTTATCTGCTGAGCCAGTGAATGGTAAGCTCAAGCCTTTTCTATTTAGGTTACTATTGGCATTGTTGGCATGTTTAGTAAGAAGGAGAGAGATATAACAAAAGTGTGTGACAAGCATTCAGGCATATTGGCAAACAAAGAGAGAAAGGGCAGAGAGACTGGCAAGAGAAACAGACAGTCAGAAAGATACAGAGATTACAAGAGAAAGGCGCACACACACACACACATAAAATAAGGAGACACAAACTACGCAAGACAAACTGGAACAAGGAGCAGGATAGAAGGTAGGGAATGAGACTGTGAGATATTTAACTTGAAATTCCTAGAGCACTGCTCTGCCGTCAGAGCTCTGGTGGGGCTAGTCTGCCAGACATGAGTCTGTCCATTCCCGACTCTGCCCTAATCACAGCCATAGGATCATTGGCATAAAGGGAGCAGACGCCCACTCCAGTTACAGCACTCCAATTTATAGCGCTGCCCTCGGGAGCCAGGAGGTACGGAGTGGCACGTCATCCGTTTGGGGGCAAGGCTGGGCATTCCAACCAAAAATCAAGGAATGTACAAAAAAAAATTTGGTAGTAGCTGCTTTCTTAACAGTAAGGAAACCAGAATTATGAGCCCCACTACCACCACCATGATATCTTGCATGAGGCTAAAGCATAAATTGCAACCATAGAAGGTGGATCAGATGGGATTTCTGGTGGGCGATGTCATCACCCCCTCCTCTTCTGAAGTTAGGACCAGGTTGGGGGGGGCGGCAGTGGTTGCACCTGATTCTACTTCTATAATAAATTTTTAATGGGTCCTACCCCAGATACTGACCATTCCACCACCCTTCTCCATCCCACCACCACCTAGTTTATGTTACTGCAACACCCTCCGATGGTCAAGAGTTTCGGGGCCAAATTTTAAAAACAATGTTCATGAGCAACGCCACAGGGGATCAGCAATTCTAATAATGTTCTTGAGGTTGGCAGTGCTTCATCTACTCCAGAAAACCTGTTGGTGAAGCATAGAACTGGAGCCAATCTTTGCACACATTTATATTTATTTAGAGTTACACATTACAAGCATACACCTCCTAACCCAACAACAACAATTTTAGTCTTGTCTATTTATAGGGATTCGAGTGAATGCCAAGTTAAAGCCCACCACCTGCATACAATTAAACAGAATTAATATACAGTTAACAGTACTTGCGCTGACCTCAGTGAGGCAATAATGAGATAATCACTGGAGATTCTTTAACAGCCAAAATCCTAAACACTGAATAACTCAGATTACTTGCCCAGCACTAAAGCACTACAGGTCTGCTAAGCCAGCAGATACTTTCTTTGTTTACCTGTTGCTGTTATCTCTTCAGTCAACTGAAGGAAAAGTTCATCCCCACAATTAGGTTTACATTCATATTCCAAGTAATTCAGGCAAACAGTTCTGTTCCATTTATATCTGATACATAGCAACTGTATGCATAATCTGCTCCCTTTTTATGTAAATATTAAAGTCAGTCTCTTTTGCAAGATTTGTGTGTATACAATACTTGCACTTGATTGATTCATGGATTAACAAGATGACATTGTGCCTTCTTCAGTTTCTATTTGCTGATCCAGCTGATTTTTCTCCACCACTCTATTTTTTGCCACATCGTATATGTATTCAGTGGTTACTCCACCCTAGACTATATTGCACATCAGAACCCTGATTTAAAAAAACCCTATAAATCAACCCAACCACTGTGCCTTAAAAGGACACTGCTGTCTGACTTTTGCCAAATCCCTGCTGGTTCTATAAATGGAGGACTATGCAGTGATGTCGTTTGTGACACTGGCTAATGTCAATGTGTTAGTATTACATATACCCTTTAAATGTTCTGATGTCGAGTGGAAATCATTGGTAAAACCACACCGCAACAAGTTTATGCTGCACGAGGTATAAGTCTCAGAGATAAAAAAAATCCCCAAGTTTATTCCTAACTGTCCCATGAACTCAACTTGACTTCACACTTCCCTGTGTGATTGTAACCTTTTAAGTGATTTGTAATCTACCTGATGGACACTGAATGCAGGAGAGTGGCTGGGATGTTCTGAGTAGAATGTTATGAAGGTAGCCTCTAATTGCCTTCGTTTCTGTGGGGAAGTGAGTGCCCCAGTCACCAGTTGGTGGCTCCCACTGATGGGCCAACTGAAATCTTGCCTGGAGATTTATCAGCCATTTGGAGATGGGCTGGAAGGCGGGAAGGTGGTAAAATGGTGGTGGAAGAGAAGCCCTACAGGTTCCAGCCGCCAGGGGATATTACCAAAGATGGGAATGATTGTGTCTCAGCCACTTGCCGACTGGAGGCGGGCAGTCAATAAATCCAATTAAGTGGCCTGTTGGCGGCCATTTTACCAAGCCGCTGGAATTTTACACACCTCGTAACTGCCCCTTGTTGCGTTGTGACACCACCAGCTACATCATTGCAGCCCACGACTTTCTTGTGGTTGGGTGTGGGGGGGGGTTCCTTCCTTTCCGGAGGCTCCAAGGACCAAGGAGGGGCCCAATGACCACATCAGCGGTTCTGCTCTGGCACTGGAGGGTTCAGTCTTCTGATTGCCGGGGCCTGTCTGCCGTAACCTGGCACATCCATGACTCACTTACCGGTCCTTCGAGGGTGCCTCAACATGGAGGCACCCTCTTCTTCTCCTTGCAGCCTCAGCAGCAGCAGCCATTTCTGTCTGTGGTGCTGCCAAGGCTGCAGAGCTGCTGGCCCTTGGGATGGGCTGGCGGCTTAAAGAGGTGGGCCGCCATCCTTAATTGGACAGCCGTCCTGGCCACCAGTAAAATTACCCCTGCAGGGCCCCCCCCCCCCCCATCTGCCTACATGGGCTTGGGAGCCGCATTTAGTCCTGATATTGGGAGGAAGGTTCCAGCCCCTGAGTTAATTGTGGGGAGGAAGTTAAGATCCATCTGAAGCAAACTTCTCTGTGATATAGTATGTCAATACACAGTGCACTACTTTATTTTTTTGTTCATCTGATTGATGTTATTTAATACATTACAACTCATCAATGTAGTAGCAAATGAGCTTTGGTAATAAGAGGGGCACGTGTAATATTGTGATATACTGCAAGGTAAGCAAAAGGTAATGAAGCAGCAGATAGCTGCAATAATGCAATGCTAAACCCACAACCTCTACCACCTAGAAGGACAAGGGCAGCAGGCAATGGGAACACCACCATCTGCAAGTTCCCCTCCAAGCCACACACCATCCTGACTTGGAACTATATCACCGTTCCTTCATTGTCACTGGATCAAAATCCTGGGGCTCTGTCCCTAACATCACTGTAGGAATGCCAACACCACATGGACTGCAGCGGTTCAAGAAGCTGGCTCACCACCTTCTAAGGGATGAGTAATAAATGCTGGCCTTGCCAATGATGCCCACATCCCACGAACAAATAAAAAAATTATTTCTGTATCTTGAACAAAATCCCAATAATGGAGATGCACTCCTGTGCTGAAGGGAATTCTGATGCCTTGACCTCATCAAAACTACTTTCAAAGTGGTCTTGCTTACCCTGAATCCTCTTTACAGATTCTCACCAAATTATCATGGAGTTTAAATCTCTATGCAGGTTCACCCCGGTAGTTTTTCCAACCCAGTGTTATCTTGACACTTTTTACTATGCACTAAAGAACATGAGAAAGATCATTTGACCCATAAATACCATTTACCTTACAATGGATTCAACTTCATTTGTCTAATTTTCTATGGAAATGTGCTGCATAATATCCCTGACCCCAGAGAACATACAGACATTCAAATTAGAAGCAGGAGTAGGTCACTCAGACCCCTCGAGCCGACTCCGCCATTCAACAAGATCATGGGCTAATCTGATTGCAACCTCAACTCCACATTCCCACCTATCCCCAATAACCTTTCATCCCCTTGCTTATCAAGAATCTATCTACTTCTGCCTTAAAAACATTCAAAGACTCTGCTTCCACTGCCTTTTGAGGAAGAGAGTTCCAAAGACTCACGACCCTCAGAGGCAAGCAAGAGACAAAAATTGCTATATATTTAACCAACTCCATTGTTTAACCCTGGCTTCCATTGATAACTACACATCTCTTCCCTAATCATGTGATTCCACAGTGGCTACTGTGTTTTAATTCAGTCAGAATAGGGCTAGCAGCAAACTGCTGAAAGCTGACCTTATCCACCTCACTCTCCAAGCACTGTTCACCACAATTTGAACTGACCACAGGGCCTGTACAATTCTACAGTAACTACAATCAGATTCCATACTGTGAGAGTGCAGACGGTGTGGCAAGTCAGTCCAGGGTTTGGGATTCATCGCAATCAGTTATAATAAATAACTTAAAAATACTATATAAAATTAGTGCCACATTGGTAGATTTTATGTAGAAAACTTGCTGATTTTTAAACTTCCTTGTATAGTAAAATGCTTTATTTACACATTTAATTTATAGCCACTCCAGGCGCTGCTTCACAAACCACTGACCACCTCCAGGCGCGTATCCATTGTCTCTCGAGATAAGGAGGCCCAAAAGAACACATTTAAAACAGCTAAATGTTCCTTTACTTTTTCCAATGCTCAAATTAGATACACATTAACAGACAGAGCAAATAGCTTGAATGGTTTATTAAAAGATTGCTTCACCTGTTAGAAAAGAAAGTCAGGACTTCCCCTTTTAGTTTTTGCTTGGCCTCTTCATGGTCTATGGTGCCAGAGTCATTGGAAAGAGGTAGCCAAACTGAATGGAGGGCAGAAGACCCTTTTGCAACATTTCTAGTTCCTTTACTTGAACTTCAGGTATGAAGCTAATGTTCAATCTGCCTATGAGATTAACAACAATTGTTCTACCCCTGTGATCACTGAGAATCTCATACTTTGCAATATAGCCATGCTTGATCTTATTGTCAGGAATCTCACAATCAATTTAGAACATAGCCAAATGAGAATGCAGCACTTTCCACTTTTTTCTACATTGTTAATGTTTAGGAACATTAGGAACAGGAGTAGGTCATTCAGTCCCTCATGCGTGCTTCGCCAGTTAACTGGATTATGGCTGACCTGTACCTCACATTAGCTCCATATCCCTTGAAACCTTTACCCAACAAAAATCAATCGATCTCAATCGTGAAAGTTCCAACACTCTAAGCATCCAAAGACATTTGGGGGAAACAGAGTTCCAGACTTCTACTACATTTTGTGTGAAAAATTGTTTCCTGATTTCCCTTCTAAATAGACTAGCTCTAATTTTAAGATTATACCCCTTCGTTCATGAGTCATTCATCAGAGGTAATAGTTGCTCCATATTTACTCCATTGAATCTTTTTAAATACCTCACAAGGAGAAAAGAACATAAGAAATAGGAGCAGGAGTAGGCCATATGGCCCATCAACCCTGCATCAACAATCAATAAGATCATGGCTAAACTTCTACATCAACTGTGCATAATCCAGATGTAGGGCATAATTTTGCATTTTGGATCAGGACCCCGATGCTAGAGTCAAATGGGGGTCCCGACCCCCACACTGTGTTGGGAGCAGTCATCTGGCGGTGATTTTCCCTGAATTGGCCAATTATTGGCCAGATGACCCGCTCACTGGCCAATTAAGGATGGTGGGCAGGCTCTTGAAGCTGGAGGGCCAAGAGGAGCCCCTCCACAATGGAAAATTCCAGTCGGCCTCTGATCATTGGCCTTAACTGGCCTTTAACTCACCTCAATCGGCTACCCACTGCTTGCAGGCATGTAGTCCTTCCACCCCCGCTCTTGCCTCTGGAAAATGGCTCAGGGACAGGATGGTGCTGGCAAACCGCCATGCCCGCTGGTGTTGCAAAACTACGCATCTGCCCGCCTCTGTTCTCGCTCCTATATCGGGGTGCAAATTCTGCCCACAGACATTTTACAACTTTCTGAACTCAACAATTGATATCAATAATTTCAGATCATAACCGCTGCTTCTATTTTTTTCAGACTGCAGGTGCTGGTAATGGTTCTGCTGTTGGCATTTACTGCTCCTCTAGAAACATCGTTTTCTTTTTAACTTGTTCCTTTACCACACTCTTTTGCCTTGCACCATCATCCAGTTAGTCATTTAATCTCTTCCGCCTCCCACCCTATCACAGACCTTCCCTTCTGTTCTTTCCTCCCCTCCCCCATTTTCCTGCCTCTATACTTGCTTAAAAATTGTAAAATCTCTAACTTCTTCCAGTTCTGATGAAAGGTCACCGACCTGAAATGTTAACTGTTTCTCCCTTCACAGAAGCTGCCTGACCTGCTGAGTATTTCCAGCATTTTCTGTTTTTATTTCAGATTTCCAGCGTCTGCAGTATTTTGCTTTTGTTTAGATATAGGTTTAATTGTGCAGGATCGGAAATAATTGGAGATTTTAAAAAATTCTGTCACATGTCACCATTCTGATTCAAGACATTAGGTATTGGGTCCAATGCAGTTGTAAAAGGGAAAACTGAGCAAGGAAAACAAAGGAAATCAATGGTTGCAAGTGGGAATTCTGTGGCATGTGCTAAGTTCTATGAATGGAATCATATGAAACATTAACCGTCTTAACAATAATTCCAAGACATCGTCACCAATCTCTATCACTGGGTCTTTTTAACAGTCCCAAAAGAGTCTCCACAAACATTTGCTAGTCAAAGTGATGTACTGATTCTATAGTCTCCTGGTCCAGTCTTACTAAAGCTACTGATACCCTTTATTTCCCTGAGGTATACTATCACCTTCAGACAAGCTCCAGGCTAACAAATGAAAGCAGAAACATTTTTAACAGGGACTAATAACCAAAAAAATGCTTGAGTGTTAAGTCAATTGTAAAATGAAAAGAAGTAGATGGAGCTCAGTGATTTATCTAAGTACGTTTTAATTATCTTACAATGAAGCAAGCCTCGGTTTTGAGTGATGCGCTTTGGCAAAGAACATATATCCTGAGGTAATTCAAAGCACTGGACTAATTTCAAGAGACTGGGGTTTACTTTTCTTCCTTGCCTCACTCTCTTGTCCTGAAGTAGCGACTTGTACTGGAGTACAGTTCCACCAGTGGCAGCAGCTATTCGATACCAAATTGCCATAGTCAATTGGCAGCACAGTGGCGCAGTGGTTAGCACCGCAGCCTCACAGCTCCAGCGACCTGGGTTCAATTCTGGGTCCTGCCTGTGTGGAGTTTGCAAGTTCTCCCTGTGGCTGCGTGGGTTTCCTCCGGGTGCTCTGGTTTCCTCCCACAGCCAAAAGACTTGCAGGTTGATAGATGAATTGGCCATTATAAATTGCCACTAGTATAGGTAGGTGGTAGGGGAATATAGGGAAAGGTGAGGATGTGGTAGGAATATGGGATTAGTGTAGGATTAGTAGAAATGGGTGGTTAATGGTCGGCACAGACTTGGTGTGCCGAAGGGCCTGTTTCAGTGCTGTATCTCTAAATCTAAAATCTAAATACAGGAACATGGGCAGTGGCTGGCAAGATCTCAAAGTTGAAATTAGTTCTGTGCTCACCTACCACCCGCACGCATGCCTTCCAGCAGGAATGGCTGGGTAATGATCAGGTACAGTAGCCCTGACCCACTTTTTTTTCTCTTCCTTGACCTCGAAACACCAAGACCAATTATATTGCCCTGTTGCCACCCTGGATACCATCACTTAAATCCACACAGACCAGCAATTGAACTTGGCATCCTCTTGATCTGAATTGTTCAGTGCCATTCCATGAGGCACATTTACCCATTCAGTGTTCATGAAGGTGCTGTGAATTGTATTCCTATTGAAAATTTGACAATGTTAAAGGAATCCATCTGAATGTGATACTTGATTTGCTTTGAAAGAGAAGGAATGAACAATTCCAAGGACCAAAGTCAGAAATCTGGGAATGTTGATTCCACGAAGTGGGGTCAAATCTGCATTTGATTCTGGAAAGCAATGTGTTTAAAAACACATCTTGGTGCTGCCTGCTTGTGTTGAGAGACAGGTTTCTTTGTTCCTATGGCCAAGTGTACATATTTGCAGTCTGTGGTAACATTTTAAAGCACTGTGCATAATTGCTGTAATTAAGAGACAATTAACCATAACATTCTACTGTTTAAATCCCTTGTCTAACTTAATAAATGCTCTTTTATAGCATCAGTAACACTCACCATAGAACCCTTCACATGTTGGCTTTCTCAAAGTCTTTGAGAAATAAGTGCAAAAAGTGACCATGTGATGTTAAAATCAGCACCTTAATTACAGTGCAATTCTAAGCCCAAATAATCTCCTCACTGAACTTTGGGTTTGCCACCATCCTGTATTGCTATGTCAAATAGAATTCTTGTTAATGTATCTAATATTTAGTCTATTCGTTAGAGTAAAAGTGCACACCAAATACAATGTGATGGACAAGGGTCACAGAAATCATTAAGGCAGTTAATCTATTGGTGATAGTTAACCTTTAAGGAAAAATGGAACACTTTCTGACAAAAAGAGATAGCAAAGACAGTTGCACGCATAGCTTGATAGGTTGATGCTTTTGAATGTGACCCTTTGTCAGAGCTGCTGAACTGTTCCGATAATCAGGCAGACTTCAAACATTGACCTTATTTTTCTCTCAGCTTGCTGTGACTTTCCAACATTTTCTGTTTTATCGCAGATTTTCAACATTCACGGTTTTATCTTTTAATCACGATGGTGAAGCAGTCAAATACTGTGATTTTTCAGGTTTTGCAAATTCTATCTTATACTGCTATTCAGTTGTTGAAAATTAAATAAATTCACAGCATGAGATGTTGTGCTTTAAGAACTGATTCATTCACAGATCTGTGGCATTTCTCCGAAAGAAAGAACACATTATAATGTCAGGATTTGTGGAATCTTTTCCAGAAGCAACAGTCATTGCATCTAGTGATTACTGTCTATTTCTGGTACACCGATCTGTGACAGTATAGAGATGGTGGGATTGGATGGGTGTTTCGTCTGCATCGGGTATAATTACACATCTGTGTCATGTCAGCAGATCCAGATGTCTGTGGTAAGTCGCTTCTGCAAATGTAACTGTGCTTGTTATAACTTAATTAAAAGTTTAATCCCTCCTATTGAAGGGTCAGAATTTAGATTTATGACATAATTTTTCTCCCACTTCAGAGAATGCTGTATTGATGAGTTCCTGTTCCATACTGGCATTCAAAGTTTAAGCTTGGGTCAGCATAGCCTTTTCTGTCATAGATACAAGATAAAGTTCCAAAGCCAAGTTTTAATGTAGTTTGACATGCAAATGCCTAAATTCTTTTAAGTGGAAGGCCATTTAACACTTTGTTCCTATTTAAAATATATAATTTTAATAAAGAAAATTAATGGATGACTGGGTCAGCTTGTTGGCTGCAAGCTGAATCATGTGGAAATCTTAAACGGGTGGATTTTTCACCCGCTTTTAACTTGATAGAGGGCAACGTACAGAAAACAGTTCTTTTAATCAGTAGCCAAAATGTAATTAAATGATTTAATAAAAGCAAAAGTAAAAATATAAAACCACAAGCAAAACTTCACACTGCACTAGGTGTCATGCCTGCTGCAGTGTTAACTTGCCCACATGTAATATTTTGGGAGCAAGAATATCACAAGTACACTGTCTGCCTCAGCCATCTGCTGCTGAAACCCTTATCTTTTCTTTTGTTACCTCCAGACTCGACTATTCCAATGCTTTCCTGGCCAGCCTCAAATTTTTCAACCTCCTTAAATTTGAGCTCATCCAAAACTCTGCTGCCTGAATCATAAATCACACCAAGTCTCGTTTATCTATAACCCCTGTGCTCACTGACTTACATTGGCTTCCAGTCCACCAATGCCTCAATTTAAAAATTGATCCTCATGCTCCAATCCCTCCATGTCCTTATCCCTCCCTACTTCTGTAACCTTCTCCAGCCCTACAACCCTCTGAGAACTCTGCATTCCTGCAACCCTGCTCTCTGGTGCATCCTCCACTTTCTTCACTCTACCATTGGCAGTTATGCCTTCAACTGTTTAGGACTGAAGTTTTGGAATTCGCTCCCCAAACTTCTTTGCCACTCCACCTTTTACTCCTTCTTTAAGACGCAGCTTACAACCTACATCTTTGGCCAAGCATTTGCTAACGTGCCCTAATATCTGCTTCTTTGGCTCAGTGTCCATTTATGTCTGACTATGCCCTGTGAATCGTCTTGGGACATTTTACTACATTTGGGCGGCACAGTGGCGCAGTGGTTAGCGCCGCAGCCTCACAGCTCCAGGGACCCGGGTTCGATTCCGGGTACTGCCTGTGTGGAGTTTGCAAGTTCTCCCTGTGTCTGCGTGGGTTTTCTCCGGGTGCTCCGGTTTCCTCCCACAAGCCAAAAGACTTGCAGGTTGGTAGGTAAATTGGCCATTATAAATTGTCACTAGTATAGGTAGGTGGTAGGGAAATATAGGGACAGGTGGGGATGTTTGGTAGGAATATGGTATTAGTGTAGGATTAGTATAAATGGGTGGTTGATGGTCGGCACAGACTCGGTGGGCCGAAGGGCCTGTTTCAGTGCTGTATCTCTAATCTAAAAAAATCTAATCATTAAAGGCGCTATATAAATACAAATTATTGCTGATTTACTGAATGAAAAGTGAAGTTAAAGTAACCATATAAGAATCTCAGACAACCTGGCTCAAACCACTCACTCACAGTTCATTGGTGCTTTTTAAAAAGGCAGCACTGCACTTGGTAACCTCAACCATATACTGCAGTCTGACACCCAACACTGTGGCTTTAATGTTGATTTTTCAGAGCAGTCTGTACCCTGCCTATTCAGAGTTCAATCAACTTGAAAGGTGATTCTGTTCCTTTGAATATAAGGTTTCTGAAATTCTGGCAGCCTGTGAGGGTGGTTTTACAGCACAATATCTATGGGATGGGGAGGTGTGGCATTGGGATGGAACCCTGACCTGGCATAGTGCTATTGCCAGTCAGTCCCATTGAAAGTCCCAAGCCCTTTTGGGGCAGGCCTATACTACACCTGTCTATAATACACCTGCCCCAAAATGGGTGGCCATGTTATTGTCTAGTAAATAGAAATGTCATGTAAAATATTTCCCTCATTTATGCCTTTAGTAACACTGGATGCCAGGAAGCCTATGAATTCCTAACATCAGGTCTGGGTTTGTGAGGGGTGTTTCTGCAGTCAACAGCCAGTTTTGGGAATGCAGCACATCTCTCCCTCATGGACATGGGCATGATTTGAGCTGCACATGCCCATTATTTGCTAGGATCAGAAAATCAGGCCCTTCTGTGCTCTGTGATAATCAATTTCACTTTAGCATTAGATATATGGTACATAACCCTGGAGATTTCCATCAGTTTTCATTCCCAACACCTGTATTTGACCATCACTTTAGGGTGATTTTGTGATAAAGATCAATCCTTGCTTTATCACATGTTTCTTGAACAACGTTGGGTCTTAGCGCTATAAGACTGAAGATGTGTGCTTGTCATTAATCTGTTTGCCAAACTAGAAACTGAAGATCACAGTGCACCATATTTCGATGCTAACTCAAATCTACAAAGTTCTATGTCCTTTTCCCATTTTCATACTCAACATTTTATATACCATTCAATACCATCTTATGCTGGGCTGCTGCCAAATGTCAAATAAATAAGCAGCATAATGTTCAAATTAAGTACAGCTCATTTATTTTATCCACTATGTGAATTATATGACAACTAACCAACTACTGATTCCCTTTTGAAAGGACTAAGTATGCAGGCGGCTGTATGATTACACTGACAGACTGCTGGGATTCTGATGGTCCTGGACTCCTTTGGCTGTCTGTTGTGAGGGAGCTGCATGTTACCAAGACTGACTGATGCTGCTGGCTTCCTGCTGCCACCTGCCATGCCTAACGTACCTGAAGCTTATAATGGGCCAGACGTCTGTCCTATGAAGTGTTTCCAGTGCCTAGACTGTAAAACTGTCTTTGCATGCACTATGATATGCCATTCTTAAGCAATTTTGCTCAATCAATACTGGGGACTCCCCACTGCTTTTTTAGCTTTAAATGCCTTCAAATTTCAGTTCAGAGTTGATTAACTCTTGTACAGCAGGACAACCAAAGTTAACATTTTAGTTCATGTAGTAAAAATTGTCATAGAGTCATAGCGAGATACAGCACTGAAAGAGGCCGAAGAGTCTGTGCTGACCAACAACCACCCATTTATACTAATCCTACATTAATCCCATATTCCCACCTTCCCTCATTTCTCCTACCACCTACCTACACTAGGGGCAATTTACAATGGCCAATTTACCGATCAACCTGCATGTCTTTGGCTGTGGGAGGAAACCGGAGCACCCAGCAGAAACCCACGCAGTCACAAGGAGAACTTGCCTTTAGAGAACTCCACACAGGCAGTACCCAGAACCTAACCCGAGTTGCTGCAGCTATGAGGCTGTGGTGCTAACCGCTGTGCCACTGTGCTGCCCCAATTGTGAACTATGAAGGTTTCTTTGTAACCCTTAATTTACTCCTCAATGGAAAACTCCAATCTGTTGCAAACCTCCCAACAGAAATAGTGCCCCCATAGCATTGGTTGCTGCTGTCATGCTCAGAAGGAGCCGTGATGAAATAAACAATGAACTGGGGCAATTATGACAATAAAGTGTCAACTGTTAAACTGAACCGTAAGAAAACAAGCACATTGGTACCACTGAAAAAATGGAGTAGTGGTCGTATGACCCCTCCTGTACTGGCAATCAACAGCCTGTCTGCAAAGACAAAACTCATTAACTGCATCTGTATTAGCTCTGGGGAAAATCCATTTAAATTGAAAGGAGCCCATTACATGTTAAGGACTCATACTTACAGGAATGGGACTAACAAAGGTTCTGTAAGACTGACTGACTCCACAGCCCAAACCCAGATGAATGAGTGTGAAGTAGCACCATTGTAACAGAATGGTCCCCACCCAGATGCCAAGATAACAATGGTTTCCATAACCTGGACCATTGTGTGGTCACACCAGGGGAGAGGGCTCCATGACAGCTGACAGAGACTCAAATGTGATGGATTTTTATCTTAAAAGGTAGCCCTCTTGAGAGAGAAGATCAGGAAAAGACCACAGAAAGCCATTTCCAGCCAAAGGCTACGAGATCGGTCCGGCACAAGGAAGAAGCTCTGCTGCTGATGCTATATTTCAGCTTGCTGCAGCAGAGAACTTAAAAGTGATCACTGCCTCCAGATTGAAGTTTTAACCACCAGAAATCTATAACACCTCAGCAAGTTCACAACTACAAACACCCAGGCCTACAGTTTTGAAAAGACTTTCCACCCAAGAAGATCAAGAGATTTCAGTGAACCACAAACTCTTACATGACTGTTGACTTTAATTGCATTCTACCCCTTTTTCTCACTCTGTCTATTCTTATGTATGCGTGTGTATGTGAATATGTGAGTGGGTGAAGGTTGAGAACAATTGGGTTTTGCTGCCTAAATAAAAATGTAACCTTTTTTTTGGAACCTACGAGAAAACCTATTGTTTGTCTGTTTATTTGACCCTAAAACACCAGAGACTAACACACCATTTTTAACAAAACACTATTGTGGTCAGTTGCAAGGTGAGAAGTGGAAGTTACCCACACCACTTAATCACCTGTCCATAATACTACTGTGTGTCTGTGCTGTTTGTTAGCAGTTTATAAATCTCAATTTGTCATAGCAGATCAATAAAGCAGATCATTAAATTACTAGTGCCATGAAAAAATACTGCACCAAGAGCAACAGAGGCCTTAGTTCCTCAATGTTATGTACACAATTGTGATGAATCCCCATCTACAAACAACAGTTTGAAATATGAGTATTGCTGAAAATAGAGACATTTTGTTGAAGCTTGTCATCTTGCACTCATCAGGACAATTCGTAAGAATACCAATGGAAGGGAAAGCAACAAATTTATACTGTATGAGAAGAGACTGCTGATTGGTTGGCAAGTGGACCCTGATTGGTAGCACTCTCTTCTCATATAATATAAATTTGTTGCTTTCCCTTACATTGGCATTCTTGTGAATTGTCCCAACGAGTGCAAGACGAAAAGCTTCAACAAAATGCCTCTAATTTCAGCAAAACTCAGGTTCTGTACTACCAAATGACTAGCTTGAAATACCCTGATTTAAATGCATTATTATTCTAATAGTAATATTGCTTGAACAAATGATTCAAATGCAATGTTGTATGTCAGCAGGTTCACTGTGTAATTTGGGAGATGTACACTGCTCATCCTCAGTGAAGAGCTCCTCCACCAGCTGTATTATCTGCATGTCTACTTCCTGGCTGTTCACCCTCGTGCACTGATTGCTGCTCCAAAATATGGGAACAAACCAGTCCCGTGAAAACAGCTAAATTACTGTGTATTCCAGCATCTCGTTAGTAACAGGAGTCTGCTGGTGATAGAGCATCAGATCACCAACATAACCTCTTCCTCCAGTGCTTTGGCAGACCCTACGCAATGGTGCTGTGGTTAGCACAGCAGCTTCACAGCTCCAGCAACCTGGGTTTGGTTCTGGGTACTGCCTGTGTGGAGTTTGCAAGTTCTCCCTGTCACTGGGTGCTCCGGTTTCCTCCCACAGCCAAAGACTTGCAGGTTGATAGGTAAATTGGCCATTGTAAATTGCCTCTCGTGTCAGTAGGTGGTGAGGATGTGATAGGGAATATGGGATTAATGTAGGATTAGTATAAATGGGTGGTTGATGGTTGGCACAGACTTGGTGGGCCAAAGGGCCTGTTTCGGTGCTGTATCTCTCTGTGTAAAAAAAATTACTTTGTTGAAGGTCAACCTGTTTTTGAATAAAACCCCAATATAAAACACTGGGAAATCAGTGCTCATTGTGTGTGGGGTCCACTATAATGTGAAAACTGCAGGAAGGTTTTCCTTCAGTGAACAGTTGCACGGCTTAAGAACAAAAGAAGATAAGAAATGGGAGCAGGAATAGGTCAGACAGCCCCTAAAGCCTGTTCCGCCATTCAATAAGATCATGGCTGATCTTGGACCTCAATTCCAATTTCCTGCCCAATCCCCAATTCCCCTAGAGTCCAAGAATCTATCTATCTCAATGATTGAGCATCCACATCTCTCTGCTTTCTCGCTGGAATGGGGAGGAAAAGCTGATCGCACCTTCTTACCCACAGATGTACACATTCTGTCAGCAGCTCCTGGTGTGGAGTTACCAGTAATATGGAGGATTCAACAGTCCAGACAGCTTCACCTGGTGAAGTGTGGTAACAGGTTGCAGCAGTTGGGTTGGAGGTGTGTCTAGGTTTCCCTTTAGTGATGATGCAGCTTTTGTTTACACTTTTAAATAAGTCACAAATTAAATGGAGCAAAAACATATTTTTTGAAATACTAATCCTTGATTTGTGAGCCAATAACTATTAACATGCACCTGGGCAGCTGCTGTGGCCCTGAAGTCATCGCAATATTTTAAGAGGGGAAGTAAAACTCGGACTACCCACATTCTGAAGACAAGATTGAATAAGACCAAAAAAAACAAGCTTGTTGGTAAACAGAATTGAGTCATTATTACGCTCATTCTGGATTAGGTGCAACTTTTATCCACTGCAGGATAACGACAACTATGGTTCTCAACTTGAGCTGCCCCAGTAAACACAGTATGGGCACAGGGTAGAAGTGCATTGACGCTGCATTTAAATCAGGAACAAATGTGGCTTCTGTTGAATCCAGTACCACTGCCTTTACTGCCCAACCAGATGAATATAGATTTGACCACCATGTTGTTGTCTACTACTCAAACACGCCTGCCAATGTTGGACCAGATTAAGTCATTGGGGTCCTTTGGTGAAGTACCTCATGGCAGTTCAGTGTTATATCTCAAGGAGGGAAGGAACTGAAATAGCTCATTAATTATGCATTGACATTCACAGATAAGGTGACCTTTCCGAATATAAAATAAGCTACACAAGGGTGAAAGGCATTTACCTGGGTCCACAGCTTTTTCAGGCATCAGAAATGCATTCTCCTTCACTGTCCCTACTGGTGCTGCTACTCCTGAATGGCATAAATTCATCTAATAAAGAAGTTGGACAATCCCTACAATAGACTACACACCAACCAGGATGGTGTACAAAGGTTGCCACCTCCTCACTATTGCACCTAATTCCATTCCTCGCAAAATACCACCCTTAGTCCATAGATTTAGAATTTACAGCAGAAAAACAGGCCATTTGGCCCAACATTTCCGAGCTGATGTTTATATTGTACAGAAGCCTCCTCCCACCTGCTTCAACTCATTTTATCAACATATCCACTTATTCCTTCCTCCCTCATGTGGTTATCTAGCTTCCATTTGGATGCATCAATGCTATTCGCTTCACCTACTCCTTGTAGTAGCAAGTTCCACATTTTAATTACTCCCAGGATAAATAAATCTCTCCCAAGTTCCCAAATCTGGGCAACTCATGGTAGCCCTGAGGGAGTGCTTCAAGTCATAGCACAATAAGGACATAATTGGATAGTCACTACATTAACACAATATCTTTAGTAAGCCTCTTGAGGCCCTCACAGCCAAGTGTCAACTTAATGAGGGTAACCTTTCCTGGTACCTGCAAATCAGAACATTTGCCATCCAATTACACCAACTTGGATACAGAAGCTGTTCACAACAAAGAAGGGCTTGCTATTCTAGCCACAAAAAACATGGCAAAATTAATTTCATGGAAATAAGTCAACTTCAACAAAATGAGCATGAGGAAGAGATTCCCAAAGAATGCTAATTGATGGTAAATTAAAATAAAGCTATTGCCATATCTCTTCCTGCTTGTATATCTGGAACCCTAAAGTGCTGGGGGAATATCTCAGGGACGGTGGTGAGGAAGGTATTATCCTGCACCTCTGAATGATCCCAAAATCCCAACCTTACTGGCCCAGTGGGCTACAGAAAATGTAATGACTCGGCGCCACATTGAGCAAGTCTCAGAGTCCCCCATTATCATCTCCATATACCCCAACATAGGCACATGTCTAGGCCTGATCCTAACTGGAAGCCATCTATCTACCTATCTGCCTATCTGCCTGTTAGGCAGTTCATGAGATCAGACCAGAGTGACCCACTATAGAGTTTTCACTTATTTTCATGGAAAGCGTCTCAGTGGCTGAGCCAAGGTCAGGCCCTCATTATATAGGAATTGGAGGGTGATGTGTAAACCTGCATTCCATCATTTTGTGGCACTGCAACAGGGTGCCTTTATTTAGCAACATTTCTCGCTGTCCACTCTGTTCCATTTAGTATTTCTTCCCCTCTTCTTTCCTGAAGGTATTGACTCCTGTACTGGCCATTATTTATGAGTGTCAGCAGGCTGTTTGACTATGGAGGCATCACAATCAAATCCATTGTTGTCCTCAGCCAATGTCCATACATGAATACATCCAGCAGGGTTCTCTGGATAGCAACCTGGAGTGGGCACCATGGTTGCCCTCCCCACCCCACTCCTCCATAGCTCATAATCCAGCCAATTGTGATGCCCCAAGTGCCACCTCAGCTGAAATGGGCCAACAGCAGAGCCTGGTGCCAGCTTTTATTTGTATGACTGAATCAGTGCACAGCAGAAATATTTCTCAATCTGGATTTTAGAGCAGTCATATTTTAGAGTGTGGAAGATGTAACGTGCAGTATAAATAAAGTCCAATATATTAGTCACAAGGTCATCAACCTGAAACGTTAATTCTGTTTTTCTCTCCACAGGCACTGCCTGACCTGCTGAGTATTTCCAGCATTTTATGTTTTTATTTCAGATTTCCAGCATCCACAGTATTTTGCTTTTGTGTTGTTCCAATATCTTACTTTTCACACATCAGCTTTCAAATCACTTTGAATCCATAATTATTAACTTGTGGTTAGCTAGAGTTTTTTTTTGGAAAATCAATATACATTAACCTTTATAATAATTTTAATGCCTTAACAGGGTGCATTTAGACACCAGCTTTACAGTCACTTCCTTTGACAGGGGCTGAGATTGTGATCTCAGAGCAATCGCACCGAAGCTGCTAAAGTGAAGCTCCCAGCATAACCGAACTGTTATCCGACACTATAACATAAATGTGGCCTTCAGCAGTTTGGGTTCAACAGTGCAGAATGAGGGTATGCCTGAGACTTTCACAGCAACGTAAGTTGTTTCATGTTTTTTTATTCATGAAATTTTCAATTGAACGTCCCTCTTAGGAATAATGTATGAAAGGCTTTTCACTGTTCTTAAACATTACAAACTACATGCATCACGCAATCTGAGTTTCTTGTTGTCATCACGCATACATACTAAGTTATCAATGAGCTTCAGCCCACTTTTGAAGCTGGGGAAGTAAGTTTGGGTTTGGAAGTGTTAGTGTAAGTCAGCTCTCCAGTGAACACAAGAGTGATTTTCTTTTAGTTTGTTTGGTGAAGTATAAATGTACCGTAAGTTGTGTATTTATTCTTAATTATTCTTAGTTATTCTCATTTCATCTAAAAGATTCTGGCTTCAAAGAAAGAAAGATTGTATGCTAATAAATATCACTTTCTCCACTGCTCATATTCCAGTGAACACTGAACTCCATGTAAAGGTTAGGTATTAAGGGTGAAAATTACATTTCAAGCTTGATTTCATATGTCAGATCAAAGTAATCATAATTTACCTCACAGGGTCACAAGAATCCTGAATAGTTCAGACTTGCCTTTGTTCCTGGATTTTTCTTCAGTGAATGATTTTCATAATATTAAACAAAAGAATGTTGCCAGTTTTTAAAAAGAGTAAAAGGAATGTCTTTTTGTACTGTCTTGCTCATCAGCTTTCGTCCCCCTCTTTTCTTCTCCAAATACACTGATGTCCTGCTAATGTTATGGCCCCACGGATACCAGTCACTTCTGGTAGCCTGTTCAAGTGCCCATATTTCAAGTATGAAATTTAACAGTGAGAACTGACCCACTATAAAGCCCGGAGGCCATCACAACCAGTCCTATTCCTGCCTAAAGTACAACCTTGTATGCTTCCAGCAAGGACCACTGGATACCAATTAGGAATGGGAACCTTAGCTAATTAAATTTGGTTCTTTCTCAGTCTGTATGACGTAGCCATTTGCTGTGGGTGTAGTCATTGTCCAAAGCTGCACATGGTGCCCACCGTGAAATATTTAAATGGAGATCGATCCTAGAGATGGGGTCCACCAGTGATGGAGCATTGGGAAAGCATATTAGTGGGTTTTAATATCTGCCTCTACTGTAATCTCCTCCCCAGTGGACTGGCAAGGTGCTGCTCCTAAATTACACTGGATCCACAGGGCAGATACCTTGGTAGCACTAATACTGATATGGGCACCCGTCCCTAATATTTAGACGTGATTTGGGATGGGGTCAAGCTGGGGTCAGGCTGGCGGACAGATGTCCATCCCAGCCGCACTCCATTGTGCTGCCAGAATTTCTAAACCCAGAATATTTGCCAAGTGACCCACCATTTTACACTTCAACAATTTAAATATTTATAACCTTCCAAAGCTCTTCTAATAAGAACCTTTCAGCCTTCAGAGGACTGTTGGCTGAGTCACATGTCATCTTGTGAAGTCTCAACTCCAAAACGATCTTTTGTCACGTTGAACTGTGATGGAAGGTCCATTTAATGGGCTGGCAATGTTGAGGGGGAGGGCTAAGAGAATAAATTTCATTGCTCTAACAGCAATAGTCATAGGTGCTGAGTGTAAGCATTAATATTTTTAGTTCATTTTGTTCCCAAAGAGAGAATTTGTCCCCTTTCCCCCAATTCTGGCTTGATTAGTGCCAATGCATGCTTCTATGAATCTCCAGAGATTAGTGAAATTATAAAAGTTATTTATTTTATGGCGTGCAAGAAAGATTTAATTTTAGAACCAAACACAATGGTTAAAATGTACAGGTATAGGAAATTAGCCTTCCTGCTTCTTCTCAGGCTGTGAATCAACGCAGAATGAACATTGTGTGAATTCTTTTGTTATACTGTTTTTGCTGACGTAGCACTCTGTATAGAGACATTAAGATGTCTGCCAGAAAGTAATGAATGTGAATGTGAAGGTTACCCTCTAATTGGAACATGCACATGGCTTAATCTGTCTTATCTAAAGGTGTAACATTCCTTGTGCAGACATATCATAATGCTGACATTAGCAGCTAGAAAGATGTTGATTTCATGTATACCTATTTCCCTGAATTCATTTCTTCTTGGATCCTAGAGCAAATTTCATCCCGTACATAAGATATTTTCAGGATCAGGGCGAGGCCATTAGGCTCTTATTGACATATTTAAAGAAAATATATGGGAAGGAAGCGTATAAGTGATTTTAAACACTAATTTATAGTGCTTACGACTGGGTGAGATGACTGCTGTCCCAAGATATCAGACAAGGAAACATCTTTCCCCACTTCCGTCGTGTCGAGCCACATCCTTCAAAGCATCCTTCTCCCCCAACAAATTCCGTAAAAACATATAATTATGTCTACCTAAGGACCCAGCAAAAAGAAACCTGGATATGCCATCAAAAATGTTCAACTGATGAAATTGACGTTTGGATAGAGTAATGGATATGAGAACTAATTGGATGGGCTCCGTGGGGGTGGGGCAGGAGCAGCGGGGGTGTCGGGGGATGCGGTTTAAAGTCATTCTGGATGGATGAGCTAAGTTGCCCTCCTCATTTGTAATTACCTTATGGTCTTGTGATCTGGGAAAAGAAGAGAAATAGTCTAAAACCTGAAACTACAGGTCTCAACAAATGAGCAGCAACTTACTGATTCATCATTCTCTGCTCGGCTTCTTGAGGCTTGTGGGCACAGTATTATCTTATCCATACAAGCACTGAGCAATACTGAATCAGCACACATCTGGATTGCTGTTAACAATAATGTGAAGCAGCATGTTTCAGAGATGGAGCATTTTCTCTGACACTCTGGACTATGGGTATATACCACTGCCATTGTGACATGACTGCCTCACCACAGTCTGAGCCCACCTACTACATTGTTCCTTTCTTGTAAGCCCACTCTCAGCAGCAGCTCTCATTTGAACTAGATGAGGGTTTCCTCTTTAGATTTCAACTTTATATTAGTTTTTCACATGTACAATAGCAATGTCACCTTGACTAAAAGAGTTACATGAAATAGACCTACAGTGGTATGTACCTAATAGGCATACAGAAGATATTGTAACTCTGATGTGTCAATCAGATTTACAACTTGGTGTACATTTGTGTACTTCAGAATAGGCCTTGCAGTTACCTGACAACTTCTGGATCAGCTACCTGAATTTGACTGAAGACCAGCTTTGACTAACCGGCTCTCAAAGATCACAGGTATGCTTCTCCGTGGGTAATTTGCCTGGAGAATTTGAATGTAATTTTATATTCTTTGTTCTGGATATAGTACCAATTTAACACACTTCATAACAACAGATGAGAAACAGCCTTTACAGTTGTAATAAATTATCTCTTTTGGCCCAACAGCACAGAGCAGATCCAGAAAATCCACAGGTGGCAGAGTTGGGCACTGTTGCTGTAGGAGGGGGACCACGAGGCCGGCTTCATCTCGAGGTGCCCTATTAAAGAGGTTTCTACTTTTTTGAAATAAACTGTGGCCACAGCTGCCAGGCTACCCCTGCAGAGCTGTGGCCCATTGATCCATGTGCCTCCGGGGTAGGGGGAGCTAAAAGTGGCCTCGCAGGCCTCCCGGCCAGCCGCTGGCGAGCTGCGTCCAGGCACCCGCTGCACTTTGGCCTCGGCGGAGCAGCCCGTCCGCCATCAGGAAGATCCTGGTGGCATCTCCACCCAGTCTTCCCTAAATGGGCCCCTAAATATTTAGGTTGGCTACCAGGCAGGTAGGCATTGCCAGTTTCACCCCACCTCTAGCAAGAGGCACGAACACGTCCGCCCACCAACCCGACACCCCATTTCAAAATTTCCACCCAGTCTCGCCTTCAAGCCCACTTCTGTGGGACCAGGAAGATTCTGCCCACTGTGTTTAAAGTTTCTAGTACTGGCAAAAATATTGTATTCATGTACTCTGGCATGCCATAGCTTAACTGCGAAAAGACAAGGGAAAATTTGTATTGAAAAATACACTGTTCTGTGCATTTTAACTAGCAACATAGTTTTAGGGCATTAAACATTGTTTACCTGAATGTTAAGTATCTTGCATACAAAAATCACAAATATAGATGAGAGAGAATTGCATCTGAACTCAGCCACCAAGAATAAGAAAAAACTTTCAAATCTGATGAATCTTTTCTATAATATTTATACGGAAAGTCCTCATCAGGGAACTCCTCTTTGCTGATGATGCTGCATTAACATCTCACACTGAAGAGTGTCTGCAGAGACCCATCGACAGGTTTGTGGCTGCCTGCAACGAATTTGGCCTAACCATCAGCCTCAAGAAAACGTACATCATGGGACAGGACATCAGAAATGCCCCATCCATCAATATTGGCGACCACACTCTGGAATTGGTTTAAGAGTTCACCTACCTAGGCTCAACTATCACCAATAACCTGTCTCTCGATGCAGAATTAAACAAGCGCATGGGAAAGGCTTCCTCTGCTATATCCAGACTGGCCAAGAGAGTGTGGGAAAATGGCGCACTGACACAGAACACAAAAGTCCGAGTGTATCAAGCCTGTGTCCTCAGTACCTTGCTCTACGGCAGCGAGGCCTGGACAAAGTACGTCAGCCAAGAGCGACGTCTCAATTCATTCCATCTTCGCTGCCTCCGGAGAATCCTTGGCATCAGGTGGCAGGACTGTATCTCCAACATAGAAGTCCTCGAGGCGGCCAACATCCCCAGCATATACACCCTACTAAGCCAGCGGCGCCTGAGTTGGCTTGGCCATGTGAGCCGCATGGAAGATGGCAGGATCCCCAAGGACACATTGTACAGCGAGTTCGTCACTGGTACCAGACCCACCGGCCGTCCATGTCTCCACTTTAAAGACATCTGCAAACGCGACATGAAGTCCTGTGACATTGATCACAAGTCGTGGGAGTCAGTTGCCAGCGATCGCCAGAGCTGGCGGGCAACCATAAAGGTGGGGCTAAAGTGTGGCGAGTCGAAGAGACTTAGCAGTTGGCAGGAAAAAAGACAGAAGCGCAAGGAGAGAGCCAACTGTGTAACAACCCCGACAACCAATTTATTTGCAGCACCTGTGGAAGAGTCTGTCACTCTAGAATTGGCCTTTATAGCCACTTCAGGCGCTGCTCCACAAACCACTGACCACCTCCAGGCGCTTACCCATTGTCTCTCGAGACAAGGAGGCCAAAGAAAGAAGAAACTTTTATAAGATATTCTGCAAGTTGTTGCCTGGATTAATTATATTAAGGTACTCAAGCAAATTTGTCTGATACCTCTAACTTGTTTTGATTGTTACCATTTCCTACGAAGATGGTAATATTTCTTCACACTCATTCTCATTTCTCACCTTGACACTTGTCTTCAAAACTGGCATCTTGTTGTACATGACCTTCTGGTGTGAGTTGGCATTCCATGGCTTTGTCACACTCTGGGCTTTGGTGCCTTGTTTTTCTACTTCAAAAAGGACATTTAACCATGTCTTCACATTGTTTATAATGATTTGCAGGCCTTGATTCATAAATCATCCTTTACATCTTCTGAGATCTCTATTTATCACAGGAATTATTCACTCCATAGCTGTACTGGACAATTGTGTTTTATTAAAATAATCAGTTGTCGCTCTTTATAGATAGCTCAGCATCATTCTTTCAAGGTCTTTCTGATTGGATGCTCAGCTTTGTAGCTCTTTAACATTTTTAATCTCCTAGAAGTGCACCATGATTGATGTTCCTGTGAATGCATTTTTTTTTAAAATAGACAACATTTAAATTTAATTCCCACTTGAATCTATTTTACTCCAAGAGATGCTGAAGTGAAGGGTGTCTGTTCTTGGAACAGAAGGGCACCCACTCTAGACAGTAGTGTTACAACCAGGTGAGAAAGGTGTCTAGGGAGTCTCTCAGCTTCACCTGGTCTTACCGTAACAGGGTTTAATTTTAAACACACCGTGTTTTTAGCTCCCCCTTGGTGAATCCTTGTTCACTGCTTTCCAATTATAAGGTAAAGAAACCAGCACTAAAAGGTTTTCTTAGCTTTAAAGAAGAAAGATTGAAATTTATTAAACTTAAACTCTAATTCAGTTGACACCTACGGATACATGATGTGCCCATGCCAGCATGCATATGCGATACACACATGCAAATAGAGACAGAGAAGAGCAGAAGAAAAAAATAAAGTGAAAAGTTTGAGGCAATATCTGAAGAGTTTTTGTTACGGTTCTTTGAGCTCACTGTTGAGTCCTTGATTGTAGGTAGTTCTTGCTTTTTGTTGGGGCCCAGTATTCTACTTAAACCTTGTTTGCTGTAGGAGACTTTTCTCTCTTGGGGTTCATGTGTCTTCAGTAGATTCAGAGACTTGTGAGAAAGAGATGGGAGCAGACAGGAGAGATCTTCTCAGTCCAGGAGAAAACAGACACTGAGTTCAAACTGTACAATTCAGAAAAATCCAGGTTGCCAAGCAGGTTAGTCATGTGACTAACTGGTCTGACCATGTCTTGGATTGTATCACCTTAGCAGTCTCTGGAATGCTCCTCTTACACACAAGGTCCATTGTGGGTTGAATGTGTCAGGGAATGGTCCTTTGCCCATCCAAGCAGTGCCTGTTAATATGCAAATGTATTTTCCAGCCACGGCTGATCTGTTTAACAAGTCCTTCCTTCACTGCAGTAACAGTTTAAAATCAATATTCTTGACAAAATTAATGTGCCTCATTCTTGGCACAGTAGAATGAAAGCAGGCCAGCTAGAAGTAGCAGAAAAAGTGGAATATTATCTGAGTTGTGGCCAGATCCTGAGAGCAGATGATGAAGAAATTTCCTGGCCTCCAAAAGATTGCCCAGGTCACTGTGCTCATGTTTTGTTTCATTCTACAATGTTGCCTTAAAATCACCTTTGCTTGTTTTTAGTGTTGCTTTTTTGAATACCCATGTAAGCATCTTACAAGATGGATTTCTACATTGTTCCAGGCAAAACTGTAAACAAGATTATGCATATCTAACAAGGTGTATTAAATAACTGGTAATAAAGATACAATTCAACAACTGCAACAGTATTTCACTTCCTGCATCTCTCTTCCATCATTGGAACTTTTTGGGTTTTGCCTTATTAGCCCAACTTCCACTTCCCCTTGCCCATGGTGAGAAAATACAGAGCTACAACTTCTCAAAGTTCAGTCCCTCAGGATCATCACACTTTACAATCGATCTCAACAGCACTTCACTGTACTTGGTTCAAACATCACCAAGGAAGAATGCACAGCATTCTGGCAACTGTTTACATACTTTTCAAATGCACAGGCATGTGTGTTGCAGCCATGTTAGTGTGTTTGCCCCGTGGCCTGTGTAATCTGACAGGGAACAAACACCAAGCAGATAACCAACACAAGGTAACATCTTGCTGCATGGTCACAGCCTCACGTTAGGTGACTAATTGTGTGGCAAGGCCCACTTCTAGATGACAGACGTTCTCTTTTCCTTCAGAATGACATTGTCTCATTACAGGTGCATTAGGTGAAATCACCTTGGATAGCAAAGCAGGACTGTACTGTGCACCTCCTTGTATTCTATCCTTCTGCCTCTGGAACCAGCCGATAGAGAGGGGTAGCTAGTGGGATACTCATAGCTTCTGCTTAAACAAAACTCAATTACGATTTCCTCAACTAACAGTCACCTGTCATGATTAATCATTGACTTCACTCCCTGTTTAATGAATGTTGCTCCAAGACTGTATACCTAACTCCAGTGGTGGGCATGAGTCAACATACTGACTTTCCATCTCTTAAACATTTGAGACCAGTCCAAACTCTCAAATTGAATGTTGGGTTTCCCTGACAGTTACAACAATAACAACTTGCATTCATATAGCATCTTTAAAGTAGTAAAACAGCCCAACATTCCACATTAAATAAATTTGAAGAATCCCAAGCCTGTTCCTAATGGCTGTGGATCCGCAGCACCAAACTCTCCATGGTTCAGTAGAAATTGGCACTCAAATTGGTATTCTCATTGAAAGGCTATACAAATTACCTGTACATTAAGCAAAGTAGAAAAATTCACACTGGGAAGTATGAAGTCCTGATCTGAGGCATAACAGAATGCACTCCCATGAGACAGAATAAAGGAAGGTTTATGTTGCTTCTGGCTATTCTATACTTGATCTAGTAGTGCTGGGTACCTGAAAATGAAGTGCATTATTTTCCTAATGCTGCCATCCCTCACCTTGATGAGTACAAAAATGATAACTAAAATACCTTTTGCTCTCCCACTGTTAGGGAAGATTGGATATAACCAAAAATAATAAACTTCCAAATGTGAGTTAACAGTATCCTCTGCTACATTAAAATAGCTTCCTCAAATGAAGAGTTCTGTCTAAAATGCTAATGTGCAGTTCTCATTCTGACGTTGACTACTTTGCTGTTTATCTCCAAAACGTTCTATTTCTGTTCAAATATTTCAATCAATCAGTGAAGGATTAATTGGAGCAAGAAAACAGAAAGACTTAATGTGGCTAATCCATTCAGGCAATGAAATGCAACAGACTTTCCCCAGCCTGACCTACATTTTCATTATCTGGCTTTTCAGTTTCATCAAATTTTTAACTCGAAAGGCTTTAGAGATTATTCTCCTCAATGACAGATGTTAATAGAAAATGAGGAAAAAGGACAGGTGGCAATCCAGAGCCCTCAATCTGTCTAAAGTCCCTAATTTCCTCAATCAACATTTATGACTCTTTACAATATTCAGATTTGCATTCAGAGTTCTGTTTTCCACTGCCATGGAAGAGGTGAAAGAGCTGAACTATTCCAATCTATATCAGTTTACAAACATTGCCATCATTAAGAAATGCTTAGCAACATAGAAAATAGGAGCAGGAGTAGGCCATTCTGCCCTTCATTATGATCATGGCTGATCATCCAACTCAGTAACCTGTTCCCGTTTTCGCCCCATACCCTTTGATCCCTTTCGACCCAAGAGCTATATCTAACTCCTTTTTGAAAACATACAATGTTTTGGCCTCAACTGCCTTCTGTGGTAGCGAATTCCACAGGAGCATCATTCTCTGGGTGAAGAAATTTCTCATCTCAGTCCTGAAAGGTTTACCCAGTATCCTTAGACGATGACCCCTGGTTCTGGACTCCCCCACCATCGGGAACATCCTTCCTGCATCTATCCTGTCAAGTCCTGTTAGAATTTTATAGGTTTCTATGAGATCCCCCTTCACTCTTCTGAACTCCAGCGATTATAATCCTAATCAACTCAATCTCTCCTCATACGTCAGTCCCGCCGTCCCAGGAATCAGTCTGGTAAACCTTCGCTGCACTCCCTCTATAGCAAGAACATCCTTCCTCAGATAAGGAGACCAAAACTGCACAGAATATTCCAGGTGTGGCCTCACCAAGGCCCTGTATACTTGCAGCAAGACATCCCTGCTCCTGTACTCGAATCCTCTCGCTATGAAGGCCAACATACCATTTGCCTTTTTTACCGCCTGTTGCACCTGCATGCTTACCTTCAGCGATTGGTGTACAAGAACACCCAGGTCTCATTACATATTCCCCTCTCTCAGTTTATAGCCATTCAGATAATAATCTGCCTTCCTGTTTTTGCTACCAAAGTGGATAACCTCACATTTATCCACGTTATACTGTATCTGCCATGCATTAGCCCACTCACTCGACTTGTCCAAATCACCCTGAAGCTTTTCTGCATCCTCTTCACAACTCACCCTCCCACCCAGTTTTGTGTCATCTGCAAATTTGGAGATATTACATTTAGCTTTATTATTAAAGACTTATGGATTGCATTACAATGGATGGTATGTAACACTGACTAGAAACTAGCTTGAAGACCCACATTAGAATAATATAGCATGATATGGGATGGAGAGTGGGTGAAAGCAGTCAGGAATAAAGGATGTGTAGTTAATGTCACATACATCGGAAGTGCGATGATACAACATTCACAGACCAACTCTGAAGAATAATGAAAAATAAGACTTTGTCTTTAAAAAAACGAACCTTTTGTGACGGAAATCCGACATGCCAAATGGAAAATATTAGTTTTGTCATATGGAACTTTGCCTGAGACTCTTACTGAAATTGTTACAAATAACTTTTAAAAAGCCGAACAGAGCAGCTAAAGATGGCCACGCATGAATTTGCACATGAAAAGCTAGAGGCAGACTGGAAACAGAGGTGATTACCTAGCCTAGCCAGAACAATAGAGGTGTTCTCTGATTAAATTACCTAGAATGGTTTTGTCAATGTTGATGGTCAAAGGCCATTGACACCCATTGACTCTGAAAGAGCCAGCCCCTCCCATCCCTACCCCACACCAAGTATGTCTGAATAGCCTTGAATTTCATAGAACCTCCCAGAAGGTGCTGTTTCAAACAAAGAGGTGGTCACATGACATGACAGACTGTGGTGCTCTGGGAGTTTGTGAATTGTACCTCAGAAAGCAGACAGTAACTGAACTCCAAAGAAGAAACTCTCTTTCCCTCTCCAGAAAAGTCCCAGGGAAGCCTCAGCTGCAGCTGGACCTCAAATATACAGATCCTCACAGTCAGCAACACAGAGGACAGATAAAGCCTCTCTTTGGCCTTCCGCAACCAGAGAAACAAGCCCGAATTTTGCACATGGCCCAGCGAGGACCTCAAGACTTAAATGTCAACTAAGGACACTGGGACTACAATTCCGTATTTAATTCCATTTTTATTAAGGACTCTACTCCAACCTCCCAATTCTGTTTTTTCACTTCTGTATCTATTTATGTGTGTGTGTGCCTCTCGTATGAATGTGAGCGTGGATGCATCACATATTTTAGTAATTTTAACCTGTTTAGAGTGATAAGGTTAATAAACTTACATCTTTCTTATTTAAACTCAAGAAAATCTGTCTGATTGGTTCATTTGCAAGTATATATTAGAATAACAGGAACAAATGCTCACTGAGTTGGTACGTTGCTCACTGTGTTAAAAGGACCCCTGTTGTGGTCAAACCAGAGAAGGAGTGAAAGGGGAGCCTGAGAGCCCTTCCTTACCTGGTCATAACACTTTATTTTAAAAAGTGAACAGTGGTCCAAAATGGTTGCCAAAGAAAAAGGGGATTAGTCTTCACTGTATTCAAACAGTCTGACAAAGACAGAGGACAAATCTTCAAAGCCAAAATTTGTTAATGAAACCCATCTTACACCTATCCTAAAAACATTCCAGAATTGAATATGTTCTTCTAAAACAAAGGAGGTGTGAAGTAGCCATGTCCTGGGCTATTGTGCGATCACCATGGTGGAAAAAAATTGAACGTCTCCTAACAGGAGGTGAGAAGTGACACAGTTTTACTTTAAAAAAAGACAGCCAGAGTGAGAGAGAGAGACAGACAGACAGACTCAGAAAGTGAAGCTACTTGTAACAGCTGGCATTCCAGCAAGCCAGAAAGCACATTTTCTGCTGAAAAATCTACATCTACATTATACAGCAGAGAGAGCTGGATGTGACCCACCATCTTCAACAGAACCTTCAATCAACAGAGAAATCTACAATCATTTCAGGCCTGCAACCATCTAGAACTTGAGTCTCAAGAGAATTCAACAGGTTTATTGTAATCTTTCTCCCCCACTAAAAACCACCTTCCTCTTTCCCTTCTCTATCTGTTTCTTCTTGTGTGTCTATGCAAGCAAATGCGTTGCGACAAATTCAGGATAAGGCACATTCATCAATAAACAATTGACTTTCTGTTTTTAAAACCTACAAGAAAACCTGTCGCTGTCTGGTTATTTGAAAAATAAAACACCAAGGGGCTAAACTCGAATACAAATAGATTTGCTGCAGTCAGGTGGGGAGTTAAATACTGGGAACCACCCACGTCACACCACATGGCCGTAACATTAAAAAGGCACAGGAAACAAGAGAATAAAAATCCTACACTGTCAAATGGATCATTTTGATGTATACTTTTAATTTTAAATTTGAGATTCTGGAAGATTAATAATTTCAGTACATTGATGTGCAATCAACAAGGTACATAGCGCAGGTAGATTAGATGGTTAGGAAGGCATATGGGATACTTGCCTTTATCAGCCGAGGCATAGAATATAAGAGCAGGGAGGTTATGATGGAGCTGTATAAAATGCTAATTAGGCCACAGCTGGAGTACTGTGTACAGTTCTGGGCAGCACTCTATAGGAAGGATGTGGTTGCACTGGAGAGGGTGCAGAGGAGATTCACCAGGATGTTGCCTGGGCTGGAGCATTTCAGCTATGAAGAGAGACTGAAAAGGCTAGGGTTGTTTTCCTGAGAGCAGAGAAGGCTGAGGGGAGACCTGATTGAAGTATACAAAATTATGAGGGGCATAGATAGGTTAGATAGGAAGAAACTTTTTTCCTTAGCGGAGGGGCCAATAAACAGGGGGCATAGATTTAAGGTAAGGGGCATTAGATTTAGAGGGGATTTGAGGAAAATATTTGTCACCCAGAGGGTGGTTGGGGTCTGGAACGCTCTGCCTGCGGAGGTGGTGGAGCCAGGAACCCTCACAACATTTAAGAAGTATTTAGATGAGCACTTGAAATGCCATAGCATACAAGACTACGGGCCAAGTGTTGGAAAATGGGATTAGTATAGTTCGGTGCTTGATGATCAGCATGGACACGATGGGCCGAAGGGCCTGTTTCTGTGCTGTATAACTCTATGACTCTATGACTCTAACATATACCTGATCATCTTCCTGGAACTCCAATTACTCTTTATCTGGAAAATTTCACAGATAATTCTGACCAGACTAGAATCTAGGATTTCTGTTCAACTTAATAGTGTAACAACTTTGTAATATTCAACTTAAATAGGCTGAGAAACTAGGGTATAAAGTTGATAAGGACACATGAAGGTTTTCATGAATGCTAACGTTCAGAAAGCCAGTACTAATGTTTGGCTAAGATTAATATTGTTGAAGGTGTTACAGCCAGAGTGGTTAGTCCCTTCTAAGGCAAAGTATTTGACTATCTGATACTTACATGCACTGTGCCCAGGGTGATAGAATTCATATGGGTATGTTAAGGAGATGCCCAGCCACAGCCAAGTTCGAGGAAGATATCTTTGATATCCTGGAGAGTATCCTGAAGCATACATTACCAAAAATTGCTAGAGTGGCAATTACTGGAATAACGTCACTACACAGTCAGCCTATAAATCATAACAACTGTTTTAGCTGGCTTTAGTTCTAGTTTAAATATATATTACAACACTGAAAACCAAAGCAGTTGCCTGCCACATACAAACGATTGGGAAAATACACTGCTCTTGCATAAAAAGGATACATGGATGTGAACAAAACACCTTTAGAAATTTGTATTAAAGGCCTTGTGGTCATGATTGGTTCCACGAAATAGCAACACCAAAGGAAAGTAACGGAGAGAGCATTTTTCCCTCCGCAACTTCCCATCAATTGTTAAAAAAACATGTAGCTCTTTCCAGTAAGTTATTTTTAATTGGCCTCTTTATACATTGAGAAATGGAATTCATAATATCATGATGACATCCATTTCAATGATGAGGAAGTGAAATGACAAATCCGCTGGTGTAATTTGTGGGGTTTCCTGTGGAGCACACCCACTGTCAAGCATTGATATGAATGTAACTGGTCTGTGTCCAGATCAATCAGGAGCTTTCTCTTCTTTCATTCACTTGGTTCCCACTGCCACCACCCACTCCCCCCACCTCGACTCCCTCCCAAGACTGTTTATTGTTTATGCAGAAAAACAGGAACAAAAATAAACAAGAAAACTGAAAATGAAACAGTTTTCTTTTTGCAGACATACTGATACCAGTTTTTATAGCTACTGGGGCACATGAAGATATGAAACCTTTCTTTTAATTAGCATAAGCATACATGTTGTGTTTCAGATAATGTCATGTAATTGCATATGAATCCAGGAGGAATCTAATAATGTGGGGGGCTGTGCTATAATTTATTTGGGAAGAACTGGGGATCAGCAGGTTGGCTGCTGAAACAAAGATCGGAAATGGAATTAATTCAGAGACAGTGGTCTTGTAAAAGGAATGGTTACTCTTGAATATTATTCAAAACCAATTTTTTATATTTATTTATTTTATATATAATGTATATATATAATTGATGAAACTGTGCACTCTGGCGGCCTACTATCGTAAACCGGGTGCTTTTTGCTAATATTCATCCAGAGCAGTATTCGTTTCACTGACAAATTCACATCAAACTAATTCATAGAGTCATAAAGTCATTTATGGCACAGAAAGAGGCCATTCTGCCCATCGGGTCCATCCTGGCTCTCCGCGGAGCAATCCAGTCAGTCCCACTCCCCCGTTTGATCCCTCTGGCCCTGCAAGTTTATTTCCTTCAAGCGCCCATCCAATTTCACTTTGAAATCATTAATCGTTTTCACTTCCACCACCTTCTTGAGCAGCGAGTTTCAGATCATTACTACTCACTGAGTACAAAAGTTCTTCCTCACATTCCCCCCTGCATCTCTTTCCCAAAACCTTCAATCTGTCTCCCATATTCCTTGTACCATCAGTCAATGGGAACAGTTTTTCCTTGTCTACCTTATTTAAGTCTGTCATAATCTTGTACACCTCTATCAAATCTCCACTCGATCTCCTTTGCTCCAGCTTTTCCAACCTAACCTTATAACTAAAATCCCCTAAACCTGGAACCATTTTGGTAAATCTCCTCTGCATCCTCTCAATATGGTTCACTCCACCAAGTTCATGCAATCCGTATATGATCAACTTGAAAGCCTTTTTAATAGTTTCATTAAGAGTTCAAATTCAAATTGCATTGAGGATAATCTGTGCCATTTATATGCTTCATCTCCTAGCATAAGCGAGAGGCATTGAATAATCCCACCTTTGCCTATCCTAAGCACATAATGTAAATTCTCTAGCCTCCTCTGAAACTTGAAATAACACTGTACATAGGCATTTTAATGCTGCAACTGTGTAATAACCCCGACAACCAATTTTATCTGCAGTGCCTGTGGAAGAGTCTGTCACTCTAGAATTGGCCTTTATAGCCACTCCTCGTGCTGCTTCACAAACCACTGACCACCTCTAGGCGCTTGCCCATTGTCTCTCGAGACAAGGAGGCTAAAGATAAAGATAAATGCTGCATCATGTGTCACACATATACCCCTATAATACACTGTGGTGCGTTGATTTTCAGAGGAATGTGAAGTGCCTGGCGGTAAGGAAAATGTTATATATAAATACTGTTCATTGTCGAAAAGATCAAACCTGCATGAGTAAATCAGTATTAATATTGGCCCCAGGACCATAATGACATTTCATACAATTCACTGCCACTTCTCTTCCAGCAATGCCTATCTTGAAGAAGTTCTGCTCTTCTCTTCGACGGGATTTTCGTTTGTCTCTTTTACCTTGTTCACCTTCATTGCTTTCTGACCCTGTCCTATCAACATCTTCACCTTTGTTATCTCTTGCTGCACCCCCGCTTTACTTGCTTAAAACCTTTTACATTTCTAATATTTGTCAGATCTGAAGAAGGGTCACTGACCTGAAACATTAACTCTGCTTCTCTCTGCACAGATGCTACCAGACCTGCTGAGTATTTCCAGCATTTCTTATTTTTATTTCAGATTTCCAGCATGTGCAGTATTTTGTTTTTATTTTATTTCATAACTTGTACTGGTTTTGGTGGAGGGGAAGGGAATGATGTCACAGTGGAGTAGACACAGCCGTAATCCACCTCTGAGTGTAGTGGGGCAAGTGACAGAACAAAACCACTTGGACTTGCTGGATTTTTAGTGGGATTTTATTGCCTTGTTTATGTCACTATGAGCAGGATGCAGTTTTACTGTCACTTTTGCACTAAAGTTTAACATCAATGCTAAAACATAGTTATAACCCAGGAATCAGATTAGCACTGTAAATGCTGAGTGCACTACAGGAGAAGGAATGATTTCATGCTATATCCTCTTGGTCTCTCTATTAGGTGGAAAATATCGTGCTGCTGGGCGATATATTTCAAATTGTGAATTCTTTATTGCTAGTAGGAAGTAAACATAGCAGCAAATTAATTAAACAGATAAAAATACTGATACAGTACTTTTCTTTCCTTTGAACATTCAAGTGTTATCTGAATGTAACTTATCAAATGTTTTAGAATACTTAGATGCCTTTTTGCCAGAATTGCAGATGAAGCAGTATATGGCTCCAAATACCATGGAGTTCCTTCTCACAGTGAGTTGGGTGTATGATCAGCAGCAACCTCAAGGCCTTTCTGCTAAAAGAAGCCTTTCATGTTATAGGCTTGAATTTTGATATAGGACCACCTTCCCTACCATGATACCCCAGGATGGGTTGGCTATTACAGATAATGGCTGTAGCTCGATATGTGCAAATTTACAAGGATTGTCTATGGAATTGATCTAACCAGTTTAACCCTGATAGGTAGGTCATCCTCTGCAGTTAGCACCTACACTCCAAAGTGATCCATGGTATTTTCTTCTACTTGCAGGCTAATCAAGATGAAAGGACCAAAGAAAATATAACAGAAACAGCACTTAACAAAAATCAGTTTAATTTTTTTCATTAGTAAGGGACATTCACAGACAGAATTGTGTGTATTTGCTCAAAGCACCCCCACCCACATAAGACAGAATAAGTAGTGAACAGAGATTAATTTAAGTTTGTCAGCTGTGGAGCAGGAAAACTTCATATAAAGGGATATAAATGTTCAAATGTTACTTAAAGCAGGACAGAACCTAGTTCTGTCAGAATCTGAAACAGAGCCCATCAATTGCACATTTAATAATTCTGTGTTATGGAGGAGAATTGTTTGGATATATTGTATGTCAGATAGACCACAAGTTTAATTCACATCTGGACTTTGACATTGATGAAAGACTAAAAGACCAAATTGCTCGTAAGCCCTTCTCAGCAGATTCTCAGAGCAGTGTAGACAGCTCACTGACACTGCTAAGTAGTGATATAAATCACCAATTGGGATGGGAGATCCTTATACTTATTTTATTTGTTCATGGGATGTGGGCATTGCTGGCAAGGCCAGCATTTATTACCCATCCCTAATTGCCCTTGAGAAGGTGGTGGCCTTCTTGAACCGCTCCAGTCCATGTGGTGTAGGTACACCCTCAGTGATGTTAAGTAGAAAGGTCCAGGATCTTGACCCATTAATAATGAAGGAGCAGCAATATATTTCAAAGTCAGGATGGTGTGTGGCTTGGAGGGGAACCTGCAGGTGGTGATGTTCCCATCTGCCTGCTGCCCTTGTCCTTCTAAGTGGTAGAGGTCGCGGGTTTGGAAGGTGCTGTCGAAGGAGCCTTGGCAAGTTGCTGTAGTGCATCTTGTAAATGGTACACACTGCTGCCACAGTGAGCTGGTGGTGGAGGGAGTGAATGTTTAAGGTAGAGGATGGGGTGCCAATCAAGTGGGCTGCTTTATCCTGTATGGTATCGAGCTTCTTGAATGTTGTTGGAGCTGCATTCATCCAGGCAAGCGGAGAGTATTCCATCATTCTGCTGATGTGTGCTTTAGAAGTCATAGAGTTATACAGCCCAGAAACAGGCCATTCAGCCCATTGTGTCTGTGCCAGCCATCAAGCACCTATCTATTCTAATCCCATTTCCCTGCACTTGGCCCATAGCATTGTATGCTATGGCATTTCAAGTGCACATCTAAATACTTCTTAAATGTTGTGAGGGTTCCTGCCTCTACCACTCCTTCAGTAAGTGTGTTCCAGATTCCAACCACCATCTGGGTGAAATTTATTTTCCTCAAATCCCCTCTAAACCTCCTGCCCCTTATCTTAAAACTATGCCCCCGGGTTATTGACCCGTCCGCTAAGGGAAAACGTTTCTTCCTATCTTTCCTATCAATGCCCCTCATAATTTTGTATACCTCAATCAGGTCCCCCCTCAGCCTTCTCTGCTCTAAGGAAAACAACCCTAGCCTATCCAGTCTCTCTTCATAGCTGAAATGCTCCAGCCCAGTCAACATCTTGGTGAATTTCCTCTGCACCCTCTCCAGTGCAACATCCTTCCTATAGTGTGCTGACCAGAACTGTACACAGTACTCCAGTTGTGGCCTAACTAAAGTTTTATACAGCTCTGCCATAACCTCCCTGCACTTATATTCTATGCCTCGGCTAATAAAGGCAAGTATCCCATGTGCCTTCCTAACCACCTAATCTACCTATGCTGCTGCCTTCAGTGATCTATGGACAAGAACACCTAGGTCCTTCAGACCCTCTGTACTTCCTAGGGTCCTAACATCCATTGAATATTCCCTTGCTTCATTAGTCCTCCCAAAATGCATCACCTCGCACTTCTCAGGGTTAAATTCCATTTGCCACTGCTCCACCCATCTTACCGGCCCATCTATAGTGTTCTGTAACCTAAGGCTTTCCTCCTCACTATTTACAACACCACCAATTTTCGTGTCATCTGCGAACTTACTGATCATACCTCCTATATTCACGTCTAAATCATCAATGTACACTACACACAGCAAGGGTCCCAGCTGCAATCCCTGCAGTATACCACTGGTCACAGGCTTCCACTCGCAAAATCAACCCTCGACCATCATCCTCTGCCTCCTGCCACTAAGCCAATTTTGGATCCAATTTGCCAATTTGCCCTGGATCCCTTGGGCTCTTATCTTCTTAACCAATCTCCCATGCGGGACCTTATCAAAAGCCTTACTGAAGTCCATGTAGACTACATCAACTGCTTTACCCTCATCTACACATCTTGTCACCAGCTCAAAAAATTCAATCAAATTTGTTAGACACGATCTCCCCCTGACAAAGCCATGCTGACTATTCCTGATTAATCCCTGTCTCTCTGAGTGGAGATTAATCCTGTCCCTCAGAATTTTTTCCAATAGTTTCCCTACCACTGATGTTAGACTCACTGGCCTGTAATTACCTGGTTTATCCCTGCTACGCTTCTTGAATAATGGTACATATTCGCTGTCCTTCAGTTCTCTGGTACCTCTCCTGTGGCCAGGAAGGATTTGAAAATTTGTGTCAGAGCCCCTGCTATCTCATCCCTTGCCTGACATAACAGCCTGGGATACATCTCATCTGGGCCTGGGGATTTATCCACTTTTAATCCCGCTAAAACAGCTAATACTTCCTCCCTTTCAATGCTAGTTTGTTCAACTATATCACAATCCCCTTCCCTGATCTCTAAACTTACATCGTCCTTCTCCATAGTGAACACTGATGAAAAGTAATCATTTAAAACCTCACTTATGTCCTCTGGCTCCACACACAGACTGCCACTCTGGTCCCTAATGGGCCCTACTCTTTCCCTGGTTATCCTCTTGCCCTTAATATACTTATAAAATGCCTTGAAATTTTCCTTTATCTTGCCCGCCAGTGTTTTTTTATGTCCCATACTTCGCTCTCCAAATTACCTTTTTAAGTAACCTCCTACACTTTCTATACTCCTCTAGGGCCTCCGCTGTTTTCAACGCTCTGAATCTGCCATAAGCCTCCTTTTTTTTCCTTATCCAATCCTCCTTATAGATGGTGAACAGGCTTTAGGGAGTTAGGAGCTACTCACTACAGAATACTCAGCCTCTGATCTGCTCGTGTACCCACAGTATTTATGTGGCTCATCCAGTTAAGTTTCTGGTCAATGATGATCCCCAGAATGTTGATGGTGGGGTATTTGATGATGGCAATCCTGTTGAATGTCAAGGGTTGGTGGGGGTGGAGGGGTGTGGCGGGTGGTTAGATTTTATCTTGTTGGAGATAGTAATTAACTGGCACTTGTGTAATGCGAATGTTTCTTGCCAAGCCTGATGTTGCCCAGGTCTTGCTGTATTTGGACAAGGGCTACTTCATTATCTGAGGAGTTGCAAATGCAAATGAATACTGTGCAATCATCAGTGAAGATCCCCACTTCTGACCTTAGGTTGGAGAGAATATCATTGATGAAGCAGCTGAAGTTGGGCCTCGGATACTACCCTGAGGAACTCCTGCAGCAATGTCCTGAGGCTGAGATGGTTGGTGTCCAACAATCACAACCATCTTTCTTTGTGTTAGGTATGACTACAGCCAATAGAGAGTCGCCCCCCCACCCCCCACTTCAGTCTTCAGCACTGCAGCTGGGATGTTATCAGGGCCCATAGCATTTGCTGTATTCTGTGCCTTCAGCCATTTCTAGATATCATGTGGAGTGAACTGGATTGGCTGAAGACTGGCATCTGTGATGCTGGGAACCTCAGGAGGAGGCCAAGCAGGATCATCCATTTGACACTTCTGGCTGAAGATTGTTGCAAATGCTTCAGCTTTCTCATTTGCATACACGTGCTTCCATTCAATTTCCTTTGAAATTCCTTCTTGAGCTGGGGAAATACATAATACTGTACTTGTGAACATGCACCACTCTGTACCAGTGTTTACTGAAACCTAAATGTTCCAGTTGATGTATTATTAACACTAACATTTACATAGGAACATAGGCCATTCAACCCATTGAGCCTGTCCTGCCATTCAATACTATCATGGCTGATCATCCACTTCAATGCATTTGCCCACACTATCCCCATATCCCTTTATGTCATTGGTATTTAGAAATCTGTCAATCTCTGCTTTAAATATACTCAATGACTGAGCTTCCACAGCCCTCTGGGGTAAAGCATTCCAAAGATTCACAACACACTGAGTAAAGAAGTTTCTCCTCGTCTCAGTCCTAAGTGCCTTCCCCCTTATTTTGAAATTGTGTCCCCAGTTCTATACTCCACAGCCAGGGGAAACTGCTTACCTGCATCTACCCTGTCTATTCCTTTGAGTATTTTGTAGGTTTCAATTAGATCACCTCTCATTCTTCAAATCTCTAGAGAATACAGGCCCAGTTTCCCCAATCTCTCTTCATAGGACAGTCCCACCATCCTGGGACTAAGTATGATGAACCATCGTTGCACTCCCTCTATGGCAATAATATCCTTCCTAAGGAGACCAAAACTGCACTCGGTACTCCAGGTGCGGTCTAACCAAGGATCTCTACAATTGAAGCAAGACTTCTCTACTCCTGTACTCAAATCCTCTTGCGATAAAGGCTAACATATCATTAGCCTTCCTAATTGCTTGCTGCACCTGCATGTTAGCTTTCAGTGACTAATTGACAAGGACACCCAGGTCCCTTTGTACATCTACACTTTCTAATCTCTTACCATTTAAGAAATACTCTGCACATCTATTCCTCCTACCAAATTGGATAATCTCACATTGTTCCACATTATATTCCATGCCATGTTCTTGCCCACTCACTAAGTCTGTCCAATCCCCTTGAAGCCACTTTGCATTTTCCTCACAACACACATTCCCACCTAGTTTTGTGTCATCCGTGAAGTTGGAAATATTACATTTGGTCCCCATATCCAAATCATTGATTTCTATTGTGAACAGCTGGGGCCCAAGTACTGATCCTTGCAGTACCCCACTAGTCACAGCCTACCAATACGAGAATGACCTGTTTATTCTTACTCTATGCTTTCTGCCTGTTAAACAATCCTTAATCCATGCCAGTATATTACCTCCTATCCCATGTGCTTTAATTTTGCTAACCAACCTCCTGTGGGGGACTTCATCAAAAGCCTTCTGAAAATCCAAGTATACCATGTCCACCAACTCCCCTTTATCAATTCTGTTAGTATCATCTTCAAAAAAATCCAACAGGTTCATCAAACATGATTTCCCATTCATAAATCCATGTTGACTATCCTCAATCAGATCATTATTATCCAAGTGTCCATTTATCACATCCTTTAGAATAGATTCTAGCAATTTCCCTACTACTAATGTAAGACTAACAGGTCTGTAGTTCCCTGTTTTCTCTCTCTCCCTCCCTTCTTAAATAGTGCTATCTTCCAATCTGCAGGAACCATTCCAGAATCTATAGAATTTTGGAAGATGATCACCAATGTATCCACTATCTCCAAAGCTACCTCTATCAACACTCAGGGATGTCGGATATCAGGTCCCGGAGACTTATCAAACTGCAGACCCATTCATTTCTCCAAATAATTACCTAACATGAAAAACAAAAGCAACATACTGCAGATCCTGGAAATCTGAAATGCAGAGAATGCTGGAAATAATTAGCTGGCCAGGCAGCATCTGTGGAGAGAGAAAAAGAGTTAACATTTCAGGTTGATGACAGTTGCTCCACAGATACTGCCTGACCTGCTGAATATTTCCAACATTTTCTGAGTTTGTTTTATGTTACCCAAAATTAGTTAACATGGATGTCAAACAAGTGCCAATCAGAAAATCTAGAATGGAGTTTTCAAGACTAGAAGCAAAATACTGGAGATGCACTCTCTCTGGACTAATTCTTTGCCTTTTATTCTGTGACATCTTTGTCATTTAATCTCTCCTGCCCTCTGCCCTAACACACACCATCCCTTTTGTTCTTCTCTCCACCCCCCTCCCCTCCCTTCCCCTTGCTTAAAGCCTATTACATTTCTAACCTTTGTTAGTTCTGATGAAAGGTCACAGACCTGAAACATTAACTCTGTTTCTCTCTCCGCTATGCTGCCAGACCTGCTGAGCATTTCTAGCACTATTTTTTTTGTTCAAGAGTAGAGTGTATTAAATCCTCAGCCAACAAGACATCGTTTAGGAGAGGAGCACGGCTAATTCTTCCAGAAATATGTCCAGAAGGACGCTCTGGGAACATTCCATACAACAGCATCCAACATATCATGGGATAGGTCAGGTAGCAGTTGGACATCAGCAGTCTGAAGAAGGGTCACTGACCTGAAACGTTAACTCTGCTTCTCTCTCCACAGATGCTGCTAGACCTGCTGAGTATTTCCAGCATTTCTTGTTTTTATTTCAGATTTCCAGCATCCGCAGTATTTTGCTTTTATTATAGCAGTGGACAACCTTGCTTTACCCCTTACAATAATACGGCTCTATGAATCTGCCATCTGGATAACGGAGGCAGCTTTTGGCGATATCAACTCTGCGAGCTGGCACACAGACGGCGCTGTCCTACGATCTAAATTACTCAATACGGGGGAAAAAACCTTATTAAAGCACACTAGGTGAGAATCCAGTTAAACCCAGGACAATGGAAGGCAGCCGTACTCGGGAGTTGTTAAATCACTGAACTAAGCGGACATGATGAGTATAAAGTACATCCACAACACGTGCATCAGATTATTTATATCCGGCGGATTGGGATATCTTGCTTTACACAATTTTAAGAAGCGACGAGAAGTCCCCCTGCCCCCACGTCCCCTAACCTTGAAACCTGATCGAGACTAGTAATTCCGTACATTGAGTTATGGATAGTCAAACTTGCTGCAGATGACCCATAAACCCGAAATAACTCTTGTCAGTTTTGACCTGAAACGTTAACTCTGATACTCTCCTCACAGATGCTGCCACACCTGCTGAGTTTTTCCAGCATTTTCTGTGTTTTATATGTATTTGAAGTATCAGTAGGGGCTGTTTCCGACCAGTTTCTACATGTTTCTGAGAGAGGAATTAAACTCGATGCCTTTCCCCCCCACTTTTAACAGAATGACACATGGAAGAGGAAAAAAAACAGCAGTATTTCGTCTTTCTGCTGTGTTTTGCGGGCAACGGCAATTGTGTAAGACGCGGGGGGATGTGGGCTGGCTCTCTGTTTACGAGCTCGATGCGTCACTGCAGGTTTGACACTGACAATGACATTGACACTGAAACTGATACAAGCGCCGCCTCCGATACAGTAAAACCAGCAGCAGCTGCTGCAATCGCAATTTCAATTCGGCTAGCACTCGCTACTCACAGTGGCTTTGACTTATAGTAAATGAATGAAGAAAGAGTACCCAAATTAAAGAACTAGTGATCGTTCGGTTCTTGAAAACGAGGATTCTTTTCGCCCGGTTGCATGTTAAACTTTAGTAAATAGAGCACAGTGCTTGAATTACCGATATCAAACGCCAAAAATGGTAAGCCGCTTCATAACAAACATGCCAACTTTTAAGTTATTGGAATGATTGTGAAACACGTATATTTCTGGCTCTACCGGCTATATCTCGGATAACGTTGATTGCTATTGGCAAATTGGTTGCAACTGTCCTTGCATTTGCGTGTTCCAGGTTGCAGTCATTCTAATGGCTACATGTAGCTCGCCTCTTGAAAGCGCCTATTGTCGTTCGTAAGTCAATTGGAGTTAAGTGAATTGTTACTGTTTTGTTCGCTGTTAACTGGTGTGTGCAATCAGCATCTCGTCAATTGGTAATATTGTTCAGAAGTTTGACACGCCGTTTCATTTTTTAATCCTCATTTGTTTTTGCTTATAAAGTGGCTGTGCATGTTCAAGAGAGGTTAAAGTGGTTTCCTCGCTGGTTAAGTTTAAACCATTAATACATTTCTCTGACCTATAAGCAATTATTCAGTGCATGAATCTGACATGTCATGCCAGCTATCTATTTTCCAAATCCAGTTACAACATAAATAATTATATATATATATATATATATATATATAGATAGATAAGAATTTTCCTTATTCCCCTTCTAGTTGTGTCCAAGAGTATGTGTGTTATGATACTTAGCTAAAGTATGAAAAAGCTGATGCTACTTAATGGAATGAATAGCCTCACCAAAAAAATACCCTGACATTGTTGTTGGTCTTTAATATAACGTTGTCCATGCTTCTAATGTAAAACAGATTTGGACTGCAAGCAACATCTCTTCCATATAGTCAGGTTTTCCCCTTTAATCCAGAGTAATGTTTGAAATGTAACTGCATTAGCTCCGGTAGTACGGAATATTCTTAGTCGACCTAAATTCCTAAGGAAATAAAACAAATCAAGAAACAACTATTAAAGGTAGTAGGTTATCTCTTCATATAGACAGATATTTAAAGGTGCAATTGAACGTTCATTGTTCAGGTCCGCTGCTTTGGATACTGTTCTTTTGATGACAATGGTGAGAGCAAATGGCACAATCTGACACGGGCAACATTACGTAACCGTGTCAGATTACAGTGCAACTTCAAAAAACAATACCCATTTAATTCATTGTTTGGTCACTTCATTGTATCTGTAGTTACTATGGTAATCTATGTTATTTCATCATTTTTGTCGTGTTGTATGAACTAGGCACTAGGCACAGAATAAAGATGCTTCCAACTGGACTTTTATGTGAACTTTATAGATTAAGTGAAGAGTAAAGCAGACCTTGTTGAACATATGCGCGAGTCAGGCCAAATTATAAAATTGACAGCACCCACCGAAGGTGAGAGGCAGATGCATCTGCAATTGTACAAAGAAAAAGCGAATGTTTAGATCCGTAAACATTTCAAAAAAGAAGTTTACGGTAGCGGTGAAAACTGAAGATATTTGCTCTCCATTTCAAACATTTAACCTGCGGCAGGTTAATATGACAGAGGCGTAATAACTATCCGAGCATTTGCTGCGCCCGAATACATATTTGCACTTGTTTCTGTTATTTGCATTTTCAATGTCACGTAAGTTTTTTTCAAAAAAGGATTGTAGTGGGGAATGTGTAAGTGGGAGGATGGAAATAACCAGGCTGGGGATTGCTGCCTGCTGTTTTAAGCAGTGGGGGGGGGGAGGTTGCGCGGGTTTGAACTTCCCGCCGGCTGCCCAGCGCGCAGGGCCTGTCGGGTAGCGGTGACGCCGCGCGCTGGATGGTGGGTCTCGGTCGCTGCGGCTTAGGTGACGGGGGAACTGAGCAGTGGGGCTGCACTGGAAGCTTTCCTTATGCTTTTGGGACGCCGAGTAAGTTAACGGTGCGGCAGTCGGTGTACCGGCTTTGATTTTCTGTGTGAGGGGGTCGGACTCAGTCTCACTCTCTTTAGGCCGCGCTGTCCTTTGTCTGCGAGTGAAAGGGGCCCCGGGGGGCGGCTGAGGGCGACACCGCGCTTTCCCCTCGCACTTTTCCGCCATTCCCCCGGTCACAGAAGTGGCTTCACTCCGATACTTTACTCGGGACGCGGGGAATTTCCCATCGAACCGGCTTTTTTATTGAACGACGGGGTGAGAAAAATTCTCCAGCCGCTGAGTTGGAGTGATTGACAGTAACGCGAGCCAATCGGAGACAGCGCCGGTTGCAATGGGTGGGGGTTCCCGACCTATCAACGCGCGGCGGGGGCGGGACTTTTAAATTACAATCAAGTTTGGTAGGTCTGCTTTATCAAGTGTGGTGGATCGGCACGGGTTCCTATCAATTCCTCGCAATTGTTTTTAGTGTATGTTGGGGGAAATGAAGACGAGCCTGTCGTTTAAAAACCCAAAGAGTGTGCGGGCACTAGCACCGGCTGAGGTTATTGTTCGTGTCACAGTGACCACAGCCAGGGAAGGCTAAGCTGTTACAGCCCCCATAGGGATGTGCCGCATTGTGTCTCTCCGGCTGCGGCTCCGGACTCCTGACTCTCATTGTTCAGAAACACGAGGTGAGGCTCCAACAAGGCGCCTCATTTGGACCTGAATCCCACCCCATTTGAATTGAGTTAATTCTTGGGATTTTAGGTTTTCAGCAATCCTTTTAACTTTTTTTTTAAAATGCAGCAATTGTGTTTCATGCAATAAAAGTAAATACTTTCTGGGACTGTAAAAAAAATCATTTCAGTGTTACCACGTTGTTTTCCACATTGTAGCGTACTTTTAGGTGATTTTGCGCAAGAATTGTAACTCTCCCCGGCAGCAATCCCGACCACATCAATGATTCTCAATTCAATACCTTTCATTGTTATAGGAAAGTAAATTTTGCTCGCCATCCCCCCCAGCGCAGATAAGTAAAATTGAAGTCCTCCAGACAGTGAGTAATATTTCCAGGGCGGTGAAACGTCAACTATTCGGCTTGCTCGTAGGCGACGACGTGGCTCATTTTCATGTGACTCATATGGGGTTTTTTTTCTAACAAAAGTTGCGGTTTATTTTCCTATGACGCTAATACCGGGTGTGAATGGCCACACCAGGCAATGTCTCAGATGTGTCATGTTCTACGGGAATGCTTCAGTAACTTGCTCTGAAACATAATTTTGAGTCCACCTGATTTCTTTCAAGTGCTAAAGTGTGGCTATGATCAGAAGTAGCGGTCCATAATGGTCGTCTTAATGTTCGAGGAAATATTGGCAACTTTTAATTTTTTCTTTGGGCACAATTCTCGGATTTAGAATTGAGTTCAGATTATGTGTGATATTTGACCTCATTGCAATGGAGAGAAACTGTGTTGGATTAGTCAGCCATGTGATGAATTTCCCTGTTGGGGATTTTTTTTGCCGGAGGGTAATTCTTCACTGAAAATTACTTTCCAAACAGAGAACACCGAGTGAGCATTGGCAAATGGGCTTTCCCTTTGAGTTAACTATTTTAGATTCATTCCTATGAATTTCAGTTTTAAATGTCCGTATTTAACAAAGTGGGGAAAGCGTGGTCAATACGTGATATATTAAATACGGAATGGAGCAGTGGGTTTTTTGAAGTCAGATAATTTGATTCAATATAGTTATAAGTCGTGATATTACACACAGCGTGGTTTCATACGTAATTTACAGGTAATGGGTAAAGGGGTATCATAGTGTGATGATTAGAATATTCCTTGTTTCTGCAACTAGTGTGCATATGCAAAAAAAAAAGTGATCCTATTCAGTTCTGGTGGCGATTCCTTTGGGTTGGAGGACTGCATGGTTGATGTACTAGGAGGCAGTGTGTGTGAAGTTTGCAGCGTTTGGTCAGATGCTGAATGAAATATTTGGATTTTTTTGTGAAGATTGTAGTTGGAAGTAGAAGAAAATAAACACATTGGGTAGCAGTCCTCTTTCTCCTGTCTTCAGAGGTAAATGTTCCGACTGATAGTACACCAAATGCTACCTATTCTTCACAGTATCACGACACCAGATTCTGTGCTGCGATCGGAAATTTCACATTGTAATTGTGATGTGAAATTGTAATATTATGAATGGGGGTTGTTTCTCTGCCTTAAATGTGACAAGTGAGCGCTTCAGCAAAGGGTGGTTTAAAATTATGGAGATATTTGAAGCAACCAAGAGCTTTCCATTCCAGTAAATTTCGTTTTAGTTTTGTCACATGAACCGAACTGATAGCAACAGGAAGTGCAAAAAATAAACCTATTTTCTTTAATGCTGCCTTGTAGCTCTTGCCAGGGCGCATGATTGAAGTATTGAAGTATGCCATTTTTGGCAGGGTTGATGGGATTATATGGGCTACCACATTTCCTAAATACACAGGCCAAAGTGAAAGGTGTGTATTATGTAAAGTTGCATTACACTGCATATTTGTTGCAGTTACTGGTTGACCTTGAAAATACGTGTTGTGAGGTTCTGAATAACCCATGTATGAGGAAAGTATTAACAGAATAAATAATACATTGTAGGTTAATTTAAAACATACACAGGAGGCATCATAAGTCGTTTATGACTGATCATCTAGATTTTTCTCATTCCTTGTCCGATTGTTTATCTGCCATATTAAAATCAGTATATAATTCATGAAAAAGGAGACCTGTCAGTTATGAAAGACCTCTAAGAAAATGAAATTCAAATCCATTTATTAAAGATGAAATGATATTCTGCTTAGTCACTGTTACCAAGTTCCAGAGGATGCTTTTATTATTCTGGTTGTATTGTGAGGAGCTTTCTCACCACTGCTTAGAGTTTCTGCTTACCTGATTGGAAATTTTCTTGACCCCTCTCCACAAAATGTGCCAAGTTTATAAACTCCAAACCATGATTGTAATAACTTGCCTTATTGCTATCCTGAACTAATAATCCTGAACAAATATGACTGACATATTATAAAAATGTAGTGTGTTTATTGATGTTGAGACTAACATTGTGGGGTGGTGTCACTGTGTCCACCTTTTTCCCTACATTCAGCACTTGCATTCTTGGTGAATAGGAAACTGAAGCAGGAAACTAAGATGTGTGTGAAAGTCCTAATAATTATAGAGTTTTAATCTTGTTCTTGAACAACTTTTAAGCTAATATTTAGGATTAATTGTGGCAATTGAGTTGGAAGAATGTGTGTGGGAAAATGTAATGGGAGAGGGCAACTATTTGTACACCTAAAAATTGTGTAAGTGGTTGGTATTGTCAAAGAAACTGTTTCCGAATTGTTTTGATCTGTGCAAAATATGAAGTGTGACTAATAGAGGAGAATAAGATTTGATAGAAGAGCAGGGCCCTCAAAGTAATGTTTACTACATGAAAGAAAATATCTGGTGGAAATCTGTCATCATGGGTTAATGATTGAATATATGTAAAGCATATACTCCTACCTATGGTGTTGCATCAACACAAAATTACCTTACATTTTCATCAGATTGACGAGATATGCACCCATCCATTGATCAGTTGACAAATCCATACAAAGTGAATCTTTTTCTTTGTTCATGGGATGTGAGCCCATCCCTAATTGCCCTTGAGAAAATGGTGTTGAGCCACCGCTTTGCACCGCTGCAGTCCATGGAGAGTAGGTACGCCCACAGTGCTGTTAGGGAGCGAGTTCCAGGATTTTGACCCAGTGACTAAAGGAGGGCAATATCGTTTCAAGTAAGGATGGTGTATGACTTGGAGGTGGTGGCATTCCCATGCACCTGTTGCCTTGTTCTTCTAGGCGGTGGAGGCCGCGGGTTTGGAAAGTTCTGTCAAAGGAACCGTGGTGAGTTGCTGCAGTGCATCTTGCAGATGTTGCATACTCCTGCCACTGTGCACCCATGGTGGAGGGATTGAATGTTTAAGTGGTGGATGGGTGCCAGTCAAGCGGGCTGCTTTGTCCTGGATGGTATTGAGCTTCTTGAGTGGTGTTGGAGTTGCACTCATCCAGGCAAGTGGGGAAGTATTCCATCACGCTCCAGTCTTGTGCCGTGTAGATGGCCTTTGGGGAGTAAAGGAGGTGAGTTACTCACCACCTGCTCTTGTAGCCACAATATTTAGATGGCTGATTCAGTTAAGTTTCTGGTCAGTGGTAACCTCCAGGATGTTGACTTCACCCAACCTGAACAGCAGTAGTTATTACATTTATTCAAGGAGCTGCAAAGACACAGGAAATTAAAGAACTTGGTTGTACGTTAGATCAATTTTATCCATATTCATAGCTGAAAAATTTGCTATAGCATTAAAATATTTTGCATTCAAGTGTATTCTGCTGAGATTGGAAAGATTCTTAAGCATTTTTGACATTGGCAAAATGGTTGTAACATGGCCACATTTTTGGGTCTAATTTTGCAGTTGCAGCTGTGGAGCAAGCTCTAGGCCTGTGCAATGTTTGGATAAAGAAATGAGCCGTAAATTGCCTTTTGAGTTCTAGGATAACTAATGTTTTCCTTATGCCATTTTAATGAAATTTTCATTGTATCTGTGTTCTATTTTGTAGCATTAAATAATTCAAATATATTCATACAGTTTCTATTTTTAACCCCTGGAACCAGATTAAAATACATACAAGATGCTCTTTGGTGTGTGGCAATTCATTGGACAGATATGATGGGTATATTTATGGGCAGGGATGAGAGAGAGCTCATTCTAAATCTAATTTTTTGCTTCAAAAATGAAATGCAAACGTTAGACATGTTTGCTTGTTTATCTGTTTCTACGAACCATCTGTTCTGTCATGTATTAAATCCAGAAGGGGAGATTTGGGTAAATTGAGTGTTTACCCTGCTTAATATTTAACCCACAGGAGCTAAAAGATTTATTTTGTGCTCAATTAATTTTATTCCATTAAGATTATATGCCTGATAATTGGGGAAGAAACCTGACCTGAATAATAAAGCGTGCAAAATGACTTGAATTATTTTAGCCTAACAGTTTGCGTGGTGTGCAAAAATACTCCTGGAACTTGGACATTTTGTGGTCCATTTTGTTTATCCAACCAGAGTTATACGATTTTTAATCTAGACATCCTTATTTGCAGATTCTAGTTGCCAATAGATTTTTTAAAAAATTATTAATCCTGTGCAGCAAGAGTGAGTCTGTGATGAGTGGGAATCAGTCTGGTGTCAAGACCTTCAAGGCAACCACCTTGATTTGAAACTTGTAAGCAGCAATTAAATATCAAACTTTCCTTTGCTGCCTAAGCTAAGATTCTGTTTTCAGTACTAAAATAGCAAGTTTTTTTTTGCATCACCACGCAACAAATGTTTTTCTTCAAACTTCCTGTTGTCTCCAAACTGCCAATGGTGAATGTACAGAACTAGTGCTCCAAACACCTAAATGCATATAGAATAATCTTTGGTTACTGTATAGACATTCTGGAGAAATAGTTCAAATCTACTTGCTAATTATGTGGTAACAATGAATTTTTTCAATTTCAAATTCCCATTTAAATATATTTTCTGTCCCTAAATAGTTTAAAACCTTATCTTTTGTGAATCTATGGATTTGGCTTTGTCCACAGATGTGTTCAAGTATTTTACAAATATATTCTTGTACAGTACATTTCATAGATAAATGATAAAACTGGAGCTATTTTCCATGCTGCTAATCTTTTGATGTAAGCTGAAGTGTGATGGGAGACATTGTTCTATTCAACTCAATTTCTCCTCCCAGCTTCTGTATAATAAATGTCTTGATGTGTAAGTGAATCAAACATGCAAATTAATTGTAAGGAAAGATTATGCTGAATGTACTGAAGGACGAAGTACCCTAGTCTGTTATAAATTGGAATTGAATAGCTTAAATTCCAAAGTTGACCAAATCATTAATTTTTTGTTTTTCTTTTTATCCCCTTGGTTTATTCAGCTCCCTAATTTCAAAGTTTGCAAACTGATACTCAGATCTTTAAATAGAAGTGACTGCTGCCCTCTGGTTTATACTACAGCGCGGCATTTCAAGAAGATTCCTGTCACTGTTTACACCACTATTTCTATTTGGGTTGTAAAGCCAGAAAATCAAGGGAGAGGCACACCTCACACAAGAAAATATTTAGCTGATTGGCACTTGTATACCTTACAGTCTCTGCAACACATCTGTGGTATCTTGTATTATTAAGTAAAGAAAATTGCAAGCCTATGGATTATTAGTTGATTTGTTTTCTCCTCCCCTCTAAAAAGTGAATGCAGTGGAAAATTGAGAAAAAGCAGACTCTGCTATTCAGTATGATTACAATTGTTTGATACAAAGACTGTGGATCCATTCCTTAACATTTCATTTTCTTTTTGTTTTATAGGTTGTCCAAGTATAAAATGGATGATAGCTTTGATTGTGACTGCGGTGAGCTGGAGCCACCCGATCATTAACGGGAGCCATCTTTTAGAGATAGAAAAGCTGCCACAAGTTCATTGCGTATCCAGTTATAGTTAAAAGGAAAGAAAAAGTGCTCATCAGCACTGTAGAATGACGCTGCTCAGGACCAGTCTTACACTGAATGTATCTGCACTATGAGGAGGATGTCAATAGAGGTTTATAACACATATATGTATTCTCACACACCCTGTTAAATGTTAGCCTGTTTACAACAGTAGTTTGGATGCATCTGTCTGTTGAAGTTCATTCCGTTGCAATCAAACTTTAGTTTAATTTTTAATGTCTGCAGGGATGCCCTTTTTGAATTAGAAGCCTAACATTTACTGACATAGGTCAGACCCGAATTTCTATTCTGCAAGCTGTTTATTCTTGAAAGGAGGGATTCATCTGGGAACAGAGCTGACCTTATTCAGCTAGGATAGATGGCGCACACATTTCAAAGAGAAAATATCTTGAAGTTAAAAAAAGGTTAAGGTTGGCTTGCTCTCTTTGTTGTGGAAGCTGATTTTTCAATAGTTTAGTTTTGACATAGGATTGGCCATCTGATAGAAGAGGAAAGCTTGAGGGTTATCAACATGGCAGAAAAGTTTGGAAGTTTAATGAACATTCATGGTTTTGATTTGGGTGCTCGGTATATGGACTTGAAGCCACTAGGGTATGGTGGCAATGGCCTGGTTTTCTCTGCTGTGGACAATGACAGTGACAAGCGAGTGGCTGTCAAGAAAATTGTCCTGAGTGACCCACAGAGTGTCAAACATGCCTTGCGAGAGATCAAAATCATCCGACGACTTGACAATGATAACATAGTGAAAGTGTTTGAGATTTTGGGTCCAAGTGGGATACCGATGTCTGATGATGTGGGTGCCATCACAGAACTGAATTCAGTATACATTGTTCAAGAGTACATGGAAACCGATCTAGCGAAGCTGTTGGAACAGGGTCCATTCTCAGAAGAGCATGCTAGGCTCTTCATGTACCAGCTGCTTCGTGGGCTAAAATACATCCATTCAGCTAATGTTCTGCACAGAGATCTCAAACCGGCTAATCTCTTCATTAACACTGAGGATCTGGTGCTGAAAATAGGGGATTTTGGTCTGGCACGCATCATGGATCCCCATTACTCTCACAAAGTAAGTTTTAATTTATTACCCATGAACAAATAAGGTAGTTGTGTTGTTAGTAGTGCTGGCTGTCATTGTCCAGATGTTTTGCAATAATATTTAGCAAGATCACAATATAGTTTAAGGGAGGGTTGAGTAGTGTGTCACTTGTTTGAGGACCGTATATGCTGGCATTTTGCAATAAGAATTTTCATGCAGTTTAAAGGCCAATTGTGTAAACTAAATTTCTTAGCTATGCAACAGCAATAATATTCAATCATTGTAATTCTTGCCACCTTTGGTGCAACAAAAATGTTGTTTTGAAGTAGTGAGCTCTTGAATGCAGCATTTATTCTACAAGTTAAGAGGATTGAATGTCACGTTCGAGGTATGGGAGAGTTGTATTGCTTCTGTTGGAAGTATTATAAATTTCAGGCAGCAGTTTGTCTTCAAATATTGGTCTGTATTTCAGCCATAATGTAATGCAGTGTTTGTAGTATGCATTTTTTGACAAGGAAATGGCAGTGCTGGGAATAAAAAGTTTTACTTTTAATGCCCCGGATCAGTGGTAAACTGCCATTATATTAACTAGATGAGGAAGGATCTGCCTCACCTCTGATTTTAGATGAGTTCCTTTTTCTGCTGTCACCTGTGCAACTTCCATATTGTAAGCATATAGGAAAAATAGGATTTTATCAATTTTTTTGCTTAACATATTTTAAAAAACTGTCCCTAATTGGTGTGTCTATGGTTATCTTTTTCATTGACTTAGGAGCACAAGTTTCTTCCTTTCTCTGCTCATAGCTTCCCCTTCCACCACTCCCAAAGTTGAGGATGTTGAGACCAATTGAGAAGATTGTATTTCTGCTTTTCAGACTAGCCATTCTTATGGTTGTCTGTGAAACTATATTTAATGGAAATTTGCAGCAGTAATTGAATTGGGACTTCAAACTTGCAGTTCGGTGGTATTAGAAAATAAATAGCATGCTCTTCCACCAATTGCCTATTCTAAAATGTGTTCTTGTGGTCTTGAAATTTTGAGGACTGAATGAAGCAAGAAATTACTTGCAGTCTACACCTAAATAAATCAATGCAAATGATACTGAAATATAGTTTATTCTTTAAACATTTGTTAGATTTCTAAATTGATATTTAATTGATCACTACTTTCAGAATGTTGCTAAGGCCAATCAGATTAATATTTGAGCAAATTCAAGAGCGTGTTCTTTCAAAACCCAAGTTTAGAGCTTCTATGCTTGGAATTACAGAACCCTGACATTCTTACTGTGCTGTCCAACCATTATCCATCTGTAGTTTTGATGTGAATTTATCTAGATCTTTGCTTTCCACTACTGACTTTGTTCCAGGGTGCAGCTCATTGATTACATTCTGGCCTAGTTTTATAATGGCAGCATGTGATGAGGGTAGTGTGCAATAATACTGAGGTGGAGTGACCTTGCTGGTATCCTATTTTGTTGTCCCTTTGGAAATTGAGGCACTAGAATGTTGACATCTGTCGTAAGGTTAGCATCTGTTCCATGTGTGTAGATTAAATGTCTGGAAGCTTCTGTTCATGCATTACATTTTATCGAGGAGCAGCATATCCCTACGGTGAATGCGTAAGAAACGTAAGCCATCCTGATAGCAATAAAATCTTTATACAGACAGCATCATTTTTCAGAGGGAATCCATAGAATGAAACAAAACAAATCCCATCATACCTGAGCTGGCTGTACGGTAGAGCTATCCAAAGAGGCCCACTGCCCTGCTCTTTCCCCATAGCTCTTTTTTTTCTCCTTTCAAGTATTTATCCAATTCTCTTTTGAAATTTACTGTTGATTCGAATTCCACTTTCAGCAGTGCATTCCAAATTACAATAACTTTTTTTTTGCAACAGAAAAGTTTCCTGTTGTTCTTTTGCCAGTCACCTTAAATCCATGTTTTCCAGTTACTGGCTTATTTACTCTATGGCAACCCTTCGTGATTTTGAACACCTCTGTTAAATCTTTTGAACCTCTCTCTACTCTAAGGAAAGCAACTCAGCTTCTTCAGTCCCTCCACATGACTGAAGTCCCTCATCCCTGGTAAATCTCTTCTTAACCTTCTCTAAGGCTTTGACATCCTTCCTGAAGCGCGGTGCCCAGAACTGAATATAATAGCTGAGGCCTAACCACTGTTTTATAAAGCGTTAGCATAACTTCCTCTATTAATAAAGCCAAGGATTCTACAATTTTTTTTAACCAACTTATCCTATACCCCCTTTAAAATTGTACTTGATAGTGCTTCTACTCATTCTTCCTACCAAAATGAATCACCTCTAAATGTTAAATTTCATCCGCCATGTGTCTGGCCAGTCTAAGTTCTCCTGAAGTCTGTTACTGTCCTCTCCATTAGTTACTACATTTCTAAGTTTATGCCATCTGCAAACTTTGAAATTATGCTCTTTACATTAAAGACGTTAATATATCAAAAAGAGCAGTGGTGCCAATGCTGACCCCTGGAATACAGCACTGTATACCTCCTCCCAGTCTGGAAAAACAGCAGTTCACCACTATTTGCTTTCTGTCCCATAGTGGAGGCATTGGCCATAATTTTCCAGTCTTCCTTAGGTTCAGGTACGATGCCAGAGGACTGGAGAATTGCAAATGTTATACCTTTGTTCAAAAAAGGGTGTTCAAGTACAGGCCAGTCAGTTTAACCTCAGTGGTGGGAAGCTTCTAGAAACGATAATTCGGAACAAAATTAATAGTCACATAGGCGAATGCGGGTTAATTAGGGAAAGCCAGCACAGATTTGTGAAGGGAAAATCGTGTTTAACTAACTTGTTGGAGCTTTTTTGATGAGGTTGATCGGGGTAACGCTGTTGATGTGGTGTACTTGGACTTCTAAAAGGTATTTGATAAAGTACTGCAGGACAGACTTGTGAGCAAAGTTATAGCTCATGAAATAAAAGGGACAGTAACAACATGGATACGAAATTGGCTGAGTGACAGGAAACAGAGAGTAGTTGTTAATGGATGTTTTTCGGACTGGAGGAAAATTTGTAGTGGAGTTCCCCAGGGGTCTGTGTATTAGGACCCTTGCTGTTCTTGCTATCTATTAAGGTACAGGACACAATTTCAAAATTTGTGGATGAGGCGAGACTTGGAAACATTGTGAACATTGAGGATAGTGTAGAACTTCAAAAGGACAGATTGGTTGGTGGAATGGGCAAACAAATGGCAGATGAAATTTAATACAGAAAAGTGTGAAGTGATTCATTTTGGTAGAAAACTTGGAGAGTCAATGAAAAATAAAAGGTGCAGTTCTAAAGGGGGTGCAGGAGCAGAGGGACCTGGATGTAAATCATTGAAGGTGGCAGGACAAGTTGAGAAAGAGTTTAATAGAGCATACAGCATCCTAGGCCTCATTAATTGGGGCATAGAGTACAAAAGCAGGGAAGTTATGTTAAACTTGTATAGAACACTGGTTCGGCCTCAACTGGAGTATTGTGTCCAGTTCTGGGTGTCACACTTTAGGAAATATTGTGCTGGCATTGGAGAGACAGCTGAAAAGATTCACAAGTATGATTCCGTGGATAGATTGCAGAAATTGAGACTGTTTTCCTTGGAGAAGAGAAGGTTGAGAGGAGGTTTGATAGAGGTGTTCAAAATTGAGGGGCCTGGACAGAGTAGATAGAGAAAAACATTAGTGGGAGGATCGAGAGCAAGAGGGCACAGATTTAAGGTAATTGGCAAAAAAAAGCAATGGTGACACGAAAAATATTTTCATGCAGTGAGTGGTTAGGATCTAGAATGCACTGCCTAAGAGGTGTGGTGGAGGCAGGTGCGATCGAATCATTCAAGACGGAATTGGATTGTTATCTGAAAAGGAAGAATGTGCAGGGCTATGGGGAGAAGGTGGGGAAGTGGCACTAGGTAAACTTCTCCTTTTGGGGAGCCAGCGCAGACACAATGGGTTGAATGGCTGCTTCCTGTGCTGTAATGATTCTGTGATTCTAGCCAATTTTGTATCCATGCAGCCACTGTCCCTTTAATCCCTTGGGCTTTAATTTTGCTAACAAATCTATTATCTACTACTTTGTGAAATGCCTTTTAAAAGTAAGTATACACAACATTAACCACACTACCTTTAGCAATCCTTTTTTGTAACTTCATCAAAGAAATATCTAGACATTCATACATGATCTGCCTTTAACAAATTCATGCTGACTTTCATTTGTTAACCCATACTTTTCCAAATGGCAATTAATTTTGACCCAGTTTGTTGTCTAAATTTTTTCCCCCACTGACATTCGGCTGCCTGTTGTTGCTGGGTTTATGTATCATGTTTGCAATACTCCAGTTCTCTGATACAATCCTCCTTGGATATGGGGCTGTAAGATTGTGGCCAGAACTTCCACAATTTCTATCCTTAATTTCCCCAGTAACCAGGATGCATCTGATCTGGACCAAATGACACCTCTATTTTTAAGACTACCACCCTTTTAAGAAAACTCTCTTTGATCTATTTTTATCTATCCAATATCGCTACTGCCTCCTCCTTTACTGCTACCTGCCTTAAATGATTGCATAGTTTTGCTTTTGGTGACCGGGCATTGGCTTTTGTGTTGGGTTGAACTTACTGACCCAAACAAGTAGTATATTCCTAGAATGAGCAGTTGGGCTGAGTAGCATAGGCATATATACATGTTGTGATGTGAGCGTGATGTTTGAGAATATAACTTTCAGAATGTACAAGGGATAGGCTTTTTAATTGAAGTAGATGATTGAATTTTGTGTTAAGCTTTGGCATTATTATGCTTAAGCACTTTTTTGTTTGTTTTTCTACCCAGACTTGTGTCAGTTGGTCAATTCTTAAATGTAAAAATAAACTTTGCTGCTGTTGGGCATTTTTATCAAACTGTTCCACCAGTTTTCTGGGTTTGTGTGTGCATGGAGATATTTACAGTATTAAGGAGTATGTCTGGGAGAGTGCAAAAATCATATTTGAGCCTCTGCCAGGAGCTCAGCGCTGAGCCAAATGCTGGATTAAAGTTATGTAACTTCTGCTAGAAGGTCGATTTATTTAGTTTTAATAGAATGGGTTCTTGGTGTTTAGTGCTCTAACCTCATTTTGAGAAAATGTGGAAGGATTATTGAATGTAATGATCCCAGTGCAGTAAACAGAAGTTGACAATCTAAGGTACCAAGTTTTAACTTGAGTGGATCTTGAAGAGCAGAGCAGCAAATATCTGAAGTGTTCTAAATGGTCTGTAGTGAGGGAAACATGCACCTAGAAATAATGTTATCCTGCAAAATGTTCAGTTTCTCTTAGTGAAATGTATGTAACACAATGAATCCATAGTACAGCAGATGCCCAAAATATAATTCCTACTACTCGGTATGCAAGTGTAACTTGCCTTTTTTATATTTGAGGAAAGGAAAATGCTAGGTGTTGGCAAATGCTGATAACTGAAATAGTGCTGCAAAGGCCGATCCCATATACACTGTATGTTTGGTTTCACTAGTACATAAAGCTTCAGTGATGTGGATCGTGGCCTTGATACTTAATCATTTGTGGTTTAATTTTAGATTTTGTGTGCAGCCTAGTTTGTGACTAGTTTTGAATTACATGCATTGCAGATTCAAAAGTTAAAAAAAAAATCCAGTATCTTCCTCTACGATTGAGGGTTTAAATTCTTGTCCCTTTCTCCTACCATACGATGTGGGATTAAAATGATTGCACATGGAAAACACCCACTTCAGGTGTTTTCCAACTGGAGAAAATGCCTGTTCCTAAATTTGGAGCTCTCTTTCAACTTTTCAATAGTTTTTGCATAAAATGTTGCCTTGTTCAGTTTCCCAGAAATATAACCAGACATTCTGGCGTAGCATCTGACACTATCTTCATATTTCTCCATTTGAAAATCAAACTTCAGTCTTGCTCATTTTAGTTGAATACACCTACAGTCTGGTTTCAGTTTTATAATTTGCATTTTTCTTTAAATACACTAAGGGATTTTTCTTTTAACTCTATTTTCTTCGCAGAATTTTAGAAGGTGAACTTAATCTTGTGGTTGCATTTTTGATGTGCTGTGACCTCTCATTAAACTATTTTATATATTAATCCCTTTGCCCAATGAGCAATGAGGGGGTAGCAAAGACTGTTCAAAGTAATATTTGTTTCAGTTATTCAGTCATTCTAAATACCTCATCAGGTTTTAATTTAAGCTTGTGTCTTCCCCTTGTCTAACATAGGTCCCATACAGAAAAGTGAATGTTTGGAAACAACCATGTAAAAGTAAAGGTCTTCACAACTTTTCACTTAGCAAATGACTCCTCAACCCAGAGGAAGTGCATCAGGTCAGGTGTGTAAAAAGTTAGTACTTGAGCATCAGTGCCCTCTTGAATTTTAAAACCTTTTCAGATTGCCACCAAATTGGATGAAGCACTCTTTCTCATCAGGCTTATTTTCTTTTCAAATTGTAACTATTTTATATCTTTAGTTTGAACAGAAAATGCTGGAAATACACCACAGGTCTGTCAGCATCTGCAGAGAAAAAAAATGTTATGGTGTTTCGAGTGTGTACTCTTCATCAGAACAACATATATACATGAAAGTCATAGCCTGTCTGGTGTATTTCTAACCTGTTTCGTTATTCCCTTTTTTAATTCTGCTAAACTAGAGAGTATGACATTGTTGTGAGACCTAGTAAATCAAGACCTAACTAAGCCCTTAAATTTACTACTACTTGAAACAAAAAAATGTAGTCATGCACATCTGCTTGAGCCCTTAAACATTGAAAACAGCTTAGAACTAAGGAAAACATTAAAAATGGAAGTAACACTGGTAACCAGCATTCACTTCTCCCATTAGACCATTTTGATTTATATTTGCATGTGTCTCTTTTTAAACATTTTGATTTGAAAAAACAATTTGTAGCTTTTACTCGAAGTGGTGTTCATGGATGGTGATATTTGAGTTATTGCATCTTCAACTGGTGACTAAATGGCAAATTTGAGATTATTCTTTGATCTATTCAAATACAAGTCGATTTCCATAAGAGAAGGCTGGAGACCATAAACCGTCGTTTATCTCTAACTTGGCTTTACATAAGGATCCGTTGAAGTTTTGCTAGATTCATTTTGGATTTATGGTTTTGTGAAATCCGTTGACTGTTTGATTTCAAGGCTGCTGTCATTTTTGAATCAAAAGCTGGGAGATTTGTTCTTGATTATGACAGTGTAACCTTGCACTAAGCACCCATTGACAAGTACTTAAAACTAAGTTTGCAGTTCTGATAAAACCGTATCAATATTAAGGAAGAAATGAATAGAAGTAGAACTTTCTATGTTCTAAGTACTTTTCATCAGGTGATTGAGTAACTCAAATAATGTGGGATTTTTATTTCAAAATTCTCTTTACTAGCAGTCTGTTAATCCAGTTCTTTGCAAACCTGCCCATGTATTCAGATTGGCTGAGTTTACATTTGCTTATTTTGGTCTGAATTTGTGAAGTTTATTTGGAGGAGGAAGAAGATAGCAAAAATGTAGGCTTGTTCCATTTAGTTTAGCTCGATATTTTATTTGGTACAAAATAGGCATTATATTATGGTGCAGTCTACCTGTCCATAATCACTAACTTGTTCCTAACTTTTTCTTTTGCTGCACTGGGGTACAGTCCAACAGGCACTGATTGCCTAATGATGCCTCCCCTGAGTGATCATTGCTCACGTGAACCTTGATATCAAGTGAAGAGATCGCTGCTGAGCCTGATTTCGTTCCTTACCTCCTAGCGGTCTCAGTAAGGGTTGTTGGATAGCAATCCGGAGTGGGCACCCTGGCGTTTTCATTTACCTTCTGCCTAATCCTGGGACAAGGACACCCCTCTATACAATTGTAGCAATCTGACTGCTGGTCTTTGCTGAGATCAGCTAACAGCACAGACTGGAAGACACCTCTCCCAACTTCCTGGATAACCTCATTGAACCACTGGTTGAGAGTACTCTGATTTTAATCAAATATTTTGCTGGCTTCCTTGACTGAAATTTTCTTTTCAAATCGATTCGTTGCCAATTTTCAATGACTCTTTTTGTTCCTGAAAACACCAGTAACATTTTGGCACCAAAGATAAACTCAAATAATGTTGGGCATTTCCTGGCATACTGCTATATGCTTGATGCTGTCTAATTAGGTTTAGTAATTACATGCTGTGACTATTTAAATGTGCACCTGAATGTAAAGTTGTCATTTAAATGTTGGTAATACACAGATTTTCCATGTGGCTAATTTGTTTCCTAATCATTCCACGTACAAGGGTCCCTTTGTTTTCTCCAGACCTCTCCCTCCCTCTCCTGAAGGCAGCAATTTGTGCCAGGATATGGTTCCACAAGCAGTGGCCCTCCAGTAGCTCTGAAATGGCCATTCTTCATGTGTGAACCTGGATGGTGAGTGCTCATTCTGCTATTCACAGCCAAGCCCTGCCTTTTCTCACTTAACGTTCACTTGAAGCAAGAATTGCTAATCTGACATGCTGAGCGTTTTCAGAAATTTCTGTTTTTGTTTGATTTCCAGCATATGCATTTTTAATGTTCTTTATTTATACCTTTCTCTGTATGGCTTGGAGCAGTAGCTGTGTTTATACCCACTGAGCAAAGACATTCAGCTACATTTGAGCCAAAATTAGAACATCCAGTATTTGTGGTTGATGCAGTCTGGAGGCATAGCTTATAGCTACTTAACAGCCAGAGGAGCATTAGCGCAGGGATGCTCTGAACAAATGCCCGACAGTCTTGATTTGATTCTCCATTGTGGTCAGTTTCTAATCTATGCTATAACAAATAAAATTTTTAGAGTCTCCTTGTAGGCTTTGTCTGTGTAGCATCTTGATTGAAAGACTGTTGTGGAGGCCTGGAAGCAGGCCACCTACTGGCCCACCTTGCAGATGTCTAGGCAGTTTTGGGAGGGAGTAAAGTACAGGGGAGTGTGTTCTGGTCTGAGTATAAAGTACATATTCACAATTACTGGTAGGTTATTGTAGAGTGGTTGTGATGGATGATTGATTGGGATACAGTGGATTAGCAGGAGCTCAATACCACCTTGTTTCTGTCTTAGTTCCATATTTGTGTTTTGTGCGGAATTTATCAAAAATATCAAAACAAATTCCATGCAATCACATCATTGAATTATATGCAGGAATATTGTTCTCCAATCTTAAGCAGTCTTTTTTTTTCCCCTTGTAACCTTTCTAAGAGAAGTTGTTAGGTGGATTTTTGCTTCTAATATCTTGGCCGCATTTTTTCAATTTGCAGGAAAATTGATGAAAAGTATAACCTGTTCTAAATGTAGACGAAAAGTCAGTGTTTATACTTGCCTTTAAAAACTGACCAAAACGGGGGGAATAGTATTCTCATTCAGTAACTGAGTCTTATGAATGGAAACTATTGTGTCCTCCCAGGTATTAATATGTGCATTGCTGAATGACTATTGCTGGATGGACCCTTTTAGGTAGCAAATGTACATTAGTGGAGGTATGCATGAAGTGAATTTGAAGAGAACAGTGTGAAAGATTTATCACAAGGTGGATTTATTATGCATAGATAACCTATCAGTTGTCAAAAATGCTAATGTTGCATGGCAAAGCACATTTAATTTTGATGGCTTGCATTGAAAAATTGCATAATGGCCTTATTTAAAATTGCAGCCAGCATGTGCAAATATACTCTTCAAATGTCCACTATTGAATAAACTATAATAGGAATAGGAAAAATTTGTGCATAAAATCTTAGTAAACAGCAGGGTGCAACCATAATTATGCAACTTTTACTGGATTATTTTTATGTTGCATATTTTTGAACTGAATTATAAACATTTAGCAATGGCATTGGAATGGTGCCCAGAATTGACTTTCTGGTCACTTGCATTTTGTATCCCTGGCCATGAATATTCACAGCCTAGTAAGTGGATCTATCTAGAAAACCAACAGAAACTTGTACTTCTATATAGCTCAAGTTAAGGAGAAGCATCATATTTCTTAGATTAGAAGGCATTGCTTATTTATGTTATAGTGTTTGTAGCAGAGAGAATCTGGCACCACTGAGCTTTTTATTCAGCAAAGTGGGGTAAAAATGGGATGCTTACTGGCAATTGACACTTTTTAAAAATTTGTGTATTAGATCAATAATGTAAGCATATTATCTACAATGACTGTTTATTGATAAGCGTGTGAATCAGTGATGCAGTTTCTGATCAGATCCAGTATTCTGTTGTAAAGTGTAAGCAGGTTCTAAAACTTCAGAAATTTAAATTCCAGATTGCTGCATGGAATGTCTTATCTAATGTATTTTACAGAAGATCTGTAAACCAGCCGAATGTATCTAAGTGGAGTGTGCATGGATTATTTTTTTTTGGTACAAGTGACTTAGTATACAATGGCTCTTTGGAGGGGGAAAAAATGTATAACTTATTTTTCTAGGGCTATCTGTCTGAAGGATTAGTTACAAAGTGGTACAGATCTCCACGTCTCCTCCTCTCTCCCAACAACTACACCAAAGCCATTGACATGTGGGCTGCTGGCTGCATCTTTGCTGAAATGCTGACTGGGAAAACACTTTTTGCAGGTCAGTATTACTGGAGCAAACTGAGGAGCAAGTGTGAGTGTTATTGTACAGTAACTTAGCTTGCGCTAAACTTTGTTTTAGAGTCATAGAGTTTTACAGCACAGAAACAAGGCCCTTCGGCCCAATGCGCCTGTGCCGACCATCAAGCTCCTGTCCAAAACTAATCCCACTTCCCCGCACTTGGCCCGTAGCCTTGTATATTATGGCATTTCAAGTGCTCATCTAAATACTTCTTAAATGTCGTGAGTGTTCCTGCTTCTACTACCCCTTCAGGCGGTGTGTTCCAGATTCCAACCACCCTCTGGGTGGAAAAAAACTTTCCTCAATTCCTCTCTAAACCTCCTACCCCTTACCTTAAATCTATGTCCCCTAGCTATTGACCTCCACTAAGGGAAAAAGTTTCTTCCTATCTATCCTATCGATGCCCCTCATAATTTTGTATACCTCAATCAGGTCCCCCCCCCCCCCCCAGCCTTCTCCGCTCCAAGGAAAACAACCCCAGCCTATCCAGTCTCTCTTCATAACTGAGATGCTCCAGCCCAGGCAACATCCTGGTGAATCTCCTCTGCGTCCTCTCCATTGCAATCACATCCTTCCTATAGTGTTGTGACCAGAACGATACACAGCACTCCAGCTACAGCCTAACCAGCGTTTTATACAGCTCCATCATAACCTCCCTGCTCTTATATTCTATGCCTTGGCTAATAAAGGCAAGTATCACGTATGCCTTCCCAACCACCTTATCTACCTGTGCTGCTGCCTTCAGTGATCCATGGACAAGCACCCCAAGGTCCTTCTGTACTCTCGAGGGTCCTACCATCCATTGTATATTCTCTTGCCTTGTTAGTCCTCCCAAAGTGCATCACCTCACACTTCTCAGGATTAAACTCCATTTGCCACAGCTCCACCCATCTTACCAGCCCATTTATATCATCCTGTAATCTAAGGCCTTCCTCCTCACCATTTACGACACCACCAATTTTCGTGTCGTCTGCGAACTTACAGATCATACCTCCTATGTTCACGTCCAAATCACTAATGTACACTACAAACAGTAAGGGTCCTAGCACTGATCCCTGCGGTACCCCACTGGTTGCATTTTTGAACTAAGCAATTAATTTTAATCATAAAACCTAAAGATATAAATCAGTGTTTTTATCCTAAATGCTTATATCAGTGTTTTAAGCATTTGCCATATTGAGTTCAATGCAGCACTTCATTTGTAGACCCCAGACATTTTATGTTGTAGCATTTAATGGAATGATTAAAAGCTCAGAAGCAAAATACTGCAGATGTTGGAAATCTGAAATAAAAGCAGAAAATGCTGGAAATACTCAGCAGGTCAGGTAGCATCTGTGGAGAGAGAAACTGTTAATGTTTCAGGTCTGTGACCTTTCATCAGAACAGTTGTTAGTCTTGATGATTGCTATACATATAGAACTAATGTTATGGTTTGCTTGTTAATATTTTATCCCTTCAGATGTTGAGTTTTTTTTAAACATTGTTTAGGTGCTCATGAGCTGGAGCAAATGCAGTTGATTCTTAATTCCATCCCTGTAATCCATGAAGAAGACCTTCAGGAGCTATTGGGTGTGATCCCAGTTTATATACAAAATGACATGACAGAACCGCATAACCCGTTACCACAGCTACTCCCTGGTATCTGTTCTGAAGGTACTTACAAAAGTAACTTGTCTTGAATTTGTATTCTGCTTAAACTAATTCAAATTTATTTGATATTTATTTTCTAATTTATTCTGTAATCGTTACATTGAAAAAATTGTAGCCAACTTTTAGCTCTCAAATTGCATTTTTTTAAATGACCTGGAAAATTGCACAGTCATAATTCCCCAGCTGTTTTCCTAATTTTGGCTGAACTATTGGGCAGAAACCAAAGGGAGGGGAAACCTGAAGGGTAAATCCAAGCTTTTGCATTATAACATCCAGTTAGAGTGAAATTGGTGGAGTTTGGGGACAGATTGCCTTCCTGATTTCTCTGGTGTTGGGAATTATTGACCTTGCAATTATCTATTGATGTTTAGACAGGACAATAATGGGACAAAGATACTTGTGGAATTGGAGAGTATGTGAAATGAAAAGTTGAGTCTTCTATAAAAATGTGTGTTTCTTTTAAAACTTAGCATTGGATTTTCTGGAACAAATTTTGACCTTCAATCCGATGGACAGATTGACAGCAGCTGAAGCCTTAGCGCATCCATACATGAGTATTTATTCCTTCCCTTTGGATGAACCCACTTCTACCCACCCCTTTCACATTGAGGATGAAGTTGATGATATTTTGCTAATGGATGAGAGTCATAGCCATATTTACAACTGGGACAGGTAATATATTTACTAATTCACTTCTAATACATTTGCCATCTTGTGTTTGATAAAATACGATTGCTCTGAGTTTTTGTTTTTAAGAAATCTAGTTCAATAATTAGACCAAAAGGGAGTTACTTCTGGGCATAACCAAAAAAGGTAGCTTTATAATCTCTTGCTTATTGTAAAGGATTGTTCAGTTTACAGTTTTACAGTGCATTGATGCACATTGTGACCGTTCTGCAACATTACAATGTATTTGCCACTCCTTTTATGAATGAAGGATATGCCTGCATGCTGCCTTTATGGCAGGGAATCGTCCATCATTGAAATTATGTTTTTTACCAATTAAATGAAGATTTTTCTTCCTGGTAAATGATTTAATGGCCTGGAAAGCCACCTGCAGTCGTAATCGAACCATAATGTTGGAACCTTCCCAGGAAGATTTTCAGTACAAGACATTGGCTTCAATAAAATAAGCTAGTGAGGGTAAAAAATAGGTGATTGAACACTACACTGTTCAATCAAACGTTAGACAAGAAAACCATATGAATGTTGTGGCGTAAATGCAGATCCTAGGTATCTGTACTGACTAGTTGTTATAGATAGGAGTTTTATGGAGGTCTGTAAGTAACTCAAGTGTTCTGGCCATGCGTAGTGTGGATTTTGTGCCCACTAGATTTGTATTGTTCCTTTAAGATACCATAAAGATTCTCCCTGAACTTGAGTGTGGTAACACTATTTCCTCTGCTTTCCATCCTGTTTTGGTGGAAAAGTTTGCCTATAGAATGAAGTGTGTGTTTTCAAATTGATCAACTAGTTCTATGCTCAGCTGAATTGAGACTTCCTAATTTTAACAGGTATCCAAGAAATGACACATTGCCCTTTGGTCCAGATAGAGTTAGATCCAAAGATGAAGTCATCCCACTGAGTGTCCAACTTGTGTTTTTTTCATGGATACTTTATTTTCTAAATCATCTAATATGTATTAGTGCAATACTTCAAGTTAAAATGTTCTGTTGTATTTCAGCAAGGTGATGTTTCAATCTTGGAATCATTCGAGATGTGGGTATTATGCCAGATGTTCAGATTTTCCATTGCTTAAATTGTTTGTTTCAGATACCATGAAAGCGAATTGTCAGACCATGACTGGCCTTTGCACAGTAACTTTGAGGCAGATGATGTTCAGCGTGATCCACGAGCAATGTCTGACATGACTGAAGAAGATGAGGTGCAAGTGGACCCTCGCAAGTATTTAGATGGAGACCGTGAAAAGTATTTGGAGGATCCTGCATTTGACTTGAACTTTTCCACTGAACATTCTTGGCCACATCCAGATCACCATGAAAACAAATACTGTGATCTGGAATGTGGCCATACCTGTAACTATAAAGTAGGGTCACCATCCTACTTAGATAACTTGGTGTGGAACGAAAGTGAAGTGAATCATTACTATGAGCCCAAACTTATTATAGACCTATCTAACTGGAAAGAGCAGAGCAGAGAGAAGCCAGATAAAAAAGGCAAATCAAAGTGTGAAAAGAACGGACTAGTGAAAGCACAGTTAGCTCTGGTGGAGGCAACCCACCAGATTGCTGAAAAGGACAAAGAGAAGATTCGAGGGTTTGACTTTGATTCTTTCATGGCAAACACCATCAAGCTCAGTTTGCAGCCAGAGTCTCGTGATATAGACAAGCTGAATGACTTGAACAGTTCAGTGTCCCATTTGGACCTGAAAAGTTCAATGTCAAATTGCAAGTCTGTTAGTCAGGAGAAGGAGGAGAAGGGGATGGCTAATTTGGCTCAACTAGAGTGTCAAAGTCAGAATCCATGGGAATGTCAGTTTGCAATTGATGAAAGTGGTGGTGGGGATGAAAGCTTTCTAATTCACCTAGATGAAGATGTTTGTTGGGACAGCAGAAAGGATGAGCAGCTAGAAAAAAGTACATTTACTAGTTACTTAGACAAGTTATTCAACAAAAAAGATGATGTAGAAATAGCAGAATCTGAGCCGGCAAGTGACAGGAAACTGGGGGCCAGAATTAGTGAAGAGAGTGTGAAAGAGGTAAGCAGAAATGGGGAGATCCCATTCAGCAAGCAGTTGGAGTCCATCGGTATTCCCCAATTTGACAATCCTGTCAGTTCACCACTGAAATCTAGAGCGATTCAAACCACTTTAGCACCTGCAGCTGCAAAACTGTCTCCTCAGATTCCTCATAAGACCTATAGTAGCATCTTGAAACATTTGAACTGAATAGAACACTCAGCAGACATTTGTTTTGTATACTTTACTATGTGCATTTGTCTTGTTTTCTTAAGTCTGGAATCTTTTTATTTTTGTAATTTCAATACCTGCTCCTTTTGATTTGAATGGTTTACCATTTTTACAAGTCAAATTATTTTGACATTGCATTTTAATTTTTTGTAAACTTACGTCATTTGCACACAGTTTAAAATAATGTACATTGCAAAAAAACCAATGACTAATGCAGAAAATTGTGACTATGAAACGGTGGTGAGAAAATGCACTAAGCCAAGTGGACACATTTTATTGGTGAAATGAAAAAGCCACCAAGCACAGTCTACTTGTTTTACAAATGGAACGGTTTCCATTTTGGCAAATACACAGTTGAAATATACGTGCATGAGATTTTTTTTTTTTAAAGGTTCATTTGAAATCAAATTAAAAGTGTTTAAGTCCAAGCAGTAAAGTGCATTTGTTTTCCCCAGCAGTATATTAGACATTTTCTGATAGCTTAAATGTTTCTTAAACATGTGATGCCAGCAAAACCAGCAAATGAATGCAGAACATGGTACGCATGTGTTATCTACCTCAAGGTAACGGCAATGAGTGGCTGACCTTGAGCCACCTACAGTGCTTCACAGCATGCAATGAATTTAGCCAGCATCACTGTACTAGCAGTTGTTTCCTGTATGAAAAGCTGTCAGTACTTGTAACTTTCTGGTATGCATTTTCCATAGTAAAGTGTTCAGATACATTTATTTATTTTAGCAGATGTAAGATTTTTTCTGTATTTATTTTAATTTTATAGTTTCATTGTGACTTTAAAATGAATTTGAGGCATTTTGAAGCTAACTTCGTGTTTAGCACTATGGTTAATTGTGTAAAATGAAAATCTTGTCCTGATGCTTTCCCCGTTTTCCTATCTTTAGAATTGGCTTGTTTTGAAAAGAGCATTCACTACATATATAGGAATTGGTACATTTTAGTGATGCTTGACTTCCCATTAAATACACCTTTGAACAATTTAGAATCCATTTCAAAACTGATTTTGGAAATGCTCCAAGAAGTCTTAAATTCTTTGTTTAATTTGTTAAAACTTAAGATTAGAATTCTCTGCATGGAAATAACTGAGTTACAAACATTACTGTAAAAGTTAAAACTATAGACAACAGTAAGATGAATGTTGAATTTTCATCTTTATTTTTATTGTACATTTTTAAATTTGTAATTTCTCAAGCCAGCATGATTTCCATAGGTTCAGAATATAGCATGTAGAATTATTTCTGGAAATTTATTTGCATTTACCAATTTAGATACTAAGTTTCTGTATTACTGGTTCTCACCCTCTTCCCTCCCCCTCAAAAAAAAAAATCCAAAAAGGAACAAATAAACATAACCAGAACCTAAATGCTTGTGACTTGCTGTGTTACCTGAATTATAGTGGGATTTCTGCCCAGAAATTTTAATTTTAAAGAAATCAATGGAGTTGAGCATTTGTTGTTGTAAATGGAGCAAATGGTTCCACAAGTGCATGATACTCACAGCTGAGCAATGAACAATTAGAACACTCTTGTTAGGCTCAAAAGATTACTCTGCTGTGATCCTTCTGAAAGGAAGGCTGAACATTTGAGAGTCAGTCTGCTTCTAAAAATAACTTTAAATCATACTGCACAATTAGCAAAAGTGGAATGGCCAACCATTTGAATCCCATGTGCACAGTAGAAAATGTCTGACCAAGGATATACATTGCAAAACAAAACTTGAATAAATGTATTAAGTGCACAGTGACATTCGTGTAATGGACTGTCTCACAAAGTTGCAGTGTTTTTTTTAACTCCCTTTGATCATCTTCTCTCTTTCTCCCCCCCCCCCCCCCCAGTGATTGCCTTTGAAGATAAGTAGTCATTTAGAAGGTTTTTTTTGTGTTTGTTCTTCCCACTCTCTTGCCTCCCCCATCCCCAATTTTAACTGCACCATTTAGTACGTTGCGTTGTTTTTAAATCTGAATGTTTTAATGTGGCTCTTCTATGAATCCTAAATTGCAACATCAAATTCCATAATTGACTCATTCCAGTTTCCCTTCTTTTGCAAATGGATGTACTAAACATTATAGCCTCGATATTCTGAGAGGTGGAACATCAGCCTGACTGAATATAATTTCCAGCAACAATGAGATTTGCATGATGTAGATGAGTTGCAGGCACTGGAAACATGTCTGATTTGAGAGCTTGCCCATCTGGTGGTAGGATGTAGCAAAGGTGCGAGCATCCCAAAGAGTTTTTCATACTGATTGTAAAGCTCTGTAGCACAGATGCATAGTGGGAAAGTTTGAGTAGGTGAGGTGCAGCAGGATACGGAGTCCTCGGATTTACTGATGCAAATGCGAAAATTCTCCTACAGCAGGGTGACCTCCTTTGCATCAGGGATGGAGAGCTCCAAAAAGAGCATCTCTGGGTGATTGGAGCAATATGGCCAGGACTCTTAACTGCCAGCTCCGGGACCTCATACCTCAGTGCATGAAGTTTAATCACCTTACTGTGTCAGGCAAGTCTAGAATAAGTCAAACCAAACTATTCTGTACTAACAAAGTCTACCTCACCTCACTCTTTTTAAAGTTTTCAAGTTGCATGCCCTTTACACCCCAACATTCCCCTAGAAGTGTTCCTTTAGCTGTGGAGTCATAATACACACGACTAAAAGCTTCAGTTGGAATCCAAGGATGCATTCTCACTTGTGTGTTCCCATTTGCACTACATATTAGAAAATTGACCAAGTGCAGTTCACTGTTTTCTCACCATTAAATTGCCCAAAAGTGAAAAATTTACTTTCTAATTTTTGCTGCTCTGCAGTCGACCTCCTCCGTGTGGGATACAGACAAACATGGTTTTACTGCATCGTTTTTGTAATGAAGGTAACTCACTCGCTTTAATTTTGAGACAACCTAAAGCAGCTGAGAGAACTTTGACAAAAGTTGGGGGACTACTCACCCACTGAGAAATCATGCACACCTCCTTGTAGAGTGGCCCTGTGATGCTGTTGGAGATGAAGTAGGAGGCCATATTCCAGTGGGGTTTCATATTCTTTATGATAGAATAAGCACTAATTAACTCTATCATTAGGACATTGCAAAGCACTCAATTATTTTTGAAATGTAGTGTGCAGATAAGCGCAGCAGCCAACTGTGAACAAAACATGCCCATTGCTTGACTTTCAAGCAGTGATGGACTGTTTGGTGCCTGAAATACTGGTCCATGATGTGCCCAGTGCATTATGCACCATTGCTTGAGAGTGTCATGTAATTGTTTGAGTTGACCTTACATTAAAGGTCAGTTCATGTGGGCAGCAGTCCCAGTGCTCTGTAGCCAGAATCATATAATCAACCCCTAAATCACAAATTTCTGAAGTTACAAGTGTGTTATTTTATATGACCTCTGCTCTTAACCAGTTTAAATGGTCCTTCAGTAATGCTGACTTTCTGCAGCTTGCATCCTTAATTACTCCATCTCTCCTTTGCACCAGCCAGAGACCTTAAAAGTGCAGAAGGTGGGAGTGTAATGTGTGAGATGAGTGTAATGTGTGAGATATGGGAGGAGGCACAGCTGATGGTGGCAAGGAAAGTCAACAAGTGGTGCTCCTTGGCTGAACAGCTCATGAATCTGCAGCTTGGGCCCCTGTTTTTTTTAGAAAAGTGATTAGGGGCAAGTATCGGACAGTATGTTGCAGATGGCAGCTTGGATGGAGTCCATTAGCAGCATGCTCAACTCAATAGAGAACCATTTAACAACATTGCGTTTGCCATGGAGGCAATGGCAACTCCAGGGTATTGAAACTATCACTGAGGTTTTAATGATGTATTTGAGACTATTAACTTGTTTTCCCATAATCAATGGCCAAGCAGAGCTACTGTTAGTGACATAACAGGAAGACACATATCTCTTTAAGGATGAATGCTTATGCATGCTCTCCTGCCAGTTCACTCCAATGTCTGCATATTTGGCAGGATCAGGTTACGCAAGGGGTGCTGCCAGTAGCAAATCCATCTCCAAATCTAGTTGCCATGGGACAAGAGTCACTGCTGATCCTGATGCATCATGCTCTCCTACTCGGTTAACACTTAGGAGTACTCACTCAGTTGAATGAGGGGAAACAATGATGAGAAGTAACTAAGTGCATGCACACTGGATTTTGAACAAAATTAAGGAAACTCTAAAATCATTTTTGGTGAAGTTTGGGAGTGGCTTTAATGAGGTGGCATGAGAAGTGTCTATGATGTACTTGTGGGAAGGTTGAAGATGTGGACACTATTACTGGTGGCCAGATGTTGCAGAATGTGGCATTAATAGCTCTAACAGCTGGCAATAGGTTGTCTCCTTTTTCAGGTTGCTGCTGATTCCTTTGTTCCTGATACTAACTCTTGACCTCTGGGGCCTTCATAAGGAGACCTCTTAGAAAGGAAAGTTGTATGCATACAGCATGCCACCATGATGCTTAACACCCAGCATACCCACCAGATCAATCCTGGCCTCTAAAGCATAGCCTCAACATGCCTATTGTATATGTAATGGTGATTCTGGTGAGAATGTTTGCAAGTTAGGACTTTTGCACTAATATTGAGGAGTAACCTGACCGAGGCCTTCAAGATTATAAAGGGTTATAAGGTTAATAGTGATGCATTTTTTTTCAATCAAGAGGACATAAATTTAAGATAATCACAAAAGAATTGAAAGGGAGGTTAAAAAATTATTGATGCCAAAGGTGGTTAGGATGGGGAATTTCCTGTCTCAACCTATTTTTGAAGCAGAGTCACAGATTCTTTTAAAAGATTAGATAGTTTCTTGAAAAGAGGTGGTTAGCACCGCAGCCTCACAGCTCCAGGGACCCGGGTTCGATTCTGGGTACTGCCTGTGTGGAGTTTGCAAGTTCTCCCTGTGTCTGCGTGGGTTTTCGCCGGGTGCTCCGGTTTCCTCCCACAGCCAAAGACTTGCAGGTGATGGGTAAATTGGGATTACTGTAGGGTTAGTATAAATGGGTGGCTGTTGGTCGGCACAGACTCGGGCCGAAGGGCTTGTTTCAGTGCTGTATCTCTAAATAAATAAATAAAATAAAGACTGGGAATGAGCAGTATTAGATTATGTAGTTTTTGTAATGCAAAACACTGGCATGGTCTTGAGCTAAATTACTAATTTCTGTGCTGTAGCATTCTTTGATTCTATGAATTTACGTCAGGTTTTTTTTTAGATGTTTCTGAAAGATGCAATATAAATCATGATAGAAATGCCATAACTTGTAGCAGTCAAAATTGTTTCTTTAAGTTATCTCCTAGAAAGAAGTATTGAAATTCAAGTTAAATATATATTTGATAAAATCTAGATTCATTGTGTTGATGGATGTCAATACAGCAGAATGGGACACTTCCCCACTTTGGGCACACAGCTCTATCACCCTTTCACCTGTAATGCACGTTAACCCCCCAACCTCAGAGTCTGACTGCAGCACTGAAATTATCAACCTTTCACATCAGTTCTGAGATTGCCATGTTGTGCACGATTATGGCCTGCTTTGTTTTATGGGCCTGTGCCCAATTGGAGCTGGGTTCAGACCACCCATTTCCTACAGGAGTCACAGCAGAGATGGAAATGCTATCCAACCAGCTTGGACCGAATTCAGTCTATGGTCAGAAGAACAACTTGTCTTACCCCAGTTAAAGCATTTTTTAAATATATAAAATATGAAATAACGATGTACACTACATTGTATAAGATTTTTATCAGACATTCGATAATGCCATTGTGCGATGGCCTTGACTTTTACTATCATTTAAATAGAGACTGTTAATGTCAAACACCTATTCAATGTTATCAGCAGTGACAAGATTTCATCAACAATGGAAAAAAAATGTTTTCAAACTGAAAAGGACTTTGATTTTGGTTTTACTATTAATTCAATTAGTTAACAAATGGCACCACTCTAGCATCAATAGATGGCCTTGTCTTTATAGTTTAGGTTTACTTTGCAATTGTTCTAAATTTTCATCATTGCTAGCATGCCATTTTGTTTGACAGTCCCACTCAATTAATAAATGGCTGCTGGTTACACATACAGAAAAGTTTACAATCTCTTAGCAAGGAGATAGAAATGTTATTCAATCAAAGCACCTGATGACTCACAGCCAGGATGGTTCCATTTACAGATGCATCGCCTAATCTACAACATGTTTGCACTTGATATTGCAACTGGTGAATGAGATATGCAGTAAACAAAAAAGCAGCTTGCATATGTTCAAATGCATGACCTTTAAATTCACAGTTAAGCTCCTCTCCTCAAAAAAAAAAACTGCTTAGTCTTCTAGTATGCAAAGTAAACCTGGTCAGGTTTGAGTATATTAAAATTGATGTAATGTTGAAATTGCTACACAATTATTCAAACCATTAAGATAGATCCTCCCCACAGATAACTCTTTGCAGTCAGCCTGCACCAGGGTTGGGGAACTCCATACCACAGCGATCTCTAGATCTTTGTTGGCAGCTTTTCTGGTCAGTGAGTGTCACTGCTTCATCATGAACGGAAAATCCAGCCCATTAAATGTAATGCACACAAGGAGACATTTGTACTTACGAGAAACTCAATTAATTATGCAGTTAAAACAAACTATAGCATATACAATTTATGGAGTACCTCCCTTACAATTTAATATGATTAATTCCTCACCCGATCTCTCATTTTCTCCAGCCCTACAACCTTCTTCCAACTCTAGCCTCTTGTGCATCCCCCATTCCTTTTGCCCCACCATTGGCGCCCATGTCTTTAGCCATCCAAGCCCCTCGCTCTGTAATTCCCACCCTAAACCTCATCGTCTCTCTTCATCTCTTTTTTAGGACACTTCTTAAAACCTATCTCTTTGACCAAGCTAATAGCCACCTGTCCTAATTTCTCCTCCTTTGAATTGATGTAATTTTTTGTCTGATTTTAGAAACATAGAAAATAGAAGCAGGAGTAGGTCATTCGGCCCTTCAAGCCTGCTCCACCATTCATTATGATCATGGCTGATCATCCAACTCAGTAGCCTGTTCTTGCTTTCGCCCCATACCCTTTGATCCCTTTAGACCCAAGAGCTATATCTACCTCCTTCTTGAAAACATACAATATTTTGGCCTCAACTGCTTTCTGTGGTAGCAAATTCCACAGGCTCACCACTCTCTAGGTGAAGAAATTTTTCTCCATCTCAGTCCTGAAAGGTTTACTCTGTAGCCTTAGACTATGACCTCTGGTTCTGGACTCCCCCACCATCGGGACCGTCCTTCCTGCATCTACCCTGTCAAGTCCTGTTAGAATTTTATAGATTTCTATGAGATCCCCCTTCACTCTTCTGAACTCCAGCGAATATAATCCTAACCGACTCAATTTCTCGTCATATGTCAGTCCCGCCGTCCCAGGAATCAATCTGGTAAACCTTCGCTGCACTCCCTCTATACAAGAGCATCCTTCCTCAGTTAAGGAGACCAAAACTGCACAGAATATTCCAGGTGTGGCCTCACCAAGGCCCTGAATAATTGCAGCAAGACATCCCTGCTCCTGTACTCGAATCCTCTTGCTATGAAGGCCAACATACCATTTGCCTTTTTTACCACCTGTTGGACCTGCATGCTTACCTTCAGCAACTGATGTACGAGAACACCCAGGTCTTGCTGCATATTCCCCTCTATCAGTTTATAGCCATTCAGATAATCTGCCTTCCTGTTTTTGCTACCAAAGTGGATAACCTCACATTTATCCACATTATACTGTATCTGTCATGCATTAGTCCACTCACTCAACTTGTCCAAATCACCCTGAAGCCTCTCTGCATCATCCTCACAACTCACCCTCCCACCCAGTTTTGTGTCATCTGCAAATTTGGAGATATTACATTTAGTTCCCTCATCTAAATCATTAATGTATTTTGTGAATAGTTGGGGTCCTAGCACCGATCCCTGCGGTACCCAACTAGTCACTGCTTGCCATTCGGAAAAAGACCCATTTATCCCTACTCTTTCCTGTCCGCCAACCAATTTTCTATCCATCGCAATATACTACCCCCAATCCCATGCGCTTTAATTTTACATGCTAATCTCTTTGTCGAAAGCCTTCTGAAAGTCCAAATAAACCACGTCCACTGGCTCCCCCTCATCAACTCTACTAGTTACATCCTTGAAAAACTCGAGTAAATTTGTCAAGCATGATTTCCCTTTCGTAAATCCATGCTGACTCTGCCCGATTCTACCACTGTTCTCCAAGTGCTCTGCTATGAAAATTTTGATAATGGACTCTAGAATTTTCCCCACTACCAATGTCAGGCTGACTCGTCTATAATTCCCTGCTTTCTCTCTAACTCCCTTTTTAAATAGTAGGGTTACATTAGCTACCCTCCAATCTGCTACCCACAATTATGCTCCTGGACAATGCCTTTTGTCTGTTAGTTGTGATTAGATTATTGGAAAGAAAGTCAGGTCATCTTGGTTTATTTTCACTACACACATGATTGTACTGAAGAGCAATTGGAAGAATCACAACAACAATGACTTGCAGTTATAAAGGTCCTTTCAATAACAAACAATTTACAGTGGCTTGGGAACATTCAGCCCCTTTAGTCTGTTCGCTATTCAATTAAATTGTAGCTGATCTGTATCTCAACTCCATTTACCTGCCTTTGGTCCATATCCTGATTTGCTTACCTAATAAAAATCTATTGATCTTAGTCTTGAATTCAATTGACCCAGCATGCATTGCCCTTTGGGGGAGAGAATTTCAGATTCCAAAAGCCGCTTAATGCAAGTTATCTGAAAATTCCATCTTTTTAACTTTAATATTCTAGTTTTGTTTAATTGAAATTACTGGATAATTCAATTTTTAGTATTTAATGACAGATTGTAATTATGTAAGTCAGAAATCTTTTAAACATTAGCAAAGAAGTGGGAATTTGAAGTGATTTCGAGCACCATAGCTGTGGTTTTAACCACTTCTCGCTCTCTCATTTGACAGATGTGTATAATAATTATTTGAGTTCCTGTTTCTGATGATGTGCACAAATTTATTGGAAAATTGTGACACGATTTCAGAATGTGAAATATTCTCCTTACAGTAATAAGTAACTTTATTGCAAAAGTTAAACATTAAAGTTCAAAAGTTTTGTTTTGTGAGTTGGAATAGAATTTGAAAAAGGAATTGCAAATAATGTTGAAGATTAAATTAACTGCACTGTTCAGGTGGTCTGGTCTGTGTCTCAATATATGAACTGAGATTGGTAAGTGCTGTAATATAGAATCTCAGCCGTGAATGAAATTTGATAAGGGTGAAGGTGGAGTTTTGCCTTTACCATCTGTAACATATATGCTTTTTACTTGTAATGATATCTTGTTCATTCATAAGAGCCACAACCAACTGCAGAATATCCAATAGGTAACATAGTGGTTGTTACTGGACTCGTAATCCAGAGGTCTCAACTAATAATCCAGAGACATTGGGCTGAATTTTGAAAGCTCGCCGCTGATTGAGCATCAAAAAAGCTGAGCCATCGCAATATTTTGCGTGACGGGTCATTTACATGGAGGGGGCGCAACGACCGCCCCCGATGACGCTCTGTCCCTGGCAACGGCATCCGACGCCACCACACAGGCACCGGCGCCATTTTTAAAGGGCTTCAAACGCTTACCAGCAATTTTAATTTTTAAAGTGACATGGAGGGAAAAGTTAAAGTTATAACTTTAATAATAGATTGAAGCCCCTCTCCCACCCCCAATGACCATTTAATGTCTTTTGCACACAGAAAAAACTTTTCTTCCCAAACCAACTTTTCTCCCCTAACTCTGTTACCATTGCCCTTCAACCCCTTCCCACCATCCCCTCAGCCAATAGAAAGAGTTTTCCCCACTGCCCCCCGCTCCTCCACCACCCCCCCCCCACCCCCCGCCACCCCACCCCCAGCCCTGAAAATTTCACTTCACTCCCCTCCCCACCAGTGTTATGCCACCGGCCAGAATATCGGCATGGGATGGGTGTCGTGGAAAGGTAGGTTAGTATGCATTTATTAAAATGTATTAACATATGCAGATTAGATTTTTTGCCGAACGGTGGGGGGGGGGGGGCGCTCTGAGGCCCTGCCCCATTTTACCGGGGGTGGTGGGGCCTTCCCAAAATTCAGCCCAATGTCTCTGTATCATTAGTCTAGGCCTCTGGATTACGAGTCCAGTAACAACCACTATGTTACCTATTGGATATTCTGCAATTGGTTATGGCTCTTATAAATGAACACAATATCATTACAAGGGGAGCATGGCAGGCCTCTCCTGGAAGGATTTTCCAGGTCCCCCCGCCATGACCTCTGACGTCGGGATCCTTGTAAAATCCAGCCCATGGAGTTCAAATCCCACCACAGCAGCTGGGGAATTTAAATTCAATTAATTTCATAAATATGGAATAAAAAGCTACTATCTCGTTTGCTAATGCCCTTTAGGGAAGGAAATCTGCTGTCATTACCTGGTCTGGCCTATATGTGACTCCAGACCCACAGCAATGTGGTTGACTCTCAACTGCCCTCTGAAATAGCCTAGCAAGCCACTCAGTTGTATCAAACAGCTATGACAAAGGTCTGAAGCAGTCCCCTACCACCTTATCAAGGGCAATTAGGGATGGGCAATAAATGAATTTTTAAAAATTGTAAGCTGAGCAACAAATGAGTACTTCATTATTATAGTCAAACCCACATAGAATGAAATGTTTGTTACCTGTAGGAAGGGGTTGAGTTCAGTGTGGACTTCCCACATTTTTCATTTCCTTTTTTTTAAATCTACTTCCCGAAAATCTTTAACACTTAAATAACATTGGTCAAGTTATGTTGAATGGATTTCAACATTGGAAGTTCCTCTGAAACCAAAATATAGACCATCACAGACCTAACTGAATGAATGGGTCTGCTCTCAGACCGTGTCAGCGGAGGGTTAGTCATTTGTAGCTGAGGAACTATGAATGAGCAGGGACAAGCATGTGAGTGAGCTGCAGATGTGCTCCGCAACCTCCGACTTGCATGCAACCTCTTGTTTGCACGCTCAGAGAGGCTGAGAGTCAGTGGAAACCGGCCTTAACCCATGTTGAGGGCCATACCCAGTTCCTAAATGCAGCCCCAAAACAGGTCATGCTGTCATGGCAGGTTCCAATTTTAATCTCTTCTGAGCAGGCAGCAAGGCACCTGACAGATGTGTGCAACCAGACGGCCTCAGACTCTGCGAGGCCCTCCTTTAAATATGCAGTTTGGGCTCCAATGACATTTTTCATTTTAACTATGGACCTGAGGGGAGAAGCGGTTTTGCCTCAGACCCCACCCACCTCAGTACCCTCCCATCTCAGACCCTCCTGCCTTAGACCCCATCCACCTCAGACCTTGGCTGCCTCAGACCCTGCCCATCTCAGACCCTTCTGCCTCGGACCCTGCACAGCTCTGGCCTCCTACCTTAGACCCCGCCAACCTCAGTCCCCACCTGCCATCGTGTCCCTCAGTTCTGATGAAGGGTCACTGACCTGAAACGTTAACCTTGCTTCTCTCTCCACAGATGCTGCCAGACCTGCTGAGTATTTCCAGCACTATTTGGTTTTATGCCATCATGTCCCTCCTGTCTGATTCCTGGACCGAGCTAATATCAGAGCTTTTTGCTCCGAAGGAGAGAGAAAGAGAGGCACAGGCACAAGGTATATGTGGGATCTTTGAAAAATTAATTTAAAAGTTCCAAAGTGCATGGTGATGCTGCTTCATATGGCAACATAAATGGGCTATCAGTTCCCCAAATGCCAGTTCAAAACTGTACCTTAAAAATGGGTATTTAGCAAAATGGATTTTCTCACTGCAAACTGCCCAGTACCAGCCAGTACAACTGCAACTAATCCAAAGGAAACTTCCAGCACTCTCCCTCAACTTTTCTCTAATACTAGAAATGTCACCTGTGTCAAAGATTGTTGTATATGTGCATTTGAGGCCTATAACTCACTTCTTTCTACTTGCCACTCTAAAAGCAAATTCCAGTCTCAAATGGCATCTATGGTCAGGTCCACTGGTTTGCCGAGTTCAATTCAGTTCTTATTTCTTTGGATTCTGGAATGTTAACCAGTGTTTTGGGATCCATTCCCCAAATTTGTCCAGTTTTCCATCAAAACAGGTGGCTGGGCCAGTGGATTCCAAGTTTTTTTTTTCATTTAATCGAGCTGCACAGGTGTGAACTATAGAGCTGGGGCAGTTGGGTCACATTAAATCTTTAATTTGCAATATATCAAGTTACTGATGACGTACTGAAAATCGGTGCCCTAATTTAGGATTTATCCATCAACGTGACAACAGCACTAAGAACAATGTTTTTCCAAACCTCCAGGCTACAAAATTTAAACAACAAATCTGTTAATAATAAATGTGAACACAAGTGGGACTAGGTTACCTAGGTTTCAAAGGCTGGATTATCGGTACTCTGGAGCAAACGTGGGGCTTGGGCTTCAGGCAGCACGCTGTAGCCAAGTCTACAATATAACTACAATGTTGGTCATTGTGAAAGTACCCAGTGTGGAAATTTGTAAACTACTTTCAGTCACCAGTCCAGGGGAGCGTGTTAAAGAGTTTAAAACCTGTGCTGTGTTAAATCCCCAATTGCATTTAGAGGGCCTTGTTTTAAGACAACACTATAGAGTGTACACTGAGCTTGAACTCCTACCTACTTTCTGCAATCTACAGTTAAAGAGAACGCAATGTTTTTCCAAAGGTCAGTAAATTGTCTGTTGCTAAGTCCTATTCTTGCCGAAACGTTGCTATTAGGTCATCTCAAACAGCTTACGTAGAAAGATGTACTGTGACCCTGTACTTTCAACATCAGTTATAAGTCTGAAGGCTGATTGAAAGAAGGATTGACGTACAGATGAAGCTAGCTAATTGGGACACTGCACAAAAGGTAATCATCCCATTTATTAGATTATTAATATTAATCCAGGCCAAACCCATCCTGACACACTGGGGCCTCCATATTATGACATACACACGTTTATCAAAATGAACTCCACATTGGCAGCACTCTGCTACTCCATCCTTTACACAACAAATCACTATTTGTTAATAACGGTGTTTTCACATCAATGGTTACCCTTGGGATATTAAACATCCTGCAATATAATCATGCCCCTGTGCCACTGTTCCTGTTACCAAATGACAGTTGTGTTTATTAGAGATTTAAAGAGTTATATTTTGTGAATGTATGAGAAGATTGATGCCAGAATCTTTAAGCATTCATTATTGCCCAGTGGTTCCTTTCAAAGGCCTCTCAGTTGTGCATAATCTCCGGCCACAGGAAAGGCCGGGATATGTTCGCAGAGTTCCTCAGTGAATATCTAGTTGCTGGGAGAAGGGTTTATTTAAGAGGATACAACAGACACTTCCAGTTTTTCTCCCCTCTGTTTTAGCACCTCACTCAGTGACTCAGGCCAGAACAGGGTGAACATCAGTCGATTGGTGAAAATGCTGGGTGGCCTGGGGCCTGAATAGGGTTGATGTTATTGAGAGGTTTATGGTGGATTACTAACTAGTATTAACAAGCAGCTTGCATCAATTTTTACTCCCGGGATCAGAAAGTCACAAGTCTCAAGTGTCACATGGATGAAGAAACTCACACATGATTTCCTTCTGGGCTTTATTGATTGTGCTATAACCATTGCTGTTTGGAACTTTCATCTCTTGCTCATGCTTGGTTCCCAAGATACTCTTTCTCTCTGTTACAGTTGTTAAATCAGAACTCTTAATGTCTCTTAGTCTCATTCATTCTCTCCCAGGATCGAAATAATTTGGAACTCCTGGTCTCCATCAATCTTTCCTCCTCCACTGCGGATCCCACCACAACCTATAGAATAGAAGAATAGAACAGTACAGTAGGAAGCCATTCAGCCCATCATGTCTGTGCTGGCTCTTTCAAAGTCCTCGGTGTATAATTGGTGTCAACTAATCCCCACTTCTCAACTTACATCATCTTCTCCCCTTTTCAATTTAAGGGCCTTCACTGAAGCATCTCAATTAAAAAGTTATAGAGCCATAGAAAAAGTACAGCACAGAAGGAGGCTGTTCAGCCCATCGTGTCTGCGCCGGCCGAACAAACTATCCGCCCAAACTAACCCCACCTTCCAGCACCTGGTCCATAGCCCTGCAGGTTACAGCACCTCAGGTGCATGTCCAGGTACCTTTTAAAAGGATTGAGGGTTTCTGCCTCCACCACCATTCCTGGCAGCGAATTCCAGACACCCACCACCCTCTGGGTGAAAAAGTTTCCCCTCGGGTCTCCTCTAATCCTGCTGCCTATCACCTTAAATCTGTGCCTCCTGGTAAATTGATCTCCGCTAGGGGAAACAGGTCCTTCCTGTCCACGCTATCTAGGCCCCTCATAATTTTGTACACCTCATTCAAGTCACCCCTCAGCCTCCTCTGTTCCAAGGAAAACAACCCTAGCCTATCCAATCTTTCCTCATAGCTGCAACCTTCAAGACCTGGCAATATTCTTGTAAGTCTCCTCTATACTCTCTCTAGAGCAATTATGTTCTTTCTGTAATGTGACCAGAACTGCACTCAATAGTCTAGCTGTGGCCTAACCAACGCTCTATACAGTTCCAGCATTACATGCTTGCTTTTGTACTCTATACCTCGACCAATAAAGCAAAGTATTCCATATGCCTTCTTCACCACTCTATCTACCTGTCCTGCCACCTTCGGGGACCTGTGGACATGCACTCCAAGGTCTCTCACTTCTTCTACCCCTCTCAATATCCTTCCGTTTATTGTATATTCCTTCGCTTTATTTGCCCTCCCCAAATTTAATACCTCACACTTCTCTGGATTGAATTCCATTTGCCACTTTTCCACCCACTCAACCAAAACATTGATATCATGCTGGAGTCTACAGCTTTCCTCCTCACTATTAACTACACGGACAACTTTTGTGTCATCAGCAAATTTCCCAATCATGCCTCCCACATTTAAGTCCAAATCATTAATATATACCACAAACAGCCAGGGACCCAACACTGAGCCCTGTGGGACACCACTGGAAACAGCTTTCCATTTGCAAAAACATCTGTTGACTACTACCCTTTGTTTCCTGTCCCTGAGCCAATTCTGAATCCAACCTGCCACCTTCCCCTGTATCCCATGGGCTTTCATCTTACTGATCAGTCTACCATGTGGTACCTTGTGAAATGCCTTACTAAAATCCATGTAAACCACATCCACTGCACTACCCTCATCAATCCTCCTTGACACTTCCTCAAAAAACTCAATCAAGTTAGTAAGACATGACCTTCTCCTAACAAATCGATGCTGACTATCCCTGACTAATCCATGCCTTTCTAAGTGACAGTTTATCCTGTTCCTCAGAACAATTTACCCACCACCGAGGTCAGACTGACCGGCCTATAATTACCTGGCTTATCCCTCACACTCTTTTCAAACAATGGTACAACGTTCGCAGATCTTCAATCCTCTGGTACCTCGCCTGTATCTAGTGAGGATTTGAAGATGATCCTTAGCGCATCTGCCATTTCCTCCCTGGCTTCCTTTAACAACCTGTGATGCAATCCATCTGGCGATTTATCCACTTTCAGGGACCCTCAAGCACTTCCTCTCTCATTATGCTTATCGTATCTAATATTTCACACTCCTCCTCTTTAACTACAATGTCTGCATCAACCCTCTCCTTTGTGAAGACAGACAAAAAACTCATTATGAACCCTGTCCACATCTTCTGCATCCATGCATACATTCCCCTGTACATCTCTGATAGGCTGTACCCTTTCCTTAGTTATCCTCTTGCTCTTAATGCACTGACAAAACATCTTTGGGTTTTCCTTGATTTTTCCTGTCAATAATTTTTCATGTCCTCTCTTTGCTTTTCTAATTTTCTTTTTTACTTCACCCCTACACTTTCTATACTCCTCTTGGCTTTCTAAAGTATTGAGATATTTGTGATCGTCATAAGCTTTCTTTTTTTGCTTTAACCTACCCTGTAAGCTTTTAGATAACCAGGGGGCTCTAGATTTGGCAGTACCACCCTTAATCTTTGTGGGGACATGCCTACACTGTGCCCATAGTATCTCGTTCTTCAATGCCTCCCACTGGTTTGCCACTGATTTTCCTTCAAGTAGCTGTATCCAGTCCACTTTCGCAAGGTCACCTCTCAGTTTCGTAATATTTGCCTTCCCCCAATTTAGAACCTTTGCTTCTGTTTTATCTTTGTGCTTTTCCATGATTATGCTAAAACTAACTGTATTATGATCACTATCTCCAAAATGACCACCCACTGTTACTTCATCCACTTGGCCAGCTTCATTACCAAAGACTAAATCTAGAATTGCGCCTCCTCTCGTTGGGCTTGTTATGTGCTGGCTAAAAAGTTCTCTTGATTGCAGTTCAAGAAGATTATCCCCTCCGTGCCCTTCACACTTTTTGTATCCCAGTTGATATTGGGGTAGTTGAAATCCCCAACTATTATTGCCCTAAAGTTTTTGCACTCAGAAATCTGCCTACATATTTGTTCTTCAATTTCCCTCTTACTATTTGGGGGTCTATAGTACACTCCCAGTAATGTAGCTGCCCCCTTTTTATTTCTGAGCTCCACCCATATGGCCTCGTTTGATGATTCATTTAGCATAATCATCCTTCCTCACAGCTGTTATTGATTCCTTAACTAATAATGCTGCACCACGGCTTTTTTCATCTCCCTCTCTATCCCGCCTGAAAACTCTATATCCAGGGATGTTGAGCTGCCATTCTTGCCCCTCTTTAAGCCAAGTTTCCGTTATAGCAACAATACTGTGTTGCCGTGTGTCTAACTGTGCCCTCAGCTCATCGGCTTTATTTGCTATACTCCTTGTATTTAAATAAATACCCTTTAACACTGCCAAATTCCTGTGTTGCTCACCTTTGCTTCTTCTGCCTTTCAGAGTCATTCGTTAATTTTGCTAATTTTCTGCCTCCTGTTCCCTGCCCTGAAGACTGCGCTCAGGTTCCCATCCCCCTGTCAATCTAGTTTAAACCATCACCAACAGCACTAGCAAACCTTCCTGCAAGGATATTTGACCCAGTCCTCTTTAGGTGCAGACCATCTGGCTTGTACAGGTCCCACCTTCTCCAGAAACAGTCCCAATGCCCCAGAAATCCGAAGCCCTCCCTCCTGCACCATCTCTCCAGCCATGCATTCATCTGGTGTATTCTCCTATCGCTATACCCACTATCACGTGGCCTTGGGAGTAATCCGGAGATCCAAGCAGAATGTCCGCCCGCGCATCAACACTACCAGAATTTCTTACCCACAGCTGTCACAAAAGTTTCTCAATTTGCTTGAAAAAGCTCTTCAAAACACTCCTGCAGGGGATGCAGAGACCAAGTGAACCCACATCAGAGATGCCATCTATGACTCAGCAATGATCACCTTTGGCAAACGTGAGAAGCAGAATGCAGAGTGGTTTCAATCTCATTTTGAAGAGATGGAACCTGTCAAAGCTACTAAGCGCACTGCACTGCTGAAGTACAAGAAAGCCCCGAGTGAGTTAACATCCTTCGCACTTAAAGCCACCAGAAGCACCGCGCAAGGAACAGCCAGGCACTATGCAAACGACTACTGGCAACACCTATGCAGTCGTATTCATCTGGCATCCAACACCGGAAACATCAGAGGAATGTATGATGGCATTAAGAGAGCTTTTGGGCCAACCATCAAGAAGATCGCCCCCCTCAAGTCTAAATCAGGGGAAACGATCACTGACCAACGCAAGCAAATGGACCGCTGGGTGGAGCACTATCTAGAACTGTACTCCAGGGAAAATAATGTCACTGATACCGCCCTCAATGCAGCCCAGTCTCTGCCAGTCATGGACGAGCTGGACGAACAGCCAACAAAATCAGTAATGTCATCAATTCTCTAGCCAGCTGAAAAGCCCCTGGAAAGGACGGCATTACCCCTGAAACAAGCCTGCTATACTCTCAGTACTCCATGAACTGCTTTGCCTGTGCTGGGATGAGGGAGCAGTACCACAGGGCATGCGCAATGCCAATATCATCACCCTCTATAAGAACAATGGTGACCGCGGTGACTGCAACAACCATCGTGGAATCTCCCTGCTCAGCATAGTGGGGAAAGCCTTCGCTCGAGTCGTTTTAAACAGACTCCAGAAGCTGGCGGAGTGTGTCTACCCTGAGGCACAGTGTGGCTTTTGAGCAGAGAGATCCACCATTGACATGCTGTTCTCCCTTCACCAGCTACAGGAGAAATGCTGCAAACAACGGATGCCCCTCTATGTTGCTTTCATAGATCTCGCCAAACCTTTTGACCTCGTCAGCAGACGTGGTCTCTTCAGACTATTGGCAAAGATCGGATGTCCACCAAAGCTACTAAGTATTATCACCTCATTCCATGACAATGTGAAAGGCACAATTCAGCATAACAGTGCCTCATCAGATCCCTTTCCCATCCTGAGTGGCGTGAAACAGGGCTGTGTTCTCGCATCCACACTGTTTGGAATCTTCTTCTCATTGCTGCTCTCTCACGCGTTTAAGTCTTCAGAAGAAGGAATTTTCCTCCACACAAGATCAGCTGGCAGGTTGTTCAACCTTGCCCGTCTTAGAGCAAAGACCAAAGTACGGAAAGTCCTCGTTAGGGAACTCCTCTTTGCTGACGATGTTGCATTAACATCTCACACTGAAGAGTGTCTGCAGAGACTCACCGACAGGATTGCGGCTGCCTGCAACAAATTTGGCCCAACCATCAGTTTCAAGAAAACGAACATCATAGGACAGGATGTCAGAAATGCTCCATCCATCAATATCGGTGACCACGTTCTGGAAGTGGTTCAAGAGTTCACCTACCTAGGCTCAACCATCACCAGTAACCTGTCTCTTGATGTAGAAATCAACAAGTGCATGGGAAAGGTGCCTGCTGCTATGTCCAGACTGGCCAAGAGGGTGTGGGAAAATGGCGCACTGACACGGAACGCAAAAGTGCGAGTGTATCAAGGCTGTGTTCTCAGTACCTTGCTCTATGGCAGCGAAGCCTGGACAATGTATGTCAGCCAAGAGCGACGTCTCAACGCAGTCCATCTTCGCTGTCTCCAGAGAATCCTTGGCATCAGGTGGCAGGACCATATTTCCAATGCAGAAGTCCTCCAGGCAGGCAAAATCCCCAGCATATACTCCCTACTAAGCCAGTGACGCTTGAGATGGCTTGGCCATGTGAGCCACATGGAAGATGGTAGGATCCCCAAGGACGTATTGTACAGTGAGCTCGTCATTGGTATCAGACCCACTGGCCGTCCATGTCTCCGCTTTAAAGACATCTGCAAACGCAACCTGAAGTCTTGCGACATTGACCACAAGTCATGGGAGCCAGTTGCCAGCGATCGCCAGAGCTGGTGGACAGCCATAAAGGCGGGGCTAAAGAGAGGTGAGTTGAAGAGACTCAGCAGTTGGCAGGAAAAGAGACAGCAGTGTAAGGAGAGACCCAACTGTGTAACAGCTCTGACAACCAACTTTACCTGCAGCGCCTGTGGAAGAGTCTGTTACTCTAGAATTGGCCTTTATAGCCACTCCAGGCGCTGCTTCACAGACCACTGACCACCTCTAGGCGCTTACACATTGTCTTGCGAGACAAGGAGGCCAAATAAGGAAAGGACTACCCTTGTGGTCCTGCTTGCTAATCTCTTTCCTAACTCCTAAACTCAGCCTGCAGGACCCTATCCCTCTTACTTGCTATATCATTGGTACCAATGTGAACCACGACCTCCGCTGTGCACCCTTGCCCCCCAGAATGTTCTGTAGCTGCTCGGTAATATCGATGACCGTTGCACCAGTGAGGCAACATACCATCCTGGAATCACTTCTGTGACCACAAAAACACTTATCTGTTCCTCTAACCATAGAATCCCCTCCCACTATTGCTATCTTATCCTTTATCCTCCCTCCCAGCACAGTTGAGTCACCCATGGTGTTCCGATCATGACTCTCACTGAACTCTACAGAGGAACCCTCTTTCCCATCGGTACTCAGAACTGAATACCGGTTAGAAAATGGGATGCCTGCCTGGGACTCCTGCACTACCTGCCCTGACCTTCTTGTCTGTCTGGCATCTATCCAGTCCCTCTCTGCCAGTGCTCTCTTAAGCACCAAGTTGACTACCTCCTGGAACGTGCCATCCACAAAGTCCTCCGCCTCACGGATGCGCCACAGTGACTCCAGCCGCCATTCGAGCTTCGAAACCCGAAGCTCAAGCTTCTGCAGCTGGAGACACTTCCTGCAGATGTGTTTGTCAAGAACACATGGTGCGTCCACTACGTCCCTGATACCACAGGAGGCATATTCCACTTGGCCGAGCTGCCCTGCCATTACATAGCTTTACAGTCAATTATTGCTAGTGCAATAAATGTAATAACTTATCAGTTATTTGCAATCAGCTTTATCCCCTGTACCGTGGAGGCTGAAAAGGCAGAAAAGAAGGAGACCAAAGAGCACCTTCCCCCACTTCAACCAGCAAAATCCCCCACACACAACGCACAGCCTCACTCTGTGCAAACAGCACTATTCCAGCTAGTTATGGTTATGTTATGTTTTGACCCATTTGTCGAATAAAGGAAAATCTGTCATTTTACTTTGTGCCTATACAAATACCAACAAAAAAATAATTCCTTAGGGTGTCTTATTTGCCCTCAGGCACTGGGACAAACCAAGGGAAGTTACATAAATATTTGAGGGGAGAAAATACTCTTATTATTGGATTTTACCAGAATGGTCTTTACAAATAGATAATAAAATGGATGTACTGTGCTTATCTAGGTTTAAGGTTTGCAATCACAGATGCCTTTGTGAGCCCAGGTTTGACTGAGGGATAGATAAGTCCCAATTGATAGCAACAAAGAGTGAGTTTTGTAGCAAGCCACTCAGTAGTTAAAAAGGCAGCTCACCACCAACTTTTCAAGGGCAATAAATGCTGTCCCTTCCAGTGATGTCTACATCCCGTGAATGAATAAAAAGAGTTATTCGAGGAAGCCATGACGTATGCAATGCACTGATTCGGTTTTGTGACACTCAGGAACTGGCTGTCTGAGTTAGCTAGTGTTTATGCACTGGCTAATTAAAGAATCACTTCCCTTAATGTTTCTGAATATGGGCTGCATTTTCACTGTCAAGTCGTTTCACTTTCAAATGATTCTGACCCTTGACATTCTTTTGAATTAAAATGTCATTCTAAAGTCAGCTACTTCCTGTCGGCTCTGTAACAATTGAGTTAGTAAACTCTCAGATAATTGGAACATCCTATTGGCTCCTAATTCAATGTGGGATCGTTGAGCTGACAGGGCACTTATTATTGGTCGGTGGCACAAACACATTATTAACAAGGTATTTTCTATGTTATCACATATTAATGACCAGGCCAGATACTCACTCACTGCTATGTGCTTATGCTGGCTTTGTACGGGGAAATCCATTCTCATCTGTTTGAAGAAAAATGATAAGGAAGTGTAGTGTTCAAGGCCCTCCCACAGTTTGACAAGTATACGCCAGTGAACTTTAATTCAGCTAATGCATTTGGCTATTGGTTTAGTCACTATGGCAGTAGTTAAAATGAAAGCCTCTTCTGTGCTCTATAACCCACATTTCTTTTGAAGGGAGAAACAGATTTGTTGATATGTTGCTGTATTACCATGAGAGATTTTTAAATCCCGGATTTTCATTGTTTCACCACATGTAGCTGTGTCTTCAGCTGTCATGGCCCTAATCTCTGGAATCACCTCCCTCAATATCTCCGGCTCTTACCCTCTCTTTCCTCCTTTAAGATGCTTCTCAAAATCTATCTCTTTATCCAACCAATCCCCTGTTTTAAAATGCTACCTCACATGTATAAAACGCTAGTTAGGGCACAGCTGGAGTACTGTGTACAGTTCTGGGCATCACACTATAGGAAGGATGTGATTGCGCTGGAGAGGGTGCAGAGGAGATTCACCAGGATGTTACCTGGGCTGGAGCATTTCAGCTATGAAGAGAGACTGGATAGGCTAGGGTTGTTTCCCTTAGAGCAGAGAAGGCTGAGGGGGGACCTGATTGAGGGGCATAGATAGGGTAGATAGGAAGAAAATGTTTTCCCTTAGTGGAGGTGTCAATAACCAGGGGGCATAGATTTAAGGTAAGCGGCATTAGATTTAGAGGGGATTTGAGGGTGGTTGGAATCTGGAACACACTACCTGAAGAGGTGGTAGAGGCAGGAACCCTCACAACATTTAAGAAATATTTAGATGAGCACTTGAAACGCCATAGCATACAAGGCTATGGGCCAAGTGCTGGAAAATGGCATTAGGATAGGCCGGCACAGACATGATGGGCCGAAGGGCCTGTTTCTGTCCTGTATAACTCTATGATTCTATGACTCTGTTCCTGACATTACTCAGAGAGACTGGACAGCAGTTTTAGAGCTCTGTTACAGGGTTACCTGAGGTCTGAAGTAAAATCCTCCATGGTCCGTTTTAATGTCCTCTTTTTTTTGCACCATTCTTCAGCTGAACGTAGAATTGCACAGTCACCCTGTAACCTTTGTGTGTAAGAGCAGCTTGGAGAGATTCTGCCAATGAGCTATCCCCCTTCTTTTGCGGGGTAGGTGGGGGGATGCGGAGGGGTGGGGGGGGGGGGTTGGTGGTTGGTATATGCCTTCCATCTGCATTCCCTGAGAAGCAGGAACACTGCATTTTGTGCATCACAAATATGATCCATGTCCACCCAAAACATCAGGCAAGTTAAGAATTATAGCTCCTCACCAGTTGGCCATGTTTTCACAACATGATGCTGCATGTTATTTAAAAGCCCAGACAATAACTTTCTCCCACATAGAATGTATGAAAACAATTATCCACATAATGGCCTAAACAGCCAGACACCAGCTTGCAGATGTCAAGCAATTTTCATTACCAGTTATTTAGTAAGACTAGAGCTGACATCACTGTCAAGGGCTGCTTTGTACCTAATTGTTAACAGTAGACATGAGGTAAGCTTTACCAATTTATTGCCTTTTTGTGGGGGGAAAGGGCAGCTGCCTTTAAATCATTGGATTTTCTGAGGGGATTTGCTAGGAGTGAGGGAAGCGCAGTGTATAAAGGCAATGAGCTATTGGTTTGTTCTGTGTGTAGGCCATGCTCATTTATTTACAAACATTCCTACAGTTCTTGGTAACCTAAGCATAGCAGCCTGTTCATTGGGAGGAGTAAATATTAGGCTAAATGGGCTGAGTAGTTTTCATTTCACATTTATCTTTATTGCAACTAAATATGCCATCGTATCAGTAGCTAGGAACTGAAGTGGAAAATAAAAGTGATAAGGCCTTTAAGAGGCCTAAGTTTTTTTAATTGAATGAAGTTTATTCAGCAGATGCTTTTCTTGTGCTCTCTTACCCCACTGAGAACAGGTGAGGCCGGAGGTAGTGGGCAGAGATAACAATTTGAAATTGTGTCACTGTGATAAAACCACTTGTTACATCCATTTTTCGCTATCCAACAACTAGAGCTTGCTGTTACTTCGGAAAACGTCTGCTTCACAAAGCCAGAAGCAAAAACAAAATGGATGCTGAGTCAAACAAAGATTATAGGAGGGGAGGGGAGGGCCAAAAAGGTGGAGTTTAAGGGTGTCTTGAGGAGAGTGAGGTGGCGAGGTGTAGCACTTTAGAGAGAGGTTTCAGAGCGTACAGCCTGAGGGAAGGGGCAAGCTTGATAGCGGAAGAGACACTTTAAACATTACACCAGGATGAGATGGTGCCAGGTTCAATCACTATTATTCTGTCGGCACTTTTAAAATAGATAATAAATTGTAAATCTTACATCTGGACATAATTCCACTGCAGCTCCCCACAAGGGGTGGGGCGGGGGCGCTGATGTAGTGGTAATCTCACTGGACTAGCAATCTAGAGGCCCAGGCTAATGCTGTGGGGACATTGGTTCAAATCGCTCCATGGCAGCAGGTGGAATTTAAATTCAATTAATAAATCTGGAATTAAAAAGCTAGTCTCAGTAATGGTGGACAATTAAACCATTTTCGATTGCTGTAAAAATCCATCTGGTTCACGAAGGTCCTTTAGGGAAGGAAATCTACCGTCCTTACCTGCTCTGGCCTATATGTGACTCCAGGCTCACAGCAATGTAGTTGACTCAAAACTGCCCTCTGAAGTGACCTAGAAAGCCATTCAGTTGTACTAAACTACTAGAGAAAAGTCTAAAAGTAATGAAACCGGTCGGAGCACCCAGCATCGATCTAGGCACCGGAAACGACAACAGCAAACCCAGCCCTGTCGACCCTGCAAAGTCCTCCTAACATCTGGGGGCTTGTGCCAAAATTTGGAGAGCTGTCCCACAGACTAGTCAAGCAACAGCCTGAGATAGTCATATTCATGGAATCAGAACCTTACAGACAATGTCCCAGACACCATCACCATTCCTGAGTGGGAATGTCCTGTCCCACCAGAGGTGGCGGCACAATGGTATACAGTTGGGAGGGAGATGCCCGGGAGTCCTCAACATTGAGTCCAGACCCCATGAAGTCTCATGGCATCAGGTCAAGCATGCGCAAGGAAACCTCCTGCTGATTACTACCTACTGCCACCCCCGCTGCCACCAGTCCCCACCCCACATCCCCCCGCCCCCACCTCGGCTGATGGATCAGTGCTTCTCCATGTTGAACACCAATTGGAAGAAGCACTGAGGATGGCAAGGGCACATAGTGTACTCTGGGTGGGGGCCTTTAATGTCCATCACCAAGAGTGGCTCGTTTGCACTACTACAGACCGAGCTGGCCGAGTCCTAAAGGACATAGCTGCTGGACTGGGTCTGCGGCAGGTTGTGAGGCAGCCAACAAGAGAGAAAAACCTACTTGACCTTGTCCTCACCAATCTACCTGTCGCAGATGCATCTGTCCATGACAGTATTGATAGGAGTGACCATCGCAGGGTCCTTTTGGAGACGAAGTCCCATCTTCACATTAAGAATACACTCCATTGTGTTTTGTGGCACTACCATTGTGCTAAATGGGATAGATTTCAAACAGATCTAGCAATGCAAAACTGGGCATCCATGAGGCACTGTGGGATATCATCAGCAGCAGAATTGTATTCAACCACAATTTGTAACTTCATGGCTTGGCATAGCCCCCACTCTACCATTACCATCAAGTTGGGGGATCAACCCTGGTTCAATGAAGAGTGCAGGGGGCTTGCCAGGGGCAGCACTAGGCATACCTCAAAATGAGGTGTCAACCTGGTGAAGCTACAACCCAGGACTACTTGCATGCCAAACAGCAAAAGCAGCATGCAATAGACTGAGCTAAGCTATCCCACAACCAACGGATCAGATCTCAGCTCTGCAGGCTTGCCACATCCAGCCGTGAAAGGTGGTGGACAATTGAACAACTGACTGGAGGAGGTGGCTCCATAAATATACCCATTCCCAATGATGGGACAGCTCAGCACATCAATGCAAAAGACAAGGCTGCAGCATTTGCAACAATCATCAGCCAGAAGTACCAAGTTAATGATTCATCTCGACCTCCTCCTGAGGTCCCCAGCATCACAGATGCCAGTCTTCAGTCAATTCGATTCACTCCATGTGATATCATGAAATGGCTGAAGGCACTGGATACTGCAAAGGCTATGGGCCCTGACAACATTCTGGCAATAGTACGAAAGACTTGTGCTCCAGAACTGACTTGCAGGTTGATAGGTAAATTGGCCATTATAAATTGCCCCTAGTATAGGTAGGTGGTAGGGGAATATAGGGACAGGTGAGGATGTGGTAGGAATATGGGATTAGTGTAGGATTAGTATAAATGGGTGGTTAATGGTCGGCACAGACTCGGTGGGCCGAAGGGCCTGTTTCAGTGCTGTATCTCTAAATCTAAATCTAAACTAGCCGCATCCCTAGCCAAGCTGTTCTAGTACAGATACAACATTGGCATCTACCCGACAATGGTGAAAATTGCCCAGGCATGTCCTGTACACAAAACACAGGACAAATCCAACCCAGCAATTAATGCCCTATCAGTCTACTCTTGATCATCAGCAAAGTGATGGAAGGTGTCGTCGACAGTGCCATCAAGCATTTACTCAGCAATAACTTGCTCAGTTCGGGTACTGCCAGAGCAACTCAGCTCCAGCTCTCATCACAGCCTTGATCCAAACATGGACAAAAGAGCTGAACTCAAGAGGTGAGGTGAGAGTGACATCAAGGCAGCATTTGACCAAGTATGGCATCAAGGAGCCCCAGCAAAACTGAAGTCAATGGGATTTGGGGGAAAACTCTCTGCTGGTTGGAGTCATACCTAGCGCAAAAGAAAATGGTTGTGGTTGTTTGAGGTCAATCATCTCAGTTCCAGGACATCACTGCAGGAGTTCCTCAGGGTAGTGTTCTAGTCCCAACCATCTTCAGTTGCTTCATCAATGACCTTCCCTCCTTCATAAGGTCAGAAGTGGGGATGTTTGTTGATGATTGCACAATGTTCAGCACCATTTGTGACTCCTCAGATACTGAAGTAGTACGTGTCCATATGCAGCAAGACCTGGACAACATTCAGGCTTGGGTCGATAAGTGGCAAGTTACATTTGTGCTACACAATTGCCAGGCAATGACCATCTCAAACAAGAGAGAATCTAACCATCTCCTCTTGATATTCAATGGCATTACCATTATTGAATCCCCAACTATCAACACTCTAGGGGTTACCATTGACCAGAAACTGAACTGGACCAGCAATATAAGTACTGTGGATACAAGAGTAAGTCAGAGGCTGGGAATTCTGCGGTGAGTAACTCTCCTTCTGATTCCACAAAGCCTGTCCACCTTCTACAAGGCACAAGTCAGGAGTGTGATGGAATACTCTCCACTTGCCTGGATGGGTGCAGCTCCAGTAATACTCAAGAAGCCCGACACCATCCAGGACAAAGCAGCCTGTTTGATTGGCACACCGTCCACCACCTTCAACATTTTCACCCAGAGGGTGGTGGGGGTCTGGAATTCACTGCCTGAAAGGGCAGTTGAGACAGAAATCTTCAACTCATTCAAAAGGAGTCTGGATATGCACCTCAAGTGTCGTAACCTGCAGGGCTAAGGATCAAATGCTGGAAAGTGGGATTAGAATGGGTGGATTGTTTTTTGGCTGGCACAGACATGATGGGCCAAGTGGCCTCTTTCTGTGCCTTAAACTTTCTATGATTCTATGATTCTAACATTCACTCCCTCCACCACTGATGCAAAGTGGTGGCAGTGTGTACTATCAACAAGATGCACTGCAGTAACCCACCAAGGCTCCTTTGGCAGCACCTTCCAAACCGCGACCTCTACCACTTCAAATCACAAGGGCAGCAGATGCATGGGAACACCACCACCTGCAAGTTTCTCTCCAAGCCACACACCAGCCTGACTAGGAACTATATCACCGTTCCTTCACTGTCGCTGGGTCAAAATCATGGAACTCCCTTCCTAACAGCACTGTGGGTGTACCTACCCCACATGGACTGCAGCGGTTCAAGAAGGCAGCTCACCACCACCTTCTCAAGGGCAATTAGGGATGGGTAATAAATGCTGGCTTAGCCAGCAATGCCCACGTCCCGTGAAAGAATTTAAAAAAAAAGTTTTTTGCAATATACATTCCAATGTCCACATAATGAAAATGCCCAATGTAATGTTGTCACTCTTCTTTTGGGCCTCCTTATCTCGAGAGACAATGGATACGCGTCTGGAGGTGGTCAGTGGTTTGTGAAGCAGCGCCTGGAGTGGCTATAAAGGCCAATTCTGGAGTGACAGGCTCTTCCACAGGTGCTGCAGAGAAATTTGTTTGTTGGGGCTGTTGCACAGTTGGCTCTCCCCTTGCGCCTCTGTCTTTTTTCCTGCCAACTACTAAGTCTCTTCGACTCGCCACAATTTAGCCCTGTCTTTATGGCTGCCCGCCAGCTCTGGCGAATGCTGGCAACTGACTCCCACGACTTGTGATCAATGTCACACGATTTCATGTCGCGTTTGCAGACGTCTTTATAACGGAGACATGGACGGCCGGTGGGTCTGATACCAGTGGCGAGCTCGCTGTACAATGTGTCTTTGGGGATCCTGCCATCTTCCATGCGGCTCACATGGCCAAGCCATCTCAAGCGCCGCTGACTCAGTAGTGTGTATAAGCTGGGGATGTTGGCCGCTTCAAGGACTTCTGTGTTGGAGATATAGTCCTGCCACCTGATGCCAAGTATTCTCCGAAGGCAGCGAAGATGGAATGAATTGAGACGTCGCTCTTGGCTGGCATACGTTGTCCAGGCCTCGCTGCCGTAGAGCAAGGTACTGAGGACACAGGCCTGATACACTCGGACTTTTGTGTTCCGTGTCAGTGCGCCATTTTCCCACACTCTCTTGGCCAGTCTGAACATAGCAGTGGAAGCCTTACCCATGCGCTTGTTGATTTCTGCATCTAGAGACAGGTTACTGGTGATAGTTGAGCCTAGGTAGGTGAACTCTTGAACCACTTCCAGAGCGTGGTCGCCAATATTGATGGATGGAGCATTTCTGACATCCTGCCCCATGATGTTCGTTTTCTTGAGGCTGATGGTTAGGCCAAATTCATTGCAGGCAGACGCAAACCTGTCGATGAGACTCTGCAGGCATTCTTCAGTGTGAGATGTTAAAGCAGCATCGTCAGCAAAGAGGAGTTCTCTGATGAGGACTTTCCGTACTTTGGACTTCGCTCTTAGACGGGCAAGGTTGAACAACCTGCCCCCTGATCTTGTGTGGAGGAAAATTCCTTCTTCAGAGGATTTGAACGCATGTGAAAGCAGCAGGGAGAAGAAAATCCCAAAAAGTGTGGGTGCGAGAACACAGCCCTGTTTCACACCACTCAGGATAGGAAAGGGCTCTGATGAGGAGCCACCATGTTGAATTGTGCCTTTCATATTGTCATGGAATGAGGTGATGATACTTAGTAGCTTTGGTGGACATCCGATCTTTTCTAGTAGTCTGAAGAGACCACGTCTGCTGACGAGGTCAAAGGCTTTGGTGAGATCAATGAAAGCAATGTAGAGGGGCATCTGTTGTTCACGGCATTTCTCCTGTATCTGACGAAGGGAGAACAGCATGTCAATAGTCGATCTCTCTGCACGAAAGCCACACTGTGCCTCAGGGTAGACACTCTCACTAATGCTGGTGCTGTAGCATCTCAGTTTTGTATCTGCCAGCTCCTCAGCCAGTACAGCAGAAAAACTTATGTGTTGCAATCAATTTTATTTCACTGCCTCCCCTAAACTGCCTCAGGGTTTGTCAAAGTATTAGCAAGGGCACAATGTATGACCAAATTAGGCACTGAATTACATCAGTACACCCTGCTCCAATTATCCCCCACCCTCTGACCTCGCCTCATCTGACTAAATGCTGGGTGTATGTTGTTGGTGCTAAGTAACAGATAGGAGAGTGATCGGGATTCAGATCCAATGGTCAAGACCATTTGTTCATGGGTTTTATAATGGTCTGAACTTTGGCTTCAAAAAGCTGAAGCAGTTACTGATTTCCCAAAGTTCATAGAGCAGTAGCTACATTTTGAATGACCAACTCTACCAAAAAGTCTTGAGGCTGGGATTTTGGGGGATGGTGGGGGGTGGGGGTGGGGGTGAGGGGTGGTGGGGCAGGGTGGGGGGGTGGGGGGGGAGAGGGCTTGGGAGGAACAGGATGAGCCACTACCTTCTAAAGAAGTGCCATATATTGGTGGAAACAGAAAAAAAAATTCATTCAGCCCAAACATAAACAAAATGAGCCCGAAGCACTGTATTGTTGGATTACAGTCATTACAGAGGCAAATAAACACCTTGGATTACTTGGATTGTTTAAGAGAGAATTTTTGGGGGGCCTATTGATTGAATCACGAATTTTGTCACTTCTTTCTTAAATCTCAATTATTTTTGAACTGATTCTTTTTTTTGTTAAATAGGCTTTACATTCTCTGTCACCATCTAGTGCCACTTTTGCCATTCTTTTTACTGAAATTATTCACAGTATCATCTTGCCATATGTGCAAAAGTGCATATTTGCTTGTTATTGGACATGAGCAATAGTTTGAAGCATATATTGTAAGTCTATTATAGGCCAAAGCACTTTGGAACATGATAAAACACAACATAAATGCAACTTTCTTCTTCATGGTTATATGACACATATTACATTGTTTTGAAGGCCAGACATTCCAATAGTCCCTTGACCAGTCTCCTGCCAGTTCAGCATCATATTGGCTGCAACGTAATTGACTCTGGTACAAGGCAAACTTATTAAAGCTCCTTTGTTGGAATTGGCCCTGGTGTGGACCTCTCGAATCCAGAAGTTAAAATTCCACTGGTGGAGGTATTACCTGTAATGGAGATATAAAACCAAGGTTAAATTTGTTCAGGTGGATGGTGAAGATCTGATGGCAGTTCTTGAACAGGAGCAGAGGAGATGTCCTTGCTAATATGTTCCCTCAACTAACACCATCAAAACAGATTAACTGGTCATTTGTCTCATTGCTAGTATAGAAACCTTCCTTTGTGCAAACAGATAGCTTTATTTGCCTACTTAACGATGTTGATCACATGCCAATATAATCCGTTGGCTGTGAAGTGCTTTGGAATATCCTGAGGATGTGTAAGTAACAACATAAAGACAAGTTTGTTCTTTCTTCCATTGCTCTTTGCTGTAGTATCTCGGCTTACCTTGATGTTCTGCTTCTAATTTACTTTTTCTATTCCATTTAAGATCTCTTTAATAAAGCTCTGGTTAGGGTCCGACTAGAGTTTTGTGTCTAGTTCTGGTCACCATACTTTAGGAAGGATGTGAGGGGCCTTGAGAGGGTTCAGAAGAGATTTACCAGAATGGTTCCAGGGATGGGGGGATTTTAGTTACAAGGTTAGATTGGAAAAGCTTGGGTTGTTCTCCCTGGAGCAAGGAAGATTGAGGGAGATTTGAGAAAGATGTACAAGACTATGACAGGCCTAGATAAGTTAGACAGACAAAATCTGTTCCTATTAACTGATGGTACAAGGACTAGGGGACACAGATTGAAGGTTTTGGGCAGGAGATGCGGGGGTGGGGGGGGGGGGTGGTGGTGGGGGGGGATTTGAGGAAGAGCTTTTTTTATGCAGCGAGTGGTAATGACCTGGAACTCCCTGCCCACGAGGAGGGTGGAAGTGGAGAAAATCGATGATTTCAAAAGGAAATTGGATGGGCACTTGAAGGAAATGAACTTGCAGAGCCACGGGGATCGAATGGGGGTGTGGAACTGACTGGATTGCTGCATGGAGAGCCGGCATGGACTTGATTGGCTGAATGGCCTCCTTCTGTGCTGTAAATGACTCTATGTACACTCTGTAATGTTCTATATCCATCTCCTCTTTCAAAGTTAAGACATCAGCTTGTTTTAGTTGGTAGCCCTCTTGCTGCTGAGTCAGGATGTTGGGGGTTTTAGTCTCATTCCAGGATGTCAATGTGTAATCTAAGTTGATACTTCAGTGCAGTCCAGAAGGAGTCTTGCATTGTCACATGTGCTCTTCTTTGGACAAGATGGTAAACTGAGGCCTTATCTGCCTGTTTCAGCGTTTCATATGGATGCTAAAGGACCATGGCACAATTGAAAGAGCAGGCAGGTGTCCCAAACAACATACTTCCTTTAAACGACATCACTAAATAATGATTCATTGCTCAGTTTTCTCAATGCTGTTTGAGAATATTGCTGTGGGAAAACAGCTACTGCATTCACCATACAACAGTTATTGGACCTCAAAATACTTCATTTTATGTAAAGTGCCTTTGGGACTTACCTGAGAGAAGTGATAAGGTTCTTAATAAATGCAACTTCTTTGTTTCACAAAGAGCTCCAGTTTTCACAGCCATTCTGCACAATTCAATCCTTTTGTTTTTGGTATAATATACCTCATAGACAGGATAAATACGGAAAGGACAGCACCGCCCTATAAGAATGCATCTTCTGTCAGCCAGTCAAGAGAAGCAGCAATAATGATCAGAAATATTGTCGAGAAAGCCAAGTTTAAAAAAAAAAGAATTTTATTGAAGTTAAAAACCTCATCAACATTTTAATCCCATGATCAGATTTGGTATGAGAGTTGAAGTGAGTGAGATCAAAGCCAAGGACAGTCACGTCCTTCAGCTGCTCTCCTGGATTTCTGGTGCTCAGATGGCAGCTGTGGATTTATCTAAAGTTCAAACAGGACGGATCTACATAATGGGCTGTCTAAGTCTTCATTAAAAAGCTTACCGAATCTGACTGTGCTGAATCCTGGCCATGTGGATTGATGATGTAATTCCTTAAGTTCCAGTAACCAAGATAGTTTCAGGCTGTGAGGACAGGAAGTAACACTTCCACAAAACTGAAGCGGACATTCAGTACTCAGTGAAAGGAAACTCCCAACCTCAATTTGTCAACAATAAGTTCCTGAGGGGTCTTGACAGGGTTGATGTGGAAAGGATGTTTCCCCTTGTGGGAGACTCTAGAACTAGGGGTCACTGTTTAAAAATAAGAGGTCGCCCATTTAAAACAGAGATGAGGAGAAATTTCTTCTCTCAGAGGGTCCTGAGTCTTTGGAATTCTCTTCCTCAAACGGTGGTGGAAGCAGAATCTTTGAATATTTTTAAGGCAGAGGTAGATAGATTCTTGATAAGCAAGGGGTGGAAGGTTATCGGGGGTAGGTGGAAACGTGGAGTAATCAGTTCAGCCATGAACTTATTGAATGGCAGAGGAGGCTCGACGGGCCGAGTGGCCTATTCCTGCTTCTAATTCGTATGTTCGTATGTAATTATCTGAGGAACTAAATATGAAATAGGGGTTCCACACTGATACCAATCACTGATAAGTTGAACAGTTGGAACCTTCCAAAGGTTTGGGTCATTCATCTGACTGTGAAGGATGTTGCAAAATAAGAACAAAAAAAGCAGAATATGGCATGTTAGCCAGAAAGAGAAAGAGAAGGGCAAGTTCCAGTGGGACTCCGCATTAATGATTTTGCCTTTTGTTTGCAATTTAGAAGTTCATTGATGACGTGCAGAAAATGATGCAACTCTTTGCAAGAGGAGAACACTTGAATTTATGTAGCAGCTTATCACATTGTCAAAACAACTCTTTAGCCCCTATTTAAATCAGGGGCAGCAATTTTGTGGGTGAGGGGGTGGCCGAGGCATGGGCCAAGCAGTCATGACCTCAGTGTGGGGGCCCCGGAGTTAAAATCTGTGTGGAATTAGTCAGTCTCTAGCCCAAAACTGGTGGGAAATGGTAGCTGGCTGGCAGGTGGGAGTGGAATTTTCGGAGGCAGAAGGTCACCTTTGGGGACTGAAGGAACAATCTCTGGTACACAGGTGAGCGGCTAGGAGGGGGTTCAGGAGGACCACGTGGTTGGGGAAGGTTGGGATGGGGGAGGGGAAAGACCAGGGTTGGGGAGGCCTAAACTTTATTTATGGGTCTCAGGGGAGTTCTCCTGCTCTTCTTGGCCCCACAAGGAAAGTTAAAAAAGAGGAACAACACAAACCTTTCTGGGCCTCTTCCAGCCCTGACTAGTCTTGGCCTTAACACGATCCCCTCGTAAGCCTCTTGTAAGACTTGCAGTTGGGCCCCAATTACATCATCAGAGCCTGTTCTGCATATTTTCCGGTGGGTGTCCCTCTCGCCTGTTCAGAAATGAAGGTTAAAATTGGAACTCGGGAGAAGACATCTGTACCTTAGTGGTTAAGTCCCATTGGTGATTTTAACTGGTTGTCTGCCTAGCTTCTGCTGGGCGGGCAGGGTTAAAATCTTCCCTTTTCATGCCTTGTTATAACTGGTTTTGCTGCTTCATACTTTCAACATTCTGTGTAGACCTCCCCAGCTCCATACTATACAAATTTCAATTCATCTCGAGCTCAACGGCTCATACTTTATCTTGTACAGAGTCCCACACACTCAATATTCCTGTCCTCATTAACCTCAGCTTCCCTGTGTCTCAGTGCATAATTTTCAAGCATCCTCATTCTCTATTCTTCCAATAGAGTCATAGAGAGATACAGCACCAAAACAGGCCCTTTGGCCCACCGAGTCTGTGCCGACCATCAACCACCCATTTATACCAATCCTACATTAATCCCATTTTTCCTTCTCACATCCCCACCTTCCCTCAACTCTCCTACCACCTACCTACACTAGGGGCAATTCTTTATACAATGGCCAATTTACCTATCAACCCACAAGTCTTTGGCATGTGGGAGAAAACCAGAGCACCGGAGGAAACCCACACGGTCACAGGGAGAACTTGCAAGCTCCACACAGGCAGTACCCAGAACCAAATCTGGGTCGCTGGAGTTGTGAGGCTGTGATGCTAACCACTGTGCCAATGACTCCTTAACTCTGCAGATTTCTCTCACCCAAAGTCTCAACTTGCCTGCTCCTCTGGTTTGCTGTGCATTTTGAATTCTCTCAGCCTTTGCCTCATAGACTCATTTCCACTCTCCCCGCCTTCAAAAGCTCACATCAAAAATCTACCTCTTCAACCCTGCCCTTGCTCTGAACTCGCATCTTTCTCTCTGAGCTCATCTTGTCCATGAGAGCCCCTCCTGCTCCCTTGACCCTATTCCCACTAAATTGCTGGTCACCCAACTTCCCCTCCTGGTCCCCATGTTAGCTGATATTGTCAACAGTTCTCTCTCTTCAGGTGTTGTCCCTCTCTCCTTTAAATCTGCCGTCATCACCCCTCTCCTGAAAAAAATCAACCCTTGACTCCACCATCCTTGCAAATTACCGCACAATCTCCAACCTCCCTTTTCTCTCCAAAGTCCCTGAATGTGTTGTCGCCTCCCAAATCTGTCTTTCCCGGAGCTCCATGATTGAATTCCTCCAACATCATCAAAGTCACAAATGACATCCTGTGTGACTGTGACAAAGGTAAACTTTCCCTCCTTGTCCTTCTCAACCTGTCTGCAGCCTTTGACATGGTTGACCACACTATCCTCCTCCAACACCTCTCCACTGTCATCCAGCTGGGTGGGACTGCTCTCACCTGGTTCCATTCTTACCTATCTAATTGGAGTCAGAGAATCACTTGCAATGGTTTCTCTTCCTGCTCCCACAGTGTTACCTCTGGTGTCCCTCAACCATCTCACCTTGACCCCTCCTATTTCTCATCTACATGTCCCTTGGCAACATCATCCAAAAGAACAGCATTAGTTTTCACATGTACACTGACGACACCCAGCTCTACTTCACCATCACCTTTCTCAACTCCTCCACTGTAGGCTGATCTATCAGACTGTTTATCCGACATCCAGTACTGAAATAAAAGCAAAATACTGCAGATGCTGGAAATCTGAAATAAAAACAGAAAGTGCTTCCAATCTCATATTCAGGCCATCACTAAGACCGCCTATTTCCACCTCCATAACATGGTCTGACTTCACCCCTGTCTCAGCTCATCTGTTGCTGAAATCCTCATTCATGCTTCCGTTATCTCTAGATTTGACTTGTCTCCCACATTCTACCCTCTGTAAACATGAAGTCATCCAAAACACTGCGGCCTGTGTTTTAACTCATACCAAGTGTTGTTCACCTATTCGTCCTGTGCTCGCTGACCTGCACTGGCTCCCAGTCAGGCAACGCCTTGATTTTAAAATTATCATCCTTGTTTTCAAATCCCTCCATGGCCTGGCCCCTCCCTATCTCTGTAATCTCCTCCAACCCACAACTCTCCAAGAGATTTATATGCCTTTAATTCTGATCTCTTGAGCATCCCCAATATTAATCATTTCACCATTGGGGGCTGTGGCTTCTGTTGCCTAGGCCCTAAGCTCTGGAATACCCTTCCTACACCTCTCTACCTCACTTTCCTCCTTTACGATACTCCTTAAAACCTACCTCTTTGACCAAGCTTTTGGTCATCTGATCTAATATCTGCTTACAGGGCTCTGTGTCATATTTTGTTTGATAACTCTCCTGTGAAACACTTTGGGATGTTTTACTACATTAAAGGTGCTACATAAATATAAGTTGTTGTTGTTGTATTTGGTTCCTTCCCTAACTTCTCTCCTATTTCTTGCTCAGAGTTCACCATTTTTCATGTAACTCCCCTTGAGATGTTTTGTTTATATGAAAAACACTATAAGTGCAATTAGTTTTTGAATTTATTGCTTTCTTGTAATTTTTCTAAGTCTAGGTACTTTTACATGAAGAACAATCCACCTCAAGCCTGGATTAGCTGCATTTTTAGATTTTACCAGTATTTACAGAAAAAAGGACTGAAATAAAACAAACCAGATTTCACAACAATTTCCTCTCCCAAGACACCATGTTGTGAGGGTCCCTGCCTCAACCTGTGGCGGCACAGTGGCGCAGTGGTTAGCATCGCAGCCTCACAGCTCCAGCGACCCAGGTTCAATTCTGGGTACTGCCTGTGTGGAGTTTGCAAGTTCTCTCTGTGTCTGCGTGGGTTTCCTCCGGGTGCTCTGGTTTCCTCCCACATGCCAAAGACTTGTAGGTTGATAGGTAAATTGGCCATTAGCAATTGCCCCTAGTATAGGTAGGTGGGAGGGAAATATAGGGACAGGTGGGGATGTGGTAGGAATATGGAATTAGTGTAGGATTAGTGTAGGATTAGTATAAATGGGAGGTTGATGGCCGGCACAGACACGGTGGGCCGAAGGGCCTGTTTCAGTGCTGTATCTCTAAACCTTCAATGGTGATAGAATGACACACGTGCACGCACAAACACAAACATTGTATGTTCTTAGCCAGCTAACCAGCTGTTTGACATGCCCAGGAGTCGCCACATCAAGCTACTGGGCAATCTACACCAACTTGTGGAATTTCTGATTTCTAATATAGATTGTAAATCCTCACCCTATTGCTACACATCCAGCTGGCCCAAAAGCTGGGTTGGCAGAGAAAAGCTTAGCCTGCCGAAGGGTGTGCTGGGTAGTGCTGGTGTATACTACCACCTGAAATATTTATTCCCTCCACCACCGGCGCACAGCTGCAGCAGTGTGTACTGTCTACAAGATGCACTGCAGCAACTTGCCAAGGTTCCTTCGACAGCACCTTCCGAACCAGTGATCTTTACCCCTAGAAGGGCAAGGGCAGCAGAAACATGGGAACACCACCACCTGCAAGTTCCCGTCCAAGTCACACACCATCCTGACTTGGAACTATATCGCCATTCCTTTATCGTTGCTGGGTCAAAAACCTGGAACACCCTTCCGAACATCACTGTGGATGTACCAACACCACATGGACTGCAGCGGTTCAAGAAGGCAGCTCAGCAACACATTCTCAAATGCAATTAGTGATGGGAAATACTGGCCTTGCCAGTGACACCCACATCCCATGAATGGATATATGCGTTAAAAAAAAAAATCACTGGCTGATGCAATGCAGCTTACCAGTATAGAATATGGCACGTTTCCTGCTTCTTGCCCTGCTAGGATCACCCTACTCTTTGCAGCACTGACTCGCAGGGCCATGTGTACCTGAGCGAAAAAGATCCTGCTGCTAGTGACAAGTCTATTCCATAAGATTTCTGTTAGTGAGAGAGACTGCTTGGTAAATTTTTAACAGTGCATTGCCAATCTGCAGTTCATGTACGATCAAGTCTACTATGGAGGTTTCTGAGTTTAGATCAACATGCAAAGATCAACATGAGTGGAAATACTCACCAAAAGATGTGTGTGTACGTTGCCACCATCCCCTTGACTACGACAAGGACAAACACCATATCCCATTGTGCAGTCGTTCCTTTCAGTTGGAGGTGCAGAGATTCAGCAACAGCTGCTTGAGTCACTGCAACCCAATCAGGTCTTAGAACATGCTCTCATATGTCAATGCTAGGCACCGAGCCCTGGATATATGGATATGAGCGTGTGTTCTCATACTCGACCTCCAGAATGCACCTTCCAGCAGCTGTCATTCCAAGTGTCAGAGTTTCCTCAATGCTGAATCAGTGACACCCAATCAATGCACTATTTACATACGAAGATACGAACTATGTGCAGGAGTAGGCCATTCGGCCTCCCGAGCCTGCTCCGTCATTCTATAAGATCATGGCGGATCTGTTTGTGGACTTAAGCCCACTTTCCTGCCTACCCCCAATTCCCTTTGACTCCCTTGTTTGTCAAGAATCTGTCTACCTCTGCCTTAAAAACATTCAATGACCCTGCCTCCACCACTCTCCAGAGAAGAGAGTTTCACAGACTCACGACCCTCTGAGAGAAAACATTTCTCCTCATCTCTGTCTTAAATGGGAGACCCCTTATTTTTAAACTGTACCCCCTATTTTAGTCTCTCCCACAAAGGGAAACATTCCTTCAACATCCACCCTATCATGTCCTGTCAGAATCTTATCTGTTGCAATAAAATCACCACTCCAATGAATGCAGACCCTGTTCTTGTATATCTCATGTTACAAAAGAATAAATTGCATTTATATAGTGTCTTTCCTGACCTCAGGGCCTCTCAAAGTGTTGTACAGTCAATGAGGTACTTTTTGAAGTGTAGTCACTGTTGTAATGTAGAAAACCTGATAGTCAGTTTGCATACAGCAATGTCCCAAAAAAAGCAATGTGACAATGACCAGATAATCTGTTTTGGTGATGTTGGCTGAAGCATAAATATTGGGCAGGACACCAGGAAAACTCCTCTGCTCTTCTTCGAATTGTGCCATGGGATCTTTTGCATCCCACTAATAGGGCAGATGGGGCCTCAGTTCAATGTCTTATCCAAAAGGCCGCACCTCTGACAGAGCAGCACTCCCTCAATTGAAATGCCAACCTAGATTTCATGCTTAAGGGACTTAAACTCACAAACTTCTGATTCTGGGTGGAGAGTGCTACCACCAAGCCAAGGTTTGACCTCATTTTCAATGCCAACTTCAAACAGTGACTGTCATCACATAAACCAATTTTTGCAAAGTTTTGAAAACATTGTGAAACACTATGTTACACTTAACATAAAATGAACCCTTTTTTTACCATCACAGTAAATTTCCTTGATCTCAGCTGAAGGTTTCATGAATCACCATTAACACAAAGGCAAAGATACAGAAAGCTGGGCCTTTAATTTGGGATCTCTGTTTAATCACATCTTTAGAGATACTGAAGGTAGACTATCAATTGTAAATAACAAAAGACAACTCAAACTCAACAAAGTTACCAACTTCACTACCTTGACCAGGTTTGACTATTAATGCAAGACAACAAGTTAACTGGAATAAACCAGAGGTCTTCAATTAAGCCCTTTGATTTGAGCTACTCAGGGTTTTTGCACTTGTGAGGTGTTGCCAACCCCTTTCTTCATTCCACACATTTGTGTTGAAATTGACTTTCTAAAGTCCGATGAGGAATTATACAGTTACTTCCACTGGTCGTATTGGCCCATAATTTGCTGACAAAATAACAGCGAGGTTAATAGTGCTCGCTTTTATTTATGTGCCAATGCTACAGTAACTTCAGCTGAGGACGGATGCTGTTTGCTTCACGAGAACGGCATCTTGCTTTCCACATAGTCACTGAAATGCATTGAATAGCCTGAAGTTGCTGTATTTGCTAACAGATTGAGCTAAACTCACCACAAGACATTAAGTCTTGTCCATTTCCGTCTGAGTACCCTTTTAACAATGTGATAAGAGTTAGTTACTGTCAGTTAACCTCTCTGGCACTGAAAATTAACTATTGTAATTGTGCAGTCTCATTCCTTCAGATTTTAATTGTTGGAGGTTTCAAAAATTTCAAATTTTAAATAGATTTTCTTTACTTTTCCTTTCCATCCCTTTTCTTTCTCTCTCTTAATTCAATTTATCTTTTCCTCTCTTTATTTCTCTTTCTATACCTGATTTGACTTGAATTCACCCATTCTAACTTAGGCTTCCTTCTCAGTCCCTGCACAGGTAATTTCACAATCCTTCAATTTGATTGGTTAAGGAGATAGATTGGTTTCCCTCGCTGCATCGTTATCAGCTCATACTTTCAGCAACTTACCCTGCAAAAAATTAAAACATTGAAATGTGACCAGACAAGTCTAACTAACACTGTTAGATGCCCTGCTACTGCAAATTATGACCCATTATGCAGAAGCCACATTGCCTGTAGCTAGAATTTCTTCATTCAGATATTGTAAACACAAAGCAAATTAAAAATGAAAGCTCACAATGCTTGTAAATGATCCAATATTCACAGAAGTTGATTTTAATTAAATATTTGAATTAATTCCAAAGGCAAGTTATGAAATATTTAGAATGTTGAGACTTTTACTCGTGTGGTGTAATATAAATAGATACATATGTTAGATATTATCACAGCCTCAGGAAATTTCAAAGGCTTCGTAACCAATTAATTACTTTTAAAGTGTAATTATTTGTTGTGTATTTATGAAAAACCTTATCACATTTCTTAGATAAGATCCAAAGGCACTTCACCTAAAATGAAGTATTTTAAAATACAATGACTTGTACAATGTTTGCACACAGCGACATTCACAATAGCATTAAGACAACTGAGTAATGAATCTTTATTTGGTGGTGTTGTTTGGGATACCTGCCTCTGCTCTTTCAGTTGTGCCATGGGACCTTTAGCATCCATTCGAACCACTGAAACAGGCAGATAAGACCTCAGTCTAATATCTTGTCCAAAGAACAGCACATATGACAATGCAAGACTCCTTCTGTACCATACAGAAGTATCAACTTAGATGACACATTCACATCCTGAAATGGGATTTAAACCCCCTGACTCAGCACTAAGAGGGCTACCAACTAAAACAAGCTGATGTCTTAACTTTGAAAGAGGAGACTGACACGAGATGTTATAGAGTGTATAAGATCTTAAATATTTTAAAAAATTAGAACCTGCCTTTATACAGTGTCATGAATGTGCTAAGCTAAATGATTTTTTTAATCCATTGATTGGAAATCTGAATTAAAGAACAAAGAACAGCACAGGAACAGGCCATTCAGCCCTCCAAGCCTGCGCCGATCTTGATGCCTGTCTAAACTAAAACCTTCTGCACTTCCGGGGACCGTATCCCTCTATTCCCATCCTATTCATGTATTTGTCAAGATGCCTCTTAAACGTCGCTATCGTACCTGCTTCCACCATCTCCCCCAGCAGCAAGTTCCAGGCACTCACCACCCTCTGTGTAAAGAACTTGCCTCGCACATCCCCTCTAAACTTTGCCCTTCGCACCTTAAACCTATGTCCCCTAGTAACTGACTCTTCCACCCTGGGAAAAAGCTTCTGACTATCCACTCTGTCCATGCCACTCACAACTTTGTAAACCTCTATCATGTCGCCCCTCCACCTCCGTCGTTCCAGTGAAAACAATCCGAGTTTATCCAACCTCTCCTCATAGCTAATACCCTCCAGACCAGGCAACATCCTGGTAAACCTCCTCTGTACCCTCTCCAAAGCCTCCACGTCCTTCTGGTAGTGTGGCGACCAGAATTGCATGCAATATTCTAAGTGTGGCCTAACTAAGGTTCTGTACAGCTGCAGCATGACTTGCCAATTTTTATACTCTATGCCCCGACCGATGAAGACAAGCATGCCGTATGCCTTCTTGACTACCTTATCCACCTACGTTGCCACTTTCAGAGACCTGTGGACCTGTATGCCCAGATCGCTCTGCCTGTCAATACTCCTAAGGGTTCTGCCATTTACTGTATACTTCCCACCTGTATTAGATCTTCCAAAATGCATTACCTCACATTTGTCCGGATTAAACTCCATCTGCCATTTCTCCGCTCAAGTCTCCAACCGATCTATATCCTGCTGTATCCTCTGACAATCCTCAACACTAACCACAACTCCACCAACCTTTGTGTCGTCTGCAAACTTACTAATCAGACCAGCTACATTTTCCTCCAAATCATTTATATATAATGCAAACAGCAAAGGTCCCTGCACTGATCCCTGCGGAACACCACTAGTCATATCCCTCCATTCAGAAAAGCACCCTTCCACTGCTACCCTCTGTCTTTTATTTATTTTGAGATACAGCACTGAAACAGGCCCTTTGGCCCACCGTGTCTGTGCCGACCAACAACCACCCATTTATACTAACCCTGCAGTAATCCCATATTCACTACCACCTACCTACACTAGGGGCAATTTTACAATGGCCAATTTACCTATCACCTGCAAGTCTTTGGCGGTGGGAGGAAACCGGAGCACCCGGCGAAAACCCACACGGTCACAGGGAGAACTTGCAAAGTCCGCACGGGCAGTACCCAGAATCGAACCCGGGTCCCTGGAGCTGTAAGACTGCGGTGCTAACCACTGCGCCACTGTGCCGCCCTATGACCGAGCCAGTTCTGTATCCATCTTGCCAGCTCACCTCTGATCCCGTGTGACTTCACCTTTTGTACCAGTCTGCCATGAGGGACCTTGTCAAAGGCTTTACTGAAGTCCATATAGACAACATCCACTGCCCTTCCTTCATCAATCATCTTCATCACTTCCTCAAAAAACTCAATCAAGTTAGTGAGACACGACCTCCCCTTCACAAAACCATGCTGCTTCTCGCTATTAAGTCCATTTGTTTCCAAATGGGAGTAAATCCTGTCCCGAAGAATCCTCTCCAATAATTTCCCTACCACTGACGTAAGGCTCACCGGCCTATAATTTCCTGGATTATCCTTGCGACCCTTTTTAAACAAAGGAACAACATTGGCTATTCTCCAGCCCTCTGGGACCTCACCTGTAGCCAATGAGGATGCAAAGATTTCTGTCAAGGCCCCAGCAATTTCTTCCCTTGCCTCCCTCAGTATTCTGGGATAGATCCCATCAGGCCCTGGGGACTTATCTACCTTAATGTTTTGCAAGACGCCCAACACCTCCTCCTTCTTGATAATGACATGACCCAGACTATCTACACTCCCTTCCCTAGACTCATCATCCACCAAGTCCTTCTCTTTGGTGAATACTGATGCAAAGTACTCATTTCGTACCTCGCCCCTTTCCTCTGGCTCCACACATAGATTTCCTCCTCTGTCCTTGAGTGGGCCAACCCTTTCCCTGGTTACCCTCTTGCTCTTTATATACGTATAAAAAGCCTTGGGATTCTCCTTAATCCTGTTTGCCAATGACTTTTCATGACCCCTTTTAGCCCTCCTGACTCCTTGCTTAGGTTCCTTCCTACTGTCTTTATATTCCTCAAGGGCTTCGTCTGTTCCCAGCCTTCTAGCCCTTATGACTGCTTCCTTTTTCTTTTTGACTAGGCTCACAATATCCCTCGTTATCCAAGGTTCCCGAAACTTGCCAAACTTATCCTTCTTCCTCACAGGAACATGCTGGTCCTGGATTCTAATCAACTGACGTTTGAAAGACTCCCACATATCAGATGTTGATTTACCCTCAAACATTCGCCTCCAATCTAAATTCTTCAGTTCCTGCCTAATATTGTTATAATTAGCCTTCCCCCAATTTATCACCTTCACCCGAGGACTACTCTTATCCTTATCCACAAGTACCTTAAAACTTATGGAATTATGGTCACTGTTCCCGAAATGCTCCCCTACTGAAACTTCGACCAATTGGCCGGGCTCATTCTCCAATACCAGGTTCAGTGCAGCCCCTTTCCCTAGTTGGACTATCTACATATTGCTTCAAGAAGCTCTCCTGGATGCTCCTTACAAACTCTGCCCCATCCAAGCCTCTAGCACTAAGTGAGTCCCAGTCAATATAGGGGAAGTTAAAATCACCCACCACTCCAACCCTGTTACCTTTACATCTTTCCAAAATCTGTCTACATATCTGCTCCTCTACCTCCCGCTGGCTGTTGGGAGGCCTGTAGTAAACCCCCAGCATTGTGACTGCACCCTTCCTATTCCTGCGCTCCACCCGTATTGCCTCGCTGCATGACCTCCCTGAGGTGTCCTCCCGCAGTACAGCTGTGATATTCTCCTTAATCGGTAATGCAACTCCCCCACCCCTTTTACAACCCCCTCTATCCCGCCTGAAGCTTCTAATTCCCGGAACATTTAGCTGCCAATCCTGCCCTTCCCTCAACCAAGTCTCTGTAATAGCAACAACATCATAGTTCCAAGTACTAATCCAAGCTCTAAGTTCATCTGCCTTACCTGTTATACGTCTCGCATTGAAACAAATGCACTTCAGACCACCAGTCCCGCTGTGCTCAGCAACATCTCCCTGCCTGCTCTTCCTCTTAGTCTTACTGGCCTTATTTACTAGTTCCCCCTCAGTTATTTCACCTGCTGTCCTACTGCTCTGGTTCCCACCCCCCTGCCACACTAGTTTAAACCCTCCCGAGTAACGCTAGCAAACCTCGCAGCCAGGATATTTGTGCCCCTCCAGTTTAGATGCAACCCGTCCTTCTTGTACAGGTCCCATCTGTCCCTGAAGAGATCCCAATGATCCAGATATCTGAAACCCTCCCTCCTACACCAGCTGTTCAGCCACGTTAGCTGCACTATCTTCCTGTTTCTAGCCTCACTGGCACGTGGCACAGGGAGTAATCCCGAGATTACAACCCTAGAGGTCCTGTCTTTTAACTTTCTACCTAACTCCCTAAACTCCCCCTGCAGGACCTCGTCACTCTTCCTGCCTATATCGTTGGTACCGATGTGTACCACAACCTCTGGCTGTTCACCCTCCCCCTTCAGAATGCCCCCTGTCCATTTAGAGACATCCTTGACCCTGGCACCAGGGAGGCAACATACCATCCTGGAGTCTCTTTCACGTCCACAGAAGTGCCTATCTGTGCCCCTGACTATAGAGTCCCCTCTCACTATTGCTCTTATGCGCTTTGTCCCTCCCTGCTGAACAACAGTGCCAGCCGTGGTGCCACTGCTCTGGCTGCTGCTGTTGTTTTCCCCTGATAGGCCATCCCCCCCAACAGTACCCAAAACGGTATACTTGTTAGAGAGGGGGATAGCCACAGGGGATTCCTGCACTGACTGCCTGCCCCTTCTAGCGGTCACCCATCTATCTGCCTGCACCTTGGGTGTAACCACTTCTCTAAAACTCCTGTCTATGACGCTTTCTGCCACCTGCATGCTCCTAAGTGCATCCAGTTGCTGCTCCAACCGATCCATGCGGTCTGTGAGGAGCTGCAACTGGGTACACTTCCTGCAGATGTAGTCGTCCGGAATGCTGGAAGCGTCACGGACCTCCCACATCTCACAGGTGAAGCACTTTACCCCTCTAACTGACATTTCTAGCACTAATTAATAAATTAATTTAAAATAAATAAATACTTACTAAATCCTTACTAAATTATGTTACAATTAACTATATGGTCCCTCGTGCTAGATTTCTACTATAAATATTAAATGCTAACTAAATACAGTAATCTCCTCCCTCTGGTTTAGTTCCTCCTCTACTTAATTAATTAGTTAATTAGGGTTTTAATCAATTTTTATCAATGTTTTATTTTCAAATTGAGTACAGATTCCCTACCAGCCAATCAGGTCACAGCTTTCCTGTGACATCACTTTTTCAGTTTTTTTTTACCAGAGGTAAGTTTTTTATACTTACAGGTCCGGAACTCCGCCCTCTGGAACTTTAGAAAGAATTCAGGAGACAAGGATAATAACAGAAAGTGCTGGAAAAGCTCAGCAGGTCTGGCAGCATCTGTGGAGAGAGAAGCAGAGTTAATGTTTCAGGTCAGTGACCCTTCTTCAGAACTGGCTGATATAAGAAATGTAAAAGATTTTAAGCTCGTAAAGCCGACAGCTATTCTGTGACCTTGTCCTATCAACACCTTCTCTTTTGTTATCTCTTGCCCCACCCCCGCTTTACGCTTAAAATCTTTTACATTTCTTATATCTGCCAGTTCTCAAGAAGGGTCACTGACCTGAAACGTTAACTCTGCTTCTCTATCCACAGATGCCGCCAGACCTGCTGAGTTTTTCCAGCACTTTCTGTTTTTATTTCAGATTTCCAGCATCCGCAGTATTTTGCTTTTATTTCAGGAGACAAAGAACTTGAATTAAACTTTAAAAAGAAAGCAGCTAAAATGGCCACCACAATTTGCAGCAAAATACCTCACATACCAAGGTATCGAGGTGGGGACGAATGTCTGATTAATCTCCCACCAGAACAATGGCTTGCGAATTTTGAATGAGCTACCTGCCTTACCTCCATTAGCAAGACATTCAAAGCCATCTTGGAATATTAACACTGGTGGAGTCAAACCTCAAAGGGTAAACTGAAATAATAGGACCCTGAGAGATTGGAATTTAGACATGATCTAATTATATTGCAAAAGAGAGAATACACTGGACAATCATGTGACTGTCTCTCCATCTGTGTGCAAACTTGCAGTTTATTTTCGCTACAGGAGACAAGCACCTGCTTTTGTCCAGTGCAGGACCCAAGTGGATGTCTGTCTGTTTCTCTCTCTCTCCAGGCAACACTGTAAGTTCGAACCCTGCCTGCGGGCTGCAAAACATCCAAGTCTATAATTGCTGCAGTTAGAGACCCTGGGGAGAAAACCATCTACATCACTGTATCCAAGAAAATCATGAACCAGATAGCCACCTCTACCAGCCCGAAACTTCAGGACCACAAGCTCAGCCGGATGACAACTGAATTACCAGTCTCCACAGACTGTATATTATTTTATTTGTTCTGGACTCTAATCCAACCAATCTATTCTTCTTCACTCTGTAGCCTACTTGTGTGTGTGTGATTCTCATGTGTGTGTGCATCTGCGTAGTTTATTATTTTACTTAGATCGGGGTTTGGTTTTAAGTTCGAGAAACTAACCTCTTTCTTGTTTAACCTCAGGAAAATCTGTCTGATTGGTTCTTTTCTGATCATAGCACAAAAAAGGGTTAAGCACTCACTGAATTGGTGAGCATATCCATTATTTAGAAGAAGTAAACCCTGTTGTGGTCAAGAAGGGAGCCTTTTGACCCCTCCTCACCAGATCGTAACAACAGTGACATTCGAATCCTCAGCACATTCCAAAATGCTTCACAACCAATGAACTACTTTGAAGGGTAGACCCTCTCATAATGTGGATGGTCAAGGTTCCAACAAACACCAGTGAGATATTAAAGTGCAATGATAGTTTTGAGATAAAGGGTTCACTCATTGCACACAGAAACAGGAGGACTTTTTCACCATCTTGTAGAGCAACGTTATAGTTGGAACATGTTTAACCAGAAAGGCATCAGCCGGAGTTTTACGCCACCCCAACTGGCAGGATGGTTGCGGGGGGGCTGGCTTAAAATGGAGCAGGAGGCTCCGGGAGACTTTCCCGACCCGTTCCCGCCTCCATCACTGTTTACGTAGGGCGGTGGGGTGGAGTGAGAAATGGCCTGCCCACCCCAGGCCAATCAAGATGGAGGGCCGCCCCTGCTATCCCAACTACCCCCAGCAACCAACACGCCCCCTTCCCCCCAACTGACCACCCTTGCCTCGCCGGGGCCTGACCAATTACCCCCAGAAAAGCAACCAAAACATACCTTTCCTCCTGGCTTCATGTCTTTTTCTATCTTTGCCTGGGCTGCAGTCCCAGCATTGGCCACCGCTCCCAGTGGCGCTGCTGGGACTAAGAGCTGCTAGCCCGCTGATTGGCCAGCAGCTCAATGAGGCAGGACTTCCTACATCAAGTGGGTGGAAGTCCCGCCTCGGAACAATTAAAGCCTGGGGACCCGTAAAATACGGAACGGATTCCCAAGCGAGGCGGAAGCAGGTTCGCCACCAACTTTTACATCGGCTCCCGTCCATCCACTGTAAAATTCCAACCATCGTTCACAGTCTTTTTATGCTTCTTGTAACTGGATCTTGATGGCTCTGACACAGCTGAAAAAACGCAAAAGCTGAGAAGCTGTGTCAGTGGCAGTTGTGTAGTTCTTCTCTGTCCACACAGCTCTCTAATATAAATCAGTGGGCTGTGGTTACTGAACTGCGTTAGAGACCCTAGGTCCCTGGAACACATTGGTTTCCATTTACGTAGAAACAGGCGTAGGCCATTTAGCCGCTTGAGTCTGTTCCACCATTTAATGAGAGCATGGTTGATCTGTGACCTAACTTGCCTTTGCCTATACCTTTGGTAAACTAAAATCTTTCAATCTCAGATTTAAAATTAACAATTGATCTAGCACCAATTGTCATTTGTGGAAGCGAGTTCCAAACTACTTCCTGTGTAAAAGTGTGACCTAATTTCACTCTTAAAAGGTCTGGCTCCAATTTTCTCACTCTGCCCCCTAGTCCTAGACTCCCCAGTCAGCAGAAATAATTTCTCCCAATCTACCCTATCTGTTCCGCTTAATATCTTGAAAAATTCAACAGAATCACTCCTTAACCTTCTAAATTCTAAGGAACACAATCCTAGTTTGTGTAATCTCTCCTCATAATTTAACCCTTGGCATGCAGGTATCATTCTGGTAAATTTATACTGCACTCCCTCCAAGGCCAATATATCCTTCCTCGGGTATGGGGCCCAGAACTGCTCACAATACTCCAGGCATGCTCGAACCATTGTACAGCGGAAGCATGACTTTTAGTCTTGTATTCCATTTACATTTCAATAAGATTTATTGTTGAGGATTTGGAGTGTGGTGCATGGAGGACACAGTCTCCATTTAAGTGATGTTCTCCTGGGATCCCCATATTAAATATTAAAGTATCTTACATTGCAGTTCTGCAGTTCCAGGCACAGGTCCTAGACTGTATAGAACCTGCCTTATCTATTTGCAGAGTCAACAAAATAAAACATCTTTGTGTGTACTTTGGTTTGAAATCATGTTTCATCACAATGTGCCTTCTACATAGTCATCACCGACCGGCCAGTGGCTACACCTAGCTGATCATTTGCTTTTCTAAATATCATAATGTATGGGAGTGGCAGACTTTGATATTTGACTGATTGTCAAACTATTCTGAAAATGACAATGTGCACAGAAATGAACACCTGCTGGTAGGAGGTGCAGAAAGCCCTACAGCTGTGGCTTAGTGTGTAGCTCTGTTGCCTTAGAGTCAGAAAGTTGTGAGTTCAAGTCTCATTTTAGAGACTTGAGCACATAATGCAGGCTGACACTCCAATGCGGTAATGAGGGAATGCTGCACTGTTGGGGTGTCATCTTTTGGATGCTCTGCCTGCCCTTGACAGTGGATGTAAAAGATCCCATGGCACGATTTGGAAAAGAGGAATGGAGTTCTCCCTGGTGTCCTGGCCAATATTTATCCCTCAACCAATATCACTGGAAACAAATTATCTGATTATTATAGCATTGCTGTTTGTGGGATCTGGCTGTGCACAAATTGGCTACCATATTTCTAAATTGCAACAATGTCTGCACATCCAAACTACTATTCTATTTATTCTTGGGATATAAACATCACTGGCAAGGCCAGCATTTGTTGCCCATCCCTAATTGCCCTTGAGCAGGTGTTGGTGAGTTAGTGAGTCACCTGAAATTGAGGGGCTTGCTAGGGCATTTCAGAGGGCAGTTATGAGTCAACCACACTGGTGTGAATCTGGAGTCACATGTAGGCCAGACACAGGTAAGGAATGCAGATTTCGTCCCCTGCAGGACAAGAGTGAACCAGATGGGTTTTTAAGACAATCTGGTGGTTTCATGATCATTATTAATAAGAATAGCATTTTATTCCAGATTTATTAATTGAATTTATATTCCTCCAGCTGCCATGGTGGGATTTGAACTCAAATCTTTGCTGCATTAGTTCAGGCCTCTGGATTATTAGCCCAGTAACATTACCACTACACTACTGTCCCCAAATGTCCTTAATTGTCTGTGAAGTGCTTTGGGGTGTCCTGAGGTCCTGAAAGTCTTTTTCTCTTTCTTTATGCCACCAATGGCATTCAATAAACTTGCCTTTGTGGGCCACTCGTGAACTTTGATAAACATTATCTTATTCACAAGGTTATAAGGATATGCAGTCTGTTTGATCTCGTATCCAGAACGAGCCATTGCGAGGTGAAGTGAACATTTTTGTAATTCTTCCTTAGTGTGGCTTGTGACCTTTTGCAGAACTGCTAACATTGCACAATGCAAGCTGAGACCTTCCGTCATGAGCTACAAACCTGTGGCATCCATAAATGTGGTTAAAATGGTGAGCTCTGGTTGTCATGTTGCCTGAAAAGGCAGCAAGGAATATTAACATATTTTCTATTTTTTTATCTTCCTTTCGTAGGAACACAGGAACATTCAATTAGATTATGGCTGATCTGTATCTTATCTCCATTTACCCACCTTGGTTCAGTAATCCTTAATACACTTGCATAACAAAAAATCAATCAATCTCAGTTTTGAAATTTTTAATTGACCTGAACTCAACAGCATTTTGGGGAGCAGAGTTCCAGATTTCCGCTGCCCTTTGTGTGAAGAAATGATACCTGGCATCACCCCCCAGCTTTAATTTTAAGGTCATGCTTCCTTGTTCTGGAAACCAGCACCATCCCCAGACCCCCGACCAAAGGAAATAGTTTCTCTCTATCTTTCATTATATCACCCTCCTTTGGCTCTCCTACTCCAGAGAGAGAAAGCAAGAGAAATAGATGCAATTGCTAACATAATATAGGCTTAATGAAAACTGGGATGAAAGTAAACATCCATCGTTAACAATTGTACTGCAATAGTTACAATGTTTGCTGTAACACAAACCTGTCACAATGACTAAAATTTTATAAGACAAAGCTTTTTCAGCAGAATGTTTCCTACAATTACAGGATCAGAACCCAGCTGAATACTTCCAACTGAGGTGCTAATCACCTTTAACAGTCCTGTCCACTTGCAGGTTACTCCTCACTTTTGCACTTACTTTCTCGCACTTTACATTTTTAAAATTTGTTCTTGGGATGTGAGTGCCACTGGCAAGGCCAGCATTTATTGCCCTTAGACAGATGGTGGTGAGCCACCTACAAGTGAGTGGCTTGCTAGGCCATTTCAGAGGGTAGTTAAGAGTCAACCACATTGGTGTGGATCTGGGGTCACATGTAGGCCAGACCAGGTAGGGATGGCAGATTTCCTCACCTGGGCAACATTAGTGACATTATGGTAGTTTCATGATCATTATTAATGAGACTAGCTTTTTATTCCAGATGTATTAATTAATTGAATTTAATTTCCTCCAGCTGGTGGGATTTGAACTCATGTCTCTAGATTACTCGTCCAGTAGCATTACCACTCTGCTACCGTTCCCCATATTGTAGGCATTTGTACCGTAGAATTTATATTTGAAAAGTAAGTGAATTCTTGGAATAACACCACCAAGAGTTTTTTTGCAAACTGACCCTGTGCTGTGAACAGTTCATTTCAGAACAGTCCATTGAGAGATCCAGCCATGGTGTGACATTATACAGGAGCTGAAATATGATCTCAGTTCACGCAGCCTCTCGCTGCATAATCCTAACTCCAATATGTAAAACAGCAAGGGCGTTAGTCAGAAACACTGCTTAATCTTCGCTTTAAGATTAAAATGTCAGGAAATTATTTCCTGTGTCATCGATGAGTACTGGGAGCACCCAGATCACAATAGGGTTAGTTTGTAAATGCGTTTCACATCAGCCACATTTAGGCAGTGACTTCATGACTAGCTAACAGCTGCACATAATTAGACGTTTGAACCTGGCACCATTTGTCACACGGTCCTGTCTGTGGCTATTCACTATGTAGAAAGACTTTCCCAGATCACCTCTCGGCATCTACATTGCTGTGATCCATGCTTTATTGTATTGAGGGTAAGTGGGGCCGAATAAAGACCTTTGAGCAGTCACTTCTCTTTCTTGGCTTTGGTTGTAAGGCTTCAGGTAGAATGAATTAAAATCTCGACAAGGGCTGTGAACTCACAGTACAAATGAGTCTGGCTTATTTGAATCTGGTCAAAATTGCCTGTTACAAATCTCCAGCTCTGAATTCGAGGTTCAGATTCCTTGACTGATGGTTGACAGCATGGCTTCAGGGATGGGGTTACTACCTGTCTGGTTCCATACTGGATAGTCTGGTTTTTGAGTGGGCACTTCAGGAATTTCTAAAATGTAAAGCAGATCTCTCTGATTTTTAAAAAATTTCAAAATGGATGCCCAGTTCTTCCACTCATGTGAATGTAAGCAGCAGCTTGGCTTACTGAGTCAGAAAGTTAAGGGTTCCGATGCCTGTGCACAAGATATCGGATAACATGTCAGTGCAGTGCTGAGGGAGTGCTGCGTTGTCGGAGGTGACGCCTTTTGGATGAAATATTAGATTGAAGCCTCGTCTGCCTGACCAGATGGAACGTAACAGATCCCATGTCACTACTAAAGAAGAGCAGCAGAATTCCTCTTCAACCAACAACACCAAAACTGGTTAATTGGTCATTTAACTCATTGCTGTTTGTACGACCTTGCAGTGTGCAAATTGGCTGCCATATTTGCCTACAAAACAGCAGTGCTCACACTTCAAAAGTAAGTTATTGATTGTTAAGTTCTTTGGAGTACCCTGAAAATGTGAAAAGTGATCCTTCCTTCAGATATTCTTTTCTTGCTACCATTAAGGTTAATAAAGTTTTCAGTACCTCCTCATAAGTAATAAAATTAACATAGCATCTTAAGCTATGACCCCACCCACTGATCTACCCCCTCTCCCTCCTTCCTCCTTTCTTCCCCCCCTCTCCCCTCCTCCCCCTGCCCAGTTTTGGCTGGGCAAAATGTCGCATATTTCTCATTGTTTGGTTAAAAACCTTCATGCACACTTACCCAGAGCAGCCAACAGGTGGCATTCAAGGCTCCAATTGCCCAATCAGAACAAACCTGAGTAAATCCGAGTGGAAGCAAATTGTGCCAAAGGCAATTCATTTAAATTTAGTGAAGATTGCACAGCCTTTCTCTGCCACAATGATTACTGGGGACAGAGTTTCCCTGTCAGCACCTCTTTTAGAATCATAAGGATGTTAAATTGAACTATAATTAGGAATTAATCAAATACATGGCCTATGTCGAGAAGAGGCTTTTTCCATGCCATAGAACCAATTGGACAGAACCAACTGAGGTGTGAAATTCCACAGTGGTTCTCCAGATGTCCCGCTGTAACCCCATAATCCCTAAAGAACAGCGGAGATTCTGCGCCACCTGGGGGCCCTGCTGGTCTCACTTGCTGGGGTTATAGTGTGTGACCGGGAAACTCCCATAGAATTTAAAGGCCATGGTGTTTTAGTATAGCTTTTCAGTGCCAGGTTAAAAAAAAATCATCTGATATATATATATATATAATATATATACTTAGTAGTTGACGGGAAAAAAGACAGAGGCGCAAGGGGAGAGCCAACTGTGCAACAGCTCCAACAAACAATTTCTCTGCAGCACCTGTGGAAGAGCCTGTCACTCTAGAATTGGCCTTTATAGCCACTCCAGGTGCTGCTTCACAAACCACTGACCACCTCCAGGCGCATATCCATTGTCTCTCGAGATAAGGAGGCCCAAAAGAAAAAGAATATATATAAGATAATATTTGATACTAAATATAAAAAAACTTATAGCTCCTACAAAAGGAACAACAGAAGTTTTTAAAATGAGTATTCAAAAGCTTTGCTTCAAATCCATATACCATCAGTACTGAAGCTAGTGTTCATTAACGTCAGGTCAAAGCAGGTCACTTCATGCTTGTGGAAAGATCAAAGGGTCGGAATTTTGGGATTCAACCGTTTTACAGAACTGAAAGGTAAGACAATTAAGCACATTAATAGAATCAAAAAGAAGGGGAGGGGTGGAGAAAAAACAGCAGATAAACAAACTCGGAAAGTATCACTGGGATGATTGGTTGGTGAAACAGATTAACTCAATCAAGTAATGAAAGACCCGTGAAGGAAACTGAAGTAATTGAAGAGGCAAAAGACTGTGTGAACAGCAGAGGCAGTGAGAGGCCTGAGGGTAAGGTGAGAAAATGGGAGGGTATAATACCAGGGTGGTGGGGGGGAGGGAGGGGGAGAATAAGATTCGTAATCAAAACCCATCAGTACTGAGCTCCCAAACATGCTGAGTATCTTAATATGAGCCACTGAACAGTGGCTGTAATAATGCTGATAAAAGGAGTCCTTATTCCTGACTGCAAAGATTTCATTTTATAGCAAATGTTCTTGGCCAACACCATGTTTCTTGAATTCTTTTCCCAGAATAATAAATATTTTGGAACAGTCTATAAATTAAAGAAGTGGTGGTGAGGTGCTGAAATGTACAATGGAGGCAGACAATACCCTTTGTTTTGTCAGTACTCTACCACATCAACATAACAACCTGGCAAATCCTCAACAATGTCCTTCTGTACTCAGGAACTGAACTCCTCTTCGGCTTCTTGCCGCAGTTAAATTTCCTTTTGAAAGAACCCATAGGGGTGACATTCCCTGTACTGGGTGTGGATGCAACTCATTTACAAAGGTTGACCTCCCTTTGCAACGAAAAGATTCTTCTAAACTCTCCTTCTCTAGTGGCTGTCTAATTTGGAGGATGGACCTTTATGCTGTACAATTCTTTCCTTACTAATTTTCTCTGCCTTTTGCCTGAAGCCATTGACTCTTTGCTGGACTACAATTCCAACGCCATCAGTTGGCCTCTGGTTAATTTTAATACACTCAAGAGCACAGTTCCTCGTGATGAATGTTTATTTTGAATTTTCACCAAGTTCAATGAGTAGGGCAAATGGGCTGGATTTTGACGAGACCAGATATTGAATTTGGCAGCTTCAACACTGATTCACTGAATTCCTTTGAGAGAGAGCCTGACCTGGTTCTGGCTGGGGTGCACGCCCAAGATGTGCGCTGCTGAGCCGCCGCAATATTTAGTTTGGCGGCTCATTTACATGGAAGGGGCGGAACACCCGCCCTCAATGATGTAGAGGGCTCAGGCGCTCCATCCCTGGCAACGATGTCTGGTGCCACTTTTAAAGGGTTACAGGCCCTTCCAGAGCATTTAAACTTTTAAAGGTACAGTATTTTAAAAACTTAAGTTAAAAATTTTTTCAACGTTCCGATACCCTCTCCCACCCCCCCCAATGACTAATCAATTTATTAAATGCCCTCTCCCCCCAAAAAAAACTCATCTCACGAACCCGACCGTCCCCCCGCCCCAAAGTTGAGAACCTTTAACCTTCAACCCCTTCCCACCAGCCCCTTCACCAAACGGGAGTTCCGGCAACCAGCTGGAATATTGGAGCAGGATGGCCGTCGCAACGAGGTAAGTAATTATTCATTATTTAACATTTATTTAAATATTTAAATTAGGTTACTCTTGCCAAGCGGCGGGGGTGTGGGGGGGTGGCTTGTGCCGCCATGAGGCCACGCTGCACCGGTAAAATGGGGCGGGGCCTACCCAATGTCGAGGCCTGTGGTGGGCCTCTCCCGGAGGTACTTTCCGGGCCCCACTGCCACGACACCCGCCATCGGGGGACTGGTAAGATCCAGCCTATAGTCTGAATGGATCAGCTATTTACCGGATTAACAGGCTAAAATGAGCTTTGCCCGACACGCTAATTCAACCATGGAACTGAGCGATTGATGTGGAAATTTACTTGAAAGCCCATTAAAGTGACTACATGAGAAGACAATATATGATCGACATAAATGTCCCTTACTCAGAAGGGGATTTTTTTACAAAATGTATCAGCAATGGCTGTAACTGTAAACGTGGGCAGTGATCAGGTCAATAGAAAAGTTATTGAAGGGCAATCATATCTGAGTAAGTGCAGAATGTTAGATTTATATTCTTGAACAGCAACAATTGTTTGGCTATGAACTAGCTTTTAGAACAAGGGATGGCTTGAACCACCAAAGTCCTTCATACCAAGGCTTTGGGAGGGAGAGTAAATTTGGAACATCTTTTTAAGATTAGTGGACTTTCTGTTAGTTGAGAAATACAATACCAGTATGCAGGCCCCTGAAAGGGGTCTCAGTGTAGAAGATGAAACACATGCTGGTAAACAGAGAGAGGGAAACAGAGTAGCATTCAAATCGCTCTCATTGAAAGGTGCTTTTGCATCAGACAAGTTAGCAACAAGGAAAAGAGAGAGCTCCTGAGTGGAAAAAGTATTTGTTGACAAAGATTTTATTCTCTAGGATAAGGAATTACATTACTTTGCGATGACTGAAAAACAACATTGATGAAGGTGTGAAAGGTTTTCTTTACTGCGGAGAATTAAAATCATGTGCTACTCAATTGACTTTAGTCCTATCTGTGATCTTATGCAATAGCTTCTGCTACTGCTGCAGTCTAGTTAAGGTCCCAGGAAGTCTCTGAGCCCAGCTGGTAGATTCCACAATGACAGAATCCAGTTTGAATAAATAAAATTAGAAAACAGAGATGGAAATGGTGGAAGCGAATGATGGCACTTTCTGGATATGTTTAGTAATGATTCAATTATCTGATGCATATTCCATATACTATGCGTACATCTGTACTTTATCAAAAAATAAATATTACGGTGTTTCTGAATCAATACTCATGCATATAGTCTCATGTTAAGACTATATTTATGTGAATGTGCTATGGGTCATATTCTAAGCGATACAGAGTTCAGTTGTTTTATTCCTTGTGTTACAATAGGTGTCACTGTAAGGCAGAGTGGAGAAAGATTAATGAACTTTAGCAGCAGGCCTGATGGTAACAGCCTTAGGCGTTCACCAATGTTGTAACTGCAATTTTAAAATAGTCTCACAATTCTTTCACAGACACTTGTACCTTATTGTCCAATTATATTGTACCAAGCAATGCAATGTTGGGTAGATGTTTAACAGGAACACAAGTGGATAGCTATGATTATACTTCCCATTTACATTGCTGTTGGATAGGGGAGAGTTGTGCCATTTGCTTGTGCACAAATCTCTCACTGCTTGTAACGTCTGAATACTGGTGAGATTATAAGGAATAATCACTGGGTCTTTAACTCTGTAGGTATTTTTCTTGGGACAAGCACTGCCGATCACTCCTACTGCCTATGGCCCACAATGTGCCTTGCCTTTCTAAAATAAAACCACTGTTATTTTGTTTTGCCATACTGGTTATCATGTTCCCTAACATTGTCTACCTTGTGTTACGACCGAGGTGGGAGGAGTGCACTGTTTATTCTAGTTCCACTTCTCCACAGGTCACAACATATATTTAAATTTTCCCATTTACCAATACGGTCAATCATATACTGTAATTTTCCCAGAATAAAACACACCAACCAGGTTTCTTTAATAAACAACAAAATTATCAGTTTATTTTAAAACAAGTCTTAACCAGTAATGAAATAGGGCATAAACACAGAGATTGAAGCGTTAAAGTTCCCTTTTTACCTTAACCCCTCACACTCTCACACATACACATACACCGGTTAGCTGGAAAAATAAAGGGATTTGCATTTTAGAGATCTATTACAAAAAATAACTGACAAAAAACACTTGGGTTAAATACTTGCTAATTCTTGAAGAAGAAAGAGAAGATATGGAAAGATGTCCTTTGTTCTGGGTTGGCATCCCAAATGTGTATAGACGGCTGTTACTGGGATCTTCCGAGAACAGGTCTTTTTAGGTGACATTGAAGATCAGTTTGGGTAGGCTTTCCAGGAAATGCAGCAACAGAGGTTTCAGAGGTAGGTCTTACAGGATGAATGCAGCCACAGTTTCAATTTGCTTCTTACACTTGCTTTTCAGCTCCTCGAGAGATGGAAAACTGACAGGCTTTTTCCAAACTACTGGAATAGACTGAGTTGCGGTAATTTGTTCTTAGTTTAGTTTAGAGATACAGCACTGAAACAGGCCCTTCGGCCCACCGAGTCTGTGCCGACCATCAACCACCCGTTTTACACTATTCCTATACTAATTCCATATTCCTACCACATCCCCACCTGTCCCTATATTATCCCTACCACCTACCTATACTAGGGGCAATTTATAATGGCCAATTTACCTATCAACCTGCAAGTCTTTGGCATGTGGGAGGAAACCGGAGCACCCGGAGGAAACCCACGCAGACACAGGGAGAACTTGCAAACTCCACACAGGCAGTACCCGGAATTGAACCCGGGTCGCTGGAGCTGTGAGGCTGCGGTGCTAACCACTGCGCCACTGTGCCGCCCCATCAGTTTATTATCAAACAAGACTTATCCAGTAACGAAGCAAAGCATTAACACACAGATTGAAATATGAAAGTTCCCTTTTTAAATTCCACTCCGTCCCCCCACCCCCCACACTCACACACACTCTGAAAAAAATACAGAAATTCTCTCTGCAGAGGCCTGTTCCAAAAAGGGCAAAAGAAGAATACTTTGGCCAAATACTTGTTAATTCTTGAAGAAAAAAGGAGAAGATATGGAAGGAAGTCAGTTGTCCTTTTGGTCTGGTGTCCAGTTATGCAGAGACACGTCACTGGGATCTTTTCTAAAGCAGTTCTTTTCAGGCATCACTGAGAATTAATCTGCCAGGTTTTTCCAGCTTCTCAGGAAAGAGGCAGCACCAGGGATTTTAGCTCTCCCACACTAGCTCTTTGCAGGGTTTCTTCAAAGCGAATAATGCAAGGCTGGATTGCATCTATTTTAACACAAGGAGTCTTACTAGTAAGGCCGATGAATTGAGGGCATTGATTAACACATGGGAATATGATATTATTACTTACACAGAAACATGGTTGAGGGAAGGGCTGGATTGACAGCTCAATATTCCAGGGTATAGAATCTTCAGGCGTGACGGTGGTGGGGGGCGGGGGGGCTGTAAAAGAGGAGGTGGCATTGCACTTCCTCAAATGAGGCCATATGGGTAGAACTTAAAAACAAAAAGGGGGCAATCATTTGGCTGGGAGTGTACTACAGGCCTCCAAACTGTCAGGGAGAGATAGAGGAGCAGATACCTAGGCAAATCTCAGAGAGGTTTAAAAATAATAGGGTAATAATAGAAGGGGATTTCAACTTCCCCAATATTAGTCTTAGGAGGCGGAATTCTTAAAATGCATACGGGAGATCTTTTTGAGCCAGTACGTAGAAAGTCCTACAAGAGAAGGGGTGGTACTGGACCTAATCCTAGGAAATGAAGCTGGTCAAGTGGTAGAATTGTCAGTGGGGGAGCATTTCGAGAATAGTGACCATAACTCTGTAAGATTTAAGGTAGTTATGGAAAAGGACAAAGATGGACCGGAAATAAAGGTACTGAATTGGGGGAAGGCCAATTTCAATATGATAAAACAAGATCTGGCCAAAGTGGACTGGGAGCAGCTACTTGTAGGAAAGTCTACATCAGACCAGTGGGAGTCATTCAAAGAGGAAATAGAGAGAGTTCAGAGCCAACATGTTCCCGTAGAGGTGAAGGGTAGGACCAACAAGTTCTGGGAATCCTGGATGTCAAGGAATATAGGGGATTGGATAAGGAAAAAAAAGGAGGCTCATGGCAGATTCAGAGCGCTGAAAACAGTGGAGGCCCTAGAGGAGTATGGAAAGTGTAGCGGGGTACTTAAAAAAGTAATTAGGAGATCGAAGAGGGGGCATGAAAAAACACTGGCGAGCAAGATAAAAGATATTGGTGTTTTATAAGTATATTAAGGGCAAGAGGATAACCAGGGAAAGAGTAGGGTCCATAAGGGACCAAAGTGGCAATCTGTGTGTGGAGCAAGAGGACGTAGGTGAGTTTTTAAATGACTACTTTTAATCTGTGTTCACTATGGAGAAGGATGATGTAGGTGTAGAGATCAGGGAGGGGGATTATGATATACTGGAACAAATTAGCATTGAAAGGGAGTAGGTATTAGTGGTTTTAGCAGGCTTAAAAGTGGATAAATCCCCAGGCCCAGATGAGATGTATCCCAGGCTGTTATGTGAGGCAAGGGAGGAGAGAGCAGGGGCTCTGACAAATTTTCAAACCCTCTCTGGACATAGGAGAGGTGCCAGAGCACTGGAGGACAGCAAATGTGGTACCATTATTCAAGAAGGGCACCAGGGATAAACCAAGTAATTACAGGCCAGTGACTCTAACATCAGTGGTAGGGAAACTAATGGAAAAAATTCTAAGGGACAGGATTAATCTCCAGTTGGAGAGGCAGGGATAAATCAAGGATAGTCAACATGACTTTGTCAGGGGGAGATCTTGTCTAACAAACTTCATTGAATTTTTCAAGGAGGTGACTAGATGTGTCGATGAGGGTAAAGCAGTTGATGTAGTCTACATGGACTTCAGTAAGGCTTTTGATAATGTCCCGCATGGGAGATTGGTTAAGCAGGTAAGAGCCCATGGGATCCAGGGCAATTTGGCAAATTGGATCCAAAATTGGCTGAGTGGCAGGAGGCAGAGGGTGATGTTTGAGGGTTGATTTTGCCTTTGGAAGCCTGTGACCAGTGGTGTACCGCAGGGATCGGTGCTGGGACCCTTGCTGGTTGTAGTGTATATTAATGATTTAGATGTGAATATAGGAGGTATGATCAGTAAGTTCACAGATGACCTGAAAATTAATGGTATCCTAAATAGTGAGGAGGAAAGCCTTAAATTACAGGATGATATAGATGGGCTGGTAAGATGGACAGAGCAGTGGCAAATGGAATTTAATCCTGAGATGTGTGAAGTGATGCATTTTGGGAGGACTAACAAGGCAAGGGATATACAATGGATGGTAGGACTTTAGGAAGTACAGATGGTCAGAGGGACCTTGGTATACTTGTCCATAGATCACTGAAGGCAGCAGCACAGGTAGATAAGGTGGTTAGGAAGGCATTTGTTAGCCGAGGCATAGAATATAAGAACAGGGAGGTTATGATGAGGCTATATAAAATGCTGGTTAGACCACAGCGGGAGTACTGTGTATAGTTCTGATCGCCACACTGTAGGAAGGATGTGATTGCACTGGAGAAGGTGCTGAGGAGATTCACCAGGATGTTGCCTGGGCTAGAGCATTTCAGCTATGATGAGAGACTGAAAAGGTTAGGGTTGTTTTCCTTAGAGCAGAGAAGGCTGAGGGGGGACCTGATTGAGGTATACAAAATTATGAGGGGCACGATAGGGTAGATAGGAAGAACCTTTTTCCTTTGCAGAGGTATCAATAACTAGGAGGCATAGATTTAAGGTAAGGGGCAGGAGATTTAGAGGGGATTTGAGGAAATAACCTTTCATCCAGAGGGTGGTTGGAATCTGGAACACAATTCCTGAAGGTGTGGTAGAGGCAGGAACCCTCACAACATTTAAGAAATATATAGATGAGCACTTGAAATGCCATAGCATACAAGAATATGGGCCAAGTGCTGGAAAATGGGATTAGAATAGTTAGGTGCTTGATGGCCAGCATTGACACGATGGGCCGAAGGGCCTGTTTCTGTGCTGTATAACTCTATGACTCTAAAGAGGTAGAGAAAGAGGTGAGCAGGGTGTTTTTTTTGGCAAGTTGATCTTCAATTGTCTTCAAAACAGTTCACACCCCAAACAGAAAGTCAACCTCCTGACCTCCATAAACCTTGACATGTGACTTCTCTGTAAAAATCTTCCCCAGGTCACCAAGGTTTCTGTTGTTTATTGAGCTTAAAGTACATGATTTCCAGCACAGGTTATTTTCAAGCAACAGCTCAAGTGTCCTTTCAGTTAACCTGGTATAAAAAACACATCCATGGAATCTTTTCAGTTTTAACACAAGTCCTCAAAAAAATTAAATATTAAAAAATGGAAGTGCTTTCATTACACACCTTTAGTGGAGTAAAAAATCCCAAGTCACTTCACAAGATCATTATCAGACAAAGGTTGATAATGAGTCACATAAAAAGATATTAGGACAAGTGACCAAAAGCTTGGTCAAAGAGGTAGCTTTGAGGAGCGACTTAAAGGAGAAGAGGGAGGTAGAGGTAATAGAACATAGAACATAGAACAGTACAGCACAGTACAGGCCCTTTGGCCCACGATGTTGTCCCGAACCTTTAACCTACTCTAAGATCAAACTAACTACCTACCCTTCATTCTACTATCATCCATGTACCTATCCAAGAGTCGCTTAAATGCCCCTAATGTATCTGCTTCTACTACCACCGCTGGCAGCGCATTCCACGCACCCACCACTCTCTGTGTAAAGAACCTACCTCTGACATCTCCCCGAAACCTTCCTCCAATCACCTTAAAATTATGCCCCCTGGTGATAGCCCTTTCCACCCTCGGAAAAAGTCTCTGGCTATCCACTCTATCTATGTTAGATTATATTATTATTATCTATATTACCTTTAAAGGTAAGTTAGTTTTGCCCATGTGACTTTAGGTTTAAGTTCCTGATGGGCTGTACAATAGCTTTTGATGGCCCCATTTTGATTCGCACTAGTTCGCACTATTTAAGGGATGAGTAGCTGGAGACATAGAAACTGGGAGTGTCTTTGTTTTAGCTCATTTTGTGTATTGCTCACACCCACATGTGGTACGTTGTCTCATTTCCATGTAGACGGGGTTAATTGGTTTTAGTTCTAGTAGACATGGATGTGTATTTTAGTGCAGGAGTTAGTATAGGTCATGTGATTTGTCATTCATTTTGACAGCAAATGTTTTTTTTAAAAATTGTTCTAATTTTTTATGACTCTTCAGTTTGTTTCTGTATTTTCATTGCTGCATTTCTCATGAGTGTGACACCTCCCCAAAAAGTGAAAAAATGAAATGACATGGATTTCATTTTTTGTTTCTTGGTTTAGAAAGAAAAGAGGATATAGGATCACATCACTACACACATTCATGTCGTACATTCCTCAGACTTCCCTATGTCTAGTATAAGCTTTTGGTGATAGTGCAGGGCATCGGCTATTCCCTCTATGCGTATAATTTTTTTTTTTGAATACCAGGGTTTAGGGCCTAGGCAGCTGAAGGCTTGGCTGTCAACAGTGGAGCAATTAAAATCAGGGATATACAAGAGGCTAGAATTGGAGGAGTACAGAGATCTTGGAGGGTTGTAGAGTTGGAGAAGTTTACAGAGATAGGGAGGGGTGACACCAGGGGGGGATTTGAACACACAGCTGAGGTAACTTACATGGTGGTCCTTTTGTTAACCACCCAGAAAGTCTTACTAACCCATCTATCTGTCTCTGATGGCTTCACTCTGACTACCGAGTTTTACACCATAGGCAGGAAAATACTTTTCAAAATATGACTGGGACAGAGCAAATTTAAATATGTGTCTCTTAAACTCACAATGGAGCTGTCAATTAAATTTATGTACAAAGTCCACAAGATGTTTGTATTTGAATTGAATGGCTCTGTTTCCCTCCCTTGGGCACCTGATCCAGAGATTAATATCTGATTATGTGTCAAAATAAGTTGGCACATTTTCTAAATGAGCCTGGTTTTTAACCACGCGGCAGAAATAAACCAATGCATGGCACATCTAAGAGAAAAATGCTTCAATTTATCGCACAGCAGGAAGCCTGTGGTTTTTAATGCTTTAAAAACTAGAACTTAAAATAGGCCGTTACACCACTTCCAATTAATCGGCATTTGGTGCATATTATTAAATACATGAGATGCCCAGCAACATCATGACGCAAAATTACAGATTGTGTGTCTGTAGCAGAAAGCATCACACCACTTGAACAGAAGACCTCTGGTATAACTGGTAAGGAGTCATTGTCGGCTAGTAATTTAGTCAATAAACTGATGGAGCCCTTTGCCATCATTGCCTCTGTTGTTACATCCTGGGGTTGTCAAACAATAGATGATTGATGATGTTCTGTGAATTACCTGGAATTAGCTAGTAAGAACAGTTCCCTCTAACTAACATAAGGTCAGTGTTAAATCAAGGCGGGATTGTATTGCATGGAGCATATCAGTGGGATGGAATTGGAAATGGAATTGGTTAGAGATGTGCATCATCAGTGAGAAGGGATTTTGGCTCAGGATTCAATCATCACCACATACTATTGTAAGGGCAGTTAGCATTGATTCCTTCCAATAGGGAAATCCAGAACAAGACGATGTAATAAAGAACTTGCATCTATATATCTCCTTTCATATCCCAAAGTACTTCAGAGCCTATGAATTATGTTTGAAGTATAATCGATGTTGCTCGTTGTGCAAATGCAGCAGCCAATGGGGTTCTGTGTAGGGTAGGGGAGGCAAAAACCTTAATTCATTTAATATTTGGATGATATGATTGGTGTACTGTAGGTTTTTGCTGCATGGATGTACCAGAAAGGGCTGAATGGCCTTTCACATTCACAGCTATCTTGTGCAACGTGCAAACATTCTTTGATAAGGTCAAGTGTCTTGCTTCCAAAGGTTATGGCAGTCATTTCCATACTTTTAGAAGACCACCAGAAGTATCCTTCCTATTCTAATCAGGAAGATAACCCTTTGTGTTTTTGTACAAAGGTTGCTTCATTCAATTATTTGCTATTACGTCTGAAGGTTGAGTATCCAATTAGAACTTATTGTCTATTTTGACGATTATTGCATGATGCAGTTCTGACCTGCTTACCTTCGTATGCAGATGACTGTGTAGGGGTTGTGATTATGATTGTAGGTATTCACTTTCATCATATTTACCCAGGAGAACAGCTTTTATTATAGATAGCATGTCCATTTTTTATAAGACATCAGCATTGCTGAGTGATGTCACTACTCTGACTGCAGAGTCAATTGGTACAAAAGCCACCTCAGTGTGAGAGGAACTTTCCTGATTGGAATCCAGAATTTATACCATGGAGCAATTTATATGGCATATTTAGTTCAGTCCATAATGGAGTCACTCTTCAATAAAAGTTGCAGTGTAAATGAAGCAACAATGATATCAGGCACTTTTATAGAGTGAATGTAGGCTCTAGGATACATTCTGTTCCTCTATAGAAGCCCACTTCTGTACTGGGTTAGCCTGGTGAGGGAACTCACTGCCTTTACTCACTCAAGCTTCTTTAGTAAAAATTGCAGTTAGGTCCCAATGATGTTGTCATCAGGTCCCAGTGGCTCCAGAATGGGTGAGTGACCTGGGGGATTTTAACTGCCCACAGGCCTGGTTTCCACTGGATGGATAGGGTTAAAATTGTGAATAGTTTTTTTGTCTGGTGTGAAATAGTGCCAGACCAGCCAGAGTAATAAAGAATTTTGTGGTAGTGAAACACCATATTTTTTAATTTAGTTGATGATGAGTTAAGGAGGCATATTGTATATTTTCTGCAAGCTTCTGGGACCACTTAGTCCCTGAAGGACTAGGAAGGAAAGTTTTTTTCCATTCATCAATCATTGAAAGGGCCAAAAATCTGAGCAGAATTTCTTGTCTGCTATTAAAATAATGACATAACAGCGTTGTCAAAACTTCCTCAAAGGGTGATATATTGTAGCTGACTGTTATTCTATTTATCTGGCATCTGTTCTGATTGAGTGCAAGACAAAAAGCTTTGACAGCATGTCTTATTTTTTCAGCAATATTCTATTTATAATGTGTGAAAGAGAGGTGTTCCATTGTCTGTCAAAAAGGTCACTAGTTTCTTAAATTTTGCGTAAGATTCCATCAAATGAAAGGTAAATGGGATTACGTGTTGCTGGCTGGTCAAATTGGGCATGATGTCCTTTCTGCTGTTAGTTGCACTGAGTGGCCTCTGATTGGCTGGCAGCGCTCAGAGGGCGGGACTTCCATCGCTGGGGTCCTTGATCCCAGGGAAGGCCTGCCGCTGTCAACTTAAGTGCCAAATTGGCACTTGATTTGGTAGGCCTTCCCCAAAGGAGGCAATACGAGGGTCTCGCTGGTGCTTTATCCAGTGGTCGACATCCCCATCACCCAGATAAAATCCCAGCCATGGGTACAACTGGAAATACAGAATGGTGTTATGTTCAGAGTTTGGCTCTGTTGCACAGCAGTTCTGTAGTCTCATACCTCAAACACATAACTTTAAAAACTACGGAGTCCTTTAAAATTTAAATCATTATTAAAACCTTCCAACATGCATGAAGTGAATTCTGTCATTGGTGATATGTTGAGCAAGAGGTAGTATTTCAGTTGCTCTCTAATATCAGATGCATATCTTTGTCTTTTATCTCTCGGGCATGTTAAAATTACTGCCATGTCTTCAAGGGATCTTGTCATCACAAAGCAGTGTTTAGCAACATTTTTGTCCCCCTGTTAAAAGCACTTAAATTAATTGAAACCTGTCAAACGTTGTTCCATATGTGGGTGTGAAATCATCATGACTAAAAATGTCATATGGTTTTTCTGGTTCTTCTTCCCCTCCAAGAATAAAATAACTGAAGGGAGTCTCCTTTAAACTAGCTCAGAAAATGAGCTGAAATCCAACTGTATTCAATCACTAACCTCAGAGTTGCCAATTTTCCGAAATGAGTTTTTAGTGAAAATATTCTTCCCATCCTTCAGGGTCATCCTGCAATTTGACATATGTCTTGTCAAAACTATAATTTACATATTTCAGGAGAAATTCTGACAGGAAATCGATGAATGGTATATTTTTATGTATTCACCTCAGAAAATACAAAATTTTAACACAGACTCGCATCATTGGCCATTTATGTATTAAGTTAAAAATCAATGGGATATTGACGACTTTAATACAATTATGAAAATGGTTGGAAAACAATCGGACTCAACAAAATTCTGTGCAATTTGGGCACATTTATGAGCTTTTTCTATACAGGTAATGCCTGAGATACATTTCACTGGGGTCCAGGAAGTGTTGTATCTGTGTATCTTTCTAATAGTTCTATGTGGGCAGTAATATTTGTGGAGCAGAGCTATGGCAAAACCTTTTTTGAGAAGTGTATCACAGCATCAGTGACCATGCACATTGCACAGGACCCAGTTTCAGAGGATAAAGCTTGGTCTGAGAGCATTCTGAATGATCTGCAATACACCTAAAGCTCCCTGATTGCTTAGTGGATAAAAACATACTGCATAAGCTTAGAAATTGTTGTCTGCCATGATGGTGACATTGGTGGCAAATACTGCTGGTCACCAGTAATGTTGAGAATGAGAATTTGTAAATGTTTCCCATTCGGTTTCTGCCTGTAGTAAAATGCTGAGACTGTCATACGTTAATAAGCTTAACGTGTGTTGGGTGAATGACTCAGCAATGGTACAGCTGTTAATGATCAAAGGGCATTGATTGGATTTTCTCTTATTTGTGATTGCCCTTTCCTGGCATGCCTGTTGCATAAATGTTACCTGTCACTTGTCAGCCCAAGTCAGGGTGTTATGCAGATCCTGCTGTAGGTGGTATGGACTGTTTTGTGATCGGAAGAGTAATGAATAGAGCTGACCCTGTGGGATCACTATTGAAAAGTTGGATCTTAAGATGGAGGGAGAGTCATCGAGGATGCAGCTGAAGATGGCTGGGCCAAGGCCACTTCTCTGAGGAACTCCAGCAGCAAAGTCCTGCGGTGCGATAATGGACTTCTGACAGCCACAACCATCTTTCTTTAAGCTAGGTATGACTCCAGCCACTAGAGAGTTTCTCTCTCGGTCCCATTAGCTTTTGCTCGGGCCCCCATGGTGCTATGATCTATCTTGAAATCGAGGGCAACTACTCACACCTCTCCTCTGCTATTCAGCTCTTGGGCCCATGTTGGGATCAAGGCTGTGATGAAGTCTGGCATCAAATGATTCTGGCAGGACCCAAAACAAGTGTTAGTGAACAGATTATTGGTGAGTAGGTGGCGCTTGATAGCATTGTTAATGACTCCTTCCATCACTTTACTGATGATAGGAAGGAGGCTGATACGCTCAGGTAATTGGTTGAGTTCAATTTATCCTGTAATTTGAGAATAAGACATGCCTAATTAGTCTTCCACATTGTCCAGTAAATGTCAGTGTCATAGCTGTGCGAGAACAGTTTTGCTAGGGGAGCAGCTATTTCTGCTGCACAGGTTAGCACTACACCCAGGATGTTGCCAAAGGTCACAGCCTGTGTTGCATCAAATGTACTTAGTTATTTCTTCATGTCACGTGCAGTGAACTGATTTGACTGGACATTGGTTTGCATGATGCCAGGCGTCTTGGGAGGAGACCGCATAAGATCATCCAATTGGTGCTTTTGGCTGAGGACTTGTAAGCCTTGGCACTTGCACTCACAAACTGGGCTCCATCATGGTTGAGGATGATGTTCAAGGAATCTCCTTTCCCCATTTGTGACTGGCTGTAGAAGAGTTACAAAGTTTTGGTTGTGACTCTGTTTAATTCTATGACTAGGCTTATGCTTTTGGTGTTAAGCATGCACTTCACAAACTGCAAATTAAGTACATCCAATTAATTTCCTACTTTGTGTCATATGCAAGTGATTTTACCATAGTGCTTCCCCTTAGGGGTGATGGATTGTGCACACCTAGCCCCTAACCCACTACACAAGATAAGAGCTCATGGTGTTGGGGGTAATATATTAGCATGGATAGAGGATTGGCTAACTAACAGGAAACAGAAAGTCGGAATAAATCGGGCATTTTCAGGTTGGCAAGCTGTAACTAGTAGGGTGCCATAGGGATCAGTGCTGGGGCCTCAACTATTTACAATCTATGTTAATGACTTGGATGAAGGGACCGAGTGTACTGTAGCCAAATTTGCATACGATGCAAAGATAGATAGGAAAGCAAGTTGTGAGGAGGATGCAAAGTGTCTGCAAAGAGATATAGATAGGTTAAGTGAGTGGGCAAAAATTTGGCAGATGGAGTATAATGTGGGAAAATATGAGGCTGGAATAGAAAGGAAGGTTATTATTTACATAGAGAGAGATTGCAGAGTTCTGCTGTACAGAGGGATGTGGGTGTCCTTGAATCACAAAAAGTTAGCATGCAGGTACAGCAAGCAATTAGGATGGCAAATGGAATGTTGGCATTTATTGCAAAGGGATGGAGTATAAAAGTAGGGAAGTCTTGTTACAACTGTACAAGTTATTGGTGAGACTGCACCTAGATTACTGTGTACAGTTTTGGTCTCCTTACTTAAGGAGGACTATACTTGCATTGGAAGCAGTTCAGAGATGATTCAAGAGACTGATTCCTGGGATGAAGGGGTTGTCTGATGAGGGAAGGTTGAGCAGGTTGGGCCTATATACATTTACGTTTGGAAGATTGAGAGGTGATCTTTATGAAACATATAAGATTCTGAGGGGGCTTAACAGGGTAAATGCTGAGAGGATGTTTCCCCTTGTGAGGGAATCTAGAACTAGGGGGCAAAATAAGGGGTCTGCCTTTTAAGATGGGGATGAGGAGGAATTTCTTCTCTCAGAGGGTCATTAATCTTTGGAATTCTCTTCCCCAAAGAGAAGTGGAGGCTGGTTATTGACTATATTCAAGGCTGAATAAGACAGATGTTTTGATCTACAAAGGAGTGAAGTGTTATGGGGGACAGGCAGGAAAGTGGAGTTGAGGCCAAATCAGATCAGCCATGATCTTATTAAATGGCTGAGCAGGCTCGAGGGGCCTTAAGGCCTACTCCTGCTCCTATTTCTTATGTTGTTATGTTCTACTCCTGACACAGGCTCTCTTCCTGACATTACTGTAGTGTCACTCCAGGTGCATCCAAACAGAAGGAGTCCTTTATTAAAATATAGAGTCAAATAAAAACCTTCAGCAATCCTTTAAATCAATAGAGTGTGTGATGTTGTTGAAGTTGCTTCTGTGCCTGTGACTGAGTGGAGATGGGTCAGGAGATAACAAAACATCATGAGGCCAGTCCTGAGTTTGGGGCAGTCCTTCTACTTCATTGTCCTCTACTCACTTGATGTTCTAGCACATAGAATGTTGAGGGTGACCTGCTCAAAAGGCTTATAGTGCCTTGGAATTTCCCCAATTCTTGTCTGCTCCCTAAAAGCAGATAAGTAATTGATATTCTGCAAGTTTACATATAACAGGCAGCATCACACTTCTGCCCTTCCCTCAGGCCATCCAGTAAGACACTGACTGAACATGCATCATGCAACCTGGATGCCCTACTTGGTTTCTTACACTAAGTTTCTTTAAGATTTGATTTGGTGGACAGTTTGAACTGTGCAGTTGCTCATTGTACTTCTCCCATGCTGCAGTTTGGATCTGCATGGTAAACATTCAGGGTTTTGTTTCTCCCGTGACATTACTGCAAAGATCAACCTTCTTTTCATGTTCAACATAAAATGATTTACAGGTTATGAGGGTACATTATGTGGCATGCCTGCTTCGCATTTCAAATTATACACGAGGCTTATCTTAGCTGATTTATTAAGATCAGCCATCCTTTTTCTCATATCTCTCCGCATCTCTGCTGGATTCTCCAGACTGCATTCACTTGGTCTACGGTCTAAGCCTGTTGCACCAGGCACTTCTGCATACTATGCTCATCCGTTCCATACCGTATTTCCCTCTTCTCCCTGAATTCCTGAAGTGCTTTCAATGCCTGGTCACCAGATCGCCTATGGCAAGGTTAGCTGCATTTTGTGGCAATTGTATGTTAATAGCTGCCTGCTCCTCCTCTCTCTGTTAACATTGTTTGTCCCCCATTATCACTGGATCTGCTGTGTAATAGCACACAATTTTCTCCTGTTACAAAGTCCAGCATTTTCAGGGTTAATGAGCAGGCTTTAATTCTTCTGAAAACTTGTATTAACCTACAGTTAACCCCAAGTAGCACAAGAACAGCAATACCTAGCCCGGAGAGAGGTCCAGAGGGACCCGAGGCTCCATTCCTGAACTTTGTTGAGTGAACTGATCTAAGGAAGGATGGCAGCTGATCCCTGGACTAGGTTATCCTGGTGGGGTGAGACCAGGCTTCCTGGTCCTAACTGCTATCCAGTGAACCCTGCTGGAACATGGGTGCCTGAAAAGCTGGCGAGAAAAGGACTGGGCTCAGCTGTGCTGCTGATGCCCACTGCCTTGGGCCCATACTAGAATAGACACTTGGGGGAGGTACCGGGTTGGGGGGGGTTACTGCCTATGGAAATATTACTCTGGTCTAAGCTCCAGGTGAGGAAGGGAGAAAACTCTAAATGAAAGCCATATAAAAAATAAAACCTGGCTGATGGAGACAGTCATACTTGGCCTAATCAAAAGTCACAGTTAAGCTGATCCTTGTGGCTTCACTGGAATTGGGTCAATGGATTCAATGAAACGCACAATGCAAGGCTTATGGCTTTAGCTGCTAAAAATAAATGCAATACCAAAATGATCAAGTGAAATGACCTCGCTGAACATGGATTTATTAATAGCATTGGATCATTGACACAGATACATTTACATACCCAGTTTCACTCAGTCACTTGTTTCTTCATGGTTTGTTTTTGGATGGTGTGCAGTTTTAATGATGTTATTCGAGCTTTCCTCTCTCTCACACACAGTAATGATAATCTGCATTTATTTAAGCCATAGCATAAGAGCAGGCAGATCATAGCAGGGATGTAAGGTGCTGGTGGTCACCAGAGGGAGAATGCATGGAGTAATTCATCCGATGGATTGGATTTTCCTCCCAGCCATGAGTATAATGTTGCTCTTTGGCCACACTTACAATGTTGAAATACCTGTATCCGTAACGGCCTCCAATTTGTTGATGACTGAAGACGGTGCAACCTGATTCTCAAGCAATTCTGAGATAAAAATAAAATGATAAAGGAGTTACGGGATTGCCCTAATATTTGAAAAAGAAAGCAGTGTTTTATGCTTTAGAAGACACAAAGGTAATCTGTGAGGTTGTTTCTGGATGGGCTCTTGGTGGGGGGGGAGGGGTGGGGGTGGGGGGGGGTTGTGGGGAGGGGGGGGTGGCGGGTGGTTTGACCTAGTTTGTGGAAACCCAGTATTCTCTGCAGAGACCAGGATGCAATATTTTCCACAAGTAGAGAATAAGGACACAATAACCCAAGTCAAATTGCACTACAATCCCTGATCCCTCTAAAGATACGTGTAGCTAAAGTTTGACCAGAGAAAATCACTGGGTCCTAAGGGAGGCAAGGACAAACGTTGTTTGTTACTTATATTATATCTCTGTCAATTAAGAGAGATATAGTTGTACCTAAAAATGGTTCAATGAGAGTAAACTGATAGCCAAGACTAAAAAGATCTTTAACAAACAAATGTGAAATGAACTGGTGAGGGACCTCAAATTCAAAAAGGTTTGGAACAGTTTTGTAACGTATTTGTTTTTACAGATTTTTACGAATAAAGTATATTTTAGAAATAAAAAAAAAAGATTCAAAAAGGACTAACAGCAGCAGAAGAGAAGGTGTTATGAGTCTTTTCTGCCAGTAAGTTGCACAATGCAGGTCGGCCAACTTGGAGATGGATTTACTCTAATAATAAATCAACAACATTGCAGTGAATGGAATTTATCACTTAGTAATGATTGAAGATTGTTCTCCCTACAGCAAAGAAAGTTAAGGGGAGATTTAATAGAGGTGTTCAAAATCATGAAGGGTTTTGATTGAGTAAATAAGGAGAAATTGTTTGCACTGGCAGGAGTGTTTAGTTTAGTTTAGAGATACAGCACTGAAACAGGCCCTTCGGCCCACCAAGTCTATGCCGACCATCAACCACCCATTTATACTAATCCTACACTAATCCCATATTCTTACCACATCCCCACCTGTCCCTATATTTCCCTACCACCTACCTATACTAGGGGCAATTTATAATGGTCAATTTACCTATCAACCTGCAAGTCTTTGGCATGTGGGAGGAAACCGGAGCACCTGGAGGAAACCCACACAGACACAGGAAGAACTTGCAAACTCCACACAGGCAATACCCAGAATTGAACCCGGGTCGCTGGAGCTGTGAGGCTGCGGTGCTAACCACTGCGCCACTGTGCCAAGTGTCAGAGGACACAGATTTAAGGTAATTGACAAAAGAATCAGAGGTGAGATGAAGGGATTTTTTTTTTATTTACACAGCAAGTTGTTACGATCTGGAATGCACCATCTGAAATGGTGTTTGAAATGGCTTTAACAACAACTTTCAAAGGAAATTGGATAAATATTTAGAGAAGGAAAAATTGCAGGGCTATGGGGAAAGGGCAGAGGAATGCGTCTAATTGGATAGCTCTTTCAGAGAGTTGGAACAGGCACGATGGGCCGAATGGTCTTCTTCTGTGCTGTATCATTCTATGATTTCTAAGAAATGAACCAGCAAGGTATGATTACTGTGAGGATGTGAAAATTCCGAATGTTGAAGAATAACCTACTAATTTTAGTACTCTCTCTTCTCCATAGACATGCCGGCTTCTTCTGTTACAAGTACCAGTCAGAGGTCACCTGATAACTGCCATAAAACCACTATAACCTGCATTTATAAAATGCCTTTAATGTAAAACAATGGGCCAAGGCGCCACCTAAATAGGCATAAGGAAACCAGGAAGGGAGTGATTAGGAAAGCTGACTGAAAGCTTGGTCAAAGAGATGTATCTTGAGGAGGTTTATAAAGGTGGGGAGAGAGAGGGGGATAGGTGGAGAGGGATAAGAGGCAATTTCAAAGAACAGGGCTGAGTCAGTGAGGGGTGAAGGGAAGAGGGATGCACAGAAGTCAAGAGTCAGAGAAATGGAGCATTCAAGAGGGAGAAAAAACTGGAAAGGATTACAGAGCTAAGTGGGGCATGGTTATAGAGGGATTTATAGATGAGGACAAGCATTTGCAATTTTTGGATAAGTTAGGCCTCGCTGGCAAGGCCAGCATTTATTGCCCATCCATAATTGCCCTTGAGAAGGTGGTGGTGAGCTGCCTTCTCGAACCGCTGTTTTCCTTGGGGTGTAGGTACACCCACTGTGCTGTTAGGAAGGGAGTTCCAGGATTTTGACTCAATGACAGTGATATAATTCCAAGTCAGGATGGCGTGTGGCTTGGAGGGGAACTTGCAGGTGGTGGTGTTCCCCATGCATCTGCTGCCCTTGTCCTTCTAGGTGGCAGAGGTCGCGGGTTTGGAATATGCTGTCGAAGGAGCCTTGGTGAGTTGCTACAGTGCTACAGTGGTACACACTACTGCCACCGTGCATTGGTGGTGAAGGGAATGAATGCTGAAGGTGGTGGATGGGATGCCAATCAAGCGGGCTGCTTTGTCCTGGATGGTGTCGAGCTTCTTGAGTATTGTTGGAGCTGCACATATCCAGGCAAGTGGAGAGTATTCCATCACACTCCTGACTTGTGCCTTGTAGACGGTGGACAGGCTTTAGAGAGACAGGAGGTGAGTTACTCGCTGCAGAATTCCCAGCCTCTGACCTGCTTTTGTAGCCACAGTATTTATGTGGCTGGTCCAGTTCAGTCTCTGGTCAATGATAACCCCCAGAATGTTGATAGTGGGGGCTCCAGCTATGGTAATGCCATTGAACGTCAAGGGGAGATGGTTAGATTCTCTCTTGTTTGAGATGGTCCTATAAAAGTATCAGTGGGCAGAGGGGGACTCAGCCTTAGGGAAACAGGTGGCCCTGGCAATGTGCAGGTGGCGGTGAGAGTGGGCAGTCAATGATTGGGCAGTGCAGGTGATCGTCACCATCCTGGCATCGCGGGGGCAGAACAGCAGGTGACAAGGCTGCCCAGGAGAATAGGATGGCCACCTGTCCACAACGAAGGCTGCAGCTGGCAATGGGAGCCCAGTGGCGATGAGCAGCAATACCCTCCGCAGGAAGGGCAGAACCCTGAGCAGCAGGAGGGCGCAGGAGACGAAAGCGGGCCGGAAGGCAACGGAGGCCATACACTCACCATAGGATCTATTGCAGAAGAGGGAGCTACCTGGAGATGACTGTGTCCCAATGCCGCGGGAGACTGCGACTCTGCAGGCATATGGTCACAGACATCTGTGCCCTCATTGCCAAAGACCTCGCAACTCGCAGCACTACTTGCCATGCCCTGTCAATGGCCGTCTAGGTCACTGTGGCCTTGAACATCTTTGCTTCTGGCTCCTTCCAAGGATCAGCTGAGGACCTTAGTGGCAAATCACAAACAGCAGCACACCCCTGGATCTCATAGGTCACTGATCCCCTTGTTGCCAGAGCAGGACAGTACATTCAATTCACGACAGACGTGGCCTCACAGGCACAGAGGGCAGTGGGTTTCAGCACCATTGCTGGATTCCCCCAGGGGTAGGGCATCACTGATTACATCCATGTGGCCATCAAGGCACCGAGTGACTACACAATCAGATTCATCTTTAGGGAAGGCTTCCACTCTCTCAATGTTCAACTGGTCTGAGACCACAACAAGAGCTTCCTGCATGTCTGCATTTGCTTTCCTGGCAGCTGCCACATTTCCTTCAACCTTCGCCAGTCTAGGTTGCCACAGCTCTTCACTCCAACCCCCAAAGTCCATGAATGGATCCTGGGAGGACAAGGGATATCTCTTGAAGACATGGCTACTGACCCGTCTACGAGAGCCCCAGACTGTGGTACAGAGGTGATACAACCAATGCCACTTGATCATGAGAACAACCATTGAGCAGGCCAGCAGGCTAATTTCCCTCACCAAGTCACGTCACTTTTCTTCGAATGCCAGCAGTAAAAGGACTCCTGGATATGTGCCTTAAAGTGTCATCATTTATATTGCAAAGGAAGGAAAACAATAGACAGAGACAGTAAGAAGGCATCCCAGTGACCCACAGTGCTACGTGTGACTCTGTGGCCTCCGTGCTTGGCCATTCCTACACGATGCTCCCCTTGTGCCCTCAGAAATGGTGGAGCCAGCATACTCACTCGTCTCAGTTTGTGGCTGAGATGCATGTGACGGTTGTTCCCCCTCGTGGAGGTGCCCGAGTTGGAGGAAGTTGTGACTCATCCAAGATCTGATGTTGAACAAGTAGTCTGACAGCAAGGAGTCTGTTGAAAGGTCGAGAGGAGTGATGGAAAGGTAGAGGTGGGCATCATCAGTATACACCTGGAAGCTAACATGTGGATCATGTCACTGAGAGACATCAGGAGAGGAAGTGGCCAAGGATGGAACGTTGGGGAACCGAGGAAGTGAAGGTGCACGAGAGGGAAGAGAAACCTTTGCAGAGGATATGTAAGAGTGGAACCATCCGAGAGCAATCCCATGGCAATAGATGACAGAGGAGAGGCATTGGAAGAGGATACATCACCCACAGTTTAAATGGCAAAGTTGCTCAGCATTCATTTTAATAGAATCATTTAGAATGCTGCCAGCATGCAAATCTCTGTGCCAAGAGCGCTAATTCATAAAATCAACACCTATATTGCCTTACGATTAATGTAAGATGCCCTGATCTCAATGTGCATGCAGTCAAGGACTATGCTTCTTACATGCCAGAAAATCCAATGATGGCAACCCAAAGACAGTGGGCATGTTTTGCTACTTCAGGCTCTGAGTGCAGACAGATAACCAACAGGTATTGTTTGTATTATTTCTCAGAGGGTTAATATTCTTGTTTTTCCAGTTTGTTAACACTAGTGTTCTTTCCTTTGAAATCCTGTGTGTTGAGAGCAATCTTTCACCACTTTGGAATTAATACTAATGCACAAATGTGGCTAATCCTGACTTGCCTCTGATAATGTTGGTTTCATACTTCTGAAGTGGATTAACAACTACTTATATGTACTTATATGAACTACTGTGTCTCAAACATGAACAACAAAAGGTTTGCTTGATAGATAGGTATCTGTCCAAACTTGTAGATGGCATTTTGCTTAGTAGGCACTGATGCCACTGGTGTTAGTGTGTCTGGGAGAAGATTGTTGACAAGTTGAAAGTTATGTCAATGACTCCTGAAAGTCCACAATCTTAACTGGAAAACCATGCAAGATGATCAAAGCCCTACTTCTTTTAAGATTGCAGATGCTGCTCCGTGCCACATGGTGATGAATGGCAAGCATGGTCAAAAGTGAATCAATCATCTGTTTAATTGCTCTGTGGACCAGATAGTGGCTCACACTGTCGGGCTACCAACAGATTAGAAACTGAGAGCTGTTGCTCCCCTGACTCCTGCATGAAGAGCAGTTCCAGTTGAAGAATGCCCTTGCAGGAAGAGACATGGGTTGGTTACCAATCCCTGTGATAGCCTTGGCTTTAGTCTGTATTGCTGCTCCTTTAAAGAGAGGGAGCTGCTTCTTGCTTTGTACACATCATCCTGAGTGCAGATGGTGTGGGTGGTGGTGAGTGCTCTTTGAAGCCATTACTCTAGCTCTGTCTTTGGTAGTGATGCTCTTTATCACTATCTGGGAAGTGACATTGGGACAGGTATAGGTCATTCAGCCCCTCGAGCCTGTTCTTCCTTTCAATTAGATCAGGGCTGATTTGCATCTTAACTTCATCCACCCGCCTTAGTTCCGTAATCCTTAAATCCCTTGCCTAACAAAAACTGAATAATCGAAGTTTTGAAATTTTCAATTGACTCCCCAAAAAACCCCCACCCCCCACCCTGACAGCCTCGACAGCTTTTTGAGAGTTCCAGATTTCCACAACCTTTTGTGTGAAGAAATGCTTCCTGACATTACCCCCTGAACTGCCTCGCTCCAATTTTAAGGTTATGGTCCCATGTTTGCGACACACCCACCAGAGGAAATAATTTCTCTCTATCAACCCTATCAAATCCTTAAATCAGCTTAAGCCAACATTATATAAACCTGTAATCTTCTATACTCAATGGAATACAAGCCTATGCAACCTGCCCACATTATTGAGCCCGTTTAGCTCCAGTATCACTCTGGTAACAGATTCCCAAGATCTGTCATGTCGATTCTCTCCTCATGGACTGAAGGATGTATGATTAGCATTCTGATTTTCCTACATGTAAAATAGTAAGCAAATTCTAGCAGAAGTTTAACCCATTCAATTATAAATTGGGCGAGAATTGGAGTTTTCCAGTATCTGAATCTTCTTGTAAGTGTGATACACTCTGTTTAGGTATGTACATGTGGTCACTGTACGCTCGCCTCTCCCCAGCCTAATATAAACAGAGGAATTCACAGAGCTGAGTCAAACATAGGCTGGCCCCAGACATTATGTCATTTTCAGATAATGCATTTCTTGTTACAGACATGCTGACTGATTGTTTTCCTGGTGCCTGCAGATTTACAGATGTGCTACATGTGTTTTGCTATTGCTGAATATTAAGATGAAGTACTTCTGCTGGAAAAGCCAGAGATGCATGAGAACCTGAGCTTACAAGGGAGCCCTATTTGAACTTTGCTGAATTGGTTGCACCACACCTAAACTGACCTTTGCCCCTTACCATTCTGTGTTGACCATGAGTCTACTTAAAAGAGGCGGCATTGCTGGAGAGGTGGGCAGCCTAACAATGGGAGGGCGAGACCAGGCAAAAGATGAGAGTGGTGGTAATGAGAGATGTAGAGGGAGCTGGTGGTGACAGTTGGGGTGAGAGTTGGGGGATAAGTGGGAGATAATTCTTCATAGTGGAATCAGCAATAAAGTGTCAGTTGTTCATAGTGGTAAATAAATATTCCAGAGCAGAGGCAACGTAAAAATAAACCAGCCATTCCAGTGCGCATGATGCTAAAATGTTCTCAGCCTACTGCATCCAGACCTGTTATTAAGCCTTTACTACTTCCCCATTATCGCAAAGTGTGGCCATTCCTTCAATTACTCCAGCAGTGAGGAAGTATCTGGTATCCGTTCAACACCTTCCCAAGGTGACATGTAGGAAACTCAGTGTATGTGGAAATGTGGAAGCCAACCCATAACTTACCACTGTGACACATCACATTGGGATTTCCATTCATTGCTTCACCATTGTTAGCCTCCTTGCTTATTTAAGAAGTATTTGTGAAGTGAGGAGCCTCTTGGTGGATACCAGTGACACTTCACAAACATTCCACCAAGAATTATAATTCAAGCCAATAGATTTTTAAGACTGTAACACCAACGGAATTCAGGGGGACAATGGACAAGGGAGCACAGGTTCAAACCAGCAAAAGGCAAATTTAGAACCAATGGGTAATTATTCTTCCCTTTTGGCATGATTAATATTTGAACATTTCTGGGTAGGGTGGTGGAGCTGATAACCCTGCAATTACTTAAGAAACAGCTGGATGATGTGATGGGAGGACTGTAGTTTCTGTCTGAGTGTGTTAGGGATGGGCTGAATGACCTTCATCTGTGTCTGTGCTGAAATTTTATGATCTCAATTTCAAAGTAAAAAGGAGGGCAGAGTGACTTGCAGCTGCCAGCAGGAGGGAATGGGGCCCAAATACTTCCTACTTCTCCTATGGGTAGGCATGAAGTTCCATCAAATCCTTCAGACAGGCAGTTACAATAGTTACAAAATTTTATTGCTCTTGGAGCTCCTGATTAAAGCAGTATTATGGTAATTATCAAAATGTAAGCTGGTACTGTAGTCTTCCCTGGCCCTAATTTTAACAGGAGGAAGCAGGAACAATGCACTCGGGCCCCAAAGTGGGCGTGTGTCAGATCCCATCCCGGAAGGGTGAAGGAAAGCAAGAGATGCACAAGGCGAGGCCCGTGAAGCCTAATAAAATATTAGACTTAGCTGCCTGGGCCTCTTTCAGCCCACAGTTCACCTCCTGCCCTGATGGGGAAACTGTCACTACTTGTCCAAGTAGGCCTCAGACTAACATTGCAATCGACATGATAGTGAATTGGGCGGCACAGTGGTTAGCACTGCAACCGCACAGCTCCAGCGACCCGGGTTCAGTTCTGGGTACTGCCTGTGCGGAGTTTGCGAGTTCTCCCTTTGTCTGTGTGGGTTTCCGCCGGGTGCTCCAGTTTCCTCCCACAGCCAAAGACTTGCAGGTTGATAGATAAATTGGCCATTGTAAATTGCCCCTAGTGTAGGTAGGTGGTAGGAGAATGGTGGGGATGTGGGATTAATGTAGGGTTAGTATAAATGGGTTGAGCACTTGTGCAAGATGGCTCCTGGGCTGTAAGCTCCCGAGGAAACTCCCTTGCTGCTCAACTCTATTCATGGCCATCTGCTCCCATTCTTAGTGTTTTCTCCCCCAATCTACCCTCTTAAACTGTTTAAACTCCCCTGGCTCTTTAAATCAGTTCATTTTAGCCCTAACTGAAAGCTAACAGTTAGTTTAGTGTATGTTACCTGGGCCCACTGCCCTCCCCCAGCCACACCTGCTCTTTGTTTTCTCAGCGAAATTGATCCGGATGAAACTGACGAGCACAGCTGTCGATACTTTAATCTCCGAACCTGCTGTCTTCACCGCCCAGAGTGTCTGCAGCCACGGCGTGCGGTAAGTCCATTGAGGTGAAGAAGGAGCAGCGGGACCCCAGGGAAGCCTTGCGTAAAGGTGCCCCGAACACCCAAAAATCCACGAACGGCTCCTCGGCCGCAACTTCAAAGCGCCCGCGGGAGATGGCTCGGAGAGCATCTGCAACGCACTGTCGGCAATGCTGTATGCCTTTATATAAACCACATCAAAAAACCCTTAGCGAATATAATCACCTCTGTAAGTCTGCCAAAAGATGCTTCACCTCCCAAAGGACGCGGATGAGCTTTCTAGACATCGATGGTGGGAACTGAGGAAATGGCTTATTACCTGCACCCGCTTTCCCCCCGCTTCCCCTTCCCCCCCTTCCATCCCCCCTTCCCCTTCCCTGCTCCACTCTCTCAGCTCACCCCCTCACAACCCCGTCCCAGCACCCCACCTCGCACCATCTTCCCCCTGCACCGCCTTCCCCTGCAACCCCCCCACCCCCTTACAGCCCCCTTCCCAGCTCCCCCTCGCACCCCCTTCCCTCCTCCCACCGGCATCATCCTACACCTGTGTAGGGGCCCTAACAACCCCACTGCCTTGTGGGTGTCTCGGGAGAGACCAAGGCTAAGGGAGTAAACCCTAACAGAAAATCCGGAGTGGACCTTTGGCATGTTTCCGGCAGTTCCTGCAGCCATACCGGTGCCAAACGTCGTGCTCTGCACTCCTTTGGACCCCACCAGAAAGGCCGAGAGGGGGGTTTTGACGACTGGGCAACTCTCAACCTCCATAAATTCGCCCAGGCATGCGCCATGGAGAGGTCACTCCATAGTTGCCTCACAGCGACTAAAACAACACGGAAGGCAGCAGTTACGGGTTATAAGTCCAGATAAATTGGCGTAGAAACTGGGCGCCACGGGTTGCCTTCGTCGGTAGGAGAGGTCATCACACCTCACTGGACAGCTACCGCCCGCCTCAAACCGGGCAGTCCCCGGTCAATAAGGTTCTGTCCCGCCACAGTCTACCTGCTTCAATGGGTGCTTGGAGCTCAGGGTCATTGCCCGAAAGGTGGACTGAAACACCGCACCAAACAACATGAAAAAAGGAAAGAAGGTACCAGCCCTTCGCTTTGCAAGCTGGAACGTCAGAACTATGTGTCCTGGCCTGTCGGAAAACCTTACATAAATCAACGATTCTCGGAAGACCGCCATCATTAACAACGAGCTCAGTAGACTCAATGTAGACATTGCAGCACTTCAGGAGACACGCCTCCCCGCAAGTGGATCTCTAGCAGAGCAAGACTACACCTTCTTCTGGCAGGGCAGGGATCCTGAAGAACCAATACAGCATGGAGTGGACTTCGCCATCAGAAATTCCTTGCTCAGCATGATAGAGCCTCCCTCAAATGGCTCGGAACGCATACTGTCCATCCGACTGCTCACCACCTCTGGTCCAGTACACCTACTCAGCATCTATGCTCCAACACTCTGCTCCCCACCGGAAGCTAAAGATCAGTTCTACGAGGAACTCCATAACATCATTAGCAGCATCCCCAACACCAAACACCTATTCCTGCTGGGGGACTTTAATGCCAGGGTTGGGGCCGACCATGACTCATGGCCCTCCTGCCTTGGGCGCTATGGCGTTGGAAGGATGAATGAGAACGGGCAGAGACTGCTTGAGTTGTGTACCTATCATAACCTCTGCATCACCAACTCGTTCTTTCACACTAAACCCTGTCACCAGGTTTCATGGAGGCACCCAAGATCGCGTCGTTGGCACCAGCTAGACCTCATTGTTACAAGGCGTGCCGCCTTAAACAGTGTTCAAATCACACGCAGCTTCCACAGTGCGGACTGCGACACTGACCACTCCCTGGTGTGCAGAAAGGTTAGACTCAGACCAAAGAAGTTGCATCATTCCCAGCAGAAGGGCCACCCGCGCATCAACACGAGCAGACTTTCTCACCCACAGCTGTCACAAAAATTTCCAAATTCACTTGTAACAGCCCTTCAAAACACTCCCAACAGGGGATGCTGAGACCAAGTGGGCCCACATCAGAGACGCCAACTATGAGTCAGCTTTGACCACCTATGGCAAAAGTGTGAAGAGAAATGCAGACTGGTTTCAATCTCATAATGAAGAGCTGGAACCTGTCATAGCCACTAAGCGCATTGCACTGTTGAACTACAAGAAAGCCCCCAGCGAGTTAACATCCGTAGCACTTAAAGCAGCCAGAAGCACTGCACAAAGAACAGCCAGGCGCTGCGCAAACGACTACTGGCAACACCTATGCAGTCATATTCAGCTGGCCTCAGACACCGGAAACATCAGAGGGATGTATGATGGCATTAAGAGAGCTCTTGGGCCAACCATCAAGAAGATCGCCCCCCTCAAATCTAAATCAGGGGATATAATCACTGACCAACGCAAACAAATGGACCGCTGGGTTGAGCACTACCTAGAACTGTACTCCAGGGAGAATGTTGTCACTGAGACTGCCCTCAATGCAGCCCAGCCTCTACCAGTCATGGATGAGCTGGACATACAGCCAACAAAATCGGAACTCAGTGATGCCATTGATTCTCTAGCCAGCGGAAAAGCCCCTGGTAAGGACAGCATTACCCCTGAAATAATCAAGAGTGCCAAGCCTGCTATACTCTCAGCACTACATGAACTGCTATGCCTGTGCTGGGACAAGGGAGCAGTACCTCAGGACATGCGCGATGCCAATATCATCATCCTCTATAAAAACAAAGGTGACCGCGGTGACTGCAACAACTACCGTGGAATCTCCCTGCTCAGCATAGTGGGGAAAGTCTTTGCTCGAGTCGCTCTAAACAGGCTCCAGAAGCTGGCCGAGCGCATCTACCCTGAGGCACAGTGTGGCTTTCGTGCAGAGAGATCGACTGTTGACATGCTGATCTCCCTTCGTCAGATACAAGAGAAATGCCGCGAACAACAGATGCCCCTCTACATTGCTTTCATTGATCTCACCAAAGCCTTTGACCTCGTCAGCAGACGTGGTCTCTTCAGACTACTAGAAAAGATTGGATGTCCACCAAAGCTACTAAGAAGTATCATCACCTCATTCCATGACAATATGAAAGGCACAATTCAACATGGTGGCTCCTCATCAGACCCCTTTCCTATCCTGAGTGGCGTGAAACAGGGCTGTGTTCTCGCACCCACACTTTTTGGGATTTTCTTCTCCCTGCTGCTTTCACATGCATTCAAGTCCTCTGAAGAAGGAATTTTCCTCCACACAAGATCAGGGGGCAGGTTGTTCAACCTTGCCCGTCTAAGAGCGAAGTCCAAAGTACGGAACGTCCTCATCAGGGAACTCCTCTTTGCTGACGATGCTGCTTTAACATCTCACACTGAAGAGTGCCTGCAGAGTCTCATCGACAGGTTTGCGGCTGCCTGCAATGAATTTGGCTTAACCATCAGCCTCAAGAAAACAAACATCATGGGGCAGGATGTCAGAAATGCTCCATCCATCAATATTGGCGACCATGCTCTGGAAGTGGTTCAAGAGTTCACCTACCTTGGCTCAACTATCACCAGTAACCTGTCTCTAGATGTAGAAATCAACAAGCGCATGGGAAAGGCTTCCACTGCTATGTCCAGACTGGCCAAGAGAGTGTGGGAAAATGGCGCACTGACACGGAACACAAAAGTACGAGTGTATCAAGCCTGTGTCCTCAGTACCTTGCTCTATGGCAGCGAGGCCTGGACAACGTATGTCAGCCAAGAGCGACGTCTCAATTCATTCCATCTTCGCTGCCTCCGGAGAATACTTGGCATCAGGTGGCAGGACCGAATCTCCAACACAGAAGTCCTTGAAGCAGCCAACACCCCCAGCTTATACACACTACTGAGTCAGCGGCGCTTGAGATGGCTTGGCCATGTGAGCCGCATGGAAGATGGCAGGATCCCCAAAGACACATTGTACAGCGAGCTCGCCACTGGTATCAGACCCACCGGCTGTCCATGTCTCCGCTTTAAAGATGTCTGCAAACGCGACATGAAGTCCTGTGACATTGATCACAAGTCGTGGGAGTCAGTTGCCAGCATTCGCCAGAGCTGGCGGGCAGCCATAAAGGCGGGGCTAAAGTGTGGCGAGTCGAAGAGACTTAGCAGTTGGCAGGAAAAAAGACAGAGGCGCAAGGGGAGAGCCAACTGTGTAACAGCCCCGACACAGTGGCGCAGTGGTTAGCACTGCAGCCTCACAGCTCCAGGGACCCGGGTTCGATTCTGGGTACTGCCTGTGTGGAGTTTGCAAGTTCTCCCTGTGTCTGCGTGGGTTTTCCCCGGGTGCTCCGGTTTCCTCCCACAGCCAAAAGACTTGCAGGTGATAGGTAAATTGGCCGTTGTAAATTGCTCCTAGTGTAGGTAGGTGATAGGGAATATGGGATTACTGTAGGGTTAGTATCAATGGGTGGTTGTTGGTCGGCACAGACTCGGTGGGCCGAAGGGCCTGTTTCAGTGCTGTATCTCTAATAAAAATAAAAAAAACAAATTTTTCTGCAGCACCTGTGGAAGAGCCTGTCACTCTAGAATTGGCCTTTATAGCCACTCCAGGCGCTGCTCCACGTACCACTGACCACCTCCAGGCGCTTACCCATTGTCTCTCGAGATAAGGAGGCCAAAGAAGAGAGGGTGGTTGATGGTCGGCACAGACTCGGTGGGCTGAAGGGCCTGTTTCAGTGCTGTATCTCTAAATAAATAAACCGACCTGCATATTTAAAGCATGCCCCTGTTGCTTTCCAACATGTGTCCCACGTGTCTACTCAAAAGAGCAGATTAACATTGGGTCCCGGTGGGAAGGCAACAGGAGTAAATCACTGCTCTTATTTTAACTGCTTTCCCTAACCCAGTTTCTGGCACATGGGGAAATGGAGAAGGGTTAAAGTCTGGACCATTTGTATCAAACACTTATGAACCATGGATAATTTTTTAAACTGCTGATAGGGCTGCAGCCTGTCTAAGCAACATATCGAGGAGATTTATATTTTTATGAACTTGAGTTTAAATGAAACTATTAAGAACCAGTATCTCAGCAAAGCTGGACTATTAAAATGTCTGGGGACACAACCTGTCATTAGATCCACATTAGGTTAATGCTGAAACTAGCAGTTTTTGAATGATAATTATGTGTTTATCAATTAATGAGTTTAAGTTAAAAGTGGGCACGGTAATTTTAAATCCTATTTGAAAGAAAATGAACAGGTATCAGCAAATGCTTATACAATTAATCTTTCATGATGAGAGACTGATCTCCACAGAGATAATTAAGAACATAAAGAAAGATTTCAGGAAACTGAAGGAAAACATTTATCCTGAAAGCAACAGAGGTGTGAATGGTAAATTATTCAGCAACAGAGAAAGGAAATTTGAGAGAGAAAGAAAGACAACCTCAGGCTGTCTGAAAGGACTTGACAGCTAATTAAGTTCTTTTGAATTATGGGGCTGGATGGTCCTGTTTGGATCGTGATCCCGACATTGGCCTCAATTCTGGGTCAGGAACCCGGAAGTGGCTGTGGTGGGAGTCGCTCGCGATCTTCCCGGTGGATGCCAATTAAGAAGCTGACTCCGGGAGCCCCATCCAATTACGGGTGGTGGGCGGAGCAGTGAAGTGGGAGGCCCAATCAGAGGGCTCGCTGCAGTGTCCTGCTGGCAGCTCCGCTGAGAGAGGTGGATACTGCTGCTGAGACAGGCAGGAAACCAGGAGGGTTCCTCAAAATGGAGGCGTTCTTGGCAGCATTGGGAAAAGTTAAAAATCCTTCATGACCACAGCTGTCAGGCCATCAGTGTGAAGGGGAAAACTCTCCACAGCATGGCCCGCGGCCACAGCTATAGCTATTGCATCCCAGTGGGTCTGTGCTTGGGTAATGGAAAGGAGCCGTAGGTGGCACCCACTGGCTGGTACCAGAAGGCTGCCTCCAGTTCAATTCCAGGCTCTGGCCTCAGCTGGCGGATCTAGAATATCTCAGTGGCAGCACAGCATCTCTTCTCTAATTGGCCCAATAATGGGCCGAATTGACTAGCAGCCACTATCAGGCGGGTAGCCTCTGCTACACACACACCGCCTCCGGGAAGCTCACTCGGAAGTGGGAACGCATCGGGTAGCCAACCTGATGTGATCTTTACCAATTTTGCTCCCAGTCTGGCAGCCTCACTGTTTTTTTTATTCATTCATGGGATGTGGGCATCACTGGCCAGGCCAGCATTTATTGCCCATCCCTAATTGCCCTTGAGAAGGTGGTGGTGAGCTGCCTTCTTGAACCGCTGCAGTCCATGTGAGGTAGGTACACCCACAGTGCTGTTAGGAAGGGAGTTCCAGGATTTTGACCCAGCGACAGTGAAGAAACGGCGATATAGTTCCAAGTCAGGATGGTGTGTGACTTGGAGGGGAACGTGCAGGTGGTGGTGTTTGCATGCATTTGCTACCCTTGCCCTTCTAGTTGGTAGAGGTCGTGGGTTTGGAAGGTGCTGTCAAAGGAGCCTTGGTGCATTGCTGCAGTGCATCTTGTAGATGGTACACACTGCTGCCACTGTGCGTCGGTGGTGGAGGGAGTGAATGTTTGTAGATGGGGTGTCAATCAAGCGGGCTGCTTTGTCCTGGATGGTGTCGAGCTTCTTGAGTGTTGTTGGAGCTGCACCCATCCAGGCAAGTAGAGAGTATTCCATCATACTCCTGACTTGTGCCTTATAGATGGTGGACAGGCTTTGGGGAGTCAGGAGATGAGTTACTCGCTGTAGGATTCCTAGCCTCTGACCTGCTCTTGTAGCCATGGTATTTATATGGATACTCCAGTTCAGTTTCTGGTCAATGGTAGCCCCTAGGATGTTAATAGTGGGGGATTCAGTGATGGTAATGCCATTGACTGTCAAGGGGAGATGGTTAGATTCTCTCTTGTTGGAGATGGTCATTGCCTGGCACTTGTGTGGTGTGAATGTTACTTGCCACTTATCCGCCCAAGCCTGGATATTGTCCAAGTCTTGCTGCATTTCTACACGGACTGCTTCAGTATCTGAGGAGTCACGAATGGTGCTGAACATTGTGCAATCATCAGCGAACATCCCCACTTCTGATCTTATGATTGAAGGAAGGTCATTGATGAAGCAGCTGAAGATGGTTGGGCCTAGGACACTACCCTGAGGAACTCCTGCAGTGATGTCCTGGAGCTCAGGTGATTGACCTCCAACAACCACAACCATCTTCCTTTGCGCTAGGTATGACTCCAGCCAGCGGAGGGTTTTCCCCCTGATTCCCATTGACCTCAGTTTTGCTAGGGCTCCTTGATGCCATACTCGGTCAAATGCTGCCTTGATGTTAAGGGTAGTCACTCTCACCTCACCTCTTGAGTTCAGCTCTTTTGTCTATGTTTAAACCAAGGCTGTAATGAGGTCAGGAGCTGAGTGGCCCTGGCGAAACCCAAACTGAGAGTCACTAAGCAGGTTATTGCTAAGCAAGTACCGCTTTATGGCACTGTTGATGACACCTTCCATCACTTTACTGATTGAGAGTAGGCTGATGGGGCGGTAATTGGCCGGGTTGGACTTGTCCTGCTTTTTGTGTACAGGACATACCTGGGCAATTTTCCACATTGCTGGGTAGATGCCAGTGTTGTAGCTGTACTGGAACAGCTTGGTTAGGGGCGCGGCAAGTTCTGGAGCACAGGTCTTCAGTACTATTGCCGGAATATTGTCAGGGCCCGTAGCCTTTGCAGTATCCAGTGCCCTCAGTCGTTTCTTGATATCACGTGGAGTGAATCGAATTGGCTGAAGTCTGGCATCTGTGATGCTGGGGACTTCAGGAGGGGGCCGAGATGGATCATCAACTCGGCACTTCTGGCTGAAGATTGTTGCAAATACTTCAGCCTTATCTTTCGCACTGAAGCGCTGGGCTCCCCCATCATTGAGGATGGGGATATTTGTGGAGCCAGCTCCTCCAGTTAGTTGTTTAATTGTCCACCACCATTCATGGCAGGATGTGGCAGGACTGTTGAAATGTAAGAAACGTTAAACTAATGTGCACACAGCAAGCTCTCACCAACCGCACTGTGATAAAGACCAGTTAATCTGTTTTTTAGCAATATTGATTGAGGGATAAATATTGTCGAGGACAGCAGGGAAAACTCCCCTGCTCTTCTTCGAAATAGTGCCACGGGATCTTTTACATCCATCTGAGAGGGCAGACAGGGCTCTCAGTTTAATATCTTATTTGAAAGATGGCACCTCCAACAATGCAGCACTCCCTCAGTACTGCACTGGAGTACCAGCTTCGATCTTTATGCTCAAGTCTTTGGATTGGGACTTGAACTCACAACCTTATCTCAGAGGCAAAGATGCTACCAATTGAGCCACACTGACAAAAGGAGGGAATGCAGTAGCTTTTTTTTTGTCATTATTCAGAGAAAAATGTGTACAATATAAATAAAGATATGACTGATGTGTTCTAGTTTTTTGACCCCTATGAAGTTGGAATAGAAAAAACACATCAAATCAATCAAGACCCCAACAATACCTGAGTAGGTTGTACATCTGGTTAATTTTAAAATAGTGTGGGGAAACAGAATAGGGAAACAGTTTTTGGAAGAAAGTCCTGTCGACTGCCAAATTTATTTTAAATCGGTACTGTCTTCAGGAGAAAAGTATTCAGTGAATCCAATTTTGGTTATTCTGGACAGATGTGTTAGTGAGGTTTTATGTGGTTGAATAGCCTGCTAATCCAGGGTGAGGGGAGGGGGCTGAATTTTGATTCCCGGGTGGGAAAGCCGCATAGCGTGCGGCTGGTCCATCTGGGAGCAGCAGTGGGAGGATCAACCGATTTCAATGTCCGGGCTTCCTCAACATACTGCTGGCTGACTTCCTGACTAGAACCACTGAGACTTTGTCAGGAAACAGCTGCCCAGTTGTCAAAACCAGGAGGCTGAGACGCAGCTGGCCAGGTCCAACGAAATTACAGGCACGAGGGAGGGGAGACATGGGGATTTCTGAGCCGTCAATATTTAGGAAGGGGGAGGGAAGATTTCAGGGCAAAGGAGACCTACGTTCTCCTTCAAGGCCCAGATGAGCATTCCTACCCCTCCCGGCCACACAAAGGAAATGAATACACTTACTGTGAGAGGCCCCTTCTCCCATTGATCAGTCCTACCCGCTCTGTATATTTAAAGAAAGGCCCTGTTCCGTTGGGATGCCCTTGGAGTCTGCAATTTTCAATTGAAATTGGTGGGATTGGGGAAGGCCGGCAGGAAAGTGTCTCACTCCATTTCAGCTGCCTCCCAACCTGGTTTCTGTTGGAAAGAGTTAAACTGTGTAGAGTTAGTCATGAACTTGGACGAGATACCAGAAAGCTGCTGATACCCATGGAAATAAACCACAGTATGAATCAGCAGTTCAGAAGAGGAAGTAAAAGGAGCCGGAAATAAAAAGGAATGACATAATAACTTGATGCAATTTATGTCTTAGACTCGTATTTGTATTATAAAATGAGGAGGGTAAGAATTCCTCTAATCTCTAACAGTAGGGATACCATAGAGGAGATTTTCCTGGGTCTGTGGTCCGGTTCACTAGATTCCCTGACCACAGTGCATAACGAGAAATCAGGTGTTCGGAGTGCACATCTGTAAAAGGATGTGTCTGATTTTCTCATTTTTGCTGCACCTAAGTAATTCAGTGCGCCTAAGTGGAGATCAGGGAAAATTCCCCGTTGTACACGTTGCCGTCCTTCACCAGATCTGTCTTGATCACCTCAAGCCCTATCAGGCCTCACTCTCCTCTGCCAGAACTGCCAACAACTCCAGGATGATCCTGGAGAGTAAAGATAACACAAGGCTCCTTTATCCCACCACTAACATGCTTCTTAAACTGCTCTTCCACAACCTCTCCACCCTCACCTCCACCAACAGATGCAAGGAGTTTATGGATTTTTGGTAGTGATCATTCAGCTTCTCTGCAGTCTTTCCCCTTATCCATACCCATGAAGCCAAACCCCCAACAGTCTACAGCCCCAACCTAACCTAACCAACCTCTCTTTAGGCACTGCCTTTGAAAACTGCCATTAACTGCTTCTCAATAAAAATACTTTGATCTCTTTGTCCTTGCCATCTACTACTCCAACTTCAATCCCTCCCGTTTCCTGTTCAAGGTCCTTGAATGTCTTGTTGCCTTCCAGATCAGTGCCCAGGTCTCCCACAACTCCCTATTTGAATCCTTTTAATCAGAATTCCATTCCTCCCACAGCACCAAAATGGCTCTAACCAAAGTCACGGACAATTTTCTTTCCAACATTGACTATGGTGCATTATCCTCCTTCACCTCTCTGCAATCTTTAACTTAACTATACAATCTTCCTCCAAAGTCTTTTCTCTGTTGTCCAGCTCCAAGGGACTGCACATGTTGGTTCCAATCTTGCCTATCCAAGCATAACCACAGCATCTCTATCAATGGCTTCTTTTCCAAGCATCACACATTCACTTTCAGAGACCTCCAAGGATCCATCCTCATTCCTCTTCCTCATCCACATGCTGCTTCTTGGCAACAACATCCATAGCTGTAGGGTCAGCTTCCACATGTGTGACAACAACACCCTGTACCTCTGCACCACCTCTCTGAACCTCCCCAATGCCTCTGCGCTGTCAGACTGATTGTCCAACTTTCAATTTTGCATAAGCCATAATTTTTCCAGCTAAACAGTGGAAAGACTGAAAAAGCCATTGCTTTCAACCCCCACCACAAACTCCATACCTTAGCCATCAATTCCAACTTCCATCCCAGCCTAGCCAAAAACTGCCTTCTTCCATCTCCATAACATCACCCACTTCCAATCCTACCCTCTACTGTCACTGAAATCCACTTTTGCCTCTTCCTGACTCGACTGTTCCAATTTTCTCCTGGCTGTCCCTTCACCCACTATGAACTCCAGCTTGACCAAAGCTCTGTTGCCAGCACCCTATCTTTCACCGAGTCCCATTCACCCATGATGCTTGTCCTTGCTGACCTACAATCTTCAAAAGGCTCAAATTTACAATTCTTCCTTTGCACTCAAATTGCTCCATGCCTTCCTCCTTCCCTATCTCTAGAACCTCCTCGATCTCTGCAATACCACCAAGCCACTACCCATCCCTGGATTCTCTGTTCCTCTGATTCTAGTCTGTTGTCAAAGTCCTCCTCCCTTTTGACCCACCATTGTTGCCTATGCTTTCAGCCATCTAGACATCAGTCTCTGGAATTCCTTCCCTAAACTCTTTCTCTTCTCCCGATTCTCCTGAAAACACATCTCTTTATCCAAGCTTTTGGTCACCCATCCAAATTTCACCTTTGGTTTGGTGTCCATTTTCCTTACATCTCAGAAGGTTATCCTACTCTAAAGTTTCTACATAAATGCCCTCTAGTGAAATCATTCCTTTAGGAATCCTCAAGAGTACATAGAATCTTATAGAACAGTAAAGTGCAGAAGAAGGCCATTCAACCCATTGAGTCTGCATCAGCTCTTTCGAAAAGCAATCCAATTAGTACAACTTGCAAGCTCTTTCCCCATATCCCTGCAATTTTTCTTCTTCAAAAATCTATCCAATTCTCTTTTCAAGACTACAATTGAATTTGCATCCACCAGGCAGTGCATTCCAAATCCTAACCAGTCTTTGTATTTGGGCGGCACAGTGGCGCAGTGGTTAGCACCGCAGCCTCACAGCTCCAGTGACCCGGGTTCAATTCTGGGTGCTGCCTGTGTGGAGTTTGCAAGTTCTCCCTGTGTCTGCGTGGGTTTTCTCCGGGTGCTCCGGTTTCCTCCCACAAGCCAAAAGACTTGCAGGTTGGTAGGTAAATTGGCCATTATAAATTGTCCCTAGGATAGGTAGGTGGTAGGGAAATCTAGGGACAGGTCGGGATGTGGTAGGAATTTGGGATTAGTGTAGGATTAGTATAAATGGGTGGTTGATGGTCGGCACAGACTCGTTGGGCCGAAGGGCTTGTTTCAGTGCTGTATCTCTAAACTAAACTAAACATAAAGAAGTTCTTCCTCAGGTCGCCTGTGGCTCTTTTACCAATCACCTTAAATCTATTTAAATCTTAAACATAAAATAATATTGCTGCACATAGAGAAGTTCTAACTCTAGATAAAATGTTTTATCACATACTTTTTCAGGAAAACAGTGCTGCTTTAAATTAGGAATGAAGGCATGAATTTGATATAACTGCTTGGTACTGAAGGGCACAGATTCCATTTTCCGTATCTCTGTAAATGGAAATGTGTAAGTGTCCTAGGGTTCAGGGACTTGGCTTGAATTCCCATGTGTATGCTTGATGCGGACAATTATTTTTGGCCTCCACTAAATGTCCGTACATGGTATTCCTAGGAAATTCCAAAGTTCATGTCAGCCTCAAGCATGCTTTCCAATGGTGATCTCTTTTTCTGTCGACCACAGTTTTTAACTCTTTGACCCTTGTATTTTCCCCATATACCCACAAGAGTTAAAATGCATCCAATGTGGAAAAAATCGAAAGTGTTACAATATTTTAGAAGACTTGCATTTATATAGTGCTTTTCATGGCCTCAGGATGTCCCCAAGCACTTAACAGCCAATGAAATACTTTTTGAAGTGTAGACACTATTATAATGTAGGAGATATGGCAGCCAATTTGAGCACAGCAAAGTCCCACAAACAGTAATGAGATAATGACCAGCTCATCTATTTTAGTAATGTTGGTTGAGGGATAAAAATAGGCAGGGCACCAGGGAGAACTTCCCTGCTCTTCTTCAAATAGTGTCATGTGACCCTTTACACCCACCTTAAAAGCCAGAAAGGGCCTGGGTTTAATGTCTCGGCTGAAAGGTGGCACCTCCAACCATGCAGCACTCCCTCAGTACTGCACTGGAGTGTCAGTCTAGATCTCTGTGCTTAAATGCTGGAGTGGTACTTGAACCCACAACCTCCTGACTTAGCAGCAAGAATGCTACCAACTCAGCCATGGCTGACACTATAAATACAACATATATGTGAAAACGATTCAAAACTATATTTATATTTCTCCTGTGCAACCTGAACTCATGTTGGGGTGCTGTGCCTGAAATTATTCTATTAGCCACTATCTTTAAATTAATGCCTTCTCGATACTGCGATACTGTCTCACAGATCAATAGAAACACCTCCCATTACTTGTCCTTTCATAACTCGTCATAGTCTTGAAGACCTCTACAATTGCATGGTTAGAAAAGTGCTGCCTTCTTATCTCACCCAGAGAGCAGGAATGCATTAATGACCTCTTCTGTCAAGGATATTGAACGGCATCCAGTATAGGTACAACAAGGGAGCATGACCTTTATATAAAGTGGTATTGCCGTTTATATGAGGTTTGCAGGCAGGCTGGATACCTGGAAGAGTCAGGAATAGACTGCTCTCAAAATATTTCAATTGATGTCATATTGGCTGCTGAGGTAATAGGATCTGTACCATCTGAATAAAAGTCTTTGAATCACGCCAATGCAACCTTCCAGAGGGTGAATAGACAACAACAGCACTCAGCCTAAATGGTCACTAACTCCGGAGCCTTTATAAGCGCCAATCACAGCTCATCAGCTATTTCCCAAACCTGATTGCTTCACATTCCAGACTTGGGGGAATTTATGAGTAATTTTGTTATCTTAGATTGGGACATTTTTGTGGCTATTCCTCACGAGACCGTCAGGCATAATTTAACAAGAATAGTCCAAAACAGGACTTAGAAATGTATTTCAGTTGGATTTCAGTTAGCTTAGCAATAATAACCCATTGTAGGTTGTCTATTGTGCTGTCAAATCCACATAGACATTTTACTCGTATTGCATTCGGGATGATGCTGAGCATCAATGATGACACTGGTGCAGATTAATTACTTTGTATCTGCAGTAACACAAGATTTTGCCATTAATGTTATTCCTTTGATTTGTTTGACTTAATGGTAGCAGAATCAGAAGGTTCAACCCTAACCGAGGATTTCAGCCCATAGTTTTGGCTAGAATTTGAGTGCAATACTAAAATAGTGCTGCATTGTCGATGTGCTGTCTTTTAGGTGGGACATTAAACTGCTTTCTAACTGCTCAAATGGATGTAAATGGATGTAAAATCTGGAACACACTGCCTGAAGGGGTGGTAGAGGCAGGAACCCTCACAACATTTAAGAAGTATTTAGATGAGCACTTGAAACATCATAACATACAAGGCTATGGGCCAAGTGCTGGAAAATGGGATTAGAATAGATAGGTGCTTGATGGCTGGCATGGACACGATGGGCCGAAGGGCCTGTTTCTGTGACTCTAAAGAAAATCTCATGGCGCCAGTCAAAGAAAAGCAGGGCGTTTTCTTGGTGTCCTGGCCATCATTTAACCCACAACCAACACAGCCAAAAACAGCTTAACTATGATTGATCTTACTCTTGTTTGTGAGATCGTGTTGTGGAGAAATTAGTTATTTTGTTTGCCAAGAAAAATAACATTGACTGCACCTCAAAAATAACTTACCTTTTGCCGAGTGCTTTCGGACATCCTGAAGACATGAAAGGTGTTCTTTAAATACGAGTTCTTTCTTTCTCTGTTCTGGCTTAAAAGTTAAAAAGAAATTGGCTGAGCCATTTGTGCTCTATGACAGCAGTGATTCACTGATCAAGCCTCTGTTTACAAGGCTGTTAATGTCTTGCATCGACATTTAACCAGCAACTTCACATAAATAAAGACGAGGACGCGCAGTGATCGCATTACTAATGGGCCACTCAAATATTTCTGCTTAACCTCAGGCCTCAGCAATCAAATATCAGTAGGTTAACCCTTTGTGTTCTGAATGCCATCTGGCACTTTCTAATATTTGCAAAACTTTTGGCACTTAAAGTCATCAAATATGATGTTGCATAGTTTTAAAAGGTAATACTTTAGGAATGGAAGAAAGCGAGGATACCTGAGGAAACATTTGGAGCAAAAACGCCCCAGCCAATGTTGAAGATTTCTGTTAGACACATGTCATAGGAGTTCATAGAATCAATGAACAGTGCAGCACAGAAGGAGGCCATTCAGCTCATCGAGTCTGCATCTGCTCCTTTGAAGAGCAATCCAGTTAATCCCACGCCCCTGCTCTTACCCTATATTATTTTTCTTCTTCAAGTACTTACCCAATTCTCTTTTGAAAGTTACTACTGAGTCTGTATCCACCACCCTATCAGGTAGTGTATTCCAAATTCTAACCATTCGTCGTGTGAAAAATCCTCCTCTTGTCAGCTTTGCTTCTTTTGTCAATCAGCTGAAATTGCCCGCTAGTTATTGACCCTTCAGCCATTGGAAAGAGTTTCTCTTTATTTACTCTATCTAAACCTTTCATGCTTTTAGACGCCGCCACGAAATCCCTTCTCTGCTCCAAGGAGAATAACCCCTGCTCCTCTAGTCTATCCACGTAACTGTAATCCCTCATCCCTGGAGCCATTCTGTACATTCTCCAAAGCCTTCACCTTCTTCCTGAAGTGATGCCTGAACATGGACACAATATTCCTGCTAAGCCTGAGCTAGTGTTTTATATGGGTTTAGCATAACTTCCTGCCTTTTGTACTTCATGCCTTTAGTTATAAAGCCCAGCATCTGCTGATTATGCTTTACTAACAGCTTTGTTAACCTGTCCTGCCACCTTCAAAGATTTGTGTGCAAGCACCCCCACATCTGTTTGTTCTTTTTTTTAAAGAGATACAGCACTGAAACAGGCCCTTCGGCCCACCGAGTCTGTGCTGACCAACAACCACCCATTTATACTAATCCTACATTAACCCCATATTCTCCACCACATCCCCACTATTCTCCTACCTACACTAGGGGCAATTTACAACGGCCAATTTACCTAACAACCTGCAAGTCTTTGGCTGTGGGAGGAAACCGGAGCACCTGGCGGAAATCCACGCAGACACAGGGAGAACTTGCAAACTCCACACAGGAGGTACACAGAATTGAACCCAGGTTGCTGGAGCTGTGAGACTGCGGTGCTAACCACTGCGCCACTCCCAGATGATAATTTGTGCATCCATTGTACTCATGGTGAGCCCCCCTGCCAAATGCTGGCAATCAACTTATAAAGGCAATTGCTTATTTCCAGATGGACAGACATGAAGTGCACCTATCTGACCACTACTCTCACCAACACCCTTTCTCTGTCCGGTGAATCACATTTGTACTGAGGTGGTTCTGACATTCGTCGAACACTTTCAGGCTTCGTGAAAACATTGCATTTTATTTTGTCTCTCTGTGTTTCAGGAGACTTCATGCCAACCATGACACAACTTGACAAGTAGATTAGTGGTAGATGAAGCAGCACCACAAAATGCCTTGGGCGGATTGCAGGTGCAGTTAGCTCTGTGGTTCTTGGGAGATGTGGAGCCAAATGTTAATACCTACAAGTTCTAAAATGCCAATCAGCACGTCTCCCTCGATGTTTCGGTTGACGAGTGCTTAGGATCTGAAATACACAGCCTGAGAATGTGGTGGAGGCAGCTTCAATCGAGGCATTCAAAAGGGAATTAGACATCTGAAAAAGAAGAATGTGCAGGGTTATGGGGAGAAAGCGGGGGAATGACATTAGGTCAATCGGAGAGCCAGTGCAGACATGATGGGCCGAATGGCCTCCTTCTGCACTGTAGCAATCCTGTGATTCAGTGTGACCGTAAATGCAGAGCCCTGCATGGAACAGCCTCAGTCTCTGGTCTGCCCTGAGTTGTTTGATCTCGGTCACATTGGCGGTAGATGTGCTACAACTTTCCTCTGTATCCATGGGTCAGGGAATGCGGGGACATTAGGTGGACTGACACAGGCAAATAAACTGAAAGAAAGACTTGCATTTATATAACGCCTTTCAGAGCCTCAGGATGTCCCAAAGCACTTTACAGCCAATGAAGGACTTTTGAAGTGTAGTCTCTGTTGTAATATAGGAAACACAGCTGCCAATTTGTGCACAGCAAGCTCACACAAACAGCAATGTGATAATGATCAGATAATCTGTTTTAGTGATGTGGGTGAGGGATAAACATTGGCCAGGAAAAGAGTGAGAACTTCATAGTACCATCCAACTAAGAGGACAGACAGGGTCTTAATTTAATTTCTTATCTGAAATACATCAGCTCTAACAGTGCTGCAGTGGAATCACAGCCTAGATTATGTGGTCAAGTCCCTGGAATGGGACATTCTGACTCAGAAGGCTGAATTTTGAAAGCTCGCCCCCAATGATGTAGAGGGGGTGGCCATTCTGTCTCTGGCAACGGTCTCTGACGCCATTTGCAAAGGGCTTCAAGGCCTTCAGTGACATTTACATTTTTAAAGGTCCTCGACTCCGGGAAATAAAAATAAAATTTTATTACAACTTTGAATCCCGTCTCCCACACCCGCAATGAGTGATCTATTTATAAATTGCCCTCTCCCCCCAGAAAAGCTTTTATTCATATCCTGAACTTACCCCCCGAACTTTGTTCCTTTTGCCCCTCAACCCCTTCCCACCACCCCCACAGCCAATCACGTTTGTCTCTGCCGCTCCCCAACCCCGGCCCTGAAAAATTCACTCCTCCTCACCGGCGTCGTGCCTTGGATCTCCGAACAGAGATCAGAAGGCGCATGAGCTCCGGCCACCAGCCGGAATATCGTCATGGGACGGCCGTCGGGACAAGGTAAGTGCTTTTGCATGTAATTAAATTTATTTGGTTTTTTTTTATTTGTTGTTAGGGAAGTGGGCATTGCTGGCTTGGCCAGCATTTATTGCCCATCCCTGATTGCCCTTGAACTGAGCGGCTTGCTAGGCCATTTCAGAGGGCAGTTAAGAGTCAATCACATTGCTGTGGATCTGAAGTCACATGTAGGCCAGACCAGGTAAGGACAGCAGATTTCTTTCCCTAAAAGAAATTATGGGTTTTTACAACAATCGCCAATGGTTTCATGGTCACCATTAGACTAGCTTTTTAATTCCAGACTTATTAATTGAACTCAAATTTCACCATCTGCCGTGATGGGATTTGAATCCATGTCCCTAGAGGACTAGGCTAGGCCTCTGGATTACTAGTCCAGTGACATTACCACTACACCACCGCCTCCCCTTAGTTAAATATTTAAATGAAGGCTCCGCCGCCAAGCAGCGGGGGAGCTGCCCCGAGGCCTCGCCAGCGGCAGTAAAATGCGGCAGGGCCTTCCCTGTGTCAAGGCCCGTGGCGGGACTCTCCCAGAAGTATTTTCCGGGACTCCTCACCATGACCCCTGACGTTGAGGGGCTTAAAATTCAGCCCAGAGTGTGCTACCCATTGAGCCACAGCTGACAGCTAACTGCACTCAATATCTGAGCTCACACACCACTTGAGTGAAGTATTTCAGAACGGGCGGGAGGGGAGCGCGGAGGGGCGGGGGGTGCGGGTACTGGAGCTGGACCTCGATGAGTCAGCCCAAATGGGAGAGGAGAAAATTGAGGGGAAAAATAAATGAATAGCTAAAAAAGCAGACTTTCAAAGGAACATTTACAGGTCACTACCACCAGATGGCAAAATGCAGCTCAGTGTGTAAGGTACAAATAGTGAAGGCAAAAGCTCATTTTAGCATCAGGAGCAGGAACGACACCACTAGAGGAACAGTAATGGGAAGAGCTGTCTCCAATTTCTATGCAGCACAGATATCGAGAGTTGTGTGGGCAGCAAGGATTTGTTGAACTGCAAATATAGCCTACAGTTCTTTTAATCTATACATGTGACTCAAACCCGAGGTGAGAGCAAAGGCTGATGACTCACTGGTACAATGTAAAATTTAAATAGGGAAGCTCATTTTAGTCCCTGACAAAGTATGAATCACATGAGAGGGAGAGTGAAAAACAAGTACACAAAAATCAGCAGCAACATAGCAGGATATAGAAGAAATTAAGGATGTTGTTGATGGCGATTCCTGAGCTAGACTAGTTCCTCACTGTCACAAGCATAAGTGCTGACAAAGATAGTAAAAACAAGACTTGCACATTGTTGCTGATCACGTGCAAGTGTCCCAAGACATTTCCCATGCATCGAATTAGTTTTGGAGTCTGTCGATTGTTGGTGCAAAATCAACTGTAAACTTGCATCTAAGGGCAAAAAAAATACTATCTTGCATCTCCATCAACCACAGGATGAGAAAAATATATACGGAAAAAGCACGTTTGTGGAATCATTGCACAAGCGCACTTGCATTCTGCAGCTATTTTCTGGACTGTACACAGGAGAAGGAGACACCATCGAGATTGGCTCCAGCTTCTCACCTCCTTGAAAAAAGTTATATCTGGCCACCAACAACCACTTGGACCTACTGGGCTCCTGTCACCATGGGAATGAGAAAATAGACAGGGATGGGGACCAAACAAGGATATGGAAGAAACCAGTCATTCTTCTTTACTACAGCTTGAAAAAAACACACACACACTGTCCACAATAATCCAGACAAGACCTATTTCAGGAGAGCTGTTTCTCACATGAAGCCAGGAAATATGTATTGCCGACCACACAGGAAAGTAGTACAGGAAATATGACTGCTGGCAGGTATTTACCTGGCCCTAGGAACAAGTGCTTACAAACAGATTGCAAGTTATTGGGGATAAAATGGAATCCTGATCTGGAGCAAGCTCTATTTTGCATTCACAGTCAGAAGATAACATTCGTACCCAGCGAGCAGGGGAGAATTTAGATCTTATTCATTCCATTGCTGTGTGTGACAACTTGCTGTGTGTATAACGGTCTCTGCATTCATTCCATTTCAAAGTAATTCAAGGTGTTGGTGAAGTGCTTGGGATGTTTCTCAGAGAAGTCATAAAGGGTTATATAAAGGCAAGTCTTCTTTCTTATTCTCTAACACGACAGTTCTAAAAGTCAATGTCTTGTCGGCAACAGCTAAAGATTCAATTTGCTGACGTATAAGGTGCATTCCTTATTTGGACATCATGGTTCTGTGACACCCCAACACGCCAGCAGCCACGCACTTCTATGTCTGTCTCCACACGTTGTATTCTTAATTTACACTATCACAAATACGCTGTGAGGGAAATTCACTTAGTCCTGGCTTTCTGTGGATATAACCACATGGGATCTGCGCGTAGAGTCAAGTACACAGGCAGTGGTTTGCACCGCAGCCTCACAGCTCCAGCGACCCGGGTTCAATTCCGGGTATTGCCTGTGTGGAGTTTGCAAGTTCTCCCTGTGTCTGCTTGGGTTTTCTCCGGGTGCTCCGGTTTCCTCCCACATGCCAAAGACTTGCAGGTTGATAGGTAAATTGGCCATTAGCAATTGCCCCTAGTATAGGTAGGTGGTAGGGAAATATAGGGACAGGTGGGGATGTGGTAGGAATATGGAATTAGTGTAGGATTAGTATAAATGGGTGGTTGATGGTCGGCACAGACTCGGTGGGCCGAAGGGCCTGTTTCAGTGCTGTATCTCTAAACTAAACTAAACTAAACTACACGAGGCCACCAGGGTACCTGGGCTGCCAAATGATTATGCTGGGAAATCATGAGAGCCTACAATGTGCGGCCAGTAGGCAAGGGTCTCAGCCACCTGTCAATTAGGATTCCCATTTCTGATAAGTGCAAAATGAGACATGGGGCAGGATAGGGCCAAAGCAGGGCCTGGGATCATGGCTAAGTTCCAGTGTTCGCTTCTATTGATGTGAATTTTTCAAAAAGCCCAATAACTAATACTTCCACATCATAAGGCACAGAAGAAAGTTGGAAAAGATGGACATCTATTATCCAGTTCTCATTTGAAAAATCCCCCTGGAATTCACCAAACAGTCTGGCATCAAATCTGTTTAGTTCTGAATAGAAAGTGTGTGGTTTAATGCAAGCTGTGACTAAACATAAAATATGATTCGCTGCATTTCAGAATTTAGGTTTGTGGCAACGCAGACAGTTCTGAGAGTCAAGTTGACCTGGAGCTTCTATATGATTTCCTCCCAGATAACAGCTTAATTTGGTGCAAATTGGATGAAATAGCGCTAAATATCATGAAATTTTAAAAGTGGGCTGTGCCCATAACCATTTTATCCTGAAGTAATCACGACCTTTCACATTGGTTCAAAAGTCCATTTTCCTGAAACAGTCCCCGCTTACAAAACTGGCCACAATCCCAGGGCGAAATGGCGTGATTCGTGGGAAACTTTTACATTTGGGCTTATGCTAATATTTGCATAGAAACTTTAGCATAACTTTGCCTCGGCAATCCCAGTGCATTCAGCACTCATCTTGTCCACATCAATATCTGCTCCATTTTATACAATAAGGAGGTTATCGAACAAAAATCTCAGGTATGACCGTGTATATCGAGCTTCTACTTTTGCTACTTCACAATGATGTATTATGCTGTATCTGATTGTCCAAACTGACTGTTTCCTAATAAACCTTACATTTTCATTGTTGCTGCCCCTTCTAACTCAGTTCTACGTAATTGGATTTGAATGGAATGGACCAAATGGTCTGATCCATGTCTACCAACCAGAAGTAGACACAAACGTTTTCTCACCTTGCAATCCACTCTCCATCATGCACTTTCCCCCTCCAGGATACGTGGGTGATGGTTTTCTTCATTGCTGTCACTAATGATTTGATAGCATAAGATGCCACTTGAGAAAAGGAGCCAAATAATGTTGGATGTCCCCTGCAACATCCTACTTCAGCCAAGAGTTCCACTTTACAGTCTGTCTAAGGTAAGAAATTTCAAGAAGTAGGCAGGTTAGAAACAGAAGTGCCATCAGTCTTTTTTAAATAGAAACCTGCTCTTTAGTGAAATATCTGGAAATGAAACTCATACATAGAATTTAAAGCACAGAAACAGGCCTTTTAGTCCAACAGGTCTGTGTTACAACAGAGATTCCTCTTTCCTTACTTTATCTCACTCTATCAACATATCTTTCTATTCTTTCTCCTTTGTGTACTTACCTAGCTTCCACTTAATGCACCTATGCTATTCGCCTAAACTATTCCACGTGGTAACGAGTTTAATATACTCACACACTCTGAGTATAGAAGTTTCTCCTGAATTCCTTATTGGATTTATTAGTGGCTTTTTGTATTTTCACCCTCTAGTTTTGGACTCCCCCACAAGTTAAATATAAACTGGTTGTATTTAAAACTAAACTCCATTTCCCCACTTTGACTTATGGTGTGGAGCCGTTAGTTATTAAAGTTTACAAATTTTCATCAGTAACACAAACATCAGACCTCGATCCATGATCCCAGACATGTTTCTATCACCCTGTGCTGTTTTGGAAATGACAAATAAAGGACTAAACTAGGTTGAGAGCCAAGTGCTCTATCATCTGAGCAGGGAAACACTCTCAGATTCAAATGAATACTTACTGACTGATAGATGGCATGCGGTATAGATCAAGGTTAAAGTGGATCAGCATGATCTGAAATGGAGCCAATTTTGCGGCACTAGAATTTAATGACAGCATTATAACAGAATACGGAAAGATTAAGGAGAAAAATATCAACCCAAGTCTTCTTTGAAACACTTTGGTCCTGTTACAGGAAAAAAAACTTGTAAGTGTTTGGCCAGCAGTTGGGACTATTGACAAAAATTCCTGTGAACAACAACTTGTCAAACATTCAACTGTTGTCAAACGCAAGATACTGCAGAGCAGCTGTTCAACAAAGAGACAATGTGGCTTGTGGTGGGTGTTTTAAGTATCTGATGTTTTCCCTGGATTAGTTATTTGTTTTTCACAGAAAATGAACTAACTTTAAAGGCAAAGTATAAGGCCTGCACTGATCTGTACATGCAAGCAAATATCTAAGTGAAAAAAACGTGTTGAAAGATAAGGTAATTTTCTGGGACCTAAACATCTCGGTCTATACATCTTGAGCTGCTATAATGATTTGATCTCCTCCTTCCTTGTTAATAACATGCTGCGATTGGGGCGTACACGTTTTTTTCTGTTTGCTCTTTATAATTAATTTTGGTGACAATTGCGTAGCAATGCAGGTACGGTCATACATTCATGTACTGGTTAGTTTTCTGAACTAGTAATCCAGAGAATGTGAGTTGAAATCCACCCCACCCATGGCAACTTGAGAATTTGAATTCAGTTATTAAAAAAACGCTGAAAATAAAAGGCTGCTAGCTGTAAAAAAAAAGCGACCATGAAGCTAGCAGATTGTTGTAAAATCCCAACAGGTTCACTAATGTCTTTTAAGGAAGGAAAACTCATCTGACCTATATGGGATGCCAGTCCCGAACTAACATAGTTGATTCTTAACGTCCCTCTGACGTGGCCACCAGCAAGCCGCCCAGTTGCATCAAACTGCTTTATAGAAGGTGGCCCACAACCATCTTCTCAGGACAGGTGGGGGTGAGCAATAAATGCCAGACTTGACAGTGACACTGACATCCTCAGCATGTGTTTCGAATAAGGTGTGCATGCACGTGAAAGGGTGAGTCTGTAAATGATTCACAATGCATGGGCATTAGTCAACAACTCATGATTCTATTGCACTAAGTGTATACAGTATGTTGGATTGACACATTGTATGTAAGAAGAATTCGTGATCTGTTGATGGCACCCCATTCTTTGTTGTAAATATTCATCAGGACTTGCAAACGTTTGAGCTTTCGGAACAAAATTGTGACACAGTTCCATTCTATAGTGAAGAGAAATCAGAGTAAAGGTTTTTGTAAGGAAATTTACACCAAATACCAGATAGAAACTTGCCTTGCAATCTTCTATGAAACAAATTCTCTATTACTAATGCTCTGGTTAAACGATTCAACATATTCTGAGTCATAAAACTAATAACATTCTGATCCTAAATCAAATAACAAATCTTCAAACAATGTTAGAAAGTCACCTGATGATAGAAATGCTTTGAAAACATCACAAAATCGGGAGGGAAAAGGCAACATTCTGATATTCCCTGTGGCCTTCACTCCTGTACACAGTTGAAATAATGACAGGCACCAATGTCACCAAGTTGTAAACAGGAATTATTTCTTGGGAGCAGGGCTCCAAATCAATGAAATTCACGGCACCTGCTTGAAAGTGAGAAACTGCCACCATTCTCTGAACTAGGGTTATCAAATTCTGACAAATCCATAACAGGATGGAAGCAGGAGAGTGGAGGAAGAAAAGGATGGGACCACAGCTTTAGCTCTGAATTTTAATTCTCCAATTACAGACCAGCAATGCACCCATGATCATTCAATATATTTTAACAATTGGCAAGGTTGCTTGCCGATGGCAGCTACTGGAAAAACCTACCCCCTGATGAATTCTTCACTGATGAGAAACTTAATAATCTAACACCTGTGCATCATAAATAACAGGAGTGGAAAGAAAATAGGTGTCAATTTTTTAAAAAGGACTTTCATGGGGCACTTTCTCAAATACCCATTGGTGTTGGGCAACCCTCATCCATTGGCAGTGGGCAGTATGGTTGGAGCTTTCCTATGCATGCTGCCAGTGGATGGGATTTCCTAGCACTAGCATGTTCGGGGAATTGAGCTCCTTTGTGTTCACTTTTAGGTTTTAGAAGTCTTGTTATTTAATTCAAAAACCAGACTGTCCAGGTCAAAATTGGGAAAGTGACAACCACTCTTGGAAGCAAAGCTGCTGCAATTATTTTTAGGATGTGTTGACATTGTATGAAAGGTGAGTCAGCAGGAAGGAGCCCCATCGCCATGTGACAGTGACAAGCACAGCAGTTGTACAAACTTGTCCTTCCAAATCAGGAGGAGTCATAAAAACCACACCTGAAGAAACAAAATAATGGAAAACAAACTATTTGTGCCAACGATCACAAGATCCATGAGAGAGGCCATTTGGTCCAACTATGCAAAATAAGAGACTGACTGTCCCTCTGCCATCCAAAAATGTCCAATTATTCCCATGTTTTTTTCCAGGACCTCAAAACAATGGAACTCCTACAATCATCAGGCATTTGAAAGTGGTCTTGATTGCTTTATCAGGGAATGTAGGACCATTGCACGGCAGAACATACTTTGCTCCAAGACTTCCTTGCAAAGTTACGCAGTGTGGAAAATACAACACAGGAAGACTTGAAACCAAGCTGAGTCGATTCATATTTTGGCAAAGGATGATATTAAGTGCAAAGAGCCTGGAATGCAAAAGAACTACTGTGTAATGTACCAAAGTCCAACATAATAAAAGCAGAGTAACATCATCTGACAAATTCTTGAATAATGGTATGGTTTTTACTTCCACTGCGCATCACATCTGCTTTAAATGTTTTTTTTTAACCAGATCCCTCATTGGCGTATCTTGGCATACATTAAAATAGTGTTCTGGATTAAGCTTATTTGTGCTACTTAATATTGTGTACACTTCTATTAGGTCCTCTCTCTTCACCTTCGTTCAAAGTTAAAGAGGTGCATTTTTGTCTCATAATTGATTTACCCCTGGAATCAGGTTGGTGGCACTTTGCACCATTTCCATAGCTTGAGTGTTTCCCTCCTATTTGGTATTCAAAACTGAACACAGCACTCAAGGTGCTGACCGTGACACTATACAGTTTTGGCAATAATATCTTCCTCAGCTAGTAATATAATTAAGTATTCTGTATTGTTTATGACTGCTCCACTAAGGTTTGACATGCTAGCCATGGTAATCTTCCTTCACATCCTTTGCTCAGATGTTAGACAGACCTGGTATAAGCAGGTGGTTTACATGCCTACTGACAGGGCCTTGTGCCTTGAAACTGGTGTGAGACCATCACTGGTTGTTGGCCTCAAGCCCTCTGGCTGCAGTTGGCTATTAGCAGCCAGGCCCAAGATTCCATGGGAGGCTGCAGAAATCAGATGACCTACCTTCTTTGGCTTTCCTTGCCTTGTTGCCTGGCCCCTACAGACCCTCCAATCTAGGAGCAAGGTTTAACCTAAGCTTCTTTGTGCAGCCTTCAAAAAGGGCAGTTTTTCCTTTGCATTGAGAGTAAACCAAGGCACAGGTCTGGAAATGCCATCCTCCCAACTCATCTCTGTGGCGGCCCTTATCCTGTAGCCACTGTGGTCACACATCCAGGTCCGCCTCTGGGAAAACCCAGAAATCCTGGGGCAATAGAAAAGAGAGAGATTTGACATTGCGGGTCTCCTCACCATAGCATCTGGGAATTGAGCATTTTTCAGGTACTACAGAGAAAAACATCAGGGGCACTAGGTATATTAGAGTATAGTAACCTAGTGCTATGGTCATCGTCTAACAACCACAAGGTGATGAGTTCAAATCCCACCACAATAGCTTGTGAAACTGAATTTAAAAATTGGGCTAGTTTTTGGGCGAGCACCAAACAAAAATGGTTTACAAATCTCCTTTAGAGAAGGGGGTATGCCAACGTTACATGGTTTAGCCTACACATGACACCAGCCCCACCGTATATGGTTGACTCTGACTGCTGCTAGGACAACCAGGGATGGGCAATAAATGCAACCATGCCTATGTCACCCAAATAGGGGAATAAAATAAAAATGGTGCCAAATCTGCCATTATGCTATAATTTTCTGCTTATGCATTTCTATACGCATGGCATTCACCTTTCTGCCAGGGGTAGATTTTGTCTAACTTCTTTTCTAAGTTCCTGGCTGCTTCATCCATATTAAGATTCCATATCTCCTCCCACTTCTCCCCACAATTTAGTATCTTCTGATGTAATGTTTATTCTCGCCGAGTAGGAATTCACACTAAAGGCGTCAATGGGAAGTGAGCTAGATTACAATATGAGCTGTGGTTATGGTAGTTCATATATTTGCACATTTGAATACTCTAAATAAAAGATGACCGACTCAGGTATATTTATTATGCTTCAAAACACAGTCCCTAAAGCCAGAGGTGTTCTGTTTCCTCAAAACGATGACCCCTATCCATCTCTCTTAGACATTTTAGAAAATAACGTAATCCTATAAGGCCTGGCCCTCAAAACATGTCAACATGTGCACTGCTATTGGAAAATCCTATGATGCTGCATTCAGAGACTTCGTGCTGAGTAGCCCCTTCTTGAAGAATCAGACATGTTTACGTTTTCACGTGAAGGAGTCGGAGATGTGTTTCTTTTGGGCCTCCTTATCTCGAGAGACAATGGATACGCGCCTGGAGGTGGTCAGTGGTTTGTGAAGCAGCGCCTGGAGTGGCTATAGAGGCCAATTCTGGAGTGACAGGCTCTTCCACAGGTGCTGCAGAGAAATTTGTTTGTTGGGGCTGTTGCACAGTTGGCTCTCCCCTTGCGCCTCTGTCTTTTTTCCTGCCAACTACTAAGTCTCTTCAACTCGCCACAATTTAGCCCTGTCTTTATGGCTGCCCGCCAGCTCTGGCGAATGCTGGCAACTGACTCCCACGACTTGTGATCAATGTCACACGATTTCATGTCGCGTTTGCAGACGTCTTTATAACGGAGACATGGACGGCTGTATTGCCCCAGAACAATATGCTGTATTGCCCCAGAACAATATGGATCCCATGTAGTGACAATCCATTTCTACTCATAAATTTGAAGTTCTTACAGATACAATGAGCCTCATAAAAATAAATCTGTCTGTTGAAGACCTTAATAAATTAATTGTACCATTGAAATCAATGGGAAGAGTCCCATCACAAGTTAGATTTGTCGGTAAGTGTTGAAACCTATAAAAAGACATCCTACAAACATTTCTCAATTAAATTCTTCAGGACAGCAATGCATCAGATGCTGATAATCAGTGGTTTACATATGATCTCTCATTGCTAATGGCAGGGTATTCCTTGGGGGAGATGAATGCTCTTCTATAAAGCACCACTAGCCAAAGCTGTCTCAGAGTTTTCAGGCTTCCCACTGGCTCAGAAGGTACAAGCCCAACCCCTGATCCTGATGACCCACATCAATCAGGTAGGCTTGATCCTTGATCGACACTGCGTCAGCTGGTCTCAGCCAGAGCGGAATTAGGGAAAGTTCAAGCAGCCTTCGGGGAAACAAAAAATAATCAGCTGGCAGCCCCTACCCAATTGCTATGCCAAGATTTGCCCTCGGAAAATGTAGGTTGAAATCAAGGAGAGACTGAGGCTGTACTGCTCTCCACTCACCCTACCCCAGTTAAACATATACAGGCAGCTGACAGTCTCTACTTATGTTCACAGATGAAGAGTGGCCAGATGGATGTGGGCTACTTGTGCCTGTGGAATTGTACCCAGCAGGAGGCCATCAGGAAGGAAGGTAAAAGCTTAGAGAATAAAACACAGCCTCCAATCGCAATATTCTATAGTATAATTTCGAGCATATGGAGGTTATTGTTTCACTGCAGTCCATCTTCATTTGAAACTTCATGTTCAAACAATTCGGCCTTTAAGAGAAATGGCCATAGCAACTGAAGACTACCTCATGATTCAATTTGTCCACACGATGAATATAACAGGTTAGCTGCTGAATGTCTCCAGAGTCAGGTCGCTCAGCATTAATGCAGCAAGATAGAGCAATATATACACCAGCACTGTGCTCTTCAGGAACATTTGCAAATATGTAAATCACAGGCATTTTGCATTTAATCTGTATTTCTCCATTCTGAATGCAGCTAAACTTCAAATAACAAGCTTTAAAGTGATAGGAAAATTCCACTGCGGTGCAATGACATAATGGCCCAAAAGGGAATAAGTGATGTAATCTCCACAACACATCAATGGCCCAAGGAGCAAGCGGAATATATTTTAATATTGTGCCATTTGCTACAGACCAATATCTTTCCACCCCTTTGAGAGGGCAGAGGTGTATTATTCACATTAAACCCGCTCTGCAGATGCTGCACACTCTCACAATAATCCCAGAGTGCAAGCACAGCAATAGCTATGGAAACATATTAACCAGTGTTTAAAATGGAATGCAGCTATTAACCCATTAGCATCTGCAACTATTGGAGTATTTTCAATATCTCTGTTTATTGGCAACAAACAGCACTTCAGCAGATTATAAGGGGAGTGGGCACCACAAGTAAGAACCCCTTGGTTTCATTGTAAATAATCTTAAAACAGCTTTCCTAGTTCCCACCTTCCTCAACACTAAGGTCTTGGGCTCTCTGATTTGGAACAATGGTTACCGCATTGCCCAGATATTCCATGGGCAGACCTGGAGCAGTCAGTTCAGGGTCTTAATGAGCCTGCTTGCAACAGGAGCAAATTAACACAAGGGGCCAGATTTTGCTGAAATAATAAAGGAATCTGAATAACGCACACCGTTATTAATTCGCAAATGGGCCAGCAATCTGTGGAGAGTATAAGGTACTTCTTGAATTGTGAATCGTCACAAGTTGCCAGATGATTTGAGCCACTCTGTCAATAGGCTCGTGAAAACATCATCTTTCCCTTAATCGTCCTGTGATTTTCTTGAAGTTGCTGTATTTGCTCAACAATTGGCCATTAAGCTCGCCACAAAAGTTTAGTAATTATCAGCATAAGTACCCTCTTAATGACATGATGATTGACGAACCAGTCGCCCTCTTTTTCCTAGAAGGTGAACAATTGTAAGTGGGGAGTTTCATTCCTTTATGTTGTGGACTGTTCTAGGAGATTTTAAAAAGGTCAAATTTTAAATTGAACTTTTTTTTTTCTTAGTTCCCTTTCGGTCTCTTTTGTGTCTCAATCTAACTTTTCTTGCCCTCATACAAAAGCAAAATACTGTCGAGGTTGGAAATCTGAAATAAAGACAGCAAATGCTAGAAATACTTAGGAGATTAGCAGCATCTGTGGAGAGAGAAACAGATTTAATGTTTCAAGTTGATGATCTTTCAGCACCTCTAATAGTGCAGTATTCTCTCAGTACTGCACTGAAAGGCTGGTTACTCGCTCTGTAAAGGACTACTCACCTGGGCCTGTCTCTTCCATGGGTATCACAGACTCATAATTCCTTGAACATCCTAGCGTGCTATTCCTTAAGAATGAGAGGTGAAAGAATCAGTAGCATGTGCATGTTATTTCAGGCAGCATAGTCACGCTCAGAGCCATTTAGCAAGAATGGATGCAGATGCAAAACCCAGTTCAATCACTCAGTCCTTGGATGTTTGTGGGACAATGCTCATGGATGAATGGTTGCATGTTCTGCTCCATAATGGTCACTGTTGTCCAATTGTGTGACAAGCTTTGAGACATTGAGATAATATTTATTATATAAATATGTTTTATAGCTCCTGATCTGAATCACATGATAAAAAAATAAAATGAAGGTTTAAAAGAATGTGTTGTGTGCCAGATTGAAATTGTTTTAGAGTTTCTTGTACCGACAACATCCTCAGTTTAGCTCTGAGTCAAAAAAGTTCAGGTTCAATCTCCAATCCAGGACTTAAAAAGATAAAATAGTTTGATGCACCAGTGCCCTCTGTTACTAAAGGGTGGTGTGGCACTCCCAGGGTTGCTGCCTTTTGGATGAAGTCTTAAAACAAGTCTCTATCTGCTCCGGAGAAGACAAAAAAACCCATGGCACTATTCGAAGCCCTAGACAACATTCCTTTCTCAATAAACGCCCCCAAAATAAATAGATTAAGTAGCCATTTATCTCACCTGCTGTCTGTGGAAGCTTTCGGAGTGCGATTGGCTGCTACATTTGCTTCTGTAACACTAAGGGTCTGAATTTCCCAAGGCCCTGCAGCACCAGTAGTTGCTTATTGGAACATTGTGGGCTGCACTCCTTGCAATTATTGCTGGATTGACATTAATGAATAGGATATTGTGGGCAATACACTGAAGCCATCAGCTGTGTGTAAGGCCTCAGTGATGGCCTGAAGCCTTGAAAGATTTTGCCCACTGACTGCATGCAAAAGTAATTCATTGATTGTGAAGTGCTTTGAGACATCCTGAGCATGGAAGAGCGATCTATCACAATGCAAGTTTGTTCCTTCTTCTTTACCTGGAAGCGTCATTGCATAGTGACCACAAAATATGTGGATGTATTTTCCTTTGAAGGCAAAAATTATGCAAATTTTTTTAAAAAGCATCATAATTATAGTTCACATTTAAAGATTATGAATACTTGGCTCACACTTCAACAGATTAAAAAAAAAACTCCTTTGATAGCCAAAGGGACTTTGCAGTTCTTTCCTGTACTTGGAAAAAGTCCAATTTAATCTTTTTTTGTCTCCACTGTAATCTATCATACGAAAAGCCCTTAATAAGCAGAAAGGAAGTTGTCCAACTCATTCCAAGGTGACATCAATGCCAGTTTATAATTGAATACCAGGTAGATAAACAAGGCCAACTCCAGGTGGTGTCTGTTCCATGAGGAACCAACTGACCTCCACTTGCCACAGAAATTGAGAACTCATTGCACTGAGTGACGGTTATGAACCTGATACAACAGTCCACCATGAAGGGGATTCACAATGCATTTCTGATGCAGCTTCCAAAGAATGTTTATGTTTTAGATCATCTAGAAAGAAATACTTTGCATTTATATAGTGATTTTCACATCCTCAGGACATCTCAAAGTCCTTCACGCTCAACGAAGTACTTTTGAAGTGTAGTCACTGTTGTAATGTAGGAAATGGGACATCCAAATTGTTCATAGCAAGCTCCAAAAACAGCAATGTGATAATGACCAAATAATTTGTTTTTGAGTTGTTGATTGAGGGATAACTATTGGCCAGGACATCAGGGTAATTCCCAGGCTCTTTTTTACATCCACTTGAGAGGGCAGACAGACCCTCAGTTTAACATCTAATCCAAAAGGCAGCACCTCAGGCAGTGCAGCACTCCCTCAGTAGTGCACTGGAGCATCAGCCTAGATTTTTGTGCTCAGGTCTCTGGAATGCAACTTAAACCCACAAACTTCTGACTCAAAGCAGAGAGTGTTACCAACTGAGCCATGGCTGACATGAAAACTGAGAAAGACGGACATCTCTTCCTACCATCAGCTAACAAGGAAAATTGTATGCAACTATCACAAAGATAAGTACACATTGAGGAAACCACTCAATCTGTTTATCAATACTTTCATAGAAACTTATCTGTAGTGTCACCTGTAGATAACATTGCATGATCTCAGGTCCATGTCCTTTCCGTGTGTGTGTGTGTGTGTGTTCTTTGCAAACCACATGTTGAGAGTGCCTCTCAAAATGGTGTATCCTCTTTATGTTTGTTTGATGATGTCATCAGTTGAATCAGTAACCTAGTCTGTTGAAGGTATGGTTTCTTAAAGGTGAAGTCACCATAACACTGCATTACACTATCCACCATCTCTTGAGTGTTTCCAGTGTTTTTGCCTCCACCATTCTAACCAAAAGACCATTTCAGATATTAGTCACTCTGTGAAGATGTGCTTCTTGACATCAGTTCTTAACTAGCCTTTTACTAGTTATACCTCACTTTGTCCTGTAGTCATAATGCTCTAGATTAGCCTTTAACATTCCAACTAGTGAGGCAGAGGGCTGAATTCTGTAAGCCCGCCGGAAAAAAATGGCAGCCCACGCCAAAGAGCCACTGCAATTCCAAGCGCGGCAGCTCATTTAAATAGCCAGGCAGTCCCCCACGCCACCCCCCCCTCCCACACGTCCCGATCACATGGATGGGGCGGGCTGTCTGTCCCCAACAATGGTGTCAGCTGCCTGTGCGCAGGTGCTGACGCTATTTTTATAGGGCTGTCAGCCCTACCAGGAAATTTAAATATTTAAAGATAGATGAAATGAAAAAAAAGTATATTTGTGTAGCCCCCTCCCACCTCCCCATAACAATGAAATTAATTATTTGCCCTTTCCCCCCAAAACACTTAACTTTACCATCTGACCTGCCACCTTCCCCCTCAACTGCACAAACTTTAAAACTATAACCCTTCCCACCATCCCCTACACCTATGATGCTAATTTGACCTGTCCCCCTCCCTCGCGCACTGAAAAACTTACCTCCTCCACCCTCCCCACCAGTGTTGTGCCTCGTTTCACCGGACAGGGTGAAGATCACCGTGGGACATTAGGAGGCGACGGGAGAGTCATTAATTCAAGGACTGTAATTTATTTTAATATTGAAATTCCGATCCCGTTGCCGAGCAGCATCTGAGCGGGGGGTGGTTGCCACGAGGTCTCGCTGCCGCCGGCAATATTGGGCCGGGCTCTGCCAGCGTCGAAATCCATGGCGGGCGTCATCCGGGGCCATCTTCAGGCACCCCCTCTCCCCACCCCTCTGCCATGGCTCCCAACATTGGGGTCTCTATAGAATCCAACCCAGAGTTTCCGCTTTGAGTGCAATCGGCAATCTGGGTGCAAAATGCCCGCAAAATTGCACCCATTTTGAAAAATGCTTACCCCTGCCCCTGAGTTTCTGCTCAAATTAATTTGCCTATCACCAAATGCAAAATCTGCCATGAATCAAGACAATCAGGCAGCATTTTGAAATATAATTTAAAAAAAAAAGAAATTTGTTTAAACAGTATTCCTTGATATATTTAACAGTAGTAACTTGGTAAAGTTGTTTAATACAGGTGAAAATCGATTTATCACAAAATGACTTTTAAGATGAGGATAAAGCAGTGGATGTGGTGTATATGGATTTCAGTAAGGCGTTTGATAAGGTTCCCCACGGTAGGCTATTTGGCTAGCTGAAAGAAGACAGAGGGTGGTGGTTGATGGCAAATGTTCATCCTGGAGTTTAGTTACTAGTGGTGTACCGCAAGGATCTGTTTTGGGGCCACTGCTGTTTGTCATTTTTATAAATGACCTGGAAGAGGGTGTAGAAGGGTGGGTTAGTAAATTTGCGGATGACACTAAGGTCGGTGGAGTTGTGGATAGTGCCGAAGGATGTTGTAGGGTACAGAGGGACATAGATAGACTGCAGAGCTGGGCTGAGAGATGGCAAATGGAGTTTAATGCGGAAAAGTGTGAGGTGATTCACTTTGGAAGGAGTAACAGGAATGCAGAGTACTGGGCTAATGGGAAGATTCTTGGTAGTGTAGATGAACAGAGAGATCTTGGTGTCCAGGTACATAAATCCCTGAAGGTTGCTACCCAGGTTAATAGGGCTGTTAAGAAGGCATATGGTGTGTTAGCTTTTATTAGTAGGGGGATCGAGTTTCGGAGCCACGAGGTCATGCTGCAGCTGTACAAAACTCTGGTGAGGCCGCACCTTGAGTATTGCGTGCAGTTCTGGTCACCGCATTATAGGAAGGATGTGGAAGCTTTGGAAAGGGTGCAGAGGAGATTTACTAGAATGTTGCCTGGTATGGAGGGAAGGTCTTACGAGGAAAGGCTGAGGGACTTGAGGTTGTTTTCGTTGGAGAGAAGGAGGAGGAGAGGTGACTTAATAGAGACATATAAGATAATCAAAGGGTTAGATAGGGTGGATAGTGAGAGTCTTTTTCCTCGGATGGTGATGGCAAACACGAGGGGACATAGCTTTAAGTTGAGGGGTGATAGATATAGGACAGATGTCAGAGGTAGTTTCTTTACTCAGAGAGTAGTAGGGGCGTGGAACGCCCTGCCTGCAGCAGTAGTAGACTCGCCAACTTGAAGGGCATTTAAGTGGTCATTGGATGGACATATGGATGAAAATGGAATAGTGTAGGTCAGATGGTTTCACAGGTTGGCGCAACATCGAGGGCCGAAGGGCCTGTACTGCGCTGTAATGTTCTAATTCTAATTCTAATTCTAATTCTAATTATAAGAAACATTTGAAACTATTTTCTAGTTATATGGGGGTACAGTAGTCAGTTTCTTAGGATATTTAAAACAAAATTACATTCAAAACTGTATCACATCTTCAAAGGTTAAACATAAAGGGAGTAAACATGGTTTCAACAACTAAAACATAGGCTACTTACTGCGTCAGGAAAACAAAGACCCGCGGGTAGAGGTCCTCTTAATAAAGATGTGGGAGACTGTTTTTCTCTGAAATTGATAGCCTCTGAATGAAATTGTGTTTCAGAGCCACATGATCCCACAATTTCGTCATTGGATCCTGTTCACAAGTCTTTTATGTTAAAAAAGAATTGCAACCCACATTGGCATTTCGCTCGAGTCACATTCTTCAGCCATTCAGTAATCCTGGATTTCAGCCTCAGCTGACTGACAAAAAGGATATTCTCCCAATTAGCCAATTATTTATACCCCGTAACTTTGAGAGAATCTTAAATTCAGTCCCCGTACACATATGATTTATGCTTCTGAATCTAGCATATATCGTTCAGAATTACAGAGCATCCCTACAACAAACAACATCTGGCACTCAGGGCTCCAACTGATACTATCAGTGAGGGAGTGAAAGCAGCCGAATGTTTTCTAATGAACGATGATGGTGACATTGAAATTGTGATAGTATCACCAGTGAATAGATTTGCATTTTGCTTCTGTCCTGCTACTAACCTTAAAACAGCCTTTTGTTCAATTGTTCATCAGTAATGTTTGAAAAGTCAAAATTTGTTCAGAATTCTGACAGTGTGGCATATGCATACATCAATTATTTTCAATATATAAAGTGGAGATCATGGCGTTGCAGAACAACCTTTCAGGGACTTTCGCAAATTGGAAAGCAATGCATAGGTAAACAAAATGAAACAGGAACAGCTATGGGTTATACTGAGCTCCTGTGAACTTTACCTTTATTTCAACACAAACTGTTTAACCTTAGTGCCGAACAACACAGCTAGAAGTAAGTAACTGGTTTCAGCTGGATTTGGGAGAGATGCAAGTTCAGCAACAGTTATGCATTTTATAATTTTGTAAAGGATTAACTGATATCAGCTGTAGACCTAGACATTTAAAGTAGTTCTTTGACTATATGTGCCATAATATTAATATTTCAAGGATTGTACTTATTCAATTTCCCCAGTTTATTTTTTTCCTTTTTAGCTTTGTTTTTATCTCCCATCTTTTCCCAAGGGCAATGACCCTTTGCTGACACACTTTTCCACCAACTTGAGTCATCCTCGGGATATCAGCCGAGTGTCCATTGTTCATATGTGGCCCTTGGCAGCGAGATTTAGCAAGCTATTAGACCGCAGGGGGCAGCACCTACTAAACCTGGCCTCATTGGACACATACACAGCGCTGGATAGTGATCATTAGAGGGAACCCTGGCTGACTTTCTCCTCCTTACTCAAGGCAAGCTGAGGCTTTGAGCTAGTCAAATGGCAATTAAAAAAGCTGCTCCCGTCTACCAAATGGACATTGGGAGCAAAGAGACAGAAGAAGAAAGTTCAAGAAAAGGAAATGTTCAATATTAGAAAAAGAAAATAAAATTCAGCAGAAAAAGACAAGAGCACAAGGAGATTAAAAAAAGACAAGTAAAATGTAAACATATTGCTTATTTTTGAAATTGTGTTTCAGGCATTGAATTTAGTATCTTTTGGTTTAGCATCATAGATATCAGTAATAGCATGTTAAAATATTAGTGGTTATTATTAGTATTCAGCATTGGAGTATATGAACTGAATAAATACAAAACTGGTAAAGTCAGGGAGACAGGAGACAGAATCTATCAGCAGCGCAAGGGTTAAAGCCAGATTATTTGAAGGGAAAATTTGCGTCTTTGCAATCTCAGGTTTCAATCATTTAACTATTCAGAAACAGGGGTAAACAGTTTCCATCAACACCATCAGCGTAGCAGTGCTGCATTGAGCAGTTACTCCACTCGTAAACATTACCACAGTAAACATTACCATCAATCAGTAAAATTGCCTCTCTGAATCTCTTCAAAGATTGTCTTTGATCACAGGTGTCTGGGTTGGCAAACTCTTCAACCATGAGGTTATGATTTCCTCCCATTAAGTGTTGGTAAATTAGCCTTCAGCTGTCTGTCAAGCACTGGAGGGAGCCCCTTCCCTGCTTTCAGATCAGCTTTTCTCTTCTTCAGATAGAAGATGAAAATTATTTAATCATTCACTCTTGTGTGGAATCATTACGATCATATAACCTGTGTTAGGAGCAAGCAAGTTCAGATCAACAATGGTATAGGTAGGATAACAACAACAGCTTGCATTTATACAGCATTTTTAACGTGGGACATGGTACGAGCCAGGATACCTATGAGCAGCAGAGTTTTTGATGAGCTCGAGTCTACTGAGGTAGAAGTTGGGAGGTCGGCCAGGAGTGCATTGGAATGGTCGACTCTGGAGATAAAGCTCCTTCAAGTTAATCCAACTGTGTTCCCCTAATCTGAGAAACTCATTCACAGCTGCCTCAATGTGCTATTTCCTCTTCTTGCACCAGCCATCCATTGATCTCTCTGAGGAAGACTGCCAAATGGCATTTCAATTTTCATTGTAGTGCTCATATTTCAACACACAATGGACTAAGTCATCATGGAACACAATTGCTTCCAGTGCTGTTGGGAATCACAGAAAGGCCATGTGTGGGAGGTAAATGCCAGTGTTTAATAACGGAAGTGTAACTGTAGACACCTATCAAGTTCCATTTACATTATATTATGCGCTTACAGTTCTTACTACATTGATATTTTATGGAACTGTTTCAAATGTGTTAACCAGGCTGTATGTTGTGGCCAAGATTACTGTCATGGTCAGGGTAAATCATCAGCTATGATTTTGTGGAGAGGGCAGGTGGACATCCTAGGATGCATCACTCATCCTCCCCTTCACTATAAGTTCAGGTGTGGAGTGCTGATCTCTTCTGCCACCCTCGCTGTGCCAGTTGGGCTCCTTTTATGGAGAACATTGGTGTCATCACAGTTGGCAATGTAACCAAGTTCGTCTCCAGATGACCTGGTATTTTTCTCTAATGCAGAATTCTAAAATAAGCTCCACTGAACCTATTACTATCTAGAATCAGGGTTTTCAAAATCTTTAAATGGAAGCATTCATTAAACACAGCATACAGAATGCATCAGCAATTTCATCCTCATGCCATAATGTCTGACATTTTTTGCAATCTGCTTGGTTAGTGCATAACAGATGTCGTATGTGTTACAGAAATGACTAAATGATCAGACATGCCAACCAACTGGTTTCATGGGTTGTGATTGGCTGGCAACTGGCTGAAATGGAAGAACTGTTTAAGGATTAATGCAAAAATCTATTTCAGGTTTCAGCATTTAGCTCAGATTGTTCAACCAGATGCCCTACCTACAAAGAACACATCCCAAATAATTTCATAACCAGTTTCACATTATTTTACATCTCTCAATATTATTGGTCAAATACCACAGAATCACAGAATAATACAGTGCAGAAGAGGCCCTTCGGTCCATCGAGTCTGCACCGATGCATTAAAGACACCTGACCTGTCTACCTAATCCCATTTGCCAGCACTTGGCCCATAGCCTTGAATGTTGTGACGTGCCAAGTGCTCATCCAGGTACTTTTTAAAGGATGTGAGGCAACCCGCCTCTACCACCCTCCCAGGCAGGGCATTCCAGACTGTCACCACCCTCTGGGTAAAAAAGTTCTTCCTCAAATCCCCCTTAAACCTCCTGCCCCGCACCTTAAACTTGTGTCCCCTAGTAACTGACCCTTCAACTAAGGGGAACAGCTGCTGCCTATCCGCCCTGTCCATGCCTCTCATAATCTTGTACACCTCGATCAGGTCACCCCTCAGTCTTCTCTGCTCCAGCGAAAACAACCCAAGCCTATCCAACCTCTCTTCATAGCTTAAATGTTCCATCCCAGGCACCATCCTGGTGAATCGCCTCTGGACCCCCTCCAGTGCAATCACATCCTTACTATAATGTGGCGACCAGAATTGCACACAGTACTCCAGCTGTGGCCTTACCAAAGTTCTATACAACTCCAACATGACCTCCCTACTTTTGTGCTCTATGCCTCGATTGATAAAGGCAAGTGTCCCATATGCCTTTTTCACCACCCTATTAACCTGCCCTTCTGCCTTCAGAGATCTATGGACAAACACGCCAAGGTCCCTTTGTTCCTCGGAACTTCCCAGTGTCAGGCCATTCATTGACTACTTCCATGTCACATTACTCCTTCCAAAGTGTATCACCTCACACTTTTCAGGGTTAAATTCCATCTGCCACTTTTCTGCCCATTTGACCATCCCGTCTATATCTTCCTGTAACCCAAGCACTCAACCTCACTGTTAACCACTCAGCCAATCTTTGTGTCATCCGCGAACGTACTGATCCTACCCCCCACATAGTCATCTATGTCGTTTATATAAATGACAAACAAGATCCCTGTGGTGTGCCACTGGACACTGGCTACCAGTCACTAAAACAGCCGTCTGCCATCACTCTCTGTCTCCTACAGCTAAGCCAATTTTGGATCCACCTTATCAAGTTACCCTGTATCCTATGTGCATTTGCTTTCTTGATAAGTCTCCCATGTGGGACCTTGTCAAAGGCTTTGCTGAAATCCATGTAAACTACATCAACTGCACTACCCTCATCTATGCACCTGGTCACATGCTCAAAAAATTCAATCAAATTTGTTAGGCATGACTGCCCTCTGACAAAGCCATGCTGACTATTCCTAGTCAAATTTTGCCTCTCCAAGTGGAGATAGATTCTCTCCTTCAGAATTTTCTCCAATAGTTTTCCTACCACTGACATGAGACTCACTGGTCTGTAGTTCCCTGGCTTATCTCTACAACCTTTCTTAAATGGTGGGACCACATTAGCTGTTCTCCAGTCCTCTGGCACCTCTCCCGTGGCCAGAGAGGAATAAAAAATTTGGGTCAGAGCCCCTGCAATCTCCACCCCTCGCCTCCCACAGCATCATGGGAGTGTTAGAGTGAATACATCTGCTGTTTGTGTATAGATTTTTTTCAACTTCTAATGATGGGTAAACAATGTTTGGATTAAGTAGGTCCATTACAGTCTCTATTATCAATGACTTTTTTGCAAATAAAAATAAAAGTATATAAACTAGTGCCTGGTGGGATGATGACATCCTATTTTACATGTTGTGTACATGTTCACACTTGCATGCCATCAAAAAAAAAACACAGAACAAGTGGAAACAGCCTGCAGGATGGCACAGAGCCTAGGCTGACACTCCAGTGCAGTACTGAAGGAGGGCTGCACTGTCGGAGGTGCCATCTTTCAGATGAGATGTTAAACCGAGTCCCCATCTGCCCTCTCAGGTCAATGTAAAAAATTCTATGACGCTATTTTGAAGAAGAGCAGATGAGTTTTCCCTGGTGTCCTGGCCAATATTTATCCATCAACCAACATCACAAAAACAGATTAATCTCGTCATTATAACATCACTGATTCTGGGAGCTTACTGTGCACAAATTGACTGCCACATTTCCCACATTACAACATTAAAAGTACTTAATTGTCTGTAAAGCACATCAAGATGGCCTGAGTCTGTGAAAAGTGCTATATAAATGCAAGTCTTTCTTTAACCAATCATTACCTAGCCCAAAACTGTACAGTTGTTACTTTCTGAGATAGCTATACTTCAATATATCATCAAAACAGCAGGATTTGTTTCAGATTGTACTGCACAACACCCAGAGACATGGAGCTCAGGGATCAAACATTAAATAAAAATATTTTGAGAACATTATTTAATGTAGGATGTGCATGAATTCCAACAATGAATGGATTTATGGCTCTACCATCCATTTATGACTTGGCAAGAACCTTGGCATGTTACATTAAAGCAAAGAAAGCACACTTTAGTGGTTTCTTTGAAGTTAACAAGTACTAACAAGCCTGTAACAGTTAGTCTGTTATCACTGTCCTTTCAGGCCTACTGGGCTGATGAGATAAGTTACTGTGACAGCTTAAAAATCTATTTTGCTACTGCTGTATGGCTATAGTTAATGATAGTCATTGTTCTTGTTACACAGCAGCTTTTGTTTTTAGGTTTATTAAATGGGCCTTATTTTGCTGCTGTGTATATCCTGACCATAATTCCACTCTCCCTGGGCCGAAGTCCATTTCTCCTCTACTTCTAGACCTTATAGTGACCTCCAAAGTTGCCTCTGTTTTCTACAGTGTCTGTATTCTCTGGCAGGTATCTTGGTTCTAGTATTGGGCTTTCTGCTGTGTTCTCAGTTTTCTGCATCACTGCCAGGAATTTTCCATTCTACACTGAGTTAGCTCTGATTGGTTTCTGCTGGTTCCCACTCTGCTCTGGATTCTGCTCACCTGCTGCTGAATGACGTTTGATTTGCCCGCCTCTGCCTGCTTCCCATTATCGTTGATATTCCTGCGCTGGTATACTGGACCCATTGGTGTGCATTACTAATCACGGGGGCCGCTACTCACCTCCTCTGGACCTCTGGATCAACCTATGCTGGCTCATGGTCAATTCTACAAGCCTTCTCAGCTCTCCAATTTCCCTGAAAAGCCTCTAGCGGTGTGTCCGCTGGTATTCTGCCCCTCGAATAGCTCCTAGACTCAGTCACTCGCTCCACATCTGTCTCTGAACCTGGACAGCATATTCAGTTGTGCTGCAAGCTGACTCCGCCCTGTCTATAAGTCATCTTCATCCTACCATGTGACCTCCGACTAGATCTTTTGACATTCTCTTCTATTCTAGGTTTACAAGTAAGCCACATTTATCCTAATCTTTGCGATGCCTATATAACCTGAATTTCTGTACCCATTTGTATGCGCATTTTGGCTGCTGTTCCCGACTCAAGCCCATTATTTATATCTCCCTTTCTCTTTTCTCTTTACCCTTCTGGGACCTTTTCTCCAGTCTTCTCAACTTCCTTTTAATCACTGTTACGTCCTTTTATTTCTCCCCTCCTGGATGCTTTGCACCCCAAATCCATACCCCAACCCTTCATTATTCCTCTACCATCCTATTTGCTGCCACCATCCCAGGCTTGAATTACTCCTGGACAATCCCAACGTTTCCCCTAGTGCCCCCTCGACCTTGCCATCTCACATGGCCCCTCTATTCCCACTGTCTCAATCACAGCCAAGAACACCTATGATTACTTCCTTAAATCCCTCACAACTCACACCCGTCTTCTTCCTTCCAATCCAACTTCCTTCTGCATCACTGCCCACTCCCCTAGGAAATGTCTCTCCCGCAAGTCACCCAAAAGCACTCTTTAACTCCCAACTGACTCTTTGTGTCCCGCAATTCTTCTGCAGCTGCCAATCTGCTCAATCAAACCTCCACTTTTGTTGCCCTTGTCCCCTGGTCATGCCCCTTGAAAAGTCCCCTCATCTTCACTCCCTTAAGTGCAAGGGAAGCAAACTTGAATCAATATGAAGCACAACTGGGTTAGCCATTCATCATCAAATCTAGCCAGACTACATCAAGTACTTTTGGATTCGGCTCTTCTCTGCCAAGAATGCTCACTGTTCCAGGATCCTGGCTTCTTTTGTTCATTACCAATTGTCTACTGTTATCACCCTTACTCCTCAAAAAACCCACCCTTGACCCCTCTGTCCTTGCAAACTACCGCATCATTTCCAGTCTCCCTTTCCTCTCCAAAGCCCTTGAACGTGTTGTCGCGACCCCTGCAAATCCGTGACCATCCTTCCCACAACTTCAAGTCTCCAAACAGATTCCGCTCCTGCCTTAGTACTGAGATGGCCCAAATCAAAGTGACATCCTCTGTGACTGTGATCATGGTGAACTACCTCCTCCTCCTTTTCAACCCGTCTGCTGCCTTTGACATGTTTGGCCATACCATCCTCCTCCAATGCCCCCTCTGTTATCTGACTGAAGAACTACATTCACCTGGTTCCACTCTACCTATCCAGCCGTAGCCTGAGAATCTCCAGAAATGGCTTCTTTTCACATACTGTTACCTCTTCCCATATCAGAGGATCTATCGTTGACCTCTTCCTATTCCTTATCTTCACAGTATTTGCTGTCCCTAGATAACATCATCTGAAGCCATGACTTCAGGTTTCACACGTATGCTGACAACACCCAGTACTACCTCAACTCTGTCTCATTCAACACCAGCAAGGAATCCATGAATGATTTATTGAAGGAAATAATCGTGTTAATTGTGAGCATTAGGCAGGATCATTTGTTATGAACGCTGGATTTTGTAGTATGGTTATGTTTTAAAAACTGCTATCTTTAATGTAGTGTAAAACGGACATTCGGAGAAAACATGTGTCCTCATACAAATTCTGCCCAGGGACAAGCCAGGCATCTTAGTTCCCATGAAAACAAGAAACCTAGATCAAAGATCCTTTGGAAAGCAGGGTGCAAGGTTGTAATACCTAAAGGACAATGGATTTCACTCTCCCAGACTCTCTTTTTTTAGAAGATTGTAAACAGGGAGCCAGGAGCTCTCAAATGCAGATTTGAGTAGCAATTTTTAACACTTGGAAACAAAGGAAGGCCCGAGTGGTTTTGCTATGTTCAGACTTATGGGGCTGGATTCTATGCTGCCACCGTCGAGTATGGCGGCAGCCGTAAAAGATGGCGGCCTGCACACGGGGTTTTACTCCGCAGCCGCCACGATCTTGCACGCGGCGGTTCATTAACATGGCCGGGGCGGACCACACCCCCAATGACGTGGAAGGGGTGGGCGAGCCACTGCACTGACGCCATTTTTAAAGGGCTTCCAGCCCTTACATTTACTTTAAATTTTTAAAGAGACATTACTTTATAATTTATTACAAATAATGAAATAAACATTCCCTGCCCCTCTTCCACCTCCCCAATAAATTTACATTTCATCTCTTGTCCTCACCCCCCCGCAAAATACTCACCTTCTGTACCTGACCTTACCCCCCCCGCAAAGGTCAGAAACTTTTAACTTTACCCCTCCCATCACCCCCTAGACCAATCAAGTAAGTTTGACCCTGCTCCTGCTCCCCTCCCCCACTGATAAACTTACCTCCACCCCACTCCCTACAGGTGTCGTGCCTCGTTTCCCCGGATGGGGATCTGAAGGCACGTCAGTGCCAGCCACTAGGATGAAGATCGCAGTGGTACATCAGGAGGCAACAGGAACTTCATTACTGCAGGTAAGTTAATTTATTTAAATATTTAAATTGAGGTCCCGTCACCAAGCGGCAAGATCTGGACGGGCCCTGCCAGCATAGAGGTCCATGGCGGGCCTCATCCGGGGCAATCTTCATGCCACCCGTCTCCCCCGCCACAGATCCCGATGTCGAGGCCCCTATAAAATCCAACCCATGGTCTTAGAATTGTCAAAGGAAAATTACTATTGACTTTTGATCTGGAAGAATTTGACAGGCTTTGCCACGTCTGGGGGCTGAAAGGAAGACACGAAGACCAGCAGTGAGCTGTGGAGCTAAGAAAGAGAAAGAGAGAGAGAGAGAGGCCAATGAGCTGTTTTCTGGGGTAACAGCTGCTCTCAGATTATCGATACAGCAAAAGGCTGCTAAGATTTGAACCTAGTTCGAAGGTTTGACGTTTGCGGAGGAGAAAAGACCAACGGGATCACTAGAGATTTCCTTATTAACAAAAGTCCGGTCGAATGTGCTCAGTAGAAGTAAGTGAAAAGGACATTGACTTTGAGAAGGACGCTCGGAGATCCAACCCATTGCAGCTAGGAGGAGTTTGGGACTTTTAACTACAAGGATAGCTGTTCGATGAGTACACTGTGTAAATGTGGTGTGGGGTTTCAGAGTGTGTTAATGAGTTAATGGGAAATACATTTCTCTGTAATTTAGTTTATTAGCCACCTATTAAGTACTGTTTAATTATTGTTGATTTTTAGTTTAGTTATAGTAAAAGTCTTAAAATGTGAAATCCTGTCTTGGTCATATCTCTTGTTTTAAAGTTAATGCTCTCTACTGAGGTCATAACACCTTGCTAGAAATCACAAAGCAATTAAATCCCAGTCAAACTAGAGCCTGCCCAGGGTTCTCTGAATTTATCAAGATACATTTGCCTTGCTAATTAATTGACGAATGGGGTTCATATTTGCAGCCATTGTGTACCCCAGTATGCTGGACACAAACTAATTTCCTCATCACCCTCCTGTTCATGGGACCTGCTGCATTTCCAACATTGCAACTGTGACTACACTTTAAAAAGCATGTTCTTGGCTGTAAAGGGCTTTGGGAGTCCTGAGGTCATGGAAGACACTTTATTTCCCACCAGCTGTGCAGAGGAACTCTTTATAGTGGGTGGAACAATCCAAAAATATTGTGTGTTTGTTCCATTTATCACTGAACGTGCTCTTAGGGGATACAGTGTCCTATTCAAATAATTTTTGTTTGTAGAAATCCTGATTCCAAAAGATGGACCTCGAATTTCCACCAGTTACAGACGCACCTTTGTACTTCGTAGAATTCAAGATATATCATGGCACTTATTTCTTGTCAACTCTTCACATTATAAATTCCTATGCACCTATGTCCACATTTAATTGTGCTGTAATTACATCCTTCACTGAGGTACAATATACAGAAAATAATAATGCTTTCTTGATGAAGAAATTCAGAAGGAATCGCGCTGAACAGCAAGTTGTTAAATGTCCAGGTCCATAAAAATGAAATGTGTCTGCCACTGTCTGGGTGATATCACACCTCAAAACTCAAATGTGATGGTTTAATACTCAGAAACAAGTCTGTTAGGATGTATCCATCCATGTTTAGTCATGCAACAGTGCAAGTACAGCGAAAGTGTTTGTTCAGCCTGTGTTGTAATTTTTTTAGTTAATAATAATGTGCTCTGAACTCTTGCTGTGAGTTTGTATGATTTGGAAAGCTTTCTTCAGCCACACACAATGGGGTCTCTGTGCCTTACTGACCAAACTCCATTTACCTTGTCAGAATCCGACATCAAAACTGCTTTGATATGGTAAAAGAAAAATACAAAGGCACATTATTCACTTTCCAAAAGTAAATTAAAAGAAAAGTAGATAAATTTGTGTTTCATCAGACTTACGATCATGCTGGTGATGTATGACCAAGCTAAGGTTTTTATTTTAAAGAGAAGCCCATTGTGGACAGCCCAGGTGTTGGTTCTTTGAAGACCAGTTCAATCCAGCCAGCTGTTTTCAATCACATTATTTTCATTTAAAAAAAGAAAGATGCAATCTGAATAATACAATGAAAATGATGGGTTACTTAATTTTCCAGCTAAGCGTATATGCAAAACTAAAATAAGGAGAGAGGACTTCGCTGTTGGAAATAGATGTTAATTCCAGGGACAAATATACAGTCGGGTCTTAATAACTGGATTTTACAAACCAAGAGTACTTTTGTTGGATTGTAATTCATTTAGATCATAAAGGGACTGTCCACTTATTAAAGTTGTACACAATTTAAAACTGAGCATTATCGTCGAGCTGATTTCTGCTGTGTAAGAATAGTCGATTATATTATTGAACCTGGAATTCTTTTGAAAGCACTGGAAGTCACTCTTTGCTGTATAGGTAATAATAGGCATGCAGAGAAGGGGATCATTGTTAGACTAGGAATGTAGGTTCTCTGATCTTTTGCAGTTATTAGAACTTGCACATGCTATAATCATGCAATCTTGGACTGCTCTGAACTGATGCAAAAAATGTCATCTGAGGCCTTGTGATAATGAATCACTGTATTGCAAAAGACCATGCCTCAAGACTAGAGTGAGGAATATAGATCTGTGAAGCAGGAGCTTCTCAAAACTTGATAATTATACATTGGTTGACTCCTTTGAAAAGGAACTATGTAGGCATTTTGTTCAGGGAAGATTGAGGGTTATGTGGATCAGTGGAGGCATTCTTGGTTAAACACTCTCTAAAGAGCTGATTTACCTGTCTCCTCTGCACCTGGGAACCAGACAGGTGGAGTACACATGACTTGCACTGCATTTCCAATGATCTGAACCCACTTGTATTTCTACATTCACGTATCTCACTCACAAAGATAACCCTGCACAGGCACATCCACTGGCAGAGCCTTGTGCCTGAAACAGGGTCTGATGGAGCAGCTGCTGGGGCAGGCTTAAGAGGCCCCAAGTTGGGTCTTCTGGATGTTGTACAAAAACTCAGAAGGCCTCCATTACCGATTCCTGTCCCTGTAATAAATAAAGACTTAACTTGGGTCATCAGATAATGGTTGTCGCTCTCCAACTATTTGAACAAAGTGGGGCTCCCACTTCTTCTGGTGCCCCTCACAATGGGCTCCCTTCTGGAATTGGAGAGAGAAAAATGGGGCAGGAGACCACTTGCCTTATTACCAGGGCTGTGCTTTGCGTGCATCTTTTGTACTTGTAGGCACTCCACACCCAACACCAGGGCAATCCCCAGAAATCCCAGGGGGAAGAGATCCAGTATCATGGCTCTCCACCATCCCCCCACCATTTCTTCTTTGTGTCTGGGAACTGCGCGTTCCACAGGCCCATTGCAGAAGAAACTCAGCCTCTACCCCAGTCTTGTTGAGTCCAGATTAGTGTAGCCAGTGAAACGCATTTGGTTAGATTTTAATAGCACAATGATGTTAGACTGAATGGTTCATTTTATAAAAAGCAAAATACTGCAGATGCTGGAAATCCGAAATAAAAACAGAAAGTGCTGGAAATACTCAGCAGGTCAGGCAGCAGCTGTGGAGAGAGAAACAGAGTTAACGTTTCAGATCTGTGACCTTTCATCAGATTTTCCTCTTGAAATAGTTAACTTCTGCACTGTATTAGGCTCAATATGATATTTTTTGTCATGAATGGTTAACAAACGCTTGGCTGTGGAGAGTTATTGAATTCCAACAAATACAGAATATTTCACTAAATTAATGACATTACCACCTCTTCCCATTTGTAAGACACACTCAGATGGTATCTAATAGTCAAAACACTGACAGGGTACAGAGCACTGTGTCTAACAAAGTATACAACACAAGTATTAGTGAAGTATGAATTGCATCAAAGAAGCTCAGATGTATTTAACCTACAGTGGTTGGATAGACAGAAAGAAAATGTCTGTTGGGTTTCAATGCTAAGTTATTTTGTGGAGGTGATCAGTAATATTGTTTACTGATGTCTGCAGTAAATTCACAACAGATTTTACAGCACAACAGTGAAGGCATTTTATGTCAGTTAGCACACTGCATCTCTTCCAACACTTGTCAAAGCAGGTGGATAATAAAAGGATATCAAATACAATGGGCTGAATTTTTACCACGGAGGTGGGAAACAGGAGCTGAGTTTGTTTTCGGGTCAGAAACCCACTTCCAGTGGGAAACTGATTAAAGTCCTAATTTTCACATGGGTACTCCCTTAATTGGTATAGAGAAGGTTTTCCTGTCCAATTAGAGTCATTGGGGGGCAGAAATAGAGGCAGATCAGTTCAAGTGTGAGACTGGTTTAGACTCCCCATGGCAGCCATCACTAAGGCTGTCCTGAAGAAGAGAACTGTGGATTGTGCCAAAGCCTTCCACTGGCTCAAGAGAGCCGGGGCCTAGCACCCAGGACAGGGCTGTCCCTCGGTTTGTTGATACGGACCTGGATCTCATGTTGGAGGCTGTGAGCGATAGGAGGGAGGTCCTTTCGCCAGAAGGTGGCCGGAGGAGACTCCATATTGCTGCTGCCATGAGTGACAGAAGTGAGACAAGGAGAACTTGAAACCAGTGTGGAAAAAGGTTCAACAGCCTCATATGTTCTGGCAAGGAGAGTGTGATCCCCAACCCTCTGGACAGCTCTCAGGGCTTGACCCTCCAGCACATACACCACCTGAGGAGCCTTAGGGCACATGCTGCTCTTGAACATGGTTGTGTGTCCAGGCCACTTATTGATCCCTCAGAATGGCTCACAGTCAGAGAGCTGCTGAGGACCTGTCACCACTGAGATAGGCAGCTCCTCATGGAAAAGGGGCAGATGACATTGGCCACAGAGGACAGCAGTGCCTTATCTCACTCTCTTTTGTGCTTGCAGAAGAAATATGCTCACAACATGAGGGAGAGGGCCCAATGGGAGGAGAGGTGCCCTTCCTCTATTGAATAACCTCCATGGAGCAGACAGTAATGGAGATAGACAGGATAGTGGGAGCAGAGGCAATCAGGCCTGGTGAAACTGCAGCTCCTGGTGCACCTGGTGATTACAGAGGGTAAAGTGGTCATTATGAGGGCGCAGTGCATGCCACGCTGTCCAACAGCGTGCCACGCACTAAAATTGGGCAGCCTTTACACTGCAGAGGGTTCTACTCTCCTAGGCCAGCTCTCGTCAACTCTTTTTGTGTCTACAACAAGTGTAGACATCCAACCCAGGGCATCCTCTCCCTCTACCTCAATGAGCCCTGAGCTACACGAGGAAGAAGAAGAAACACCGTCACACCTGATAAACGCACCGTCCACAAGTGCAGATACTCTCACCTCGGTGAGTCCTCGCACATATATCGATATGGTGGCACAGGGTAATGATCTTGGCACTAGTGGGCAGGGGGAGGTGCCAGAGGCAGAGTGAACTGTGAGCAGTTCTTCTTGGAGGAGGGAGGACAGATGCTGCCTTACTCTACTGGGCACAAGTGCAGGGCCTGAGGAGTCACTGGAAAGGAGGCTGTACCTTAAACAGCAGCGGGAGATGTGTTCCCACGTCAGAGTTGCCTGAAGCAGTGTGGAGTCTTGGGCAGAGGACGGAGGAGTCCATCCAGCTCATATGTGTCACTATGGCTCAGGGCTAGGAAGGCATGAGCTCCTCCATAAAGAGAGTGGCCAACCTCTTGGACAGCCATATGCGGCATCACTCGGAGTGGATGCAGGAACTGCACACTGACGTCCACGGGATCTATGATACACTGGGTAGCATGGATCATTCAGTGGCACTGCTGGCGCAGAGATACTTGGAGGGGATGCCGTCTGCGCCCAAGCTGATGTTCTCCGCCAGGCAGCCGGAGAGCCCGGCAAGGGCTGAGGATGTTATGGAAGAGGTTGAGGGTGCCAGCCCTCATAGGGCATCCTCATCAGCCTTGGCCTCTTTAGGCACCGACTGAGGGATCTTCTGTGCAGCAGGGCCAAGTGATGCAGGCTGCCCCTGCAACGATGCAAGTGCAGCAGCCTCTTGAGATGCCCCCACGGACACCTCCACAACAAGGATGACCTCCACATGCATCTCAGCTGCAAGCTGAAATGAGTGAGCAGGCTGTTTCCACCTCCTCTGAGGCCGCAAGGGGATCACCGCGCAGGTGTGGCCAAATGCAGAGGCCACCATGTCATGCGGAGTACTAAGTGGGTCACTAGGTGTCTTCCTACTGTCTCTGTCAACTGATTTTTTCTCTGTACACTTTATAAATGATGACATGTTAAGGTACACATTTGGGACTCCTTTTATTGCTGCCATGACAGGAATTAATTAATTAATTTGGCCATTATAAATTGCCCCTAGTATAGATAGGTGGTGGGGGAATTGAGGGAAGGTGGGGATGTGGTAGGAATATGGGATTAATGTAGGATTAATATAAATGGGTGGTTGATGGTCGGCACAGACTCTGTGGGCCGAAGGGCCTGTTTCAGTGCTGTATCTCTAAATAAATAAATAAATAAAAGTGGCATGAGGTGATGCAAGAGATAACGGGATCTTGCACGATGAGGGCAAAGCCTCTGTGCAGATGGTCTTTCTTCATTGGCGGTAAGTGAGTGGATGTTCCAAGCTGGAGCTTCCATGCATGTGTTAGCACAGCTATCTCAGACTCCCTTCCGTGCCATGCCCCTCAACCCCGGGCCAGAGGGGCTCAGTTGAAACCTTCCTGAATCCGGAGATCTGACATTCATGACATCCTCACGAGCTAAGCCCAGCCACCTCGTTGTGCAGCAGGGGCACCTCTCTGTTCAGCGTCATCTCCCTCCACCTCCTGATCCTCCTCTCTCACCTCCAGCTCCTGCAATTCCCTTGATGAGCAGTCTCTTTCCAGGTCCTCAACGTCCACAAGGTCCAGACCGTCTGGATAGCCATGTTATGGAGAATGCAGCAGACCACTACAATGAGTGAGGATCTTGCAGGAGGGTATTGGAGGGCACCAGCTAACCGGTCCTGGCACTGGAATTGCACCTTCAGAAGCCCGCTGGCCTGCCCAATAGTAGTCTGAGTGAGCAGATGGCTTTGGTTGTATCACCTCTGTGCCTCTGATTGGGGCTACCATAGAGGGATCAGTTGCCATCTCCTCAAGGGATATCCCTTGTCCCTAGGATCCAATCATGCATTTTGCAGTTTGGAGTGAAGATCTGAGGCAGTGTGGACTGGCAGAGGATGAAGAAGTCATTGCAGCTACCAGAAAATCGAGCATACACATGGAAGAAGCTCTTATTGTGGTCGCAGATCAGCTGAATATTGAGGAAGTGGAAGCCGTTCCTTTTGATGAATCTGACTGGCCAATCACTGGGTGTCTTGATGGCTACATTAGTGCAATCGATGATGCCTTGCACCTGGAAACTCCAGAAATGGTGGCTAAACCCACTGCCCTTTGTGTCTGGGATGTCGCGTCTGTCATGAACTGAATGTACTGTCCAGCTCTGCCAAAAAGGGCATATGTGACCAACGAGATGTAGTGAAGTGCTGCCATTTGCGAGATGCCACTAAGATCCACAGGAAGGAGGCAGAGTGAAGAATTTCAAGGCCACAGTGACTTAGACAGCTACTGGCAGGGCATGCTGACCAGTTCTGTGAGGTGCAAGGTCTTTGGCGATTAGGTCACAGAAGTCTGAGACCATCTGTCAGGAGAGTCGCAGCCTTCTGCGGCACTGGGTCTCAGTTATCTCCAGATAGTTCCATCTTTGGTGGTAGATCCTATGTTAAGGGTATGGCCTCCATGTCCTTCCTGCCCCCTTTCCTCTCCCATGCCCCCCCTGCTGCTCTGGATTTCATCCTTCCTGTAGAGGGTGTTGCCCCTCATCGACACTGGTTCCAAAATCTGACAGTCATGCCCCCCCCCATTGCCAGCTGCAGCCTTCCTTCTGGCAGGCACCCACCCAATCGTGATTAGCAGCCTTGCTCTCCTCAGAGATGCAGAAAATTCCAGCCAATGTCTCTGAATTTGCAGGCACAAGGCAGCATGCTCCATTAGAATATTCCACTAGCTTTCCAGCCGGAATTCTTTCTGTGCGGCAAGTTGCTGGAAGTGTGAGCTGATAAAAGGGGCATCTGCGGCCTTGGTGAATGATGGGACCTTACAGTCTATCTCATTAACCAATGAGATTTAAGGATTAAGAAAAAAATAGAGGAATAACAAAGAAGGAAATAGGGTGAAATAAGAAAAAAAATACATTTTAAAAATCTCGAACAACAATTTACTATTGCAGGAAAAATACTCCACAGTTTCAATTGTTCCCTTTCTGGGCCAGAACATAAATTGAAAAGGTCCTTACGCTGTTAAGTATCAGCCCTACCTTTCTGCAGTGAAATTAATTGGCAATGTATGGACAAATGCTGCAATTTCTTGAAACTCACGGGGGAGTTTGAGGGTAAGATGTTGTTTTATTCACGAAGCTAATGCCAGAGCAGTGCAAATTGTCCAGCAATTTATGGCAATTTGCAATTCATGGTCTATTCATTCCTCTCCAGTAGTTGCTGGATGATTTACACATTAATAATGGTGAGCACCGTTAAACTCAATGTTATTATGGCAGAAAATTCTGGTCAGTTCTCAGTTAGATAAAGTTTAGCATTTAGATTACATCAGATGAACAATCTGAGGTCGGCCACTGTCATAAAAGCAAAATACTGCAGATGCTGGAAATCTGAAACAAAAACAATAAGTGCTGGAAAAACTCAGCAGGTCTGGCAGCATCTGTGGAGAGAGAAGCCAAAGTTAACGTTTCAGGTCTGATGAAAGGTCACAGACCTGAAACATTAACTAGACCACTGTTATATTGTCTAATATATTTAATATTTGATAATCAAAACTATGCCTCAATGATATCAGTTACGTTTGAAAAGGCTGGTTTAATGTTTTACTGGATTTTTTTAAATGTGCACAATAAAAGTTTAAATACATATTGCAAGGTTGTACCTTCCCAGAACTTACTTAATGCTGGATAAGTTACAAAATCAGCATTGTGCAAATGAAACACAAGCCATTGTTTCACACAGTCATGTCTCTGATTATCTGACAGAGGAAGCAAATGCAAAGCAACTTCATTATTAGCAGACACAACTCAATCAGAATATCACCTAACATGTTAAGAGCAGCAGCTCTTTGCTGCAGGGCATTGAGAGTAGGGGGCCTGCAAGAAACCTGCTCTAAATTGTGGTCAGGCAAGAGCCTTGCATCCTTGGTTTGCTCCAATGAGGACCTTTGCTGATGACACCATTCTTCATTTGAATCACAAGTCTTCACTAACCTTTACAATACAGGCTTGTTCCGGATACTTTTCCCTTATAACCAACACAAAAGTTAATTTCTCTAGGCAAGCCCTTGCTCCTTATAACCTGAAACAGGGCCCTATGCATGAAATAGGCTACAGGGTGAACAATTAATCCTTTTTTACCATTAAGGTATGCACTGGAAATAGTATGGTATCTCATGCTGATCTGTCTCACTGATGGCAAATACCACACTGACAGGTCATAAGAGTTGGTCAGAAAACTACAAATCAAGTGAAATTACCTGAAGCAAGAACAAATAGCAGATTTGAATTTGATGAGAATACTTTGCATAACTCAGTGCCCCTTTCAAAACAATAAATCTGAAAGAACCTTTAGCAGGTCTCTGTAATACTTAGAACAACATAGACCATGTGCACTTGATTAAAAGTTTGTAGTCAAGAAATTAACCATACAGAGCCCTTTGTTAGCCTTTGTCTGTACAGCAGCACATCAAGAAGGGAACTAAGGAACATAAAGCACAGTCCCAATTTTCTTCAAACAAAAGCAAAATACTGCGGAGGCTGGAAACCTAAAATAAGAACAGAAGATGCTCGAAATACTCAGCAGGTCAGTCAGTGTCTGTGGAGAGAGAAACAGAGTTAATGTTTCTGCTCGATGACCTGTCATCAGAACCCAGTTTTCTTCCCTTTCATATACAGGAAGATAAACAGATCATTTAAGTTGACCCACTGAAAAATATTTCTTTCAGTGAGGCTGAATTTTATATCGACGACGGTTCCTGGTGAAGGGCTACAAGGTGGGATGCAACCCCTCCTCAGCTCCCTATCGAACCCCCGACCAAATTCAATAGCAGGCAGGCAGTTAACTGCCCACCGTCAGGCACACCATCCCTTTAAGGGACAAAATCCCGCTTCCAAGAGTTGCCGGCCAATTGGAGGGCTGGTTGTTCAGCGGTACCAGCAGCACTGGAGTGGTGGCCACTGCCAGTATTGCAGGAGCTCCAGAGCAGCACTGATGGAGGAGACCCTGGAACCACCGTAAGTGGGGTCGGGGCTGCCAACGTCAGTCAGGCAGGCTCCAGCAACGGGGTGGGAGGGTGGTTGATGAGGCAGGGGGCTTCTTGCTGTGGGGGAGGGGGCCCTCAGTGGGCCATGAATTACTCCCAGAGGAGGATCCCCCACCCAGGGTAGCTGGGAAACCACCAGGATTTACTTGGTAGTGTCTCCAGGCAGCAGTGGGCCCCTCCACCGTTGGCTAAATGCCAGCAGAGGTGGGAAGCGGCCCTTAAGTGGCCCTTAATGGGGCTTAATTGACCTCCCAGCGGACTTCCTTCCTACCATGGCGCCCACCACAGCCAAAATGGCATGGGGGCAGGATAACTTTCGGCATGCTGCCTGACGCCACTCCACAGCATTTTGTGTGCTCCCCCCGCCCAGCCCATCTCCAAGGGCTGGATAAAATCCAGCCCATTGTGTCACATTAGGTTTCACAAGTACCAGAGTGGTCTATCAGAAATCAGACCAGCACTTTGCCGATGACACGAAGGTTGCTGGAGTTGTGGATAGTGTGGAAGGCTGTTGTAGGTTGCAACGGGACATTGACAGGATGCAGAGCTGGGCTGAGAAGTGGCAGATGGAGTTCCACCTGGAAAAGTGTGAAGTGATTAATTTTGGAAGGTCGAATTTGAATGCAGAATACAGGCTTAAAGACAGGATTCTTGGTAGTGTGGAGGAACAGAGGGATCTTGGGGTCCATGTCCATAGATCGCTCAAAGTTGCCACCCAAGTTGATAGGGTTGTTAAGAAGGCGTATGGTGTGTTGGCTTTCATTAACAGGGGGATTGAGTTTAAGAGCCGCGAGGTTATGCTGCAGTTCTATAAGGCCCTGGTTTGACCACACTTGGAATATTGTGTTCAGTTCTGGTCGCCTCATTACAGGAAGGATGTGGAAGCTTTAGAGAGGATGCAGAGGAGATTTACCAGGATGCTGCCTAGACTGGAGGGCATGTCCTGCGAAGAAAGATTGAGGGAGCTAGGGCTTTTCTCATTGGAGCGAAGAAGGATGAGAGGTGACTTGATAGAGGGGTACAAGATGATGAGAGGCATAGATAGAGTGGATAGCCAGAGACTTTTTCCCAGGATGGAAAGGGCTATCACCAGGGGGCATAATTTTAAGGTGATTGGAGGAAGGTTTCGGGGAGATGTCAGAGGTAGGTTCTTTACACAAAGAGTGGTGGGTGCATGGAATGCGCTGCCAGCGGTAGTAGTAGAAGCAGATACATTAGGGGCATTTAAGCGACTCTTGGATAGGTACATGGATGATAGTAGAATGAAGGGTATGTAGGTAGTTTGATCTTAGAGTAGGTTAAAGGTTCGGTACAACATCGTGGGCCGAAGGGCCTGTACTGTGCTGTACTGTTCTATGTTCTATGTTCACTCTATCCATTTGCTGAGGATATGGCCAAACTGCAAGAGTCTTGTTTGCTGGGCTCGTGGGACAATTGCAAAGGCCATAGCAGGAAGCACAAGTGACCAACAGCCTGGTGATCTAGTTAGTTTGATCACCAACATGTCTCCCAACACTTATTTGACAGAAGGAGAAGTTAGACCACTCAAGCAGCACCTATGTACAACCAGGAGGATGGATTTACTTAGCATTGACTTGGCATGCAGAGCTACAGGGTCAATAGCTCTGCCCAAGAAACCATTAGGAATCCATTTAAAAAATAATCATGACGGCACATTCACTCATGAAAAATGTATTGAAAGATACACAATTCGGAGATCCTTCGAGTCTGGAACCAAACACTCCTCTGATCTTTCGCAGTCACTGTCAATTTATTAAAACACCTGGAACTTCATACTTAAAAAGATCTGAATTGGTGTCTGAAAATATCTCTTCTATTCCTCTTAACAGGAGGCGTCCTAACCAAACCGAAAGCCACACGGAGGTATCAAAAAACAGCATTTTTTTCAGAAGTAATAATTTTCTTGCTTAAAAATAAATATGTTCACAGTTAGTTGCAAAGGATCCATTCCTTATGCTACGGAATTTTTATTTTTTTTGACCAAAATGTTCATATTTCATAGTCTGTTATATGAAAAATATAGTTTAAGCGATAACTCATGGTACTTTATAGTTGAGATACATTATTCAGGAAATGGCAATATACGTACTCTTGCTTCTAAACTACCACCTTCATAACAGGTCACTCCTTCATATTAATAACTAATATTTGAATGAGTCATGTTTCCAAATGTGCTGTCACAAGCAGCAAAGTAGTGCTAGTGTAATTAATGATCACAGTCGTGAAGTTTTATTTTGAACTTAGGTTTCATTAGGACGATTGTTAAATTCAAGTTAGACTTATTAATTTGTATTAAGTTAACATGTCACCAAATGTTATCCACAGAGGTGAGCGTTCTGTCTAGACACAACTACACAGATGGATAGAGGCATTTTAGCCATGGAAATCCCTACAGGCCCAACTGTAGAGTTGCCTGCGCTGCCAGGGTTGATCCATTTGTCTGATTTTACCCTGACTCAGAATCCATCAAAATAATAAAAAGCAAGACCACAAAATGCTGGAGGAAGGGAACACCCTCTTTTGAAGATCACAGATTAGATCGCACGGCTGAAATCAGCTCAATTAAATATGCTTCAAGCCCACCCAAAAACTCTTAGGTCTTAACGAACGTGATAAAAAATGTTCACTGAATGTGAGCCGGCTGCTCATTCAGGAAATCATTTGTGCAGTCTGCCTTGATTGTCACACACAAAGGACGCTGCTCTGCCTCTTTTGTCTATTCAGTAATTCTGGATTACATGGGTGTGCCAGTGACATCATTTAGCACCAACCACAGCTGATGAAAGGGGACAAAGCCCTCTGAATCCACATCATCCTAGAATGTCAGTGCCACTCCACTAACCTGATCTAACCTGTCCCTGGCTAATCGCACCCAGTATCAAGCATCAAACTGGGACTAACTATTGTTGATCATCTGAATCAAGGAGTGTCTGAATATATAGTATAGTTGCCGCCGATGGTTAACATATGGAAAGCAGATCAAGTTTTTTTTCCCTAAAATACACTTCCTTCATAAAACATGTAAAAGTACATTGCATATTAGTTCAAATTTGACATTACATAAAGTACAATACAGATCAGCTTCTTTCAATACAGTACATGAGGTCCCTCACCACACTTGCCATTACAGATTATATTTACAATGTACATTTCATGTCAAACTTTGTCTGTTGCGTTCAGCCCAAGGGGGTTTACACAGTTTCCAGCCCCTCCGTATACTATGGCAGGAGGGCCTTAGATATTGGAGCTCCCCTGTTGAGCCTTTGCAGCAACTGCCCCAAGCTTTAGTGTGTACTCCTGGACCTTGGAATTTTCCAGTCTACAAAACTCAGTCATTGACAGCTCTTTGCGCTGGAAGACCAGCAAGTTTCAGGCAGACCAAACAGCATCTTTCACCGAGTCGATGGTCCTCCAGCAGCAATTGATGTTTATCTCGGTGTGCGTCCCTGGGAACAGCCCGTAGAGCACTGAGTCCTGCGTTACAGAGCTGCTCGGGATGAACCTCGACAAAAACCACTGCATCTCTTTCCAGAGCTGCTTTGCAAAGGCACATTCCATAAGAAATTCAAGTTGGTGAGTCACTGGTCATGCTGCTATTTAGTCTCCATCTTACTTAACCAATCAAAGCAGTGCTGTATAACAACAAAGAACAAAGAACAGTACAGCACAGGAACAGGCCATTCGGCCCTCCAAGCCTGCGCCGATCTTGATGCCTGCCGAAACTAACACCTTCTGCACTTCTGGCGCCCATATCCCTCTATTCCCTTCCTATTCATATATTTGTCAAGATGTCTCTTAAACGTCACTATCGTATCTGCTTCCACCACCTCCCCTGGCAGTATGTTCCAGGCACTCACCACCCTCTATGTAAAAAACTTGCCTCGCACATCTCCTCTAAACTTTGCCCCTCGCACCTTAAACCTATGTCCCCTAGTAACTGACTCTTCCACCCTGGGAAAAAGCTTCTGACTATCCACTCTGTCCATGCCGCTCATAACTTTGTAAACCTCTATCATGTCGCCCCTCCACCTCCGTCATTCCAGTGAAAACAATACGAGTTTTTCCAACCTCTCCTCATAGCTAATGCCCTCCAGACCAGGCAACATCCTGGTAAACCTCCTCTGTACCCTCTCCAAAGCCTCCACGTCCTTCTGGTAGTGTGGAGACCAGAATTGCACGCAATATTCAAAGTGTGGCCTAACTAAGATTCTGTACAGCTGCAACATGACTTGCCAATTTTTATATTCTATGCCCCGACCGATGAAGGCAAGCATGTCATATGCCTTCTTGACTACCTTATCCACCTGCGTTGCCACTTTCAGTGACCTGTGGACCTGTACGCCCAGATCTCTCTGCCTGTCAATACTCCTAAGGGTTCTGCCATTTACTGTATACCTCCCACCTGCATTAGACCTTCCAAAATGCATTACCTCACATTTGTCCGGATTAAACTCCATCTGCCATTTCTCCGCCCAAGTCTCCAACCGATCTATATCCTGCTGTATCCTCTGACAATCCTCATCATTATCCACAACTCCACCAACCTTTGTGTCGTCCGCAAACTTACTAATCAGACCAGCTACACTTTCCTCCAAATCATTTATATATACTACAAACAGCAAAAGTCCTAGCACTGATCCCTGCGGAACACCACTAGTCACATCCCTCCATTCAGAAAAACACCAATTCACTGTTACCCTCTGTCTTCTGTGACTGAGCCAGTTCTGTATCCATCTTGCCAGCTCACCTCTGATCCCGTGTGACTTCACCTTTTGCACCAGTCTGCCATGCGGGACCTTGTCAAAGGCTTTACTAAAGTCCATATAGACAACATCCACCGCCCTTCCCTCATCAATCATCTTCGTCACTTCCTCAAAAAACTCAATCAAATTAGTAAGACACGACCTCCCCTTCACAAAACCATGCTGTTTCTCGCTAATAAGTTCGTTTGTTTCCAAATGGGAGTAAATCCTGTCCCGAAGAATCCTCTCTAATAGTTTCCCTACCACTGACGTAAGGCTCACCGGCCTATAATTTCCTGGATTATCCTTACCACCCTTCTTAAACAAAGGAACAACATTGGCTATTCTCCAGTCCTCTGGGACCTCACCTGTAGCCAATGAGGATGCAAAGATTTCTGTCAAGGCCCCAGCAATTTCTTCCCTTGCCTCCCTCAGTAGGGTAGATCCCATCAGGCCCTGGGGGCTTATCTACCTTAATGCTTTGTAAGACACCCAACACCTCCTCCTTTTTGATAATGAGATGACTGAGACTATCTGCACTCCCCTCCCTCGGCTCATCATCCACCAAGTCCTTCTCCTTGGTGAATACTGATGCAAAGTACTCATTTAGCACCTCACCCATTTCATCTGGCTCCACGCATAGATTCCCATCTCTGTCCTTGAGTGGACCAACCCTTTTCCTGGTTACCCTCTTGCTCTTTATATATGTATAAAAAGCCTTGGGATTTTCCTTAATCCTGTTTGCCAATGACTTTTCATGACCCCTTTTAGCCCTCCTAACTCCTTGCTTAAGTTCCTTCCTACTGTCTTTATATTCCTCAAGTGCTTCATCTGTTCCTAGCCTTCCAGCCCTTACAAATGCTTCCTTTTTCTTTTTGACTAGGCTCACAATATCCCGTGTTATCCAAGCTTCCCGAAACTTGTCTTTCTTCCTCACAGGAACATGCTGGTCCTGGATTCTAATCAGCTGACGTTTGAAAGACTCCCACATGTCAGATGTTGATTTACCCTCAAACAGCTGCCCCCAATCTAAATTCTTCAGTTCCTGCCTAATATTGTTATAATTAGCCTTCCCCCAATTTAGCACCTTCACCCGAGGAGTACTCTTATCCTTATCCACAAGTACCTTAAAACTTATGGAATTATGATCACTGCTCCCGAAATGCTCCCCCACTGAAACTTCGACCACCTGGCTGGGCTCATTCCCCAATACCAGGTCCAGCATGGCCCCATCCCTAGTTGGACTATCTACAGGCAACATTTTAGTCATTTCAGACAACAAAAAGTGTAAACTGGAACGACTTCCACAAATCATATCAAAAGCACAAGTCTAAATAAAATAAATTGTAGTAATGCATAGCTGAATGGCAATAGTGTGTGATAGAAGTTTATGAGCCAGGGTATATGAATTCGGGCATAAAGGGACATCAATTAAAGGTGGCTAAATGGAGTTGAAGTAGTGAATAGCCATGATCTAATTAAATGGCGGAATAAGTTTGAGCGCGGGGGTTGAATGGTCTATTCCTGTTCCTATGTTACCAGCCTCTTTGGAGATTTAGACATGAAGCTGTAAGATCATTAATGAATAAAATTAACATTTCATATTTAAAATAGATGAACTTATCTACTGTGGCATTGCCGCTAAAGATATAAAAACTATATTCATTATATGCATTGTGATAGATTTACATAATTAAACTCCTGCACATAGTGCATCTTAAATATCTGTAAGACATTTTAAGTATATTCCAAACATGAAAAATCATCCCACACACTTTTTCTGTTTACCTATTAATGCAGTTAACTATGCAAATTTTCTCAAATATTCAATTGTCACTAAACACGGCGGAAAATCTACCTTTAGGGACCAGTAACTGCCAAAATCAAATTGCTTAAATTATGTTTACAACACACAAAAACTTTAATTAATAAACAATATTTTATCCGTAAAATTAGCTGTAAAATTGGCCTTTATAGCCACTCCAGGCGCTGCTTCACAAACCACTGACCACCTCCAGGCGCTTACCCATCGTCTCTCGAGACAAGGAGGCCAAAGGAGGAAGAAGAAGAAGAAAATTAGCTAATGTTCCCAAGGAGTTTAGTTCCTCTGAGGTCTGCCCATTTATCTGTCTTATTAATTAAAGGGCGGGGGGGGCTAATATTTCTGACGAGAGATTTTATGAGGGGTTTTTATTTGGGGCTAAGGCATTTATCAGGAATTAGTGATCATTTGTGGTTCAGACCTCACTAAATATTCAACGTGATTACTGGAGATCCTTCTTTGGCCTCCTTGTCTCAAGAGACAATGGGTAAGTGCCTAGAGGTGGTCAGTGGTTTGTGCAGCAGCGCCTTGAGTGGCTATAAAGGCCAATTCTAAAGTGACAGACTCTTCCACAGGCGCTGCAGGTAAAATTGGTTGTTGGGGCTTTTACACAGTTGGCTCTCTCCTTGCACTTCTGTCTTTTTTCCTGCCAACTGCTAACTCTCTTCGACTCGCCACTCTTTAGCCCCGCCTTTATGGCTGTCCCCCAGCTCTGGCAATCACTGGCAACTGACTCCCACGATTTGTGGTCAATGTCACAGGACTTAATGTCGCGTTTGCAGACGTCTTTAAAGCAGAGACGTGGACGGCCGGTGGGTCTGATACCAGTGATGAGCTCGCTGTACAATATGTCCTTGGGGATCCTGCCATGTTCCATGCGGCTCACATGGCCAAGTCATCTCAAGCGCCGCTGGTTCAGTAGGGCGTATATGCTGGGGATGTTGGCCGCCTCGAGGAGTTCTGCATTTGAGATACGGTCCTACCACCTTTTGCCAAGGATTCTCTGGAGGCAGCGAAGATGGAATGAGTTGAGATATCGCTCTTGGTTGACATACATTGTCCAGGCCTCGCTGTCGTAGAGCAAGGCACTGAGGACACAGGCTTGCAACACTCGGACTTTTGTGTTTCGTGCCAGTGCGCTATTTTCCACACCCTCTTGGCCAGTCTGGACATAGCAGTGGATGCCTTTCCCATGCGCTTGTTGATTTCTGCATCGAGAGACAGGTTACTGGTGATAGTTGAACCTAGATAGGTGAAGTCTTGAACCACTTCCAGAGCATGGTTGCCAATATTGATGGATGGAGCATTTCTGACGTCCTGTCCCATGATGTTAGTTTTCTTGAGGCTGATGGTTAGACCAAATTCATTGCAGGCAGCCGCAATCCTGTCGATGAGTCTCTGCAGACACTCTTCTGTTTGGGATGTTAATGCAGCATCGTCAGCAAAGAGGAGTTCCCTGATAAGGACTTTCTGTACTTTGGTCTTCGCTCTAAGATGGGCAAGGTTGAACAACCTGCCATTTGAGATCCAACAGTAGGAAATAGCTCATTGTATAGTGCAACCTATGATACCCAATTCAACTAGGACCACAGAGAAGGGAGCAGAATATTTTTTAAAGCAATCATATAAATAACTGAGAGGAAGGGAGGCGGGAAACACAAATAACTCAAATCTTTTTAATAAAGAAAAATCCATCATGATAGATAATTCTTAAAAATAAAATTGAAGGACGCTTATTTGCATCTGAAAGAAATATTGTAACGTGGCAGGTAACTAGCAATTCAAAGTATTAGCAAATCCCCCATGATGTTGCCCACACTCAATCGATGAACATGTGTTTTATTTTACACACAAGATGATGTTGAAGAACTTTCAGAAACCCACACTACAGAATTACCTAGTGGACAGAGTCTTCAATTACACCATGATGGTTGCCATAGCAAACTCGAATTGTAAATGTTAACATGACAATATATAATTGTAAATATTAACAGAAAGGTGCAACCAATAAAGCAGGACCTATTATTTGTGGATAAATAATGTTCATCCTACTGCTGTTGAATTTATGTTGCTGAAGATTTGTGGCAAGTATCAGACACTGTGCTTTAGGTCCTGGGCTACCTGGACACAACTTTCTGGGAGAGTTACTAGTATATTTACTTAATTTCATGATACTAAATGGCTCACCTGCCTTGCATATAAAATGTTGGCCTCACCATTCCCAATTTGTTCTTTGTTTATAACCCTGATAACATTTATGAAGGAATTTCTTTTGTAGTTGAAAAAAAGTTGAAGTTGTTCCATGAGGTCACATTGTCATTGTAAATTTGCCTCTTTCCGAATTACAACCCGATGAGATCTCTCCGCTCCTCCAATTCTGGCCTCTTGCACATCCTTGATGGCTCCACCATTAGCAGCCGTGCCCAGGCCCTAAGCTACGGAATTCCTCCCCAAACCTCTCCTCTTTTTCCTCCTTTAAGATGCTCCATAAAACCTATCTCTATGACCAAACTTTTGGTCATCTGCCCTAATATCTCCTTATGTGGCTCAGTGCCAGATTTTGTTTTATAATACTCCGGTGAAGCACCTTGGGATGTTTTACTATATTAAAAACGTTGTGTAACTGCAACTTGTTGATTGCTGTTGTCATTGTTCCAGCAACCAATGACGAGTGACTTTTTAAAATCTGCGTCCACAATCAGAGCACTCAAAATACAATGACCAGCAGTTATAGAGTCGTCAGGAGCTAACAGAATCCTCCCCAAATCCCTGCCCCCACTTGGCCTTCCTTCATCAGCAATGGTCCATATTATGTACAATAGGGTTCATCATATCATTAGCTGCAGCAATGAGATTGCTCATCTCATAGTGACAAACAGGAGTCACGATCAAAGTTAATCAATGACGTAGTTTTAAAGTGTCACAAGAGATTCAAAGGTGATATGATCACTATTGGTCAATGATATTGCTCAAAAGAAACAGACAGTAATTATCTGATTGTTAATTTGGACACAGATACAGACTGTCTTTGACTAATCAGCCAGCTTACTGAGGCCCATGAAACTATTAATTTCTCCAGTGGAGATTAGCACAAAACGTAATTTACCGTTCATTTGACAACACTGAATTGATCCAATCTGTAGCGCTGAGTCCATATCATTTTAGTGAGCAAACACTTGCCTCACGCAACAGGAGTCAAGAAAATGTTCCATTATCATCCCTGGTCTACTGTAAATATCACCATAAGTTTCCTGCCATTAGAGTGGGTGCTGCAGCCACAGTATTGTATAAAGAAATGAATACCAGCCTGGTTGTACAGTGGGGGTAGGAGAAGGGGTTAGCAATATCACAAACCACAGGTGGGATGAAGTAACTAGAGTGGGAGGAGACTCGTGTGGAGAATAAACACGTTGGACCAAAAGGCCTGTTTCTATGCTGTAGATTCTATGTAATCAAGTGAAAGAACACAAGAACACAAGAAGTAGGAGCAGGAGTAGGCCATTTAGCCCCTCGAGCCTGCCCCGCCATTCAATAAGATCATGGCTGATCATCAATCCATCAGCTGTGGTTCAGTGGAAGCACGATCACTTCTTAGTCACATGGTTGTGAATTCATAGTCCCAGTCCAGGGAGTTGAGCACAAAATCTCGGCTGACACCCCCAGTGCAGAACTGAGGAACTTTTCCACTGTTGGGGATAGAAACATAGAATGGTTACAGACATGTCACCCTGCAATTTTGTTCCCTTCAGGTGCTTATCCAATTTCTTTTTGAGAGCCATGATTGAATCTGCTTCTGCCACCCATTCAGGCAGTGCATTCCAGATTGTAACCACTTGCTGGTAAAAACGTTTTTCCTTATGTTGCCTTTGGTTCTTTTGCCAATCACTTTAAACCTGTGGCCTCTTCTGCCAATGGGAACAGTTTCTCTCTATCTACTCTGTCTAGACACCTCATGATTTTGAACACCTCTATCAAATCTCCTCTGAACTTCCTCTTCTCTAAGGAAAACAAGCCCAGCTTTTTTTGAGATGCCAAATCGAGGACCTGCCTGCCCTCTCAGGGAAAAGATCTCATTGGACTATTTCAAAGAGAAGTAAGGGAGTTGTTCTACTTTTCTGACCAATCAACATTTTAAAACAGATTATCTGGCTATTATCACATTACTTATGGGACTTTGCTGTCACGTTACCTACACTTCAGAAAAGTACTTTGTTATCTGTAAAGCACTTTGGGATGTCCTGAAGGCATGTTAGTTGCTATATAATTGAAAGTTTTTCTTTCTTCTATAATATCATTATTTTCCACACTTACTTTCCTATCAATGATCTATAGGCAACTTTTGAGTCTGTTTTACGATATGGCTGATTTTCTATCAATTCTGTGGTGGTCTTGAAGAAGAGGAGTGTTCATTTAAAAAAGACTGCAAACACTGGGATTCTGAACCAAAACAAGAAAGAGAATGTGTTGGAAATACACAGCAGGTCCACCAGTTACTGAAAAAGAGAGAAGACAGGTTAATGTTTCGGGGTGTACACCCGATGAAGAGTTTTGGCTTTATGAAGAGTAAAAATAAGCAAGGTCAAATATTTATTTGTAATAATCCATTCAATAGGATCAAACAAAATTTGTCCCGTGACAAAAACCTATAACCATCTGGTTGCTAGGCACGTCCTCCAGCATTGTGCGACTGAAGACATTAAAGCTTCACAATTTTTTAAACGATTCTGCTAATAGGCTGTAGGCAAAAATGAGATGAAAGCACATTTATCGGCTTACACCTCAAAACATGCCCACACAAACCCTGTAGGCTTTATTGCCCTCAAAACCAAAACCAACACTGGAGGAGCACCAGTACAGTTATTTAACTTAACTCTGAATGGTGCCCAGCAGTTCTGAGACTGCCAGCATTTAGATAAAAATCACCCGGCACTTTGAAAACCTAGCCACATAAGAATGGAACTTTGAAATCTAGCATTCCTGATTAATCACAATGATCAGCATAATTGCAGAGGAAAATACAGCCAGGGAGGGGAGGAGGAGAAAGAATTTTAAAGAAAACAAAGTCAACTTCAATACAGGTTTATTCAAACCCCTGCTTCACGCAGACTGAGAGAGCAGAATAATTGCGGATGATGCCGCATCATTGTGTACCTGTGAAGTTCAGAAAACTGTACACAGGGAGAGATACTTTGAGAAAAGAACCTGTTCAAAAAAAAGCTTCTAAATGAATATGTTTGAAAAAAATAAAGCAAACTAGAGTATTACATTTTTCAAAAGCAGTTGAATGTTCAATCACCCATGTTAATGAACATGTTGAACTTCAGACAAATTTGAACAAAACAAGACATTTCGTATGATGTTATTTCCTTTGAAAGGCATGAAGGCATCTTTCTGCTGGTTGATCGGAGAATACCAGAATGCTCTATACAGTCTGTTCCTCTGAATTCAAACTTACTTAATTTAAATCATCTCCTGAATCAAGTTCTTTTAACATTACTTTCCTACTTCACTGTAATATTAAATAAATTATAGAAAAATTATCAGGAGTGATCTGGATGCATATTACATAGAATTACATGAAATATACAGCACACAAAAAGGCCATTCAGCCATCCAGTCCACGCCAGCATTTATGCTCCATTTGAGCCTCCTTCCACTCTTCCTCAACTGTATCAGTATAACCCTCTATACCATTCTCCCTCATATATTTGTATATATACACACACATATACATATTGGCAAGGAAAAAGAACTTTCTTATGCATCTTGAAGCATAGCAGTAAAAATTCCCCTGTGCTCAATGCAACCACTGTATCTGTGAAACTACTGTTGCCCAAAAGTCAACTGGAAATGAATGGCTGATTTTAAGACACAGAATTTTAGACTGGTGAGCAAAACAAAAATCCAGGTTCCTCGAGTGAGATAAGGCAAAACATATTAAGCTACCAGCTATTTGTCTGAAAACTATTTTGCAACGTATTCAGCAAGGTAAATATATATCTATAAATAAATTGGTCAATTCTATGGTTGTAATCTCAGGTATATTCTAAGGGAACAACATTTAAGAATGTGGCTATAAAGGACAAAAAGAAATAAAGATGTAGTGAAAATGACATCTATTTGCCTTTTTCTTGAGTTGACTCTTACCATTGTAGCTATTCACACATTTTTTTCTTTCACGCCTTTTCATGCTTCTTTCTAATTGCTTGATTGAAATGTTCTTTTATATCTTGTTGTACATCATTCAAACTATTAATTCCATCTCTGTGCTTGGATTTTCTGTACTGTCCCCCTTTTTTCCCTAATTTGGTTAAAGCTCTTGCCTATATTTTACGTTTCGGTTATGACAAAGAGCCCTATGTCCAAAATGTTGACCTGCCTTTTCCCTTCACAGATGCTCACTGCATTTCCAAAAAGAAATAAAACCTTTTACTCTGTATATGATTAGCAACATTCCCACAGCAGCAATATTGGAAATCAGCAAATAAAACCTCCTCTAGATGATTCCAATAGCTCAGCAGATAAATACATTGTGTGCGGCACTGAAATTTGGAGGTAAGGAAGGCCCCAGAGTTGAGATCTGATCTCTACTGAGTTAGCTAATCTCAGTTTAGATAGTGGCAGAAATAAAAAGAAAAGGCAACACTGGTATTTATATAGCACCTCTCATAACCTCAGAATGTCCCAAAGTCGTTTACCACCAATGAAATGCTTTGGAAGTGTAGTAAATAATGTAGGAAATGTGGCAGCCAATTTGTGCACAGCTGTGATCACCCCTGAACTCGGCTTACTCAGGTGAAATACTGGAGGGCTTCCACCCATGCAATCCCACCAAACAATGTTGGGATCAAGGGTCATTTCAGTCATCTGATCCAGATCTAGTAAACTAAAAAACAAATTTGCATATCGTTGGTGTTACAATGGAAGAATGATGTCACTAGAGGCTTAATCAAATTTCCTGGATTACAGGCCACAGGGAGAAAAAGAAACTTAACTTTTGCCCCTAGATTCAACCTAAAGTTATACAAATCAGTGGTTGGAATTTCCTGGAATTTCTTTCCTAAATTAACCCATGCAGGGTTTTTCCTAAAGAGATTTTGTGTGCTGGTTGGTGTGTAAGGGTGGCAGTGGCTAGAGGTCAGGGTGTGCATGAGTTGGAAAATGACACTGTAAGTGGGTATCGTGTATGCACACACACACATCACACACATATACATTCATATGGCAAATTACCTCATTAGCAACATTCAAATAACCAAGTCCAGATTGGTGAGCCAATGGGTAGCTTCCAATGCCGCTTGGTGTTGAGTTACAAAGGGACACACATAGACTAAGTGAGTGGACAAAACTATGGCAGATGGAGTACAGGAAATGTGAGGCCATCCACTTTGGACCTGAGAAAGACATATCGAAATACATTCTTAATGGTGCAAGGCTAGGAGCTGAGGATGAGCAAAGGAATTTGGGTTTCCATGTACACACATCACTAAAAGCTACTGCACAGGTACAAATAGTCCTTTATCTATAGGAGATTCAAATTTTAGAAGTAAAGAGCCTTGGGCATTCATGTACATAAATCATTAAAATGTCATGAACAGGTAAAGGAAATAATCAAAATGACTAATGAAATGCTGGCCTTTACATTTAGAGAACCAGAATATAAGGGGATAGACGTCATGCTTCAGCATTAAAAAGCCCTGGTTAGACCACACCAGAGTACTGTGAGCAGTTCTGGGAACCACACCATAGGAAGGATATACTGGTCTGGCAGAGAGTGCGGTGTAGATGCACCAGAATGATACCTGCACTCCAAAGGTTACTTTACAAGAAGAGATTGCATAAACTAGGGTCGTATTCCCTGGAACTTAGAAGGTTAAGGTGTGATTTGATCAAAGTTTTCAAGATATTAAAGGGAACAGATAGGGTAGATAGAGAGAAACTATTTCTGCTGGTTGGGGAGTCTAAGGAATAAGAAACATAGTCTAAAAATTAGAGCCAGACCTTTCAGGAGTGAAATTAGGTGGCAGAAGTTTGGAATTCTCTTCCGTAAATGACAATTGATGCTAGATCAATTGTAAATTTTAAATCTGACATTGATCAATTTTTGTTATCCAAAGGTATTAAGGGATATGGGGCAAAGGGAGAAAGGAATTACTGTGAAAGCTGCCAGATTATCTCAAGTACATACACACACACACACACAAAACACACACAAATAAAACACATACATACTCACATGAATAAAAATACACACACACGTATATACATATAAACACATATGCATACATACATATAAAACACACGTGAAAATATACAAATGCACAGATATATACAAACATACATGTACATATACAAACACATATATACAAACACACACATATACATACACACATATACATACAAACACACAAATACATGCATATTCACACACACACACACATGGGTTACAGCCATATTTGGTCTCACTATCTAGCCTTGCAACAGGCTTACTGCATATTAGTCCTATTACTCACTGACCCGTCTAAATACAGTAGCATTTACTGTTGAGAACATTAGAGTTTTGCCCTAGGGAGTCATCTCATAAGTGGCACTGGGCAGACAAAGAGTGTGATGAGACATCACTAAACTCCCAATCATAAGATGTTAAAGAAATTTACACTAAATTTCAAAATTAGTGGTAGTTGCTAACTTAGAAATATGACTTTCATTCTACAGTTTCACAACTATGCAGGGGCAATTACGGCTGCCGAACATTTTGAGCATATGCAAAGCACAGCTCACACAACAGCAGCACAGGATGTTAATCAGCTGTTTCTAGTGAAGTTAGTGTTAATTCTGAGAAATCAGCTGTAGCGGGGAAGCCGTGGAAATAGCACATCTGAACATGTTGCACCACAGCTCCAGGCTACAATGTTCACAAGTAGACACTGAGCCCTATTCCAGCGCTCCAGGTTGTGTTTGCACAGATATTGCAACAACTCCACAGCACAACAAATGCAAGTGCTTAAAGGCCACAAACAACCACAGTCGAAGATGGAGACACTTTTAACAGTTTGGAGTATCTTTTCTCTCAACTCTATCGTGCTTAATTTCATTCTCCACATACAAGTTTGCTGTGATCTAATTTCAAACTGGAGCACAGTCAGATGCAACTCTTGAATTAATGGTGCACTTGTGTTGACTTGTAAAAATAGAATTAGGATTTCAGTGTGGAAGAGCGAACATTTCATACCTTTTGATCGGTAAATCCAGGTTGAATTTTACTGGTTCAACATTTCTTCACATTAAGGAGTTGGATTGAGACCAAATTATACACATACATTAAATCGATCAAAGTCTGGCATTCGCTAGTACATTTTGGTATTGCATTATCTTTTCACCTCTATCTGGGATCTTGCTTTGAACAGAACCATAGAAGTCTATGACATACACAGAGACCATTTGGTCTATCTTTTCTCTGCCATCTTTGTTCTCATAGTCCTATATCATTCTCTGCTTCAAACGCTTATCTACTCTTCTCTTTAAAGGTGCAATGGTGTACGCCACAACCATTCTTCGTGTAAAGCTGTCCATGCTCTAACAACTCTTTTTAAAGTAATTTCTTGGAACCTTTCTCCTCACTCTCAATGATTATTATCAATTGATGGTGCCTTATCACTGACTGCTCAACCAGAAAAAAAAAATTCCTAATCACCCTAATCAAAACTCTTCATAATTTCGGAAACCTTTATGAAATCTTCCCTTAGCCTTCTCAAATCCAATGGAAATTTGCCCATTGTCTTAGCCAATTCATCTACAACATCCAACAACAATTTGCATTGCATTTATTTAGTGTTTCATGTGGAAAAACATCTCGAGGTGCTTCTCAGCATAGGTATAATCACAAAAAGAAAATCAACACCTGGACAAAGAAGAAAATGTTAGGAGGCGTGACCAAACACTTGGCCAAAGAGGAAGTCTTGAAGGGTGTGAGGAAGTGGAGGAGTTCATGAAGAGAATTCTAGGGTATAAGGCCTAGGTGGCTGAAGGCATGGCTACCACTGGTCAGGCAAAGGAGGGGGTGAGGGGGTGGTGGGTAGAGAAATGAACATGAAGCCCAGAGTCTTGGGGGAGAGGTGTGATGTAGGATTAGTGAAGGTTACACAGACAGATAGGGAGGAGCAAGGCTATAAAGGTATTTAAATAGAAGAACATGGATTTTAAATTTGTGGTGTTGGGTGATGGGGAGCTAAAGTAGGTCAGTGAAAACAGGGGAGATGGGTTAGTGAGACTTAGTGTAGAATAGGATGTGGGCAGTAGAGTTTTGAATAAGCTGAAGTTTACAGTAGGTCTGGGATGGACAATGGGAGGCTGGCCAGAGAACCTCAGCTTATTCAAGTCTAGAGGTGATAAAAGCATGGATGAAAGTTTCAAAAGTGGATCAGATGAAGGCAGGCAATGTTATGGAGGTTGAAACAGGCAATCTTTGTGAGGAAGAGGGCCCGTAGTCAGAAACTCATTTCAGGGTCAGATAGCATGCCGAATTAGTGAATTGTCTAGTTCAGACTGACACAATGTTAGGGAGGTTGTTGGAACTGGTCATGGTCAATCTTTCATGGCAGGGGTTGAGGTTTAACCAAGGTTTAACTGGATGAAATTTCAGCTTATCCAAGACAGGATGTCGGACAAGCGCTCTGACAACACAGAGGTAGTGATGAGGGATAAGGTAAGTAATGGAGAGGTACAGTTGGAAGTCAGCAGCATATATGCCGAAGCTGACCCATATCTGCGAATGATGTTGCCAAGGGCTTGCATGTCGATGAGGAAGAGGAGGAGGCCAAGGAAAGATCCTTGGGGCACATCCTAGGTAATGGTGTGGGGGCTGGATATACTCTGGCTAAGATAGAGAAGGCAAGACTGGAACCAAATGAAGGCAGTGCATCTGAGCTGGACAACAGAGGAGATTCATTGGAAGAGAATGGTATGGTTGACTGTGTCAATGGCTGCACAGAGGACGAGGAGGAATGCATCACAGTCACCTCACAGAGGGTGTCATTTGTGATTTTGGTTGGAACTGTTTCAGCGCTTTTTGCAGCATATCCAATTTGAGAAATTTACAGAGTTGCCAGAAAGATGGGCATGCATTTGAATGGTGACGACACATTTAACAACTTTGCAGAGGAAAGTAAGGTTGGAAATGGGGTGGTAGCTTGCAAGGATGGAGGGATAAAGAATGGAGGTTTTGAGGAAGGGATTGATGACAGTGGTTTTGAAAGGGAGGGTGACAGTACCTAGGGAGAGGGAACCATTTACAACCTGCTTAAAACCTACCTCCTTGACCATGTTACTTCATAAAGTATTTCATTGGCTGTAAAGTGCATTGAGATGACCAGTGGTCATGAAAGGCGCTATATAAATGCGAGTCTTTAAAAAAAAAATCTGCCCTAATATATGGCTCAGTGTCAAATTTTGTTTGGTAATGCTCCTGCGAAGGGTCTTGAGGCGTTTTACTATGTTAAAAACTCTACATAATGCAAGTCATTGTTGTTGGTGTTGTGAAAAAATTATTTTACAAGAAAAATACCAGAGCTGAGAGGTTTTAAACATGAGGAAAGACTGACCAAGTGGGGCTCTTTTCTATAGAAAAGAAAATGCTGAGGGATGACCTCGCAGGTTTGATAAGGTAGATGTAGAGATGTTTCCACTTGTGGGGAGTCAAAAAAAACTAAAGGATCATAAGTTTAAGAAAGTCACCAATAAATCCAAGAAGGAAATCAGGAGAAACCTCTTTACCCAGAGAGTAGTTAGAATGTGGAACTTGCTACCACATGGAGTAGTTGAGGTAAACAGCAATAGATACATTTAAGAGGGAAGCTAGATAGGTACACGAACAAGAAAGGAATACTTTGAAATCTGCTGTGCAAGTTGCAGGCACGTGCATTTTAAAAATTGGGATGCAATTTACACTACTGATGGAACATTACTACTGGGTGCAGTACCAGTTTGGATGGTAAACATTAAAAATACAACTATTTTAGGATAATTTTGACAAACAGTGAAGAACATTTTATTTGACATCCGATGTGCCTGTATGGCTAATGATGATAGATCCTGCATCCAAATTCTACCACAGGCCAAACATGAGAGAAAATTGAGACACCAAATGAAATAGCTCATTTAGTTGAAGCTGGTCTACAATTTATTGGGAATCAGTCATTTCAAATTGTACACAGATTGAGTAAAGAAGTCTTAATGACTATGTCTTAGTTAGGAATCATTTAAAAATATGATACTTCTATTCAGAGAACATAACTATGGCTCCAAAGCAACCTCATGCTGATAGTTTCCCCTTGTTGAATGACTCAGCGGTCACAGCAATTATTTTGGCACCATTCAAAATTTGTGGTGGTGGGAGATGGTACTTTTATTAGAAGTTGGAAAATTTAGAGATTGAATCATAAAATCATAGTATTACACAGCACAGGAGTCATTCGGCCCATTGTGCTTGCGAAAGAGCTACCCAATTAGTCCCACCCCATCTGTTCTTTTCCCATTGCTCTACAAGTTTTACCACTTCAACTATTTATCCAGGTTCCTTTTGAATGTCACTACTGAACCTGCTTTCTCCACCCTTTCAGGCAGTGCACTCCAGACTATAACAACTCACTGTGTAACATTTTGAATCCTCATAACTCCTCTGGTCTTTTTAAAATTCTTTCACAGGATGTGGGCATCGCTGGCAAGGCCAGCATTCAATTGCCCATCCCTGATTGCCCTTAATAACTGAGTGGCTTGCTAGGCCAGTTCAGAGGGCACTTTAAGAGTCATTGCTGTGGGTCTGGAGTCACATGTAGGCCAGATTAGGTAAGGACGGCAGATTTCCTTCCCTAAAGGATATTAGTGAACCAGATGGGTTTTTACAACAATCAATGATGATAATTTTATGGCACCATTACTGAGACTAGCTTTCAATTCCAGATTTTTTGAAGTGATTTACTGAATTTAAATTTCACCAGCTGCCATGGTGGGATTTAAATCAAAGCACCCAAGACCTCTGGATGACTAGTTCAGTGACATTACTACACCACCACCTCCCCTAACTATTACCTTAAATCTGTGTCCTCTGGTTACCAACCCTTCTGCCACTGGAAACAGTTTCTGGGGGATACCACTGTACACTTACCTCCAGTCTGAAAAACAACCGTTCACTACCTCTCTCTGCCCCTTAGCCAATTTTGTATCAATGCAGCCAATGCCCCTTTAGTCCCATTGACTTCAATTTCGCTAACTAGACTATTATATTGAATGTGTATTTTTTGATTTTTATGGGATTCATGTCCCCAACATACATTCTGCTATTCAAACTCCATTAGGAGTATAATTATTTTATTGGCAAGCAGCAGATTTGACATATGGGGACCAAGTCTATGTAGGACCAACAACTCCATTCTATAATAATAAATAAAAACAAGAAATGCTGGAAATACTCAGCAGGTCTGGCAGCATCTGTGGAGAGAGAAGCAGAGTTAACGTTTCAGGTCAGTGACCCTTCTTCAGAACTAGTTCTGAAGAAGGGTCACTGACCTGAAACGTTAACTCTGCTTCTCTCTCCACAGATGCTGCCAGACATGCTGAGTGTTTCCAGCATTTCTTGTTTTTATTTCAGATTTCCAGCATCTGCAGTATTTTGCTTTTATTATAACTCCATTCTATATCCTGCAATCTTAGGATTTGATGAACAATACAGGCCCCAGATTAAACATATGCAACCAATGATTTTCAGGCCTCAGCAGAAACTAGTGCAATCCATCAATATAGTCATTTTCAGAGTACACTAGGGATTTCCCCAATGAGCCACAACCAGCTTATCTGGGCATGTCTCATCTGCTCTGTGTTAATCGGTTAGCCGTTTCAAGTTGGAACTTGGGAGTTTCCCCTCGCCCCCAGTTTGTACCTTGTTAATAGGTTCAAAATCAGTGGCATTAAACGCAAGATTTTATTTCTGTCTACTGGCAAGATTGAAGATACTTCTCCCATGTTTATTTACTGAAGGGTCTGTTCCTACCTAAATAGGTAGTTACACACAAAACAGGCAATTAACCACTTATAAAACACTGCTAACAATAAAACAAACTTACTCAAAACAAACTTACTTTCCTCCCCGTCTCTCCGGAAGGCACTAATCTATATTGAGGTATGGCTCCAGGACTGCCAGCTGGCCTCTTGTAACTTAAGTGGCTTTTCTACATGTGTGCAACAAAAGAGTGTGCATCTAAAAATCAGACAACTCAGCACAGACTAAGATTCAAAACTAGTAATCTTCAGGCCCGAAAGCCCCCACTGATGCACCCATTAGGGTGCATCTCTTGTTGTAAGTAAAAGGGGAGCAACTTGTGTGGATATTTACTGAAAAAGTGACAATGTAATTGGGCTGTGATTTGTACAGCATGGACATGACACAACCCACTGAACATGTATCACAGGGCTACCTGCATGCTAAACACCAAAAGTAGCAGGTTATAGATCGAAATGCGTACATCCACAATCAACAGATTAGAACAAAGTTCTCTAGCCCTACCACATTCGGTCAGGAATGTTGTTTGGCAGCCTGACATCTAATAGGAGATGGCTTCATGAACATCCCCATTGTCACCCCTGTCCAGCATGTTACAGGCCTGAGAAGAAGGATATGCAGGTAGGGTAGATGAAGAGAGGTGGGAGGAGGCTTGTGTGGAGCATAAATGCTGACATAGACCAGTTAAGCTGAATAACCTGTTTTTGTGCAGTAGAGTAGAGAGGCCTGCTACCCGACCCGAACCCGACGACATGTGTCGTGTTCAGATCGAGTCGGGTCGGGCTGGACACACACAGTAAGTGCTCTGCTGGTAAGTATTAAAAATAAAAAAACTTACCTGAGCTCACTATGATGTCTCGCGCATGCGCTGCAGCTTCTTGCAGCTTCAATGTCAGGAACGTAAGTAAAGGGATGGTCGGGTTGGGCTCGGGTCGGGCCGACTAGTGGCGGGTTTGGGCCGGGTCAGGCTCGGGGCAAAATCGGAGGGACACGGGCCGGGTCGGGCTCGGGTCCACTGTGGTTCAGCTGGGATCGGGTCGGGTTCTTTTTACCCGACCTAAAGCGGGCCTCTACAGTAGACACTATGGGCTGAATTTTCTGGTGGACGTTGGGACCTCAATGTTGGGACCATATGGGGTAGCCGAGCCTGCACATGTGTCAGGGTGCCCGCCAGTACGACCTTTCAGAAGCGGCCTCCTAATTGGCCACTTCCACATTCGTTGTCCTTAGGCGGGTTCCCGAGGCAAGAGGTCCAATCAGAGGGCGTGCAGCAGAGAATAGCCGGAAGCCCCACCTGTGCTTATATATATAGAGGAGTAAGCTGAAAATCTAGTTATTGGTTGGAGATGAACAATATGCTATGCAAATAAAAGCTTATAAGTATATAAAGATTAGGCTTCAGTGTTCTTGCCTTCACCAACTGGTTTAGGTCTCCAACAAGAAGAGGCACAACCACCTCTACCTGACCTTCAATGGCGCATCAATTGCCAAATCCATACCATCAACATCTTTAGGATCACTGCTGGCCAGAAGCTTAACTGGACCAGTGATATCAACCATATGGCAGAGGTTAGATACTTTGTGATGATTGGCCCACCTCCTGCCCCTTCAAAGTCTCTCCATCATCTACAAGGCTCAAGCCAGGAGTTTTTTTTTATATAGAGAGATACAGCACTGAAACAGGCCCTTCAGCCCATCGAATCTGTGCTGACCAACAACCACCCATTTATACTAATCCTACATTAATCCCATATTCCCCACCATTCTCCTACCACCTACCTACATTAGGGGCAATTTACAATGGCCAATTTACCTATCAACCTGCAAGTCTTTGGCTGTGGGAGGAAACCGGAGCACCCGGCAGAAACCCACGCGGTCACAGGAAGAACTGGCAAACTCCGCACAGGCAGTACCCAGAAACGAACCTGGGTCGCTGGAGCTGTGAGGCTGCAGTGCTAACCACTGTGCGAGTTTGATAGAACACTGATCACTCACCTGGATAGGTGCAGTTGCAACATTCAAGAAATTCAACATCCTCAGAGACAGAGCAGCTCGCTCAATTGCCACCTTCGCCACTCGACTCAATATCTAGCTCCTCCATTGCCAGTGCACTATAATTGCAGAGCATACCATCTACGAAAACAACTTGGTATAGTTACTTCGACATCACCTGACTGCCCTATGACCTTTACCATTGAAAAGAACAAGAGTAGCAATGCGGTAGGAACACCAAATCCCCCAAATTCCCACCACCCTGACTTGGATTTAAATCATTAGTGGGTCAATATTTTATAATTCCTGACATAATCCTCACATGGGAGCACCATCACATCAAGACTTCAGCCAAATTAAAATGGATGATATGTGGCTCAGTTGGCAATGCTCTCACCTCTAAGTTAAAAAGTTGTGGGTCCAAATCCCACTCCAGGAACTGAGCACAACAATCTAGGCTGACACTCCAGTGTAGTGCTGAGGGATTACTGCGCCATTGGAAGTGCCATTTATTTGGTCGAGATGTTAAACAAAGGTCACGTCTGCCCTCTCAGGTGGGGGTAAAAGATCCCATGGCACTATTTCGAAGAACAGGGAAGTTGAATCCCTCATGTCCTGGCCAATATTTATCCTTCAATAGACATCACAAAAAGAAAAGATTGTCCAGTCATTATCACATTGCTGTATGTGGGAGCTTGCTCTGTGCATTACATTACAACAGTGACTACAGTTCAAAAGCATTTTATTGACTGTAAAGTGCTTTAAGACATCCGGTGGTTGTGAAAGGTTCTATATAAATGCAACTCTTTTTTATAAATGTGGCCTTGCCCGCATCAACCACATCTAAAGAACCAATTTAAAAAAATAAATACCCTAGATCTTCCTCAAAAAAGTGCCACACTTTTAAGTAGCCTGCGACAAAAATAAAACATTGTCTATATTTATAGACTTCTTCTTGCTGGTCACATCAAACACAGGATTAAAATTGAGTAGGGCTAGCTGATTCTGCAGGTGGTAGAGAATATACTCCAGACTGATACACATTCTTCAAGGCAAGGACTGAACCATGGGTCAATCTTTCCTTTCTGCTTGGGGCACTTTTGTTTAGCATCTGTATTTCTGTGGAAAAATCCATTTGATACACTGCGAATCTCTTACCATCTCAATGTAATTATGAGGAATCCAATCTGTGATTCTGTGATAGCCAAGGACCTTCTGTATGGTGAGGTAGCCAGGGCCAGATGACCAGTGGGGCATCCAAAGCTCTGCTTCAAGGATGCTTGTAAGCATGACATAAAGGCCCTAAATGTCAACTATTGCACTTGGGAGGGACTAGCTGGTGAAAGAGGGAAATGGCGACACATTCTGTAGACTGGTGTGCACTACCATGATGACTAGTTGCTGCAGCAGCTTGGCACAGTGGCGCAGTGGTTAGCACCACAGCCTCACAGCTCCAGGGAGCCGGGTTCGATTCTGGGTATTGCCTGTGTGGAGTTTGCAAGTTCTGCCTGTGACCGTGTGGGTTTCTGCCGGGTGCTCCGGTTTCCTCCCACAGCCAAAGACTTGCAGGTTGATAGATAAATTGGCCATTGTAAATTGCCCCTAGTGTAGGTAGGTGGTAGGGAATATGGGATTACTGTAGGGTTAGTATAAATGGGTGGTTGTTGGTTGGCACAGACTTGGTGGGCTGAAGGGCCTGTTTCAGTGCTGTAGAGGTAAGGAGGCAGAGAGGCTTGGGGAAGGAATTCCGCAGCTTAGGATCTAGAGAAGGAAAGAATAGGAAGCAATAGGAACCTCTATTTCCTCCTTCAAGATGCTCCTTAAAACCTACCTCTTTGACCAATCTTTCCATCATCTGCCTACACTCCAGATCCCACTACCTTGTGGCATGCCCTGCCCATGTGCCCAAAGATCTGCAAGTCGAGAATCGGCCTGTTCAATCACATGAAGACCCATGGCGGAAACTTGCAATCCTGAGTAGACGTCATCCTCAGAATCGAGGAACAGCCGACAACGATGAGGATGGTACAGATATGTGGTTGGAAGCTTATTGGGGTCAAATATGACACCAAGGTTGCGAACAGACTGGTTCAGCCTCAGACAGTTGTGAGGAAAAGGGATAGAGTCAGATTTCAATGCTCATCACCAAGAGTGGCTCGGTAGCACCACTACTGGCTGAGTCCTAAAAGACATAGCTGCTAGACTAGGTCTGCAGGTAGTGAGGGAACAAACAAAAATCTGCATCTGTCCACGACAGTATTGGTAGGAGTGACCACCACACAGTCCTTGTGGAGACAAAATCCCATCTTCGCTTTGAGGATACCCTCAATCATGTTCTATGGCTCTACCACCGTGCTAGATGGAGAGATTTCAAACAGATCTAGCAATGCAAAACTGGGCATCCATGAGGTGCTGCAGGCTATCAGCAGCAGCAGAATTGTACTCAATCACAATCTGTAACTCTTGCTCTACCATTACCATCAAGCCGGGGGATCAACCCTGGTTCTCAATGAATAGTGCAGGAGGGAATGCCAGGAGCAGTAACAGGCATACCTGAAAATGAGATGTCAACCTGGTGAAGCTACAACCCAGGACTACTTGCGTGCCATACTGCGTAAGTAGCATGCAATAGACAGAGCTAAGCGACCCCATAACCAACAGATCAGATCTAAGCTCTGCAGTCCTGCCACAACCAGTCGTGAATGGTATTGGACAATTAAACAACTAATTGGAGGAGGTGGCTCCACAAATATTCCCATCCTCAATGATGGGGGAGCCCAGCACATCAGTGCAAAAGTTAAGACTGAAGCATTTGCAACAATCTTCAGCCAGATGTACTGAGTGGATGATCCATCTCAGCCACCTCCTGAAGTCCCCAGCTCCAGGACATCACTGCAGGAGTTCCTCAGGGTAGTATCCCTAGGCTCAACCATCTTCAGCTGCTTCATCAATGATCAGAAGTGGGGATTTCCGCTGATGATTGCACAAGGTTCAGCACCATTCACAACTCCTCAGATACTGAAGCAGTCCGTGTAGAAATGCAGCAAGACCTGGACAATATCCAGGCTTGGGCTGATTCCTAAGTTCCAGGCAATGCCCATCTCCAACAAGACAGAATCTAACCATCTCCCCTTGACATTCAAATCGCTGAATCCTCCACTATCAACATCCTGGGGGTTACCATTGACCAGAAACTGAACTGGAGTAGTCATATAAATTATGTGGCTACAAGATTAGGTCAGAGGCGAGGAATCCTGAGGCGAGTAACTCACCTCCTGACTCCCCAAAACCTGTCCACCATCTACAAGGCACAAGTCAGGAGTGTGATTGAACACTCTCCACTTACCTGGATGAGTGCAGTGCCAGCAACACTAAAGAAGCTCGACACCATCCAGGACAAAGCAGCCCGTTTGTTTGCCACCCCATCCACAAACATTCACTCCCTCCACCACCGACGCACAGTGGCAGCAGTGTGTATCATGTATAAGATACACTGCAGCAAATCACCAAGGCTTCTTCGACAGCACCTTCCAAACCCACAACCTCTACCACCTAGAAGGACAAGGGCAGCAGATGCACGGGAACATCACCACCTGCAAGTTCCCCCTCAAGCCACACCCATCCTGACTTGGAATTATATCGCCCTTCCTTCACTGTCGCTGGGTCAAAATCCTGTAACTCCCTTCCTAACAGCACTGTGGGTGTACCTACACCACACTGACTGCAGCAGTTCAATAAGGTAGCTCACCACCACCTTTTCAAGGGCATTTAGGGAGGGGCAATAAAAGCTGGCCTAGCCAGCGCTGCCCACATTTTTTGTGATGTTGAGAAATAAATGTATCCATTATTTATAAGAAAATGTTAAAATTGGTTCTTTATCAACACATTGATGATTCAACTACAAAATGTACAGATATTTAGAGAGGAAAAGAGTTAACAAAGTGAGCGTTGATCCTATAAAACGTGAGTCTGGGGAATTAATAATGGATAATAAGGAACTGGCAGATGAATTAAACAGGTATTTTACATCGGTCTTCACTATTGAGGATACAAGTAACATCCCAGTATTAGCTGTAAGTCAAGAAATGAAAGGGAGGCAGGAACTCAAGAAAATTATAATCACCAGGGAAGTGGTACTGAACAAATTGTTGGAGCTGCAGGCTGACAAGTCCGCGGGTCCTGATGGACTTCATCCTAGGGTGTTAAAAAGAAGTGGCTAGTGAGATAGCTGATGCGTTAGTTTGAATTTTCCAAAATTCCCTAGATTCAGGGAAGCTTCCATTAGATTGGAAAATAGCGAATGTTTATTCAATGTTTATTCAAAAAGGGAGGGAGAGAGAAAGCAGGAAATTACAGGCCAGTTAGCTTAACATCTATCTTAGGTAAAATGTTAGAAGCTATTATTAAAGATGTTATAGCAGGGCATTTAGAAAAAATCAAGGTAATCAGGCAGAGTCAACATGGTTTTGTGAAAGGCAAGTCATGTTTAACCAATTTATTGGAGTTCTTTGAGGGAGTTACATGTGCTGTGGATAAAGGGGAACCGGTGGATGTATTGTACTTGGATTTCCAAAAGGCATTTGATAAGGTGCCACATCAAAGTTTATTGCAGAAAATTAAAGCTCATGGTGTAGGGGGTAACATATTGGCATGGATAGAAGATTGGTTAGCTAACAGGAAACAGAGAGTAGGCATAAATGGGTCATTTTCTGGTTGGCACGATGTAATGAGTGGTGTGCTGGGGCCTCAACTTTTTAAATAATATATAAACAATTTATATAAATGACTTAGATGAAGGGACCAAAGGTATAGTTACTAAATTTGTTGATGACACAAAGATAGGTAGGAAAGTAACTTGTGAAGAGGACATAACGAGGCTACAAAGGGATATAGATAGGTTAAGTGAACGGGCAAAGACCTGGCAAATGGAGTATAATGTGGGAAAATTTGGCAGAAAGAATAAAAAAGAAGCATATTATCTAAATGGTGAGAGATTGCAGAGCTCTTGAGATGCAGAGGGATCTGGGTATCCTAGTGCATGAATCGCAAAAGGTTAGTATGCAGGTACAGTACATATTTAGGAAAGCTAATAGAATGTTGTCGTTTATCGCAAGGGGAATTGAATACAAAAGCAGGGAGGTTATGCTTCAGCTATACAGGGCATTGGTGAGACCACATCTGGAGTACTGTGTACAGTACTGGTCTCCTTATTTAAGGAGGGATGTAAATGCATTGGAGGCAGTGCAGAGAAGGTTTACTAGACTGCTACCTGGAATGGGCGGGCTGTCTTATGAGAAAAGATTGGACAGGCTAGGCTTTTATCCGCTGGAAGTTAGAAGAGTAAGAGGTCGCCCATTTAAGACAGAGATGAGAAATTTCTTCTCTCAGAGGGTCGTGAGTCTTTGGAATTCTCTTTCTCAAAAGGCAGTGGAAGCAGAGTCTTGGAATATTTTTAAGGCAGAGGGAGATAGATTCTCGAATAGCAAGGGGGTGGAAGGTTATCGGGGGTGGGTGGAAATGTGGAGTAATCAGTTCAGCCAGGAACTTATTGAATGGCGGAGCAGGCTTGAAGGGCCAAGTAGCCTACTCCTGCTCCTAATTTGTATGTTCGTATGTAGAGTGCACATCTTACCCAGGAGGAAAATATTGAAATTGCATTTGAATTTTAAAAAAATTATAGTTCACCATAATAACTATCACTTCAGTTACTAACAATAAATACTACATAGCACAGTAGCGAATAACATTTATTTTTCTTTCTTTAAATGCAGCTAGTAGTGAATTCTCCAAGCCTGGAATGCAGCTTTATGTGTTGCCTTTTGGTATCCGACCAGTTTCCATTTAATGTTTGATGGTCTGGCAGTGATTGGGATTTGAATGCAAATGAGCTGAGCTACCACACTGCCTTAATCAAATGTGGCAAAGAATGTCTCACAATTCTGTAAGAACCCATCCTATAATACCAAATTGCAAACTGGCAAAAACTCCACCGATTATATTCAATTGCTGAAATAATTTTAAAAACTTACATAAACCCTGAAATTGTGGAATAACAGGAAATACTCAACAGGTCTGGCAGCATCTGTGGAGAAAGAAGCAGAGTTAATGTTTCAGGTCTGTGCCCTTTCATCACAACTGGCAAAGATTACAAATGTAATAGGTTTTAAGCAAGTGATGCAGTGTTAAAATGGGGAAAGAGGACCAAAGGAAAGCAGTGTGACACGGCAGAGGGCAGGAGAGATTAACTGACAAGGAGGTCATGGGGCAAAAGACAAAGCATTAGTGCAGACAGAATGTTAATGACAGAATAATAAATAGCTCTGTCCAAAAGCACAAACTTGAAAAATCAAGTTTAAGACAGGCACATGGTAAAAAAATGATAAGCAAAATAAAATAATAAAGGGCCAGTCATTGTCTAACTTGTAAAGTTCTAAAAGCTGTAAACATGGGAGATAATTTCCATTCTTTCCATATAAAAATAGTTTTGCTGTTCATATAGTTTGTTGAGAACCTGTGCCCGAGATTATCTAAGAGGACTTGATGCAATAATGTCACATGCAAGTAATGTGATGGTCTTTTCAACAACAATTGCATCACATGTTGACAAAATTGTAAGGTACTGGATGGGGAAAGAGAGATTTCCTGAGTGTTGAAAACAGTCTGTTTTTTTCCCCAAAATATACTTTATTCATAAAATATTTTGCAAAAATACATTACAAAACAGTTCAAATTTCACATTTCAGATTTCTTTGATACAGAAACATGAAGTGCCTCACAACTCTTGCCATTCAGTTTTTAAATGCAATGTACATTGGCATTAGATAGCAAAAAAAACATTTTGCTGCATACAGCTCGAGGGGTTTTACACAGGTTCCAGCTCCTCGCTATACTCAACGGGAGGACCTTACACAGTGGTCTTTTCCTGTTGAGCCTTTGCGGCAGCTGCCCCAAGCTTTAGTGCGTCGCTCAGCACATAGCCCTGGACCTTGGTATATGTCAGTCTGCAACACAATCTTTGCTCTGGATGACCAGCAAGTTTCGGGCAGAGCAAAGTGCATCCTTCACCGAGTTGATGGTCCTCCAGCAACAGTTGATGTTTATCTCGGTGTGAGTCCCTGGGAACAGCCCGTAAAGTACAGATCCCTGTGTTACAGAGCTGCTCGGGTTGAACCCCGACAAAAACCACTGCACCTCTTTCCACACCTGCTTTGCAAAGACACATTCCAGAAGGATAAAAGCAAAATACTGTAGATGCTGGAAATCTGAAATAGTAACAAGAAATGCTGAAAATACTCAGCAGGTCTGGCAGTATCTCGGGAGAGAGAAGCAGAGTTAACATTTCAGGTCAGTGACCCTTCATCAGAACTGACAAATATTAGAAATGTAAAAGGTTTTAAGCAAGTAAAGCAGGGGTGGGGCAAAAGATAACAGAAGAGAAGGTGTTGATAGGATAAGGTCATAAGGATGACCCCGAGCTTCCGGTTGCTGGCCATTTCAACACCCACCCTGCACTCATGCTCACATCTCTGTCCTGGGAATGCTGCAGTGTTCCAGTGAACATCAACGCAAGCTCGAGGAACAGCATCTCATTTACCGATTAGGCACACTACAGCCTGCCAGACTGAACATTGAGTTCAATAATTTCACAGCATGAAGGGCTGTGTTATTTTTAAAATTTGTTTACTTTATTTTAGTTTGTTTCTACTGTGCCTACCCACTGTTTTTTTTTCATATTTGTGCTTGGGGCCAGGGCTGTTCATTTTACTGTCAATTGACACCCTCTCTGTACTAACACTTTGTCTTTCACCACACCATTAACATACTGTTTGCCTTTGTAATTTGCCTTCTGGTCAGTTATTCACTGTGACCTTGTCTTATCAACACCTTCTCTTTTGTTATCTCTTGCCCCACCCCGCTTTACTTGCTTAAAACCCTTTACATTTCTAATATTTGTCAATTCTGATGAAGGGTAACTGACCTTAAATGTTAACTCTGTTTCTCTCTCCACAGATGCTGCCAGACCTGAGTATTTCCAGTATTTCTGCCTTGAGGGCAGCATGCAGAGGCGGCGATATCCGGGTGTGCAGGAAGGATCTGACAGGGAGGGACCTGCTCAACGCCAGCCAAGCTACATTTTGGTGCTTGTTTGAAAGTTCTTGAGGACACTGCAGACCACTCCCTGATGGATTGGTGGTCAAAGGTGTTTTTCTGCACAAACATTTCCATAAAGGATAGGAGTGAGGTGTGGGCTGGACCTGCGCCACATACACTAACAACGCGAGTGCCTCGCACCTGATGACTAAGTTCTTACCTGCAATGGAGAGAGAATGCTGCTCCTTACATGCCCAACTCTTTCCAGTTTTTGGCACACGCCCCGGCCCTTCCAAACCCTATCCCCAGCAGCTTCAGGTAGTCTGACCTAACGGTGAAGAGAACAAACCCCATTTTGGAGAGCATCTCCATCATGTAGGTGTGCGATATCCTGTCAAAAGCCTTCTCCTGTTCCAAGCTGTGAAGCAGGTGTCCACCCCACTGTCCCGTACAATGGCGATCGTATCCGTGAGTAACGCGAGGCTATCAGACATCTTCCTGCCGAGTACAGTACAGGTCTGATCAGGGTGAATCACCCAACTGGCGATGACTTTGGACAGAATCTTGTAGTCTACGTTAAGCAGTGAGATGGGCTGCCAACTTCTGATTTCTGCCCTCTCCCCCTTCCGCTTGTAGATTTTTTATTTATTTATTTAGAGATACAGTACTGAAAGAGGCCCTTCGGCCCACCGAGTCTGTGCCGACCAACAACCACCCATTTATACTAATCCTACACTAACCCCATATTCTCTACCACATCCCCACCATTCTCCTACCACCTACCTACACTACGGGCAATTTACAATGGGCAATTTACCTATCAACCTGCAAGTCTTTGGAGGTGGGAGGAAACCAGAGCACCCAGCGGAAACCCACGCACACACAGGGAGAACTTGCAAACTCCGCACAGGCAGTACCCAGAACTGAACCCGGGTCGCTGGAGCTGTGAGGCTGCAGTGCTAACCACTGTGCCACCCATGAGGGTGATGATACCTTTCCTCATGGATTCTGACATGCTGCCAGCCAGAAGCATACTCTAATAGACTTCCAGCAGGTCTGGGCTGATCCAGTCCCAGAGAGTCGATTACATCTCAACTGGTAAGCCGTCGCTTCCGAGAGTTTTACTCGTCTCGAAGGACCTGACGGCCTTTGTCAGCTCATCCAGAGTTAGTGGTTTGTCCAGACTATCCTGCATACTGTCAGCTAAGACCTCTGTGATATATGATAGGAAGGACTGGGAGGCCGTGCTATCCGTGGGCTTCACGTCGTACAGCCCAGCATAAAAGGATTTGCTGATCCTTAGTATGTCAGACTGCGATGACGTTACTGAGCCATCCTCTTCCTTCAGGCTGCTGATCACAGAGCTCTCTTTTGGAAGAAGAAACGCAAGCATGGCTCATCCTGCTCAACGGAGAGGACTCTGGACCGGAAGATGATCTTGGAGGCTTCCATGGCAAAGAGCGAGGCCTGCTGACTCTTCACCTCTTGGAGATCCTCCTTGACCTCAACCCCCATTGACTATAGCCAGAGCAGATACTGCATTCTTTTCTGGAGTCGACACATTTCCCTCTGTCTCTCTCTTGCCCTCTGAACACCTTTGAGGATGAAGTACGTCTTGATGTTCGCTTTGATTGCTTCCCACCAGTGTACCAGAGACTCAAAGAGGGGTTTCACAGTTCTCCAACCTTTGTAATTCCTTTTGAGTTCCTCACTGTTCTATGGGGTCAGCAGTTTTACGTTTAACTTCCATGTCCCGCTGCCAACCCGCTAGTCATCCTGTAAGTAACAGTCAGCCAGCAGGAAGCAGTGGTCAAAGAAGTACACTGGCTTGACACCGATGGATCTGACCGTTATTGCATGGGACACAAACAGGAAGTCAATCCTGGAACGGGCAGACCCATCTGGTCTTGACCAGGTGTATCTACGCTGCGCTCCGTCTGCAGGGTTGCTGAAGACGTCGTGCAACTTAGCATCTTTTACTGTTTCCATTGGGAATCTGGACGTAGCGTCCAGTTTGCTGTCGTCACTGCCAGATTGTCCAGCTGCATCGATGATGCAGTTGAAGTCACCGTCTAGAATGACCGGCCTGGACGTCGCCAGCAGCAGTGGGAGCTGCCGGAGGACGGTCAGCCATTCGCTGTATTGGGCCAGGGCGTACACATTGATTAACTGGAGTGGAACATTGTTGTACATTATGTCTGCTATGAGGAGATGACCACCCACCACCTTGTTGACACCAGAGATGGTGAAGTTGCCTCCTCGCAGCAGAATACCCAGGCCAGAGGAACGGGAATCATGTCCCCCTCCCAATTTACTGGAATGTGTTTTGTATCCTCTAGTGAAAACAGAAATAAAATATTTGTTAATTTCATCTGCCATTTCCTTATTATCTACTATTAACTCCCCATTCACACTCCAGAGGACCAACACTCTCTAGAGTAGCTTCGTTGCAGGGCACTGGCTGCATTGCTGCCCGGGGCTGGAAAACACCTGGGCCCTTCACTCTTCCAGTGTTTTCCAGCCCTGGGCCATTTGTCTCCTCCACCTCCTTGGTGTTTTGCCACTTCGTTGTTGGTGGCCCTCCTGCCCTTCCTCACCCGAGAAGGAGCAGTCACCGGTGTCTATCAGAGGCGTCAGCCACTTCTTGCCAGTACTTTGCAGGGCGGCTTTCCCTTCATTTTCTGACCTCTTCCTTGTAACAATTTGCCACTCTTCTTCTGGTGCTGCCTCGTCTTCCGTTGAATCTGCTTTCTCTGGTGTTGGCTGAGTGGTTTGGCCAATTTCTAAAGTGTCCTTCACATTTTGTTTGGATGCCATGCCCTCTTTCCCATTGTCTTATGGACCAGAGGTATTGGTGGGGGGGGGGCGAAGCTCCTTTGCAACAGGCCTGGTTGTTGTTCCTGCTTTTATGGCCTGCGCATAGGTGGCAGAGCATTTTGGGTAGGCCTTGTAGAGATGGTCACCCTCCCCACACAGGTTGCAGCACTTTTTTTCTTTGCAGTCCTTTGTCAAATGCCCTTCCTGCTTACAGTTCTGGCAAAAGGTTGCACTGCAGTTGACGGCCAAGTGACCGGTTTTGCCACAAGTGCGACAGACTTTGGGCTGCCCCGCGTACAATAAGTAATCTTGACTTCCACCAATGGCAAATACCTGCCCAGTAAGGTGAGCACATCCACTACAGGGACATGGGGGTTGTACATGTGAATGGTCACCACCCAGTTTTGTTGTGTTGGCAGAGTAAACAAAGGCTCTCCCCTGCCAGCCAAGTTGAAAACAGTCTGGTGTTGTTTGGTTGCCTCGTTTACAAATAATTAGACTAACTGTTTGACAAGTCGGCAGGGGCAGGCGGGTGTGTTCGTGGTTTAGGAAGGGGCGAGAAGCAAGTGGGACACTTACAAACTACTTCAACTAGTTGAGACTACATATAATTGAGAGTTCAGTTCAGTTCAAGGCTGGGAGATAATTAGATCAAATCCACATTTATAATAGAAATTTCCTATGCTAACTTGTCACAAAGTTATTATGACCTCCCACCTGTGACCCAACTATAGTGCCTCCACCAAGAACAGCTAAAGGGACGTGCTCTTTTTTGAAAAATATATTTAAGACCGGTAAATAAGATATAATTTTGGGGCATCTTGTGACAGTTTGAAGCACAGCTATAGGCAATCCTGCAGAAAATTAGATGGGGAGCTTCCTCATGGCTGATCTTATTGAATGGTGGGGCAGGCTTGAAGGGCTGAATGGCCTACTCCTGCTCCTATTTCTTATGTTCTTATGGATGCCTCTGGTGGGCAGTGGTCTAGGAGCATAGGAGATTTGGAACTTCAGAGCAAAAGAGTTTCTGCCTCCAAATACAGGCAACAATCCCAAAACAGAAGTTTTTAACAGCAGGAATGTACTTGCATTTAAAAATGACTTGTCTTCCCATTACTTGTTTGGAGTATGCCATATAAATTTTCAAATGGCCTAACAATGCAGAAATTGCTGTTTCTTTTGCATAGGACTTATGGATCAGGCCTGCAATGACCTCTCTTCCTGCTTTCACCCCATTACCTTGAGTTCTCCAAGAATCGATCCTTGGTACTCTTCTACTCATGACAATTTATAGATACTGCAGGCACAGTGCACCAATGTCAGAGGAAGTGAATGTTTAAGGTGGTGGGTCGGGTGCCAATGAAACAGGCTGCTTTGGCCTGGTTCATGTCAAGCTTTGTGTTGTTGGAGTGGGATGCAGCAATGGTCATGCCATTTGTCAGGCCAAGCCTGAATGTTGTCCAGGTTTTGTTGCCTGTGGACATATTATACAATCATCAGTAAACATCCCCACTTAATGAAGAACTCCTGTGGCAATGTGCTTGGGCTTAATGGAGTCTTTATCAATTTACATTAACTTTTATTCTACTAAGGCATCTCATCTCACCTCCTGAATTCTGCTCTTTTGCCTATGTTTGGACCAAGCCTGTAATGATATCCAGAGCCGAGTAGACCTGGCAGAACCCCAGGGAACAGGTTATTGTGTGTAATTACCACTCGATACCCTTGATGGGGCAGTATTTGGATTTTCCTGATTTTTGTGAAGATGGGCAATTTTCCACTTTGTGGGAAATGGGGCTGACGAGTTTAAACAAAAGACTGGGTTAATCCATTCCATGTTAGGATAGGAAGCTCCTGGCTTTACTAGCATTAAATACGAGTACTAAATTCAGCTTTTCGCAGCATGTCGTGAAAAAGTCATCTATATAGTGCTGGGCAACTAGATGTGTTTGTCTAGGAATCTGCAAGATGCACAACAGGAATGCAGTTTGATGGCAGATTTCTACCTTTTCAAATGTAAATAAACTGGAATTCCAGACCTTAGATCCTTGGCAGCTGCAAAATTCCAGTGTTGCTCAATAATAGAAATGATTGGGTGAACAGAATTTGGTTACAGGATGCAGGCAACAGCGTGTGTATGAGCTCGTTTATGAAGGGCGGAAGATGGGAGGCTAGCATTGGAATAGTCAAGAGGTAAAAGGCAGGAATGAGTATTGCGTATGTATATGTATTGAGTATGTATATGACATTTTGTTCAAATAATTTCACTATGAGACAGCTAGTAGATGAGGCTCAATAATGACCTCCTTGTTGTCTACTTTTGAGTATGATGTCAGCAGCTTATGTTTTGACTGCTCACCCAGATGTTCCTCCCTAAAATCTTATGTCCCCAAAACAGGCAAGACATGACAGCATTAAACTAGTGAGATGTTAAGAGGCTAGCAAATAGGCATCTTGAATTTTAAAACTCAACACTAATCTCCTGTAGAGGAAGGAGTTACATTTTTTGCATTAATTTGAAAACAATTCACATTGAACTCAAAATCCACCTACTAGGTTAGAAAGTTTAAGTTGAACTAGTGGGAAGACAATATTTATCTAATGAATTAAACTACATTTAAGTACAATTCTCCAAGTTATCGCAGAGAGTTCACTAGTACAGTTAAGAAGGGTTTAGACTAAATTGGCAGGGAGAATAGGCACTATCAAATAGAAGTAAAAAAGATAAGAGTGCACAAAGTGAGTGAGCACGTTGGAAAGTACTAAAGAAGTAGTACCATATTAGATATGAGCAGATCAAGAAGGACTACAAGGAAGGCAAAGGCAGATTTAGAATGCATGTATGTAAATGCACAAAGTGCAGTGAATAAGGTTGGTGAGCTAGAAACACAAATAGCTATGTGGGAATGTGATGTAGTGGCAATAATGGAAACATGGCTTAAAAATGCTGAGGACTGTGCACTTAATATTGCAGGATACAAAGTGTTCAGAAAAGATAGGTAAGGGAGAAAAATAAAAGGTGGGGTGGCAGTGTTGGAAAAACAGGATGTCCTTTAAGAGGGCAGGACAGAATCCATTTGGTTACATTTGAGAAGCAAGATAAGTATGATGTACTGGAATGGTTAACTATGCTTATGGTTGCATCCCTGGTTGTTAAAGGAAGTGGGGGTGGAGATAGCAGAAGGGCTCATTGTAATTGTCCTGGATACGAGGGAGGTACCTGGAGTGTGGCAAATATGACATCTTATTGAAGACAGGGTGAAAGGATATTCCTAGTAACTATAGGTTGGTCAGTTTAAAATCAGAGAAATAATTTGGGGGGGCATGGAAACAGACACTTGGAAGAGGTTTGAGTTAATTGAATTTTTTAATAAAGTAACAGATGGTTAACCTGAGGGTTCATGTACATAGATCTTTGAAGCAGCAGGACTTTGAAGGAGAGAGTTGTTAGCAAAGCATATCAGATCTTGGGCTTCATAAATAGAAAGGTGTTGTACTGAAACTGTATTTGATGTGAGGGCCCTAGAAGACAGGGTGCAGAGGCGATTTACCAGAAATGAATGAGGAAAAGGATGAGGAATTTTAGCATCCTTCAGTGCCGTATTGATTATGGCTCTAGTTGTGTTATTTGTACCTTTTGCCTATTCCATTTCAAATTAACATTCTGCAATTAAGCAGGTGAGGAAGGGAGAAACAGGCATGAATGCAGGTGAGGAAAAGAGGAATGGAGCCATGGAATTTTTTATGTCCACCTCAAAGGACAGATCAGGCCCCAATTTAACATTTCACCCAAAAAAACAGCACCAACAGTACAGCATTCCTTTAGTTCTACAGTGGGAGGTCAGCCTAACTTTTAGTTTTAGTGATACAGCACTGAAACAGGCCCTTCTGCCCACCGAGTCTGTGCCGACCATCAACCACCCATTTTATACTAATCCTACACTAATTCCACATTACTACCACATCCCCGCATGTCCCTATATTTCCCTACCACCTACCTATACTAGGGGCAATTTATAAAGGCCAATTAACCCATCAACCAGCAAGTCTTTGGCATGTGGGAGGAAACCGGAGCACCCGGAGGAAACCCACGCAGACACGGAGAACTTGCAAACTCCACACAGGCAGTCCCCAGAATTGAACCCGGGTCACTGGAGCTGTGAGGCTGTGGTGCTAACCACTGCACCACTGTTTTGTGCTGAGGTATCTGAGGTATCATGCAGAACTTGAACCCATTGACCCAGAAGAGTGCACTATCACTGAACAAAAACTGACGGTCATTTAAAATTAGTGAAACTATGCCAGATTAGGGGGGGGGGAGGAAAACACAAATGTGATGCCCGCCATGGCCAAATAGCATGCCAATATCCATCAAGATTCACACATATAATGGTCACGAGAACCATACCCCCAGCAATCAAAAAAAGTTCCAATACAAAAAATTTAAATGTGAAAATACATAAGCCTAACTTATTTTTTTTTTTTTTTTAAAACGTTCAATTCTCTTGAATATAATGCAAAAGCCAGCAAATGCTCAAGAGGACTAGTAAAACCAAGTAAGCAAGCATTACCACGCAGAGACTGAGAATTTCCAAATTTCATTGGTTTTGTCATTACAGACTGCTCAGTCACACTATGATACTTGGGGAAGTTCCCCATTAAGACTTTTTCAGTTGAAAAATAAATGCAAAGTTTAGACAGTCTTCCTCGGAACAGAAACAAGGCACATCATTAAAATTTTAAAATGCAAAATTAGTTCCAAACTGCAGAATTACTTGCTATAGCAAAGAGTAGACTTCAAAGAAGACTACAAATTGCTGCAGCTAAAAAAAAGCGAAGATAAAACGGTTATATACATACAGGAAATTCTAAAGAAGCCGCACAATTAGGGCACAGCAAGGGATTCTTGTTGATTATCAAGCAGAAAAAAAAAATATTTCAACATCCCATGTCTGAGAAAATCCCAAAGAATACACCCATTAAATGCTCCTTCTGATATATGTTAATGGTAAGGAGCAACAGGAAATAGGTAAAATGAACTTCACAAAAAGCTGATTAAGTCACGCCATGATTCTCAATACTTAGCTATATTTAATTTATAAAATTACATAAATATTACATGATTTAAAATATGATAGGATGTTTAAATTTTAACATTGCCAATGACATTAAAGTTTCAGGTATATTTGGTTGCTTTCTTGACCACATTTAAGTGAGCTGCTTTTAAAATTCTGATCTGCATTACAGTAGGAATTTATCAAGCTTTCACAATGTATTGTTTGAATACAACTTTGATACAGTACATAATTAGTAACACTTGTTTTTTTACAAATACAGAAAGGTTAAAAAAATTACTTTGCACTTGCAATGGCTTGCTTGCTATTTTCTATTTTAATGAAAACACTATACACATATTTTACTAAAATGGTTAAATGATTTACATTTAACATTACCAGATCATTACTAACTATAAAAAATCTTGTTTGTGAAATACCAAAAAGATAAAAAAAAACTAATGCTATTTGCTGAAGATTGCTCAATTATAAATATCCTAATAGAACCATATTCTCTTTTCTGGTAAAGTTAATTTTAACATTTTTGAAAATCTCAAACGTACAAGGTTGGAGAATATCCAAGTTGCCATAACTGAACTAAACAGTTATGAATAGTTTAATTTGAAACAGGGCACATAAAACCTGCTTTCTGACAATCGTTTGAGACTCTTAGGCACATGCATGAATCAGAAAAATATCCAATGGATTTGGTTATACTTTGCTATATATCGATTACTGAACAAGTTAGTGCAAATTCTTTGAGATTCTCAGAACAGGGTTGTAGAAAAGGATCCTAATTTTTCCACAGCTAACCCACAATAACCAAAAACTTTAAAGGGCTTTTGTTCAAGCCCTATTCTTATCACAATGCCTTTAAAAAATATTAAAGGATACTTCATTTCGTGTTGTAGGCAGTATATTAAATGAAATTTTAAAAAAGTGTACAAACGTAACACTAGCAAAACTGCAGACAAAAGTTTTGAGAATCTTCATATTTCTTGCTGTTCCATCCCACACGATGACAACCTCCAAAAACACCTTAAGAAATGGAGATGGAAATGGAAAACATTGTGCATGAGAAATTTATATCTTCTAGGATGTTAGCAACTGTTCCAATTGGTCAGATGCACCAGTCTATCGCACAGCAAGAAGGCAAGCTAACCCAGCTATGCCAAACCCAGCAACTGTTATCAGCATGTTGCGTACAGTTGACTCTTGCCAATGGTCATCACTGCCAAAGAATCTGAGAAATCCCTCCTGTCATGACAAAGAGAGAGAACAAGTTTACCACATTTACCAAGACAGCTTTACTAATTTCTTTCAATGGACAAGTTAATGCACAAGAGCATCATTACAATAAAACTACAAATACACCTCTACCAAAGTATTAGGCCCCCAAAAGTGGGCAACAAAAAAAGGTTGCACATAAAGACAAATGATCTTGTCATTGAGAATGTACACCCTCAGAAAAACAGCAGCACACTGCAGTTCTACTGAATATTTATAATGGGTTTAATGTTTTTAATCCATCTAGACATTGGGTTTATAATTAAGCCCCTGGGTATAGGATGCAATTAAAATGTATTAAAACAATCCTAGCCTGTCTCCACTACAAAATATATTCAGATACATATTTGAATAAAGTTTCTCTTGCGGAATCCAGAATGTAATACTGCCATATGCAATTAATGGCAAATCAGAATGGTTTTCAATTGCACTTTATTGGAGAGGGAATATTTGAACCCTATTTTGTTTTTATATCTTTGTATTCTCAAAAGGAATTAAAAAGGTGATATTTTATGGAATTTATACTTTTAAAAACAGATTTAATTTGAGTGCTCTCAGGTTTCAAAGGCCAAGCACAACACTGTTCAATGTAAAAATCAACTCCATTTAGAAAACAGGGAAAAAGACAAGCAGCTGTGTTTGCTTCAAGATCCACATTCAATATAGTGTATTGTGTATGCATAAGCCCAGCTGGTGTATTTGTGTATTGCCTGCCAGATGTCTATGTAAATTGGCCTGGCCCATATTTCTTGAGGCACTTTTATCAAAATACTTCCAATCCACTCAAAAACTACAAGAGCATTTTAAAAATATTCATAGGTAGAGTTACATGTCACATCCTCTTAAAATGCTGTTCAGATTAAAACCCATGTTGTAGCATCTTTTAAAAATTCAAGAATCTATAGTACATTTTATAGCATGTCTTGCCTTGTATCGGATCTGTATTAGAGTAAAATTTTATCAGGAATACAACTAACATGCTGTACCATATTTCACAAGATTATTTTTATGACCCTGAACACAGAAACATGAAACTTTTTCCTAAATGCATTTTACTTGCATTACATAAACTCAAGTTAAAAAAAAAGGTTGCAATACAATAGCATTTAGTGATTCTTTAAACAGAAGCATTTAGAATATGCAACACACCTTGGATAAGTTATTTCACAAATGCAAACCTCCTCCACGTCACAAGCAGTTTTAAAAAAAATAAATTCCTCAGTCATGACTACGGTAAACCCAACACTTCACGGGTAGGAATCGGCAGAAATGCAATTCAAACAGTGTTATGCTTAGTAGTATAATGCTTCTTAGAAGACCACATACAAGGGATGAAGATCCTTAATGCTTTAAATGTTGAAATATTAAGTGGTGTAACAGCACAGTATGTTACGAGCACCTAAGTGCAGTAGAATAGCGACAGGAAGATGTAATTACCCCATCTTTAGTCTGGTCTATCCTGCTGTGAAAGCAGGTGCATATCCTGATCCCAGGTCATCAGCATTTGCCTACGTGCAGTCAATCACAAGGGATTAGGGAGCACAAAAACGACTAACCTTCACCTCGCGTTCAAAATGAGGCACCGCAGCCTGTGTGCAGACCCTTCCCCACTTGTTATGCCTCATGTCAGAAGCAACGTATCTCATCCATAAAACCCCCCTCCTTTCCCAATTCCCAACGTTAAGCTCTGCAGTAGGGTGGGGCTCTCAATATGATGAGTCTTCATCCTATCCCTATTTCATTAATATCAGGAGATCAGCTTTTGGCTACAGGAGGAACAAGGAAAAGGGAGTTTAAAATATAGGGAAGAAGCGTGTCTATAAAAAGCAGGAACTATCTGTGTAGTCAGGCCAAGCCCTGGTGAGCCTCCCGGGCCCCGAGTCTCTTACCCAGCCCCCGTTCTGTTCAATCCACTCTCGCCGCTCCTTGCCCAGGTAGTTGGCCACACTCTCCGCCAGCGAATCCACAGGGCTGAGCCCGGCCTCCGGGCTCATGACGATGCCTGAGTCCCTCAGGTGCCGGCCCAGCACCCCTGCGAAGGCGAAGATGCTCACCACCCGGCCCCAGTTCATCTTCTCGTCGGCCGACATCTCCTCCACCACCCGGCGCAGGAAGTCGGCCGCGGCCACCGCCGCCGTGGCGGTGTCGGTCGCCTCCAGGGCCGAGGAGGCCGCCGCCGCCTCTCCTTCGGGCCCGGCCGCCACCGTTCGCGGCCTGGCGGCGATCTGCAGACCGTTGTCGAAGCGGCTCTTCATGTTGCTGAAAGCGGCCTGGTGCTGCTCCACCATCTGGTCGGCCACTTTGCGCAGGGTGAAGGCCGTCTTGTTGGGCGGCCTCGGCCCCCCGGCCGGGGTCAGGCAGTGCTGCAGGTAGTCGCGGGCCAGCAGCTGCGCTTCCTCCTTCACGCCCTCCCGCATCCTCCCTACCTAGCTGAGGCCCCGCTCCGCAAGCTTCCTCCGCTGCAGCCGCTGTCGGAAGCAGGAGGGCTGCGCCGTTGCCAGGTAACGGTGCCGGGCTCAGCTCCCCCCGCGCCTAGTTGCCCAGTAACGCTCGCGCTGCTCTTCTTTACCCCCTCCCCCCCCAGTCCGGTTGCCCGGGTAACGCTCGCGCTTCTGTTCCCCTTTTTTTAAACCCCCTCCCCTGCCGTTGCCGGGTAACGCTCTCAGTTCCTCTCGCGCTGACAGATACTGCGCCGACAGTAACAGCGGCGGCGCCGCAAACCTTCCCTTTAAAACAGCACGTCACCGCCTCTTTGTGACGGCAACATACGTCACCATATTTAAAGGGGCACCAGCAGCTGATTTCCCCTCCCCCCCTCGCCCCCAGCAGCAAGTGCATCAACCCTGCCCTTCAGTTGAGCAGCAATTAGAAAGGCTCCACAGGATGCCAAACACAAATGGTGGGCACCTCAGCGACAGATGGGCAGAGTGGACACCAGTTACGTATTTATACCACAGCCAGTGAGGACATAATAGGAGCAAGAGTAGGCCATGCACCCCCTCAGACCCACTCCGCCATTCAACAAGATCATGGCTGATCTCCTCCCTCCTCTCACTTTCCTGCTCTGTTTCTCACCCATGATGCATGAGCACCACCGCCCTCAGGGGAGACAATTCCAAAGATGCACGACCCTCTAAGTGAAGAAATTCCTCCTCATCTCACTCCTAAATGGCTGACCCCTTAGCATGAGACTGTGATCCCTAGTTCTAGACTCAACAATCAGGGGTAATGGCCTCTCAGAGTCTTACCCTGTTAAGCCTTTTACGAATTTTATGCTGGAAATCTGAAATGAAAGCAGAACATGCTGGAAATACTCTGCAGGTCAGGCTGCATCTGTGCAGAGAGAAACAGAGTTATTCCAGATCGATGATCTTTTATCTGAATATTATTTAATTTTGTAAGTTTCCTTGTTTTATAGTTTAAGTTCATTAGTTTCATTTGTTGTTGCTTGTTATTTATTAGTTGTTTCTCTCTAAAAAGGGGCACTGTTGTTAGTTAAACTGTAATGAATAACCTAAGAGGCATGCACACATGCCACCTACCCTCCTTCCCAATGTAACCTAGTCATATAGCATTCTAACTATTATAATAAATAACATAAGATTGAACAGGTTGGGGCTCTTTGCTGTAGAAAGAAGGTTGAGGGTTGACCTTGTAGAGGTCTTTGAGATTATGAAAGGGTTTGATAGGGTAAACATGGAGAAGATGTCTTCACTTGTGGGGGACACCAAAACTTGACACCACAAATATAAGATGGTTGCTCCAATAAGTAATTCAGGAGACATTTCTTTACCCAGAGAGTGGTTAGAATGTGGATCACACTACCACAAGGCATAGTTGAGGTGCATAGCGCAGAATAATTTAAGTGGAAGCTAGATAAGCACATGAGGGAGAAAGGAATAGAAGGATATGTAGGGGTAGATGAAGAGGAGTTGGAGGAACATAAACATTGTTAAGGACCAGTTGGGTCAAATGGCCTGTTTTTGTGGTGTAAATTCTGTGTAATTCTATGTAAAAATTGTTCCAACCCACCTATATGCCCAAGGTGTCAGCTGTGGCTCAGTGGTAGTACTCTTGCTTACTAACTCAGAAGGTTGTGGGTTCAAGCCCCACTCCAAAGTCTTTATCACATAATATGGGCTTCTGTGCAGTTATGAGGGTGGGTGGCACTGTCAGAGGTGATGTCTTTCAGATGAAATGTTAAATTGAGGCCCCATCTGTCCTTCCACTGGAATGTAAAAGATCCCACAACACTATTTTGAAGAAGAGCAGGGAGTTCTCCCAGTGACTCGGCCAACATCTATCCTTCAAACAACACTGAAAATGGAATGATCTGGTCATTTATTTCATTACTGTTTGTGGCAACTTGTGCGCAAATTGGCTGCCGTGTTTCCTAGGTTACACAGCGACCACACTTGAAAAGTACCTAAGTGGCTTGAAAGCACTTTGGTATGTCCTATTGTCGTGAAACGCTCTATATAAATGCAAAGCTTTCTTTTCTTCCAAAGCTATATGCTTACCATCAATATGCATGTATTATAGCTCCCATGTGCTCATAGATTTGCTACTACCGAATTAGGACCATTGTACACCACAATATTGTAACTGTGCCATGCCCATAAGCAGACAGGCAGCCTGCCACATTATGACTCCCATCTCCCATATATGCACGTAAATTGGCTACTATAACATTATAAAGCACACCAGATGATGGATATGCACACACATTATTTTTTGAGAAAACAGTGAAAGGCCAAGTACCATAGTGTAGTGCACCAATAGGGCTAAGAAAATAAAAGACCAGGTAAATCCAGAAATAGTGGCTAGGCAATCTCAAGTTTAGATTTTGCAGCATTAATGGAGCTAAGGAGTTTGAAGTTTTGAAGCCTGGAAAAGAATGAGTTAAGGCAGGAGACTATATGGTGATTTCAATACTATGTGAGCGTAGAGCTGAGGAAAAGCATGTAGGGGCATATTAAGAGCTCATGAGTCAAAAGTGCAAAGTTCAGAGGTGCATTGATTCAGAGGTAGCATGAAAACTAGTAGTATTGATTAAATAGCAAAATGCAAGAAATGTTACAATGGAGAGGTCGAGATTCGATGTGAGACAGAGATCCCCAATTAAAACGACTTTTTCTGGATTTTGACCATGAACACTCAGGCACAGGTACTGGAAAAATCTCAGCAGATTTGGGTGTAGTATTTTATTGTTTTTCCTGGAGGCAACTTTAGCAATGGGGAAGATATAGAGTTTTACTTGAGGTCAGAATAGATAGTGAGACCAAAGATAGAGGTTAAAGTGCGGAGCCATCAAAGGATTTTAGTGATTCAGCCATTCTATCAAAAGTAGAGAGTAAATTGTGGCTACAGAGGGCATATAATCTGGAGGAAGTGATGGATCTTGTTTGCCATTTCTTATAAAACCTATGAGAGTCATTGGGTTACTGCAGTGCCATTTGTTACCACCACGTGAGGAGGAGTCACAAAGCTCCCCTCTTATCCTTCTCCTTGTTTGACCGCAACAGAGTTTATTCCTTTTTAAACAGTGGATGTGCTCACCAATTCAGTGCGTGTTTAATCCTTTACCTTTGTTGTGATCATAAAAGAACCAATTGGACAGGTTTTCTGGAGTTTAAACAAGAAATAGGTTAGTTTATTGTACTTAAAATCTAAACCTGATCTAAGTAAAATAATAAAATTATGCTCCAACTTACACACACACACACGAGAATCACACACACACACTCAAATAAGTTACATAGTGTTGAGGAATAGTTTGGTTTTGATTAGAGTCCAGAACAAGTAAAAATAATATACAGTCTATGGGGTCTGGTAAGTCAGTTGTCTTCTGGCTGAAGTTGTGGTTCCGAAGTCTCTAGCTAGCAGAAGTACTTTGCACCTGGCCCACTTGGTTCAGGTTTTACTTGGAGACAGTGATGTAGGTGGCTTTCTTCCCTGGGGTCTATGTCTGTAGCAATGGTAGACTTGCATGTTTCACAATCACAAACAGGTTTCAAAATTGCGATGTTATCTGGAGAGAGACACACACACAAGGCTCCATTGTGGTCTTGTCTGGTTAGCACTCGAAGCTTGTCTGCTGTGTGTAACAAAACTCCAAGTTTTATGCAGCCTGGGGAGACTGTCACATGGCTCTTTCAATACCCTTTGTTTTTAATGAGGTCCAAAGTCTAAAAGCCAAATCTCTCTCAGGTTGTATTGTCAGTGTTTATCTTCTGGAGGTAGGTCTCCACTCATGAATGCTTCAAAATGGCTTTGAATATCCTGCTAACAAGGGTAATACTGGACGATCTACATCAGTTATCCAAGCCATTTTCTTGGTTGGGAGCCTTGTCAGACATGCGTCTCCAATTTGATGTCTTGGAATGTGAGGTATTTCAATGCAAATTGTGGTGGCCATCTTGGCTACCCACTTTTTAAAAGTTAAATGTAGGATCCCAATTTTCCTTTTAAAAGTTTAATGTAGGTTTCCAACCAATGAATTAAAAAGTTCTCATTCAGCATAGCATTTTTTCTTGACACATCAAACAAAAAAAAGCATGCCCTCTTTAGAGGGGTACCACCAATATAAAACTAAATCAAAAAGAAGGAAACATCAAATTAAATAATATCGCCACCAAAATCCAATATATCCTCCAGTCACTGTGGTGCCCTCTGGTCACAGAAGGCCTCAAGCCTGCCGATGGATACCAAGTGCTCCTCCTCTAGGGCCACCCGGGACAAGGCACTGGAAGAGAGGCCGGCAGCCAGATCAAAAACCCCTACGGGGCCGACATCAGCCTGGACCTGTAGATGGCCATCTTGAACAGGCCCAGGAGCAGGTGCATGTGGAGGTCCTTCGACTTGCCTGCACATTGCCAATCAGATGGCCAAATATCAGGAGTGTGAGATGGTAGTGGAGCCAGAAAATTCAGGAGCATCCCCTTTCAAATAGTGAAACATGAGCTGCAACCTCTCACACTCATTGTAGGTTTGATGAATCTAGTTTGTGACAGTGAATGGAACTGGATAATGAGTGGGAAATTCCCCCCCCCCCCCCCCACCGCCACCCCACCAAAATGCACACAGATCAGCTCCATCAACATTACCTTCCCCCAAACCATAATTTGTAGTGACTGACGGGTTAGCTATCTCAGTACTGTAAACTCCAACCCCTACCCTAAAATGTTCAAAGATTGGCTAAAATCCTAGCATCCTAGTTGCTAAATGGTCATGTAGACCAGCATTGATTCACATGGATTGGAAATGTTCTGGTCTGCACTGAGCCTGTCAGCTTCAACTGAAATAGCAGTGCGGCATTACAAATCTGAGCCCTGGAGAGGAAAAATACAGGAAGGACAATTGCTCTCACTTGTTCTTCGGTAACCATGCTACATGTATGCACATCAAGTAAAGATAGATCAGGCTGAGATCGGCACTTCCATTCAAATAGCCTATCAATGTTTAGTATCCATACTTATACACAACATATGGGCACATGTGCGAGATAGCTGGGAGGGGCAATGCCATATTCATAGACTGTATGCTAGCATAAATCACTACTTTCAGAACTAGAGAGATAAAGGGACAAAAGTGGAGGAGAATAAACATATTTAAGTTTTACAGCAAGATAATTCCCATTACTCATGTCAACAAAATACACAACGGATTGCTGGAAATCTGAAATTAAAGAAACCCAGAAAATTCTGGGAATACAGCTAATGTCAGAAAAAAATAGGTTAACATTCTGGCTTCTTGGGATTTTTTTGAATTTTTTGCCAAAATGTTTTGGGCTGAGACTCTTTATCAGAATCTTGTAAGGGATATCAAATTGAAACTGTAACCCATCTTTTGTTTTTTTCTGACATTGACAGACCTGTAATAATGTAACCAACAGAACTGTAGGAATTCCTGCTAATCTTATCACTTCAGTGTTTTTCATTCAGCATCCACGTACTAAGCAAATGCAAACTAACTAAAAATGGCAATTGGGAGTGTGTGCTAGTTTCAAATCAGTTCCCTGATTGATCGCATTAGTAATCCTTCTCCATTCAACCAAAAGAGTTTTACTGATTGTGTTTCTCAAAGCCCCAGTAACTGGGTTGTTCTATTGGAAATGTATAATGAAAATATTTCTCTCTGTACAGCTGCTGCCTGATCTGAATATTTCCACCATTTTGTATTTTTATTTCAAATTTCCAGCATCTGCAATATTTTGCTTTTATTCATTTGGATGTCACATTGCTGGTCCTTTTAATGAGCATCTGTAACAGCCAGTTTCCAGTACCTAAGGCAGGTGATTTATTCCAGCAAGTCATTTGTTATCACTCAAATCTGCTCAGAATGCTGTATTTTGATTCCTCCATGACCCTTTGCGGAAAATTATGAAACACAGGCTGCAATTTACATTCCACGCAATAAGTGAGCAAAGTGGCAGGATTTGTCTCAGAATGTTCTATTGTGACATGCTTGTCCTACTGACAACAGAAGCCCCATCTGCAACTTCTGGGGCCAGATTCAGGCTCTTGCAATCTTTATGAGCTTTCCTTTTAAAACAGAGAAAATGTAGCATTTTTAATTCATAATTTACTAAATGAAGTAGATTCAGTTACAGAATTTCATGTCATGTAGAGATCAATGGAATAAAAATTGGGCGGGTTCCAAAACAGATGGGCAATTCGCTATGTCAGATTATTGCCTAGATGGCTAAATTGAAAATTACATCCAATTGTAACAAAATGTTTTAGTACTTTAACTTCAACACATTTAGTACTATCATTTACATGATAGCGGTCCGGTAAATAGCAGCCAAAATGAAGGAAGATGCTGTCTGATGAACTTCTTTGACCTTTTTTTGAGAAAATGAAATCCCTACAACATGGAGCATCTTGACTTTTAACCAGCATTGTATAACATGCTCATTAAATTTTATTATTTAATTTTAATGGGTGGGGATTCAGGAAACAAAACTGGTATCAGATAAAGTTACTTAGCCCCAGGTACTTATTAAAGAAGTATGAGCTGGACATACAGCCAACAAAATCGGAACTCAGTGATGCCATTGGTTCTCGAGCCAGCGGAAAAGCCCCTGGGAAGGACGGCATTACCCCTGCAATAATCAAGAGTGCTAAGCCTGCCATACTCTCAGCACTCTACGAACTGCTTTGCCTGTGCTGGGACGAGGGAGCAGTACCACAGGACATGAGCGATGCCAATATCATCACCCTCTATAAAGACAAAGGTGACCACGGTGACTGCAACAATTACCGTGGAATCTCCCTGCTCAGCATAGTGGGGAAAGTCTTCGCTCAAGTCGCTTTAAACAGGCTCCAGAAGCTGGCCAAGCATGTCTATCCTGAGGCACAGTCTGGCTTTCGAGCAGAGAGATCGACCATTGACATGCTGTTCTCCCTTCATCAGCTACAGGGGAAATGCCGCGAACAACAGATGCCCCTCTACGTTGCTTTCATTGATCTCACCAAAGCCTTTGACCTCGTCAGCAGACGTGGTCTCTTCAGACTACTAGAAAAGATTGGATGTCCACCAAAGCTACTAAGTATCATCACCTCATTCCATGACAATATGAAAGGCACAATTCAGCATAGCGGCGCCTCATCAGACCCCTTTCCTATCCTGAATGGTGTGAAACAGGGCTGTGTTCTCGCACCTACACTGTTTGGGATTTTCTTCTCCCTGCTGCACTCACACACGTTCAAGTCTTCAGAAGAAGGAATTTTCCTCCACACAAGATCAGGTGGCAGGTTGTTCAACCTTGCCCGTCTAAGAGCGAAGACCAAAGTATGGAAAGTCCTCATCAGGGAACTCCTCTTTGCTGACGATGCTGCATTAACATCTCATACTGAAGAGTGTCTGCAGAGTCTCATCGACAGGCTTGCGGCTGCCTGCAGCAAATTTGGCCTAAACATCAGCCTCAAGAAAATGAACATCATGGGACAGGACGTCAGAAATGCTCCATCCATCAATATTGGCGACCACGCTCTGGAAGTGGTTCAAGAGTTCACCTACAGTGGCGCAGTGGTTAGCACCGCAGCCTCACAGCTCCAGTGACCCGGGTTCAATTCTGGGAACTGCCTGTGTGGAGTTTGCAAGTTCTCCCTGTGTTTGCATGGGGTTCCTCCGGGTGCTCCGGTTTCCTCCCACATGCCAAAGACTTGCAGGTTGATAGGTAAATTGGCCATTAGCAATTGCCCCTAGTATAGGTAGGTGGTAGGGAAATATAGGGACATGTGAGGATGTGGTAGGAATATGGAATTAGTGTAGGATTAGAATAAATGGGTGGTTGATAGTCGGCACAGACTCAGTGGGCCGAAGGGCCTGTTTGAGTGCTGTATCTCTAAACTAAACTATCTAAACTACCTGGACTCAACTATCACCAGTAACCTGTCTCTCGATGCAGAAATCAACAAGAACATGGGAAAGGCTTCCACTGCTATGTCCAGACTGGCCAGAGAGTGTGGGAAAATGGCGCACTGTCACGGAACACAAAAGTCCGAGTCTATCAAGCCTGTGTCCTCAGTATCTTGCTCTACGGCAGCGAGGCCTGGACAACGTATGTCAGGCAAGAGCGACGTCTCAATTCATTCCATCTTCGCTGCCTCCGGAGAATCCTTGGCATCAGGTGGCAGGACCGCATCTCCAACACAGTAGTCCTTGAGGCGGCCAACATCCCCAGCTTATACACACTACTGAGTCAGCGGCGCTTGAGATGGCTTCGCCATGTGAGCCGCGTGGAAGATGGCAGGATCCCTAAGGACACATTGTACAGCGAGCTCGCCACTGGTATCAGACCTACCAGCCGTCCATGTCTCCGCTTTAAAGACATCTGAAAATGTGACATGAAGCCCTGTAACATTGATCACAAGTCGTGGGAGTCAGTTGCCAGCAATCTCCAGAGCTGGCGGGCAGCCATAAAGGCGGGGCTAAAGTGTGGCGAGTCAAAGAGATTTAGCAGTTGGCAGGAAAAAAGACAGAAGCGCAAGGGGAGAGCTAACTGTGTAACAGCCCCGACAACCAATTTTTTCTGCAGCACCTGTGGAAGAGTCTGTCACTCTAGTATTAGCCTTTATAGCCACTCAAGGCGCTGCTCCACAAACCACTGACCACCTCCAGGCGCTTGCCCATTGTCTCCCGAGACAAGGAGGCCAAAGAAGAAGAAGAAAAAGATGTTGAGTGCAATGTTGAATCAGGTGTCCCAGGGATCAGTGTTCAGCCTCCACTATTTCTGGTTTATGTGAATAACTTTGGATTCAAAAGGTCAAGGCAAAATTGCAGATGAAACCAAACTAAGATAGGCAATTGCAACTGATGAGACAATTTAGGAGCTACAAAAATGGGCTAGATGAAATGTAATATGGATAAGTGTAAAAGACTGTGCATGGAGGAGAAGAATGGGTAACTGGTATAAATTTCAAAACTGAACTACATATTTCCTCGGGTTCAGCATTATTGCTCACACCATAAATGGATCACACTTCCTCCATGACCTGCAGAACTCTACAATATGTTGAAAACTGAGTGGAGCCTGAGTATATATGCCTCTTAGATGGCTGCTTTGTCTAGTATTTCGACTAATTTGCCCTAAACATTATTCTTGATAGCTTGCATTACTCTGGGAGTTGACCCTTTGTGATCTGAACCCAACATCATATAAAATCAAACCAAAATCCCTCCCAGACCAAATAAGGTAAAAAAAAACCTCAAAATGGTGAAGTGACATAAGTATATCATGAATTGTATTGAAATAACTATTAAAGATGAGGTTGTAAGAGATCTAAGGTTTAATAGACTTAATGCTCAACATATTCAATCATGGTGCACAAAGAAAGTCAAATGGAATGTTGATCTATGTAGCCAAACCAGTGGAGTACAAGTTGGAAGGAGTCGTGCCCAAACTGCACAGTGCTCTGATCAGACCACCTTGGGTACTATTGTCCACCTCTGTGCACCAAGGCACAAAGAGGATATTCAAACCCTTGAAGTGGTTCAGAGAAGAGCCACTAGGAGACTGATGAAAAACTTGAGAATATTCATACAACTGAAGCTAATTCAGCTCAAAGCAGATGGTTCCGAACATCAATCTTTGCTTAGATCAGTTTAGATTTGAACACGAGCAGGCTATTTTAAGCAGGACTGCTTAGTGTCTTTTCTGGATGTAAAATGCTGGAATTCCAGTGCAAAGCTCCAAGGATAATCATTGTTGTCTTGTAATTATCCGTAGCCATCTGCCCATTCCAACATAAGTAAAACTAAGGCATTTAGAAATCACTTTCAAGTTAAAATTTTATAAGAAGCAAATTTGTGAGTTTGTAATGTTGTTCGAGTCTGGAGAGTGTGCCATAAATTCCCTATTGAATAATTATGTAACATAGTTAATGTCATTAAAGGTATATCTAATGTGAACAAAACTGGTATCTGTTTAGCCATTACAGTGGTTGAGAGCAGGAATGATGTCACTTAATTAGGACATGATATGGAGTTAAGATAAAAATCAAAGGTGTTTTGGAAAAAAACCTGTCAAATATTCTTGGTAATCTCTGAAAAATATTTCCTCTAAATATGGAGTTCTAAGTTAAGAAAGTCTACGAAATCAAAGATTTTTTGCCTTTTGATTTATGGCATATACTTTGATGTAGAAAAGGAATCAAATATCATTCAGCTTCAAGTATTTCTGATTGGCTGGCCTATTTCTGCACCATAATTCATGTCACAGTAACTTTCAGGAGCAGGGGCCCACTAGGATAACAGTAATCTTTGTTGGTTGATACAACTCTTCTTTTTGTTTGAGATCGTGCCCCCTCCTGAACAATTTCCTGGGTCTCTGGTTAGGACGCAATACGCTCTGGTAATCAAGAATTCATTGGTAATGCACTGAGGCACAAGATTTCCTCTATCTACTCTTAGTAAATGAACTCGAGCAAAATTCCTGATGGTTGTAATAAAGTTATCATCCTATTTATTTTAAATGGGTTAAAAATCAGGCAGTGTAGAGTCTGTACCCAATTCCCTACTTTCCCCATCAGTATGATTTAAAATAACCAGTTGGAATCTGAGCTGTAAAAGTCAAAACATCTGCCATTATTTAAAATATTATATGTGCCATTTATTAATTTTTGGTGCATTTCAAAAGATTTACACAAGTGTTCACCAAAAGAACTGTTGGAAGTATACACAAAACAAGTACAGAAACAAAACCAAAATCGTACAACTGGCCCTACAGAAAAGAGGTGCTTTAACAAGGACCCGACATAAGTCAGAAGGCCTTACTTTTTGTCAAGATCCCAGTAATGTTGTAATATAATATTGCACTTCTTACCAAGAGAATTAAAATCTTCAAAAGTTCACAGTGCATTTATATCTACTGCATTGGATTACATTAATTGAATTTTACAATTTACCACTTTAAACAACAACTTTGATTAGATTTTCTCCCGCTGCAATATGTGAAGTTCTCAAACAGTCATTGTGTATATACCTACTCCAGATTTGTCATCTGCTATTAAACATTATTTTACAATTCTGTGTATCAAAAACAAAAAGTGTGTACAGGCAAAATGGGCATGCTGAGCTTTAAACAAAGGAGCACTTTGCCACCCATAAGTAGTGTAACTATTCAGCACAATTCAAATTGCAAAATATATATACTCCAGAAAGGACTAGTTTAAACAGATTCTCTACACTTTTCATTATCTAGTCCATTCATTGTCATACCATAGATTTTTACTTGCAGTTATTTTTAGACATAGAACATAAACAGTGCTTTGTAAAAATCCTTCAGAGGGTCTCTCCCCATTTTCGCCACCACATTGACTGAAGAAAGCATTACAAGCAAACACAATTAATCATTCAGGTTTGGAGGTTTTCCTCAAACAGAATGGGAATCAAAGTCATGGAAATATGAAAGTTTTAATGTAAATGTGCATATAAAAAAAATTTACAAATGGAAACATTATTAGAAAGTGGGGAAATTTATTACTGATGGGCATTTGGAAAATGCAGCAGCTATTTCTAAACATTTTGTTTGCTACAAGTTCAACTGACTGATACCAAAATCATAATTACCTAATTTCCTTCTCGGATGTTAAATAATTATATAGTCACTGCAGACTGGGTTAAATGTCACAATTCCAAAATATTTGCACATTTCCTAAAACAGACACAAGATCTAGGAGTTGAGCCATCATACTGCAAATGCCAAGAAATCCTGGAATGGAGTCTTCATTCAGAATTGGACAATCGAGTTCAAGAAACTTTAAGCCCAAATCTACAAAACAGAAGAATAAATGCATATTCAGTTTTATTGGTTTGTGCTGTTAACGATCTAAGTGTTAGGAGAAGTAATTTTGGACCATCCATGCATTGAGATATTTGGAGTTCATGGGGGAGAATTCCTTAGCATGCTCAGTCCAACAAAATCATAAATCATAAACCTGTTTACACAGAATGGGTTCACAATTTCACTAGTTTGGCATGCAGAGGAAATCTTCCACCATGGGATGTATAGTGACTCTATACTACACAATCATAGCAGTCAAGAGAGAGTATTGGATGCCTGGAAGTGCTTACAAGGTGGTAGTCTATTCGAAGCACTCAGGTGTCTTCACAAGCTATGGATGGTTGAGATTACGGTCTTTCTTTATTCATTCATGGGATGTGGGCATTGCTGGCTAGGCCAGCATTTGTTGCCCATCCCTAATTGCCCTTGAGAAGGTGGTGGTGAGCTGCCTTCTTGAACCGCTGCCGTCGATGTAGGGTAGGGACACCCATAGTGCTGTTAGGAAGGGAGTTCCAGGATTTTGACCCAGCGACGGTGAAGGAAAGGCAATATAGTTCCAAGTCAGGATGGTGTGTGGTTTGGAGGGGAACTTGCAGGTGGTGGTGTTCCCAACCATTTGCTGCCCTTGTCCTTCTAGGTGATAGAGGTCATAGGTTTGGCAAGTGTTGTCTAAGGAGCCTTGGTGCATTACCACCACCTGCAAGTTCCCCTCCACGCCACACACCATCCTGACTTGGAACTATATTGCCGTTCCTTCACTGTCTGCTTTAAAGGTTTCGAAAAAAATAGGTACTAAAAGCCAGCTTTATTCAGTTTTTGTGGCAGTAGTTGGCCGTCAGCAAAAAGGGCAACTGTCAGTCTGTTCCAAGTCATCACAGTGTGATCACATTCATACTACACTTTCGTGATTGCAGGCTTTTGAGAGTTAACTTGCAGTACACTACAGCAAAATTTTATTACCAATAGCATACAACAGGCAAAAATATTAAGCTTGGTGTCTGCTTGCCTGTATGTCTGTAATATTGAAAAAGCATCAATATGGTTGTGACTCTTTACTGTTACTAATTGGTTAATGCTAATCACATTGTCCTACAGACCAGATACCAACATTAGTCCATGCTAACTAGGCGACACCACCAACCAATCACCACATTAGAGAAAAAAACTCAATTATTTATCGTGCCATGATAGTTCTGTTATCATGGCCCCATTATTAATACTCCATCTCTGTCTTTTTACCCACTCTGCTTAGCTTCGGCTCCTTTCCAAGACCCCACACCACTCCCCTGCCTTGAGTCTCTGCTCCACTTCTGGCTGTGGCCCATACTCCATGCTCTCCCAAGCCAACCACAAGTGCTTCCACTAGCCGTTTTTCCTTCTTTCCTTCCCATGCCTGCCCCAGATACTCCAGTGCTGATTTTTCCCACTCATTTGGTGTTGGTGGGTATATAATAAAGTAAAATGCAACTTCTGTGAGAGAGCATCCACACAGGCATTTTCACCAAACTTATCCTTCTTAATGTGTAGAATGGAATGGTTAGTATTCCAGCAATAAACCCATTCTGACCAGTCAGTACTTTTATTCGTGTAACATTAGTGTTTATTTCAGCATCACAATGAATAAACCAAACAAACCTTTTTTTAAAAAAAAACTAACTAGGCCAATGAGCCTGGAATTATTCAGGACCTTCTCAGTGGCTTGAGAATTACATTTTCAGAAGCTACAAATCAACAAAACTGCCCTCCCCAACTGATACTAATGAGCGCCAACCTACTTTTCAACTCAGTTGTACAAGGGAACCGTTGTTACAGAAAGGGAGCAGGTTATAGTTTAAGTATATGGTCAGTTTTACTCTATTTATATAGCAATCTTCCCCAAAAGACTGAACACTATCCAGATTCTGTTGGGCAGAATCAGCCCTGTTTATGCACTGGTGGAGATTTGGCAAAATTGGAACATGTGTGCATGGAAAAATGTCATCTGTTCAAAAGTCAAGAGCACAACTTTGAAGCAATTGCATGTGTGCAGTGTACTACTGAGTTTATCTGCAAATTTATCATTCTGATCACCGTCCTTATGTCAGTGTTGGGCAAAGATCTGTACAAGTTAGCAATGAGCAGATAACAATTACAACCTGCATCTGTGGGTTGAGAGCTCAGCCAACCCATTACCAGAATAAAATGGCTGACTCAAAGACAAGTAGTGGCATCAGCAGCCACTTCTAAGTGCTGCTGGGAGTATGTTGACTTGGTACCAGAGAAACTAACCTCCCAGTGCCTTGCGAGGCATTGGGCAGCTCTTCATTATGTATCATGGTTGTCCTCGGAGGGGGTGTTTTGATATATGGGATATTTGAGGAAGGGAAAGGAGACTTTGTGCTGGATCTTTCCCTTGAGTGCAAAGTAGAAAATGTTCTTGTTCAGCATCATCAATCCAGAGGTTGAGAAAATGCACAGATGATTAAATATGTATAAATATGAGTATGCCATTCAGCTCCTCAAACCTGTTCTGCCATTCAATAATAATGTATGTAATAAGTAGACATTATGCAACAAATAATTAAAAAAAACACCAACTCTCAGGGTATGATCCCATGATCCTGAGCAGAAAGCAGTGCCATCAGGGGAAACTCGCAAAGTGCTGACTCGGTTCTCGTGTCCAAACAGGATAGACACTCGAGTTCCCTTCAATACATCCCACACATTGATGGTGTAATCGTTGTAACCAGCGAACAAGAGACGACCTGGAAAATAGTCCAAGTGTATGGTTTTATTGATCATTTTTACCTTTATAGTAATTTGAGCTTCCTTCATTCCTCAGTCCCTAATGACTCTGAGCATGGCTGCAACTTCCTACCAGCAGAAAGAAGGGGGAACGACAAGTGTCTTCTGTAAGATGGGGCATTCTTGCATGAAACACTCTATCTTACCAACGGGCTGTGAACCAAACTCATTGGGAATAGCTGGTTCATAGGTAGATTGTCCTTTCAATGTGCCCAGGAAATCACCCTTCCCCAGATACAGAAAAGAGGATCAAAGGGGTGGAATTCCGTTACATCAGGTCCCTGTCCCACTGCACGGCCCTGGGATTTCCTAGGTCTCCTGAGGAACGTCATTGAGCTCGTGACTGCAGCCCAGCTTTAACAATATAAATGGGGTAGAAGGGGCCTTCTTGGCCTCATGCCCCCTTAGTGATTACTGGACTAGTAATCTAGAGAGGCCTGAACTAATGATCCGGAGACATGAGTTCAAATCCCACAATGACAGCTGGGGAATTTAAATTTGGTTAATTAAAATAAAGCTGGACTTAAAAGCTAGTATCAGTCATGGTGACCATGAAACTACAAGATTGTCATAAAAAAACATCTGGTTCACTAATGTCCTTTAGGGAAGGAAATCTGCCATCCTTACCTGGTCTGGCCTACATATAACTCTAGACCCACAGCAATGTGGTCACTCTTAACTGCCCTCTGAGATGGCCTAGCAAGCCACTCAGTTGTATTCAAGAAGGTGGCTCACCATCACCGCAGGGGTAATTAGGGATGGTTAATAACTGCTCGTCTTGCTAGCGAGGCCCACATCCCATGAACGAATAAAAATAAAGATGGATTGAACACCCCTTCTGCATTTTCTCTCAGATTTTGTTGAACTGTTCAGTTGGACTCTCATCTCGTTGAATAAATTACATTTCCTTTTCACTGCTGTCATCAACATGTTTTTGTTCTGAACTACGGTTATACTGAACAAAAATATTTTTCTTGGAAACTCCCCACACCGTTTAAATTCCTGAGACCTACCAACAATATTTTTAATTGGATTGGTTGAACATATTTTATGAGGCCTTTTGACAGCAAGTTATTTTTTTATAGCTGTACTGGGGGGCACAGTGCCTAAGACATTCGTTTTACAGTTTCAAAGCACTTCCACATAACTGGAATCCTGCACAACACAACTGTCAAACGCAAGGGATCTTCTTGCATTGTAAATTACAATCACTAACCTTTTGCTGGTACTTTTCTGTGGACCATTTGACCTATGATTTCCTCAAAGCTGCTGTTGCACCTTTACAAAAACTCGTACTTGCCAGTGGCCTGCAAGTTTCCTGCATCAGCTCATTCACATTCTCATTGAGGCAGTCACTGGTGTTAACCCCGTGCATAATGACAGCAAATGGCTGAACATGTGGGAACTCTTGTGCAGCCTTGCAAAAGTCAGGTCAGCCTGCATTCTTTAGCAGCAAACTGGACGATAAGCAGGTAAGAGAGGAATAGCGCTTGGCTCTTTCATTTCACTTTCAAATAACTTCACTGCATGCCGCAGTAATAGTCTTATTATACCTGTAGAGATTGATGAGCACCATTTGCACTCAGATGGCACCAGGGCAGGGCCCCGTCCAGGAAAAGAACACAAAATCTTAATAATGCCAATCTCCAACCCCTTCTGAAAAGAGACTGAAGGCAGGAGGCACAGATGCTTGGATGTAGGACCATCAAGACTGGCAGGAATGTCACTCGTGCCATCTGGAGGGAGGTGGCACTGGCTCCGAGTGCCTCAGACCCAGAATTGCAGGCCAGTGCCTCAAAACAAGTTCAACATCCTCAACAGAGCTGTCAAAGTTGCAGGGAGGCTAGTTTCTCCTTTTCTTCCTTGCCCACTTTGGGCACCAGCGCAAACACCACCTTCTTAAGCAACATTCGGAAAACTAATCATTCACAGTGCACTCTGATTAGGGTGACTCAAACTCCATCTCATGTACTATATATAGACAGCTCCCCCAACAACAACTGGCATTCACAGCCTGAAAGCTACTTCTTCCACTCTCTCAGTCTCATAATCCCACACCTCGTACTTCACCCCTTATATGCCATTGACACACATTAATTAAACACTAGCCTTACACTCAATTACTCTATCTTCCTGCCAGACAAATAAACACACCAAAGGCAGATAATCACAGAAGGCATTCTCACCTTTAAACCACTCAGCATCTTTGAGAAGGCCATGGAGCTAATGGGTACCCAGTTTGTCCTTGGGGCTGGCATTTTATTGGTGCCAGGTTTGTGGCAGAGTACCCATACTGTGCATCTGTTATCCCTTAGAAGAACCAAGCAGACATCACCTTCCACTTTTTTCTGTCTCCTTAATGTGAAGAGTAAAGCTAACACATTCTTTATTTCTAGCCTCCTTTCCCACAGATTCACCATGGTAACAGGGTGGGGCTTGGATGCTGATGATGATAATGTTGATGACGAAGAGAAGGAGCAGCAGTTGGGTAGATACTTCTCCCTGGTGATGCTGTTTCATCCTGCCCCCATCTTCCTCTTCCCCAATCCCCACCAACTCATCACTTGCTTCCTCATCACCAGGCACCAGTTCAGATTCTTCCACCCAGGAGGAACTACATAATGGTGGGGAGGATGTGGTACTGGATGGTTCATTGAGGTTGTGAAAAACCCATGGAGTGGAGAGTGAGTGAGGATGTGTCATCTACCCACTGGAGGCAATGAAAGCTGCCAATGACCGGGAACACAGTTTAAAAATTAGGGGTCTCCCATGTAGACTGAGATGAGGAGAATTTTATTTTCTCCGAGGGTCATTAATTTGGAATTCTCTTCCCCAGAGAGCAGTAGAGGCGGGGTCATTGATTATTTTCAAGGCTGAGTTAGATAGATTTTTCATCAACAAGGGAGTCAAGGGTCATGGGGGGATTGGTGGGGGGGGCAGACAGGAACGTGAAGTTCAGGCCACAATCAGACCAGCCATGATCTTATCAAATGGCAGTGCAGGCTCGAGGAGCTGAATGGCCTATTCCTGCTCTTAATTCTTGTATTCCTTGGATGCAGTGGCAGCTTCAATAAAATTGGCAGTAGATTCCCATCTAAGAAGCAGCCAAAGGCCACTCAGTGCCTCCACCTCCATGGAAGCATAGACTGCATCTCTGGAGGTAGTCGGAGACAGAATGGAACGCTGCATGAATCATAGCTTCTAGAGTGTGGCAACCTCTGGGTCTCAGGGCTGTCAGTATCTTATCGCGGCCACAAGACCAGTCATTCTACTGATCACTGGAGCCACAGACCCAGAGGCCAGTGAACTAGAACCACTGGAATCCAGCTACCGGATACTGACATCACTTGGGACAGCAGCACATCCCAGGCCTCCAGCCTTCTCTCTCAGGGCACCACGCTATTGGAGTGTGGGAGGCGAGATAAGGCTGCTGAGCAGCACCCTCCAGCTAGCAGCTCCATGGCAGATGCCAGCCGCCATGAGATGGGGGCCACCTCAGTCCCATGACCCTTCTGTACAGCCTGAGCAGCCAACCACCTACTGCAATCAGGCCTTCAGCCAGCACTTAGAAATAGCACTAGAACAGGTGACAGAAAGGCACATGTAGACACCCAGAGAGAGGTGTGATAAAGAAGTAGGATTATTGTTTGCACCTTTCCATTATTATGATAAGGACACTATGTTCTGACATGTCACTTTGTTATTCATGGAGGTTACAGGCATCCAGGACAGCATGCACTTATTGGTGCTGACTTATTCACACAGATGACAATTATTGACAGTCAAGTCAGGGCAGAGAGGGCTCAACTGTTAGTAGGATAGTAGTGGATTAAGGAATGTCTCTTTATTTGCAAGTTGAGAAGAGGTCAGGCTATGGTGTCATAGGGACGGCGAGTTAGAGAAAAGACTTTTGCCTTGAGCTGCCCTTTGAATGCCTGTTGTCCTGATAGCATGCTTGCTCCTTGTAGCTCTGGATCCACTGCAGCCAGAGAAGTCTCCTCAGCCACGTCAAAGACCAGTCCTTCCTGAATGGACAAAAGCCCTATTTTGTCCTCAAGTGCTCCAACCATACTTCATAGCTCTAGCTAGGAATGCTAGCTCTAGCTAGAAACCCCTATCGTTTGCAAGTAAACACATATCAATTTGGTCTTAATATATCTGTTACTGAACAACCATCTTAGATACGAATCAATTATAAACAGGATGTTAACTTTAAAAGGCTACCCTGCTAAATTCTGTCAACATTAGCAAACTCATTCTTCAAAAACATTTGAAGCTATGTACAGAATATCTGGCACCAATAGCTTGGAATTATATTTACATGATTTTCTTTCTTCCCATTCCTGCCATGCATTATGTATTTAATTCTTGACTCTCAAACTGGAAGTATTGGACTGGTATTAGACTCACAGGTCAGGTATCTAAGAAACACCTGAGGCCATTTGATGACTAGATTCTACTGCCAAATGGCACGGAAAGTACCAATCACCGTTATTAACCGTATACCTTTCCTGGTATTCAACCAGATAAGTGAATGTACAGCACAAAAGGTTGGAATGCAAGGAATTTAAATTCATGTCATTTTGTTCAGCATATAGAAGGTAATTCCCATTTCCTAGAACTGGTAGGTTAAGCAATAGACTCACCACTGAGGGAGAAGTCCACACTGGAGGCTCCAAAAATGATACTGTCCTTCGAATAGATAGCTACTTCTCTGTCTGCACGGAGATCATACAGACGACACTGAAAAAAAAGACAATAGTCTTACTTACACCTCATATTATTAGAATTTCAGGCCTCCTTTTGAGATCTGTAGGAATTTGGACAGTTTCGAATTGGTCAAGGTAAAAAGGGTCACTTTAAAGGGGTATCCCAGTTTCAGTTCAAAACAATCGGCCCCTCAACAAACAGATCATTTAGGTTCATTGAGGAGGGTATATATTTATAAAGGGTAGGTGATGTCTGATGGATCTGATTAAAAGCAAATTATTGACCTGGTTAGGAAATTGGCAGGTACACTAATTGGCAGGATGTGACTAGTGGTGTCCCGCGAGGATCTGTGTTGGGGCCCCAACTATTCACTGTGTTCATTAACAACTTAGATGATGGGATAGAAAGCCACATATCCAAATTTGCCAATGACATAAAAATGTGGGGCATTGTAAGCAGTGTAGATGGAAGCATAAAATTACAAATAGATATTGAGAGCTTAAATGATTGGACAAAACTGTGGCAAATGGATTTCAATATAGGCAAATATGAGATCATCCACTACAGACCTAAAAAGGAAAGAACAGGATACTTTCTTAATGGTGAAAAGCGATAAACAATGGGGGTCCAAAGAGACTTGGGGTTCAAGTACACAGATCATTAAAATGTAATGAACAGGTACAGGAAATAATCAAAAAGATGAATGAAATGCAGGCATTTGCATCTGGAGGACTAGAATACAAGGGGGCGGGGGTAGAGGTCATTTTCAGCAATGCAAAACCCTGGTCAGACAACATCTGGAGTACTGCGAGCAGTTCTGGGCACCACATCTTAGGAAGAATATATTGGCCCTGCAGGAAGTACAGTGTAGATTTACTAGAATGACTCCAAGGGTTAAGCTATGAGGAGACATTAAACAAACTAGGATTGTATTCTCTGGCATTTAGAAGGTTAAGGGGTGATTTGGTCAAAGCTTTCAAGATAGTAAGGGGAACAAATAAGGTAGATTGGGGAAACTATTTCCACTAGTTGGGGAGTCTAGGACTAGGGAGCAGAGTCAAAAAAAATAGAGCCAGACCCTTCAGGAGTGAAATTAGGAAACACTTCTACACAGAAAGGGTGGTAGAAGTTTGGAACTCTCTTTTACAAATGACAATTGATGCGAGATCAATTGCTAATTTTAAACTGAGATTGATAGATGCTTGTTAGCCAAAGGTATGAGGCGAAGGCAGGTGTATGGAGTTAAGCCGCAGATAAGCCAATGAATGGTGGAACAGGCTTGAGGGGCTAAATGGTCTACTGCTGTTCCTATGTTCCTTTCTTCCCTGCCCTCCCACCCCCATCCCCTTGAACAGGTCTAAATCTGATCTAGCCTTTCTGTTGCAAATGAGCATCATCCCCTCTTCTTGTTTGCTGCATCCCTGTACCCCAGAGCACTGACTTTAAAAATCTTGTCCTTGCCTTTAAATCCCTAAACAGCCTCTCCCCATCTTAACTTTACATCCACCTTCAGCCTAATAATGCCTCCTGTGCCCTCCAGTCCTACGATTCTGGTCTTTTGCCATTTCCCCATCTGTTTGTCCTACCATTGGTAGCACAAACCTCAGCTGCCATTGCCCCACTCTCTGCCAGTTCCTCCCTAAAGCACTTCACTTCCTCTTAAAAAACTCACGAGTGAACATTCAGCCACTTCTAAAACTCTCCCACCTTGCCTGAGCACCTGTTCCTTATTCCTCACATCTTTTCTCTCCTCACCTCTGCAACCCCCTCCCCCCACATAAAATGCCTTGGAATGTTATACTAAAGGCTTTATATAAATGCATGCTGTTGTTGGCAAAGATTCACAGACAGTGAATGACTTCCGGCCCACCCACCATTCACGGAGTGGATATCTTTGTTTATATCAATCATTGATGGAACAAATATTCCTCAGAGCTACTGGTTATGTCTGGAGAAAAAAAAACATTGGCTATCTTTCCCCAAATGTTTCCAAAACTGACATTAGGGAATATAGATGATTTAAAAAAATCTATTCTTAGTCTTCCTCTGCTCCATTTTCTCTGCATATTCCTATCCTGGATGGATCAAGTCAGAACCATCAAAATGACAAGGTAAAAGAGGATGTACGTTTTAATGTTTTTCTCCAGCAAATTAAAGGCGTGAAACAATGAATTCTGTGGTTTCTCATTTCCACGATGGGGACTAACCGATGGAATAATAGGGAACTTCTGAACCTACATTCAATGTTAAATTAGACCCACGCAGGTCTGTAAATTTCAAACTCAAAGATTAAAAAGCACAGTATAATGCTTCATGAATCATTCTTTCATCACTAGTAATTTCCATTTCTGCATCAACTCTGAATACCACCTCATGAAGCCATCCAGATACTTAAATAAAAGCAAAATACTGCGGATGCTGTAAATCTGAAAGTACTGGAAATACTCAGCAGGTCAGGCAGCATCTGTGGAGAGAGAAACAGAGTTACCATTTCAGGTCTGTGACCTTTCATCAGAACTGGCAGAAGTTAGAAATGTAATAGGTTTTAAGCAAGTGAAGGGGATGGGGGAAGAGAACTAAAGGGAAGGTGTGTGATAAGGCAGAGGACAGGAGAGATTAAATGACAAAGATGCCATGGGACAAAGGCAAAGGGAGTGCTGATGGTTGTGGTGAAAGACAAAGCATTAGTCCAGAGAGAGTGTTAATGGCAGAATATTGAACAGCTCTGTTCAAAAGCACAAACATGAAAAATCAAGTTTAAGGCAGACACATGGTGAAAAAATAATTAGGCACTCTACAGCCTTCCAGACCCAACATTGAGTTCAACAATTTCAGTGTGTGACTGGCCTTTCTTAAATGATTTTATTTATTTATTTTTTAAACCATGTGTCTGCCTTAAACTTGATTTTTCATGTTTGTGCTTTTGAACAGAGCTGTTCAATATTCTGCCATTAACACTCTCTCTGGACTAATGCTTTGTCTTTCACCACAACCATTAGCACTCCCTTTGCCTTTGTCCCATGACATCTTTGGCATTTAATCTCTCCTGCCCTCTGCCCTATCACTCACCTTCCCTTTAGTTCTTTTTAGTTTTAGAGATACAGCACTGAAACAGGCCCTTCGGCCCACCGAGTCTGTGCCGACCATCAACCACCCATTTATACTAATCCTACACTAATCCCATATCCCTACCACGTCCCCACCTGTCCCTATATTTCCCGACCACCTACCTATACAAGGGGCAATATATAATGGCCAATTAACCTATCAACCTGCAAGTCTTTGGCATGTGGGAGGAAACCGGAGCACCCGGAGGAAACCCACGCAGACACAGGGAGAACTTGCAAACTCCACACAGGCAGTACCCAGAATTGAACCCGGGTCGCTGGAGCTGTGAGGCTGCGGTGCTAACCACTGCGCCACTGTGCCGCCCTTCTCTTCCCCCACCCCCTTCACTTGCTTAAAACCTATTACATTTCCAACTTTTGTCAATTCTGATGAAAGGTCACAGACCTGAAACGTTAACTCTGCTTCTCTCTCCACAGATGCTGCCAGACCTGCTCAGTATTTCCACTACTTTCTGTTTTAATTTCATCCAAATACTTATTCTGGAGACCGATGCACTTGGAAAGGTATGAGAGAAATGCTCCCATCTCTGAACATTTCAGAACACGGTGGGTCCTTGCCAGAGATTAAATAATCCAACATGTCAGTCAAACTCAAACTCAGTCAGGATTGGACAGTGAGAGAGATTACTCACTGAGGCAGGTCTCTATTAAGACTGATGCACTTCTTGGGGGCACTGTCGATTTCCAATTCTATTATCGAACATATATCACAACAACTTGGCAAGCAGCATTTCCTATTTTATCATATTTTCTAACTCAGAAGGACAAAAGGCTAAGCAAACTCTGTCTAATTCAAAGCCAAATACTCAAGCCTGCTATGCAACCAAGTGAGCTACCCCATTTTATAACCAAAGATGGGCAGCTTAGTCAGATGGAAGTTTTCAAGGCAACTTTGTAAGTGGAAAGAAAAATAGACTTGCATTTATATAAGTACCTTTTTAATTACTTCAGGATGTCCCAAAGCTCTTTGCAGCCAATTAAGCATTTTTGAAGTGCAGTTACTTTGTAAAGTGGCAGCCAATTTATGCACAGCAAGCTCCCACAAACAGCAATGTGTTAATGACCAGCTCATCTGTTTTAGTGATGTTGATTGAAGGATAAATATTGGCCAGGACACCAGCAGAATTCCCCGTTCTCCTTTGAAATTGTGGCATGGGACCACTTATGTCCACCTGCGATGCCACATTGGGCCTTGGTTTAACATCTTATCTGAAAGACGCCTCCTCCGATGGTGCAGCACGCCCTCAATTCTGCACTGGAAGTGTCAGTCTGGTTTACGTCCTCAAGTCCCTGGAGTGGAGCTTGAATCTACAATCTTCTGACTCAGAGTGCTGCCACAGCTGACACCATGTGTGGGAATAACATTTTCTCCCAGGGAATCACAAAGGTCCAAAATAAAAGCAAAATACTGCAGATGCTGGAAATCTGAAATAAAAACAAGAAATGCTGTAAATACTCAGCAGGTCTGGCAGCATCATCAGATGAAGGGTCATTGACCTGAAACCTTAACTCTGCTTCTCCCTCCACAGATGCTGCCAGACCTGCTGAGTATTTCCAACATTTCTTGTTTTTATTACCACAAAGCTCCACTTGATTTTCTATATTAAAACAACTGCCTAAAAAAGATTTATTTAAATTCACTGACATGGAAGACTGCCTGCAAACAGAAAGTTAGAACTACCCGTTTGTTATCATTCATTGTTCAATGGAGGCAAAAAAGCACAACATAAACGTTACACAGTATCTAAAAGTTATTGAAACTTATCAGAAAGAATCACAAAAATCACTGTCAGTTTGTTGATCATATCATGTTTGTCAGGACCTTTTTTGAAAACAAAAACAAGGCTCTTCTGTATAACACACAAAGGAAACATTTACAACCTATGATTAAAGTTGACTTACTGTGGCATCATCTGAACCAGAGGCAAAAGCATCACCACTGGGAAAATACCTGTGGTGAGAGAAGGTACTTCAATGTCATATTTGCAACAAACAAGTGTAATATTGTAACCCAGAATTTTGTATAATCTAGCTATGAAAGTATAGTTTCAATGTTAAACGTGTAACTAGAACCAGTGCACAATCATTATTTCTTACATGACACACACACTGAGGTTTTCTCAGGTCTGAACGTGGTGAACTTGTGGCAGTCACAAGTAATTCAGTTTGTCAAAAAACTTGAGAAAGTTAGTTCATAAACAGCAAATGCAGTTTCAGGCCTGAAATAAGACTTTTACAGAATAAATCATTAAATCCACTAACCTAACACTATTTATATCAGACTCATGAGTCTCAAAGGACTGGATACACTGACCAGAACGCATGTCCCAAATCATTGCTTTCTTATCGCAGCCCTGCAAGAAGATAGGAAGAATAATAAATAAGACAAGAAACTGAATCGAACTGAACAGTATTTACTTGACTTTAACAACTATCAACCACATCCAATACAGGCATAAATTAAAGGAAACAAATAGTAATGTGAATGGCCACATATAATCTACTCCTGCTAACGCAAGGTCACAGTGGAATTATCCATAATTTCAACTTTGAGGCACAAAAAAGGACAAGTACTGTTATAATTAAGTTGCTTTGCTGATATCATTGGATCATTTGATTTCCTTGTGCAAAAATGACTGAACTAATAGGGATAGACTGTAACGTGAAATGTTATAAAGGGAGACTTGTACAAACACTGGTAAGTCCTGTGCATCCTCATTTTACATTACATTAGGTCATATTCCTGCTGACTTGGGTAATCATCAGTTTGTTTTGGGGAGCTTGACTGCTTAGGAAAATTGTCATGACCACCCTCAACTCACCCACTCACTCTGCTGCTTTCCACCTGGCTACCTTGGCCACTGGCACAGTAGACAGAGGAAAAAACAAATGAGATGCAGTAGGTATTAAACAGCCAGTGGAAAGAGCAAATGCAATATATTTTTTCTCCTTCCACATTTTGCTACAGTTTTTTTTGAAAATACTGTTGGTGAGATTTGAACTCACTCAAAACCCATCCACTTGCGCAGTTAAAATCGGGTCCACCATACCCAATACAAATATGCATCGTGATTGCGCAATATTTTTACCACCGTGTTTTTAAAAATCTTTAGCTTTGAATTGTGATACTGCCTGGCAACAGACAAAATAAGTTGAGCGACATGTTACATGTGATCTTGAGCTGGCTCTTGGAAGGGTAGGTTGCTTAACAAAAAAACAAAGTGCTATATTTGAATGCTGGAACATCTTTCATTTTTACAGGTGGTTTTGAAAATTCACCCTTTCCATCAATTAGACAGGTATTGGATTTTTGTTGTTGTTGCATTAATCCAGGTGATTAAAGGCCCACTCCTGTGTTGGATTTCCACTCTGCTGACATTATGAAGCTAAACTCCAACTGCAACATGACTGAGCGAAGCTCCACAGACTCACAATGTGGTTACAGGGAATCCAGTGCAAGAGCCTGTTCTTCTTCAGTGAGTGTTCTTCGCACATGACTGGAATGGCCAAAATGAGGACATGCTCCCAGACAAAATGATTACATGGGGGGGAATAACCTCCTCTTTACAATGCCATGGGACTGTATCTTCAGAGGCATGCCCCATCTTAGAATCATAACATTTTTAACACAGATTGCCAGTTGACTCTTCCAGCCTACAGTAATACTAGCAGCTATCTCCTCCAATCCTAGTACCCCATGCACTTCAATATGTTTCGTCCTTCAAGCATTTATCTAATTCCCTCTTAAATGTTCCTGATTGAAGTGGCTTCAATCGCCACTTGTGGTAATGCAATTCATATTCTTAATAACACTCTGCATACAATAAATCCTTCTATATATCCTCACATTACACTTCTGGCACTAATCCTAAATCTAGGCCCCTTTTTTTACCATTTGAATAAACAATGTTCCTCTGTTTCAAAACAGAATTGGAAGGGAAGGAAATGTTCCACTTATTATTTCAATGTATTTAATTCTCTTCCTGCAACAATTCTCACTAAAAATGAGGTCATTCCAATAATAAAACTGGCAAAACTGTTCCACAGCATTTCAACTAATATCACTTAATGTTGACCAGTAATTTTCCAGATATGTGAATAATGAAGAAATGGAAAGTACCTGAATCAGTCAATTGGGGGTGGGGAAAATTTGATTGTTTTTAAACCAACAAATAAAATTCTTGACTGGAATTTTAAAAATTGAAAACCTTGGTAGAACAGGGAAAATCCCCTTAGAATACTTTAGGGCTTTTTGATAAGACATTATCTGCAGAATATCTAATAAGTACAGATCACAGTTATCACCATTGAATGGTGATGTATACTGAACAGTCTCACTAGGAGGGACAAACCGGCCATATGGGAAATCAGGGTATTTTCTGAGTGCCGCCTCTTGTGGATGGCTCAATTACTATCAGAAGCCCCCTTTTCCTGGGAGGATCCCAAAGAATCCTGAACCCTTTCGGCATGGGCAATCCGCCCTGGTTGCAAGACAACTTTCAGTGCTTCTGAACAATGACGGTGTTTAACAAAGCCATCCAATTGTTTCTGGTTCTGCAGATTCTCAGTGAGAACAAAAGGCAAAAATGACCAAAACTTTTCATATGAGATTTACACTCCAGCATCTGCAAATTGCATTGGTCACCCTGTAATGTGAGGTCTCAGAGTCCATTCACACGTGTATTTTGGCTGCTGCTCTGGACCTAAGCCCATCAATCTATTCCCACTTTTGCTCTTTCTATTTAACCTCTTTTCTCTTGACCCCTCCTAGACTCTCTTCTATTGAATTAGAATTAGAATTAGAATATTACAGCGCAGTACAGGCCCTTCGGCCCTCGATGTTGCGCCGATCATCTGACCTACACTATTCCATTTACATCCATATGTCTATCCAATGACCACTTAAATGCCCTTAAAGTTGGCGAGTCTACTACTGTTGCAGGCAGGGCGTTCCACGCCCCGACTACTCTCTGCGTAAAGAAACTACCTCTGACATCTGTCCTATATCTTTCACCCCTCAACTTAAAGCTATGTCCCCTCGTGTTTGCCATCCTCATCCGAGGAAAAAGACTCTCACTATCCACCCTATCTAACCCTCTGATTATCTTGTATGTCTCTATTAAGTCACCTCTCCTCCTCCTTCTCTCTAACGAAAACAACCCCAAGTCCCTCAGCCTTTCCTCGTAAGACCTTCCTTCCATACCAGGCAACATCCTAGTAAATCTCCTCTGCACCCTTTCCAAAGCTTCGACATCCTTCCTATAATGCGGTGACCAGAACTGCACGCAATACTCCAGGTGCGGCCTCACCAGAGTTTTGTACAGCTGCATCATGACCCCGTGGCTCTGAAACTCGATCCCCCTACTAATAAAGGCTAACACACCATATGCCTTCTTAACAGCCCTATTAACCTGGGTAGCAACTTTCAGGGATTTATGTACCTGGATACCAAGATCTCTCTGCTCATCTACACTACCAAGAATCTTCCCATTAGCCCAGTACTCTGCATTGCTGTTACTCCTTCCAAAGTGAATCACCTCACACTTCTCCGCATTAAACTCCATTTGCCATCTCTCAGCCCAGCTCTGCAGCCTATCTATGTCCCTCTGTACCCTACAACACCCTTCGACACTATCCACAACTCCACCGACCTTCGTGTCATCCGCAAATTTACTAACCCACCCTTCTACACCCTCATCCAGGTCGTTTATAAAAATGACAAACAGCAGTGGCCCCAAAACAGAACCTTGCGGTACACCACTAGTAACTAAACTCCAGGATGAACATTTGCCATCAACCACCACCCTCTGTCTTCTTTCAGCTAGCCAATTTCTGATCCAAAGCTCTAAATCACCTTCAACCCCATACTTCCGTATTTTCTGCAATAGCCTACCGTGGGGAACCTTATCAAACGCCTTACTGAAATCCATATACACCACATCCACGGCTTTACCCTCATCCACCTGTTTGGTCACCTTCTCGAAAAACTCAATAAGGTTTGTGAGGCACGACCTACCTTTCACAAAACCGTGCTGACTATCGCAAATGAACTTATTCTTTTCAAGATGATTATAAATCCTGTCTCTTATAACCTTTTCCAACATTTTACCCACAACCGAAGTAAGGCTCACAGGTCTATAATTACCAGGGCTGTCTCTACTCCCCTTCTTGAACAAGGGGACAACATTTGCTATCCTCCAGTCCTCCGGCACTACTCCTGTCGACAATGACGACTTAAAGATCAACAACAACGGCTCTGCAATCTCCTCCCTGGCTTCCCAGAGAATCCTAGGATAAATCCCATCTGGCCCAGGGGACTTATCTATTTTCACTCTTTCCAAAATTGCTAACACCTCCTCCTTGTGAACCTCAATCCCATCTAGCCTAGTAGTCTGTATCTCAGTATTCTCCTCGACAACATTTTCTTTCTCTACTGTAAATACTGACGAAAAATATTCATTTAACGCTTCCCCTATCTCCTCTGATTCCGCACACAACTTCCCACTACTATCCTTGATTGGCCCTGTTCTAACTCTTATCATTCGTTTATTCCTGATATACCTATAGAAAGCCTTAGGGTTTTCTTTGATCCTATCCGCCAATGACTTCTCGTGTCCTCTCCTTGCTCTTCTTAGCCCTCCCTTTAGATCCTTCCTGGCTAGCTTGTAACTCTCAAGCGCCCTAACTGAGCCTTCACGTCTCATCCTAACATAAGCCGCCCTCTTCCTCTTGACAAGCGCTTCAACTTCTTGAGTAAACCACGGCTCCCTCGCTCGACAACTTCCGCCCTGCCTGACAGGTACATACTTATCAAGGACACGCATTAGCTGCTCCTTGAATAAGCTCCACATTTCGTTTGTGCCCATCCCCTGCAGTTTCCTTCCCCATCCTACACATCCTAAATCTTGCCTAATCGCGTCATAATTTCCTTTCCCCCAGCTATAATTCTTGCCCTGCGGTATATACCTGTCCCTGCCCATCGCTAAGGTAAACCTAACCGAATTGTGATCACTATCGCCAAAGTGCTCACCTACATCTAAATCGAACACCTGGCCGGGTTCATTACCCAGTACCAAATCCAATGTGGCATCGCCCCTGGTTGGCCTGTCCACATACTGTGTCAGAAAACCCTCCTGCACACACTGGACAAAAACTGACCCCTCTAAAGTACTCGAACTATAGTATTTCCAGTCAATATTTGGAAAGTTAAAGTCCCCCATAACCACTACCCTGTTACTCTCGCTCCTGTCGAGAATCATCTTCGCTATCCTTTCCTCTACATCTCTGGAACTATTCGGAGGTCTATAGAAAACTCCCAACAGGGTGACCTCTCCTCTCCTGTTTCTAACCTCGGCCCATACTACCTCAGTAGACGAGTCCTCAAACGTCCTTTCTGCCGCTGTAATACTTTCCTTGATTAACAATGCCACACCCCCCCCTCTTTTACCCTCTTCTCTGTTCTTTCTGAAACATCTAAATCCCGGAACCTGCAACATCCATTCCTGCCCCTGCTCTACCCATGTCTCCGAAATGGCCACAACATCAGGATCCCAGGTATTGTCATGCCTACTTTCACTTCTCCGCTTTCAGATACTCTGCCCTCCCGATACCCTACCCAAACCCTTCAAGTACTCCTCAACCTTTCTGTTCTCTTTCCACCATCCCAGTCTTGACTCCCTCTTAGATGAGCCTACACTTTCCCTCTGTGCCTCTCTTGGCATCCTCCAACAGGCTCAGCGAGGCGCTCGGTTCTGGCTCATTATGAGCAGCAACCTCAACTGCCTCATCCCACTCTCTTGTTGACCTTCCAGCCCAGTGAGCCACTGGGGGCTAATTTTGCAATCTTCTTCCTGTCCAACTCAGTCCTCCCACTGCTGCCCCTGTGGACTCTGCCAGCGAACCAGCTCTCACCACCCCTCTATATATCTCCCTGGCCCTTGCCATCCATGAACTTATTGTGAATGATAGCATCGACATCATGGCCTTAATGGAAACCTGGCTGAGGGGTGATGACACCTTGCTACTTAATGAAGCCTCCCCACATGGCTATATCTTCCACCACTTGCCCTGCCAAGACCATCACGGTGGCAGTGTGCTGCTTAATACCAGGTCACACCCTGGCTTGACCCCTTACTCCTCTGGCATTTTCTCCTCTTTTGAACATCTCACCACATTCCACTCCTCTCACCTCTCTTTCAAAATCATCATTCTCTATTGTCTTCCCAAGTACCCAAATTTTCTCACCGAGATATCTTCACTGCTTTCCTCCCTCAGTCTCTGCACTAAATGACTTCTCATCCTCATTGATTTCAACCTCCATCTCAACTCATCATGTTCTCTCCTTTGAGTTCACTGTCCTCTTATCCTCCCTAACTCTCTCCCTGCTTGTAAACTCCCCAACCCATATTCACGCCATCCCCTTGACCTTGCCATCTCACGTGATCTTGCTAGTCCCATCGTATCAGTTACAGGTAAGGCCATCTCTGATCACTTCCTTGTATCACTCACTACGCACATCCTCCTTCCACCACCCCCCCTCCCCCCCCCCCCAACCCTACCTCCTTCCGTACCCGTCCCTGGAAAAACTATCCTCCAATTCACTTACAACTGCATTTCAAAATCCTAACGGCCTAGCCTCTGGTTCTCTGTTTGCCACATGGCTGCAGCTGCTGATTTGCTCAAATGCAACCTCACCTCCACCTAGTCCCCAATAAAAGCACTACTCTCTCTCACCCAGATCTTTCCCCCTGGTACAGCTCTCATCTCCTTTCCTTTAAATCCACAGCACACAGACTTGAAAGGATATGGCAGACAACTGGTTTAGCCATCCACTGCCAAATCTGTCTCGACCACAATCAACACTATGGGATCCTTCTCTCATCTGCTAAAACAGATCACTATTCCAGGATCATCCTGGAATGCAAAGATAAACCTCGGCTTCTTTTCTCCCTGCAAACTGTCTTCTTAAACCCCTCTTCCATCTCCTCCACCATTTAAGTGCGAGGAGCTCATGGACTTCATTGTCACTAATATAGAGACCATCCAATCAGCTGCCTCCCTTCCACTAGTCCAAAGTTACTCTAATGCTCCCCCTGCTCTAGCCCTGAACTCACATCTTTCTCTAGTTTCTCTCCTCTCTCCCCTCATGCCCTCTCTGAGCACATCTTGTCCACGAGACCCACCTCCTACTCCCTTGACCCTATTCCCATTAAACCCGCTGACCAACTTTTCCTCCTGATCCGCAGCATTTTAGCCAATAATGTAAACGGTTCTCTTGCTTCAGGTGCAGTCTCTCTTTCCTTTAAATCTGCCGTCATCACCCCTCTCCTCAAAAACAAACCCTTGACCGCACCATCTTGCAAACTACTGTCCTGTCTCCAAGCTCCAAAGTCCTTGAACCTTCCAAATCCCTGCCCATCTTCCCCGGTACTCCACATTTGAATTCCTTCAATCAGTTTTCTGCCCCTGCTGCAGTGCCGATACAGCCTTCATCAAAATAAAAACAAGAAATGCTGGAACCACTCAGCAGGTCTGGCAGCATCTGTGGAAAGAGAAGCAGAGTTAACATTTTGGGTCAGTGACCCTTCATCGGAACTTTATCAAAGTCGCAAACAACATCCTATGTGACTGTGACAAAGGTACAATTTCCCTCCTTGTCCTTCGCGACCTGTCTGCAGCCTTTGACATGATTGAACACTTGCTAAACTATCAGACTGCTTATCTGACATCCAGTACTGGATGAGTAGAAATTTCCTTCAGTTAAATATTGGGAAGACTAAAGCCCTCGTTTTCAGTCCCTGCTTCAAACTTTGTTTCCTAGCTACTGACTCCATTCCCCCACCCTGGCAACAGTCTGACATTAAGTCAGTATGTTCACAACCTTGACGTCACATCTGGCCCTGAGATGAGCTTTTGACCTCAATATTCGCACCATCACTAACACCGCCTATTTCCACCTCCCTAGCATCATCTGACTTCACCCCTGTCTCAGCTCATTTGCTGCTGAAAGCCTCATTCATGCCTTTGTTACCTCTGGACTTAACTATTCCAATGTACTCCTGGCTGGTCTCCCACTATCTACCCTCCATAAATTTAAGGTCATCCAAAACTCTGCTGCCAATATCTTAACTTGCACCAAGTCCCATTCACCTATCACCCCTGTGATTGCTGACCTACATTGGCTCCTGTCAAGCAAAGTCTTGATTTTAAAATCCTCATCCTGGTTTCCAAATCCCACCATAGCCTCGCCCCTTCCTATCTCTGTAATTTCCTCCAGCCCCACAACCTCAGAGATATCTGTGCTTCTCTAATTCCGGCTTCTTGAGCATCCCAAATATTAACCATGCCACCATTGGTGGCTGTGCCTTCAGTTGCCTAGGCCCTAAGCTCTGGAATACCCTCCCTAAACCTTTCTGGCTTCCTACCTCGCTTTCATCCTTAAGCCATTCCTTAAAACCTACCTCTTTGACTAAGCTTTTGGTCATCTGATCTAATATCTCCTTACTAGCTCAGTGTCATATTTTGTTTTATAATGCTCCTGTGAATCACCTTGGGACATTTTATTACATTAAAGCTTCTATATAAATATAAGTTCTTGTTGTTGCTGTACGTTGAACCAGATTTGCTCAGTCTGGCAGATGCAGGTCTATAAATGGAACCAAGTATCTCCCTAAAATGCAATTTAACGTTAATTACCAATGGAAGATCGCAGGCTCTTCCTATTAGGGACAAATTAAACTGATGAGAAAAGCTCACAAAAAGTGCAGCAATTGAAAATGCAAGAACACAACCTGAAGAGTTATAAAAATGAACTTTTCTTTTAAAAAAGTGGACAATGTGCTTCAAAATGGCCACTGAAGGTCAAAAGACCTGGCCTTGTATATTCAAACTGTCTTAGGGTTGAATTTTACGAGCTCCTCAACGTTGTGGGTCGTGGCGGGGGGGCCGTAAAATTCTGTGGGGAGAGGCCCGCCTCGACCCACTACGTCGAGAAGGGCCCGCTGCATATTACCGGCAGCTGGGGGGGGGGAGGGGCCTTCATATACATATTCAAATTATACTAAGTTAGATGCAAATTCACTTACCTGCGGCCATCCCACGCCGATTTTACAGCCGCCGTTCATCGCTCGCCCGCCTTCGGAACTCTGTACAGAGTTACGAGGCGGGAACCTGGTGGGGAGGGGGGAGGAATAAATTTTCAGGGCAGGAGGGATGGAGGAGCAGGGAAAACAATTTTGATTGGATGTGGGGATGGTGAGAAGGCATTGAAGGGCAAAAATTTGAAGATTATCCCGGGCAATGAAATGACCATTGGGGAAGGGCCTCCATCACATAAGATTTTATTTATTAAAAATTAATACCGATGCACCTTTAAAAATTGTAATTTTTGCTAAGGGCTTAAAGCACTTGAAAAATGGCAACGGCAACTGTGCGGTGGTGCCAGACGTCATTGTCAGGGACGCGGCAGCTGCCCCCTCTATTTAAATCATCCCCCGTGCGTAATATCACGGGGGCTGTGCGGTGGCCCTTCCACGTTGGAAGGCCGCCGAGTTGAAAGCGCGCCGCCGCAGAGCGCGAATAAAATCTAGCCCTTACTGTCTGGCAAGGACAGAAGGATACATACCAAAGCTAAGAGGTGTCAATTACACCTTTCCTGAACCCATCAACAGACATTTTTGAATTGTGTTCTGAAACAAATTGAATTCTGAAACAAAGATGATGTGAAGTAGCCATATCCTGAGCCACTGTCAGTCATCCCAAGGAGGATGATCTGCGTCTCCCAACAGAGGCACGATGTGGGAGACCTTTACCTTAAAAAGTAGCTCCCTGGAGCGACAGAAAAGAATCAGGATAAACATCCCCAAAGCCTGTCCAGCAGAGAGCTGGGAGAAATCCAGCAAGAAGGTGCCCTGCTGTGAATTCTACACTACACCTTGTGCAGCAGAGAACTGAACGTGATCCCCTGTCTTCAGACTGAAATTTCAACCAACAGAGAAATCTATAATCACCAAGGCCTGCAACTTTAAAGAGAAATTGACCTCTGAGAAGATTCAACAGGTTACCGTAAACCCTGAAAGCTTATGTCACTTCAAGCCCCTTCCCTCTTTTCCTCTCTATCTCTTGCGCATGTGTGCGTGCGAGTGGAATGTGTGTGCGGGTGCAGTTGCGGCCATTTCAGGAGTGAATATTTGCTCAATGAATAGTTAATCTTCTGTTTTAGACCAACAAGAAAACCTGTTGCTGTCTGTTTATTTGACAAATGAAACACAACAGGGTTAAAACCTTAATAACAAAAACACTTGCTGTGGTCATTTGGGAGTTGAACTGTGGGCACTACTCACACCCCTCACCACATGGCTGTAACAATATCAATGTTACTTATGCCCTCAGCTCATGTAGTGACAAAATCTTTCCAGTATTCCATTGTAACCGTTTGAATGGTTAAGCATCAAGCCAACTCATTAAAGAATATTTAGAATCTTACAACACAGGAGGCCATTCAGCCCATTGTACTGCCCCCACCCCCGACTCTTTCCCTTTAGCTCTGCCAATGTTTCTTTTTCAAGTATCTATCCAATTCCCTTTTGTTCAGTCACTTTCACTAGTTAAAGGGACAGTATCACAGTTAATAGATCCTTTTACTGCCCTTCCACCTTGCTGGCACAGCCTGCAATTTTCCACACCTTGAAATTAACGGTTGGAAAATCCCAGACTCTGAGCCCACCATTCCCGGTGTTGTGCTTCCTGCAAATGCCATCTCCCACTGGCTGGGCAGAACTGGCCTTTAAATTTACACACAGTAGGATGCAGTGAGGCTGATAACCAGACAGTGCAAAAAGCAATGTAGTTCAAACCCCAGCCGGAATCTGAAAACTGCATTAATTGGAATGTCTGATGCAACATTTGATAAGATAGTCTGGATAGATGACAGAGTTAACTTCAAAATTTGATGAGTAAAGTTTCCTTGTTAAAATAAAGCGACTGCCTCACAGGAGAGAAGAACTGCTTGGTTGCTAGGTGTGTTGCACTTGTAAATATGCTAGGTAAATATTTCTCACAATGTCACAAGGATATTTATGATTTCACAAGAAATCCCAAGCAAACAAAATCTGGGTGAACTCATTTGCACTGCACATAGCAGCCAGAGCAGTTTCCCTCCCAAGGCTGGAATTTCCTGCATCTTTGCACCCAGATACATGGAACCAAACACGGGGCCTGAAGGATTGTGGAATTTTGGGCACAAGTACAGTATCGACCAAATCTCTTTTATGTTTTCTGATTGTCCATTGAGCCCCCGGCCCGAGCATATCTTTGTCCTCCATAACAATCTCTGTCCCCAAGCGACAGCCTAATACATGATTTTCCTGCAATGGTGCATACTCAGAGGCTCTCTTCAAATTATGATCAGATTTTCAGTCGCAGCAGGAAACAAAATCATTCTTCTAGTGTTTTATATCAAAAAAAATTACCCTCCCTGAGAGGATGTTTCATTGAATGCATTTTTATGGCCTGTATAAATCACAGTAAAAATTGAAAAGCTTCCCTGATTGCAAGTTGGTAAATACACTTGGCCTGATGTGCATGAATGATCATTAAATGAGTTGAAACTTTAATTTTCATACTTAAAGAAGGAATATATGATGAGAGTTTATCTCTTTCCTTGGGCCCCAATTGTTTTTGATTACTAGTGGCTGCAAAGGTGACGGTGCCGATGAACTTTTGTGCATCTGGCTCCTTCCTGACTGGGGCTGGGGATGTTTGCAACATCCGCACTGTTGCCTGAGGGAGGTCACTGACACTCTTTATTCATTGACATCTGATGACATTTCATTCTCTCTTGCCAAAGAGAAGCAGGTGGAGCAAGTGCATGGTTTCACTATGACTGCAGCCACGCCATAGCATACAAGGCTACGGGCCAAGTACTGGATAATGGGATAAGAATAGATAGGTGCTTGATGGCCGGCACAGACACGATGGGCCGAAGGGCCTGTTTCTGTGCTGTATAACTCTATGACTGTATTCCTTACGGTGCAGCATGCCATTGACCACACACCACTTTCCGGGCACCGCATGTCAACTCTTCCCTTGACTGGAACCAAAAGGGATTCCACTTTCTCAGCTTCCAGCTGGTCTGTGACCAGAGGCAGAGTATCATGCAGGTCAATGCCCAGTGTCCTGGCAGCAGTCTTGATGCATTCATTCTGTGGTAGTCCGCTGTGGCAGCTGCATTTGAGACACTGTCACAAACCAAAGGCTGGCCACTAGTGGACAAGGGCTATCTGCTAACCACATGGCTGATCATTCCACTGCACAATCCACACATTTATGCAGCATGCATACAATGAAAGCCATGATGCCACACAAAATGTGATAGAGCAGATCGCTGGCATGCTGAAACAACACTTCCGCTGCCTGGACTGCTCTGGAGGAGCCCTGCAGTACTCAGCAGAGCAGTTGTCAAGCTTCATAGTGGTCTGCTGCATGCTGCACAACCTCGCCATCAGGGGTCAGTGCTAGTGATTTTAGAAATAGGAGGATAGAGCAGATGAATGCGTGGCTGAGGAGATGGTGCAGGAGGGAGGGCTTTAGTTTCCTGGATCACTGGGTCTGTTTCTGGCAAAGGTGGGACCTGTACAAGTTGGACGGGTTGCACCTGAACCGGAATGGGACAAGCATCCTTGCTGGGAGATTTGCCAGTTCTTTTGTGGGGTGGGGGGGGGGGGGGGGGAGGGGTTAAACTAATTTGGCAGGAGGATGGGATACAGAGTGGAGGTACAGGAGGGGGTAACATAGAACAGAAAGTGAGTCTGCCTGGAAGGCAGAGCAAATATAGACCTGGTAAGGCACAAAGGAAAAATGAAAGATTGGATTGCATCTATTTCAATGCAAGGAGTCTAACTAGTAAGGCAGATGAATTAAGGGCATTGATTAGCACATGGGTTTATGATATTATTGCTATCACAGAGACATGGTTGAGGGAGGGACAGGACTGGCAGCTCAATATTCCAGGGTATAGAATCTTCAGGCGCGACAGGGGAGGGGATAAAAGAGGAGGTGGCATTGCATTGTTGATCAAGGAGTTAATTACTGCAGTAAGGAGGAATGACATCTTAGAAGGTTCCTCAACTTAAAAACAAAAAGGGGGCAATCACTTGGCTGGGCATGTACTACAGGCCTCCAAACAGTCAGGGAGAGATAGAGGAGCAGATATGTAGGCAAATCTCTGAGAGGTGTAAAAATAATAGGGGATTTCAACTTCCCCAATATTAACTGGGATAGTGTCAGTGCAAAAGGCTTAAAAGGGGCGGAATTCTTAAAATGCATACAGGAGAGCTTTTTGAGCCAGTATGTAGAAAGTCCTACAAGGAAAGGGGCAGGACTGAACCTAATCCTAGGGAATGAAGCCAGTCAAGTGGTCGAAGTGTCAGTGGGAGAGCATTTCGGGGATAATGACCATAACTCTAAGATTTATGGTAGTTATGGAAAAGAACAATGATGGACCAGAAATAAAGGTACTGAATTGGGGAAAGGCCAATTTCAATATGATAAAACAGAATCTGGCCAAAGTGGACTGGGAGCAGCTACTTGTCCAAAGCACATCAGTGGGAGTCATTCAAAGAGGAAAATGTGAGAATTCAGAGCCAACATGTACCCATTAAGGTGAAGGGTAGGACCAACAAGTCCAGGGAACCCTGGATGTCAAGGGATATAGAGGATTGGATCAGGAAAAAAAAAAAAGGAGGCTTACGGCAGATCCCAAGCGCTGAAAACAGCGGAGGCACCAGAGGAGTATAGAAAATGTAGGGTGGCACTTAAAAAAAGTAATTAGGAGAGCGAAGAGCGGACATGAAAAAACACTGGCGGGCAAGATAAAGGAAAATCCCAAGGGGTTTTATAAGTATATTAAGGGTAAGAGGATAACCAGGGAAAGAGTAGGGCCCATTCGGGACCAACATGGCAATCTTTGCGTGGGGCCGGAGGACATAGGTGAGATTTTAAATGATTACTTTTCATCGGTGTTCACTATGGAGAAGGATGATGTAAGTGTAGAGATCAGGGAGGGGGATTGTGATATACTTGAACATATTGACATTGAAAGGGGGGGAAATATTAGCTGTTTTAGCGGGCTTAAAAGTGGATAAATCCTCAGGCCCAGATGAGATGTATCCCAGGCTGTTATGTGAGGCAAGGGAGGAGATAACAGGGGGCTTTAACACAAATTTTCAAATCCTCTGGCCACAGGAGAGGTACCAGAGGACTGGAAGACAGCAAATGTGGTACCATTATTCAAGAAGGGTAGCAGGGATAAACCAGGTAATTACACGGCTGGTGAGTCGAACATCAGTGGTTGGGAAAATATTGGAAAAGATTCTGAGGGACAGGATTAATCTCCACTTGGAGAAGCAGGGATTAATCAGGGATAGTCAGTATGGCTTTGTCAAGGGGAGATCGTGTCTAACTAAATTTGATTGAATTTTTCGATGAGGTAACTAGATGTGTCGATGAGAGTAAAGCAGTAGGTGTCGTATACATGGATTTCAGTAAGGCCTTTGATAAGGTCCCGCATGGGAGATTGGTTAAGAAGATAAGAGCCCATGGGATCCAGGGCAATTTGGCAAATTGGATCCAAGATTGGCTTATTGGCGGGAGGCAGAGGGTAATGGTCAAGGGCTGTTTTTGCGATTGGAAGCCTGTGACCAGTGGTGTACCACAGGGATCGGTGCTGGGACCCTTGCTGTTTGTAGTGTACATTAATGATTTAGACGTGAATATAGGAGGTATGATCAGTAAGTTTGCAGATGACATGAAAATTGGTGGTGTTGTAAATAGTGAGGAGGAAATCATTAGATTACAGGGAGATATAGATGGGCTGGTAAGATGGGCGGAGCAGTGGCAAATGGATTTTAATCCTGAAAAGTATGAGGTAATGCATTTTGGGAGGACTAACAAGGCAAGGGAATATACAATGGATGGTAGGACCCTAGGAAGTACAGAAAGTCAGAAGGACCCTGGTGTACTTGTCCATAGATCACTGAAGGCAGCAGCACAGGTAGATAAGGTGGTTAAAAAGGCATATGGGATACTTGCTTTTATTAGCCGAGGCATAGAATATAAGAGCAGGGAGGTTATGATGGAACTATATAAAATGCTGGTTAGGCCACAGCTGGAGTACTGTGTACAGTTCTGGGCACCACACTATAGGAAGGATGTGATTGCAATGGAGAGGGTGCAAAGGAGATTCACCAGGATGTTGCCTGGGCTGGAGCATTTCAGCTATGAAAAGAGACTGAAAAGGCTAGGGTTGTTTTCCTTGGAGCAGAGAAGGCTGAGGGGGGATATGATTGAGGTGTACAAGATTATGAGGGGCATTGATAGTTTAGATAGGAAGAAACATTATCCCTTAGTGGAGGGGTCAAGAACCAGGGGGAATAGATTTAGGGTAAGGGGCAGGAGGTTTAAGGGGGATTTGAGGAAGCATTCATCACCCAGAGGGTGGTTGGAATCTGGAACGCACTGTCTGAAGAGGTGGTGGAGGCAGGAACCCTCACAACATTTAAGAAGTATTTAGATGAGCACTTGAAACGCCATAGCATACAAGGCTACAGGCCTAGTGCAGGAATATGGGATTAGAATAGTTGGGTGCTGTATGGCCGGCACAGACACGATGGGCTGAAGGGCCTGTTTCTGTGCTGTATAACTCCATGATTCTATGACAGACCTTGCCACCAGCTATATGGCAAGCAGCTCAGGAGCAGGTACATGAGGAGGAGGAGGAGGAGCTGGAATGTGAGGAGGAAGAGGAAGTCAGGAGACAACCTCATCCACATGTGATATCAGTAACTACAACCCCAATCCCCCATTCACCAACAGTCCCACACCTTCCCTTCCCTCTGTTACTGACCACTTGGCCACAATGCCAAAATAAAAGCCACCACAAAATAAATATTCAATATCAAATTTAGAAATGATATCATTCCATATTCCATACAAAAGTCAACTAATCACCTAATACAATCCTCTTGTGCTTGTCTTCCTTGTGCCTTTCCCTGTCCTAGTGCTCCTACTCAATGTTACCCCAGTGGCTGGTGGAAGGCTGCTGACTTTCAGTTGAGGAGATTGGAAATGGCCTTAAAGGATGACCTCGAGCAGTTCTGGCCCGAGAAGGCCCACCTGCAGTTGGCGCCATCTCGGCTTGGTGGCAGCAGCCTGGGCTGACTGGCTGACAGGCAACAGCAAGGGCAGTGGTGGAGTGGCACAGGTGGGATGATGAATGCTGTCTTCCTGAGAGTGCCACGGAGCCAATGCCACTCCTCCAGGGCAGTGCCTCAGCAATCCTCGTAATCTGTAGCACACTGCAATCCCACAGAAGTCTTAACCTGCAAGGCAGCAAACTGGCCTTGCAGGACGGCAGTTTTATTTCCACTGCAACACTCAGACTTCTTGTGGATGCTGCTTGTGCTGCAATGGAAGCTGAGATATCGGTCAAACGACACATCATTGTTGGGTCCACAAGTGTGCTGATGGAGTTGGCTACCATTTCCATGTTGGAAAGGATTGACTCCTAGCTCTGCACAAAGCCCTGTGCCAAGTTGGTGGAGGACTCCTCCCTGCTCCTGATCATTGAAGGTACCCAATGCACCAAGCTGCCTTCTGAAGGCTGCCCCATCAAAGTGCTCAACCAAATCTTCTGAAGCAGAACTCGCGTGCAACCTCACCTTCTGGTAAGCAGGCACCTGAGCATCCTTGACCCCTGCACTGGCTATAGGCCACTCCTGCTTGGTGTCTCACTGCATGTAGATCCTGCCTCTACGCTATCCTCTAAATTACATACATCAGTATCGGAGCTGGCAGCTGAGATTGTGAAATCATGTGACAGTGCAACTTGATCATCACTGTGTTTTTGCTGTTCCTTCACTGCCTGGCCAGGTTCTACTTCTTGGGTATCTGAATGGAGAAAGGCACAGGGGTTTGGCTGTGGCTGCAGGAGTGGGGGAGAAAGTAGGAGGCGCTTGCTTACACCATCTGTAGCTTGCAAATCAGAAGAGAGTGTGAGGGGGAGGTGGGCTGCGAGAAGGAGGATTAGGTTTGAGAATATCGCTATCTTCAATGGTTTCAGCTCCTCTGCTGGTCACGGCCTCAGCAGTGGGTGTCCCAGTAACGGCGAGCACGGGTCTCCTCCATGGGGTTATAACAGGCAGACATGCCTATCCTCTTCAGTTAGCTCCCACTACCTCCTGTTGTGCACCACCTTGTCCTACAAGAGAGAGGGAAGTATTTCAGCGAGTGTCTTGCAATCTGGCATGTGGTTGTTGTGGTTGAGTAGCTGGCTGTGTGTGCAAGATGTGGGTGTGAGACTTGCAGCATTGCTAAGTGTGTAAGGGTGCATGGAGTATATGAATATCAGGTACAAATCTTGATTGATGTAGATTGTTGGCAGGTAAGTGATTGCAGTGTTGTGAATTAGGCAGTGTCTGAGGCTAGTGGAGCAGTTGATAGGAAGTGGCATTTGAAGATGAATTCACTGACCTTGACCATTCGTATGTAGTCATTGAACTTGTGGTACTGTATCCAAATCTTCAGGGCTTGACTCCTGACATTGACCTTCATGGTCATCTGCTCCCACTGCCTTCTGACAAGTGCCTGGAGGGCCTCCTGGCTTCCTGCAGATACAGATCATCTCTGCTCCTTTCCACTTCCTCCACCAAGGCCTCCAGTGCAGCATCTGAAAATCTGCAGCCCGCCGTCTCCCACTTTCGGGCATTATTTAGAGTCATAGAGTTATACAGCACAGAAACAGGCCCGTCGGTCCATCGTGTCTGTGTTGGCCATACAGCACCCAACTATTCTAATCCCATATTCCTGCGCTTGGCCCGTAGCCCTGTATGCTATGGCGTTTCAAGTGCTCATCTAAATGCTTCTTAAATGTTGTGAGGGCTCCTGTCTCCACCACCTCTTCAGACAGTGCGTTCCAGATTCCAACCACCCTCTGGGTGAAAAAAATGTATCCTCAAATCCCCCTTAAACCTCCTGCCCCTTACCCTAAATCTATACCCCCTGGTTCTTGACCCGTCCGCTAAGGGAAAAGGTTTCCTCCTATCTAACCTATCAATGCCCCTCATAATCTTGTACACCTCAATCATGTCCCCCCCTCAGACTTCTCTGCTCCAAGGAAAACAACCCTAGCCTTTTCAGTCTCTCTTCATAGCTGAAATGCTCCAGCCCAGGCAACATCCTGGTGAAACTCCTCTGCACCCTCTCCAGTGCAATCACATCCTTCCTATAGTGTGGTGACCAGAACTGTACACAGTACTCCAGCTGTGGCCTAACTAGCGTTTTATACAGCTTCATCATAACCTTCCTGCTCTTATATTCTATGCCTCGGCTAATAAAAGCAAGTATCCCATATGCCTTCCTAACCACCTTATCTACCTGTGCTGCTGCCTTCAGTGATCTATGGACAAGTACACCAAGGTCCTTCTGACTTTCTGTACTTCCTAGGGTCCTACCATCCATTGTGTATTCCCTTGCCTTGTTAGTCTTCCCAAAATGCATTACCTCACACTTTTCAGGATTAAATTCCATTTGCCACTGCTCCGCCCATCTTACCAGCCCATCTATATCTCCCTGTAATCTAAGGATTTCCTCCTCACTATTTACAACACCACCAATTTTCATGTCATCTGCAAACTTACTGATCATACCTCCTATATTCTTGTCTAACTCATTAATATACACGACAAACAGCAAGGGTACCAGCTGGTACACCATTGGTCACAGGCTTCCAATCACAAAAACAGTCCTTGACCATTACCCTCTGCCTCCTGCCACTAAGCCAATTTTGGATCCAATTTGCCAAATTACCTTCTTCACCAATCTCCCATGCGGAAACTTACCCTGAATATACTGATAAAACGCCTTGGAATTTTCCTTTATCTTGCCCGCCAGTGCTTTTTCATGCCCCCTCTTCGCTCTCCTAATTACTTTTTTAAGTGCCACCCTACACTTTCTATACTCCTCTAGTGCCTCCGCTGTTTTCAGTGCTTAGGATCTGCCGTAAGCCTCCTTTTTTTTTCCTGATCCAATCCTCTATATCCCTTGACATCCAGGGTTCCCTGGGCCTGTTAGGCCTACCCTTCACCTTAACGGGTACATGTTGGCTCTGAACTCTCACTATTTCCTCTTTAAATGTCTCCCACTGGTGTGATGTAGACTTTCCTACAAGTAGCTGCTCCCAGTCCACTTTGGCCAGATTCTGTTTTATCATATTGAAATCAGCCTTCCCCCAATTCAGTACCTTTATTTCTGGTCCATTTTTGTCCTTTTCCATAACTACCTTAAATCTTACAGAGTTATGGTCATTATTCCCAAAATGCTCTCCCACTGACAATTCTACCACTTGACTGGCTTCATTCCCTAGGATTAGGTCCAGTACTGCCCCTTCCCTTGGAGGACTTTCTACATACTGGCTCAAAAAGCTCTCCTGTATGCATTTTAAGAATTCCGCCCCTTTTAAGCCTTTTGCACTAAGACTATCCCAGTTAATATTGGGGAAGTTGAAATCCCCTACTATTATTACCCTATTATTTTTACACCTCTCAGAGATTTGCCTACGTATCTGCTCCCCTATCTCTTCCTGACTGTTTGGATGCCTGTAGTAGACACCCAGCCAAGTGACTGCCCCCTTTTTGTTTTTAAGTTCTACCTAAATGGCCTCATTTGAGGAACCTTCTAAGATGTCATCCCTTAATTTAACATTAACCAAGTCAGATTCACTTGCCAGCACCTGCTCCAGCCATAATGCACCTCCCCTTTAATAGGTGTAGGGTAGCTTTAAGCAGTTGCAGGCTAGCTTTAAGTCGTGCTGGCCACTCATATTAACCCTTGCACAGGCGCTAGCCAATGAACAGCGTGATTCGCGCTGGGTGGGCGCTGAAATAATTTACAACAGCAGGCAGCACAAAGTTGGTGTGCTGCCTGCATTGCAATCGTTGGGTGCGTGTTAATTGCACATCACAATATCCGGGCCGGTTTTCAGAGGCTACTGACTTTAGCCCCCACCCAGTGTTTCAGAATATAATGTAATTACATGTGCATCCGGCAGAGGGAGTTTACTTATTTGGCTGAGGCGTTGTCAGGCTGCTGAATATAGAACACAAATACTTTGATCCAGTAAAAACATGTGAGTACTAATTATTATTCAGAATCAGTTACACACACACACACACAATGTCTCCAAGTTAATAGTCCACACCATGTTCTATACACTGCACCATAACAGCTTCAAAGGGTCTAAATTATGTCCTGCTCGTTACCGTGAATTGGAGAGAAACCACTCACCCCCGACACAAATGTATGGCCGGTCTCAGATGGTGCCAAGTCAAGGCAAAGGACATCAGCACCATGCCCATGAAAGCTCTGAAGCAGTTGTCCACTCTCGACATCCCAGAGCGCACAGGTTCCATCACCACTTGATGTCAGAATCTAAGGAGATGCATGAAGAGAAGATAAAATGGTCATCAAGATGGCAGTTATTTAATCAGGCAATAAATGTCAACAACTAGCATCCTAGGTCAGGCTGAGCACAACCCGGTGCAGAATAAGGCTTCCTCCGCTCTTTCCCAAATAACACTGCTCAACCTAAAAAAAAAAAACTCACCTATTCCTACAATAGCACTTTTCCCATACCCCACAACAGCCATCTTCTGGTCTTTTGGAGTAAGACTGCCAATTAGTGCCAAATTAAAAAGAAAGACTTGCATTTGTGTAGCAAGTTTCACAAACTCAGGACAACCCAAAGCACTTTATAGCTGATGAAGTACTTTTGAAAATGATTAGATAATCTGTTTTGTGATGTCAATCGAGGGATAAACATTGGCCAGGACACTGAGGAGAACTTACTGCTCTTTTTCAAAATGGTGCCAAGGGATCTTTTACATCCATTGGAGAGGGCAGGTGGGGCCTCATGGAACATCTCATTTGAAAGACAGCATCTGACAGTGCAGCACTCCTTCAGTACTGGGATTGAAACCCAGAACCTCCTGACTCAGAGGTGAGAATGCTACCCATCGAGACTCAGCCGACTCCTCCTGACAGTTCTTGCACCCACATCCACTAGGAACTGGAATGAGACTGCCCAACCTCACTTCACAAAGGTCCAGTGCAGTGAACAATTATCCGTCAGCATGGGCTAGATTTGAACTTGGGTTTCAGAGGTGAAAGGTCAGAGTTTAACCTCACAGTACCACCAAGTTCCCCAAAAGGATATTCTTTTAAAAGAAGTATTGAACTAAACCAAGGAATAATTGTCTCAAAGAAGCACACTTGTTAAGCTCCTTCTGAACATTGGCCAAATTTTAAAACAGCCATGGAGGTTACTAGGCCTACAGTTGCCTGCCACCGGCCAGCATGCTGGTTTGCTGGCAGGTTTCCGCCTCAGGGCCATTTTTGAACATGCCGGTTTGGAGGGGTGACCGCCCACGAGCAGCAGGTAGCCAATTAAGCCAGTTAATGGGCCTATTAAGACCACTTTGTGGACAATCAGCAGTCAGGCTGCCTGTTGAGGCCCAATCCCAGCCGATGAGATGACAGACCCCGCAACCACCACCAACCACCCTCCGCCCCCCACCCTGCAATCCCATGGCCACGATTGCAAGATGATTACAGCTGAGGCCACAGGCCGCCCTGTGAAATGGGTTACCCCCTCCACAATGAGCACTGGCAGCTGTGGCTCTTCTTATTTTTAAGAAGTCATCGAGGTGCCCTCTCTTTCACCTATCCACTTCGCAGCCCCCAGCTCTGACAATGGGACTGCCAATGTGTCATTGCTGGGGAGTCTCCTATTGGCCCTCCGACTCTGGGAGCCCGCCACTCTTAATTGGACGGCGAGCATGCACCTTGGCCACTAATTGGCCTACTCGTTAAAAATCACACGGATGTGACCCCGTGAGCACCAAACACCGGGGTCCCAATCCCAAAACAAACGTTCCGCCCATCATGTTGGAGTTTTCTCAGGGAGTTCTGAATCTCCGACCATAAACTTTGGGAGAATCCCCAGAGAACTGGCCTTCTATGCTATTTCCCTGGAGGGTTCTGCCAGTCCCCAGCTGTATAATGCCCAAGGCAATATCAGGCACATTTCGCAATGTCTCTCTTGCGCCAATTGAAAATTTGCGAAGCAGAAATATTTTCAGGGCTACTGGGAAAGAGCCAGGGAGTGGGAATAATTGGAGAGCTGGCACAGGCAAAATGGGCCAAATGGTTGTTGTGTATCATTCTATGATTCATTGTCATCAGTGGCGCATTATATCTTTGTGGGCAAGTTCATTCGTGCACCAGCTTATCCCAAAATTCCCACTGTTGGACAATGGGAGCTATTGTAAGTTTTCACAGCAGGAAGCACAAAAGCTGTTGCAAATATTTTCCCTGCTTCCCTCCTCTCCTGAAATTGACTGCTTGCTGGGGAAGGATCCCACATGCGCCAAGAATCCTGGTGGCTACTTTTCACGTGTTCGCCATGAAAGTGAGTGCCAACAAGCTGTTTTAAGTGACAGCCATCACATCCAAGGCAAACCCTGCCCTCACTTGACATCCACAGACATGAACAGCAATGAGGATAGGAACCTTCACAAGTTTTCCACTGCAAGCAGTTGACTCAACACAGTTCAGGGATTGTACCTGGGATCTTTCGGGTCTGTAAAGCTCAGCTATGGACTCGATGAACTCACTGAATCATCAGGAGCCTGAGCAAACACTTTCAACATTTTTTTTCCAACTAGCTTCAAGATTAAAAACAAAAAATGTGGTTGTGCAATCATCTAGGAGAGGCAAACACAAAAACAATGGGTAAAACCTGAACCAATTTAGGAAAACTCTGGAAAATTTCTCTGACACCCCAAAGGCAATCATTTAAGCTCGAGGACAGTGATTCAGTCGTTCTCATGGTTAAGTGACTTGTGAACGTTTGTTCCTTATGCATACATGCTGAAAGGCCACTTCAGTGAGAAAGGACAGTGATCCTTGTTGAATCAAAGCCCAGGATTTGTAGCAGAGGAGGATTCAGATAGAAACAAAAACAGAAAATGTTGGAAATACACAGCAGATCTGGCAGCACTTTTCTGTTTTTATATGAACTCTGATTGATAGAGGCGTTGCCATGGAGAATACACCAATTTATGGTGACTGACCGTTAACTGCCCAGCTTTGTTTGAAATTTAAACCAGGCAGTTTGACTCTGGTCAAGGCATTGCCCTGAGGAATGAACCAGCGAATGGCTGTCACTTATTTTGTTCAGCTGAAAGAGGCGCAATGTGTGTACATGTTCTTTCTGCCTGCAAAGAACAGGGCCATGTGTAATAATATATGTAGCTACCAGTACATGCAAATGCACCACACTGCGAGCCCTACTGTTAAATTCACCAGCTATACCAGTGCACCACGCATTTGCTTGTACTGGTAGCTACATATATTATTACACATGGCCCTGTTCTTTGCAGACAGAAAGAACATGTACACACATTGCGCCTCTTTCAGCTGAACAAAATAAGTGACAGCCATTCGCTGGTTCATTCCTCAGGGCAATGCCTTGACCAGAGTCAAACTGCCTGGTTTAAATTTCAAACAAAGCTGGGCAGTTAACGGTCAGTCACCATAAATTGGTGTATTCTCCATGGCAACGCCTCTATCAATCAGAGTTCATATAAAAACAGAAAAGTGCTGCCAGATCTGCTGTGTATTTCCAACATTTTCTGTTTTTGTTTCTATCTGAATCCTCCTCTGCTACAAATCCTGGGCTTTGATTCAACAAGGATCACTGTCCTTTCTCACTGAAGTGGCCAACCAATCAGTACTCTCTTCTCATGCAGTATAAGTTGTTGTTTTCCCTTATGTTGGTTATTCTTATGTATTGTCCTGATGAGTGCAAGACGAAAATCTTTGACAACATGTCTCTATTTTGCTTTTATTAAAATAGAATCATTTTGAAAGTAGAAGTAATATGATCTTGCAGACACAACTGGGTGGCAAGAAGATATTTTAAAACCCCTCTCTATTTGATTATTTCAGTGATGAATCTCACATAACTTTTGTCTTTGAAACTTTATGGAGCCATTTGCTGTACTCATACATTACCCAATTATAGCTATTCTTAATAACATGGATACAATATCAATGGATTATCAAAATAATTAACATATACTGGCAATACTACAAGGGATTTTCCTCTATATAGAAGAAATAATTTAATATGGATTAACCCGCAGTGTGTAGTTTGCCAAATGTGTTCATATAACGACTTTGACTGCACTTCAAAAAGAAAATTGATGCATTTAGAACATCCCCAGAGATCTGACCAGGTGCCGTAGAAATGCAAGTTCTTTCTAACTGCTTCATATTACAGTATAGTGCACAGCTGCCATTTCCTGTACACATGTGCCATCTAGTGAGACAAATTCATTCACCGATCTTGCCCTTGATAGCAGGACCAAAAAGTACATCTGCGCTTTTCTTTTTAAAATCAGAAATTGGATGGCCTTTTCATGCTGAGGAGCTGAGCTGATGGTCCAAACTAATTTGACATTGGGCCTGTACAGTAAGCAGAGAGAGGAGAATTTGAATCCAAGAACAGGATAGTGTACATTCCCATTGCACCATTCAGCTCCCACTGACAATGATGCTGAGTAGCTTTATCTGAAGTCAGTCACTTGGCACTTTGTTACAAAACATGAAGTGACATCGGCAAACAGCCAGATGGTCCTGCAGAACTCAACATTCCAGATGTATCAAATATAAAGCCAAACACAAGACCAGCAAAGAGTGGCGGGTGGGACCTCACAGTAGCTGACAAGGGATTCTAGTGCAGCATGCACCAGTAAACTTCCTCTACAATGGCAACAAGCACCCACCAATAGAAAATCTGCATTATCCAATTAACAGTGACAGACAAGTCATCTCTTCCAGGATTCTATATCCATTAATGTTAAGCCACTCCATTTTTTCTTCTAATAGACTTCTTATTCTGTCTACTTAAGTGCACAAAACATTAGAAGTAAGCTTTAAACTTAACTTTGCAATAATAATACTCTTTAAATATCAAGTTGTGTGGATCCCCCTCCTGCCAACTCTTCAGCGGTTAAACATTCCTACCTACATACAATTTTTCTTTCTTTTTGGGTTTCATCAGCCCTCTGTCCTTGACAGAGGGGAGGTGGTCAGTGGGAACCCTTCTCCCAGGTCTGTGTCCATCAGCAGCCAGCTACGAGAGGTTTGCCTTTGCATGGTAATGCTGAATGAATGTTGGGTGCCTCCTCACAGGGGTACAGCTTAGATCAAGGACTCAGCAGAGTTTGGGGGAATTTCTCCTTTTACCTTGAGACTAGATATAGTGTCCCATGTGCCACTATTATTAACGAAGAGCTAGAATTTCATTGTTAACATCAAAAAGGCCAATGATTGAAGGTTTTCTTAAAGCCTGCTCTAAGACTTGAATTTATACACTGTCTTCACATACCTCAGAAATGTTGCAAAGAGTTTCACATACAGTGACTGTCATTATGTATGCAATCACTGCAAGCTGTATGCAGCAATACCATAGAAACAACAAATGAGATAAATAACAAGATGCTCTGCTTTTGGTGGTATTGGATGAGGGAGAACTCTGGTGGCACCTTTGGACCTTGAAAGTCCACCTGAACTGTTGAAACAGGCAGATGGGGCTGAATTTAATGTCACCTTTAAAAAACATAGCAGAGAGAGATTCATGAGTTACAAGTTGTGTCTTAAATTTCATTAGTGTGTAAACTCACAACATCCTCTTGAAGCATGTGTTCTTTCACAACAACTCTGCAATGCTAGCTTTTAAACTAAGCTATGTACTTAATATAGATAACTCTAACTTTTATTTTCACTCATCTCTACCATTTATCATAGGTCAAAAGAGCCACATGCAAGATGCATGGGGTTATGGCTCTGCAATAAATATGTATACTTTTTGACAATATGTTTTTAGATTTATTTTATTTAATTTCTTTAGATTTAGACACTGTCAAATGAAAGTATTTTACTTTTGAACATTTTTCAGCAAATCGATTGTATAATAGCTCACCAAGATTGGTTTCCGAAACCCTTAGGGTTGATTAAATTGAACTCCCCCTACTGTTTGTGCCAAAGTCAATCACAGCAGAGGCCTCTGAGAACATTGTGCACTTTTAGCCGCTGTCATGGTAACTGGTCTCAGACCCACCAATACATAACGTGACCACAGGACAAGACTACAAATGTTTCCTAAGGAAGGATGTACTGTCTCAAAAGGATGAGTAAAACTGAATTAGTATTGTTGCAGAAGCAGTGATTATATCCCAGAGCAAGGACACACAAAGCTAAATATTTTATAATGCACTCAGTTAACGTATTAGAAGGGATGTATAAAATACTCAGTGGGAAATGAAAATATAAAGGGATGTAGCATGATGATTCACGAGTGATTAAGTCACAAGAATTATTAAAAGGCGTTTTTTTATGAGTAGAATTGTTCACTGTACAGTTCCCCACTGACTATTCTACTAACTCTAGTCGCATCTCATCTTGAATATATTTTCCCTTCATCATCAATATTCAGGCCTTAAGTAACCATAATGCACTGAAGTGTTCCAGGGACTATAACTGATTTGGGAAAATTCTTGGTCTTAATTCTGACATACAATCACAGAAATATACATTTAAAAAAAAGAGAAAACCATTTGATCCATTATGTCAGTGATGGTGCTAGCTCCCAATTAGAGCTGTCTATTCAAATTAAATTTTCCTGCTCTTCTCTGTACTCTTCAATACTTTCCTCTTTAAATATTTATCTAATGGCCTCAAAAATATTGTGACTAACTCAGCTTCACGAGCCGCTCAGGGTTACACATTTCAAACTCTAATAACCCAACAATACAGATATTCAAACTGCACTCACACATAACAATCATTTGCTTCTGATTTGGAATTCTGATGAGCGTTCACAGACCTGAAAGGTTAACTGTTTTTCTCTCTCCACAGATGCTGCCTGACCTGCTGAGTATTTCCAGCATTTTGTGCTTTTATTTCAGATTTCCAGCCTCCGCAGTATTTTGCTTTGGTTTACATTTGCTGTTGACTACATTGAAACTGACAGCAATTTCTGGGGTTCGCACATTCACAGAATAATGTGGAAATCCAGAAGTTGCTGTAAGTGATTCTACACTCCTCCAGAGGGTGGACTGTTGGGATGCCCCCAAGAGTGCAATCCTGAAACAAATAAGTGAATTGATGAAAACTTTCACTTTTAAGCATTGTAAAAACCCTTGACAAAGTTACACCTTGTTAAATGAGTTGTAACTGGGTTAACTGCATATGAAATTCATAATTATTGCAAAATACACTCACTGGCCCTGAAAAGCTAATTTTATATTCATGGAATGTCAAATGTCTCCATTATGATAAAAAAAAAATCCACATTTAAAAAAATAATATATTTTTAAAAGTTTGATCATCTTTAGTTTAGCTTCTATCTTAACCCATTCAGAATTATTTATTCTGTGATTTGAAAATTTAAAATTGGAAAAGTGAAGGGATTCAGTGCTTTTAACCTCCTGGCTTGCTGTCTGAGAGAATACTTGATTGATTGTCTGTTTACCCTGTTTGCTGACATCACTGCTGCTGCATGCTTGGAGATCCCCCTGACTTGACTCCAGACATAAACTGCCATCGGGAAATGGAAAGTCCGTGCGACAGAGCTCGCTAGGTCTTTGTGGGCAGCTTTCTTTGAGATCAGTGGCAAAAGCTGTTGCTTCTCCACTGACCGCGAAATCTAGACCATAGTATCCAGTTGTGGATTATACCCAACAGCCTCGTAAACAGTGAGGTCAGTGATGCAAAGGTATTTGATAAGTTCTCTACTTTACAACATTGGCAACTCTCCTAAAGTACCTAATTGGTTGTAAACGCACTTTGGGGCATCACAGGGTGATAAAGGACACTGCATAAATGCAAGTGTTTCTTTTTTTCCTTCTTCACTTAAAAAGACTTAATATTAGCAAATTTCTTAGGCCAGATGACATATACCCCAAAATTCTGAGGAAGCCCAGAGAGGAAATCTGTCCTGTGCTGTCTATAGTTATGCAGGCAGTGCTGAGCACTGGGAGTTTTGGCAGGACTGAAAGCAAGCTAATATGATACCTAGAAACAAAATGAATAACAAGCTGACACTAGCAAAATTATAGGCCCATCAGCCTTGAATCCATAACAGTTGACCAAGATAATGGGGACTATTCTTAGAGGTGGTCTGGAGGAGTTACTGTCATATAATCATTTAGTAAAAGATAGCTGGCAGGGATTTCATTGGGGAAGGTCCTGCCTGAGAAACCAGTTCGGGGTAAGATCGATAAATGATGACATAGTTTATTTAACTTTTTTAAAGCCTAAGTTTATTACTAAATAGGAAGCAAAAATTCCAAAAGCAGCAATGTCAGAATGGGAGGTGGGGGTTGGGGGACGGGGGAGCAGTGGAAACAGAGATAACAGCACAAGACTAACTTAGATAGGCTTTGTAACTGGTCAGAAAAAATAAGTGTTATCAGAACACAGTGGCCCAGCTTTTGCTGCCAAAGTACCAGTAAATTTATGATGCACACTGTTATTAATGTGTAAATTGTCGAGCAACTTGTGAAGAGGAAGAGGGACCCCAAGAATTGCAAATCGTCACAAGTTGCTGGATGACTTGCACTACTCTGACATCAGCCTCCTGAAAATGGCAGCTTACCCTCAGCCTCCCCCTTAGTTTCAAGGCTTTGCTATATTTGCTCCTAAGTTGCCAATTAAACTCACTGCTGAAATTTCGGACGAGTGCTTAACAGAGCAATGAGATTAATGCTCCTGCAATGCTACTCAACCTCTCCAGCCCAGAAAAGGAACAACTGGAACCTTGAAGTCTCATTCTTATAGGTAGTAAATTGTTCATAGAGACTTTTAAATTTTTTTCATACTTTTCCATTCTGCCACTTTTTTATCTCTCCCTTAATCCAAACTTTCTTTCCCTTTCTGTACCTAATTCATGCTATTTCCTTCTGTGTGATTCCTCTGTTTCTTTCTCAATCCTTATATCTCATTGGTGAACAAAGGGACCACAGTCCATCCCCTTAACCAATGTGTTGCTAGCAGCTCGCTCTTTGATCAACTTGCAGGGCAAAATCTCTCAGCTGAACAGCGAGAGGAAAAGTCGAACTAATAAGATGTGCTGCGAGAATCCCCACTCCAACAAATTCTGAGCCAATAAATGGACCTGAACTGGCAGGAGGAAATTTAGAAAGAAATACAAGAGCAGTGGACGTCCCATCACTTCCAATGTTTGGACAATGTTGGGAAGCTAGGCTAGGATGTCTAGTGTGAAGGAGTACAGTACCAGTCTGCTTCTGATATTTCAAAGTCATGTTTTGTACTAAAGATTCAAATGAATTATATGGAGGAAAATAGCACTGGAGGCTTTTTTTTTTAGTGCAATACAAGTTTGAATTATCCAGTAATTCAAATGAAGTGACTTTGAATTATCAGAAACATGTTGGGATTATGCTGGGTCTTCACAATGCATTAGACAGATCCATTTATGGTCAACAGAAGGGTGACAGAGCAGAGCAAAGCAGCAAGGTCAACATTGAATATAATGTAATGGGGATGAGTTCAGAGGATTAAGCTCTGTAGTTCAGAAAAAGGGCTAAAGGAAGGACGTCACTGAGTTACCCAAGATATTCAATTAAATGGTGCAAAGAGGATAAACCTTGAATATTACATCAAAACAAAGCAGGGCCTATGTTAAATGAGTGAAAAATACTTTTAAAACAGGAATGATGAAGAACCTCTTCATTCAGAGTGCTAACAGTTTGAATCAACAACAGCATGCATTTATATAGTGCCTTTAATGTATTACAACATCCTAAGGTGTTTCACAGGAGCGTTACCAAACAAAATCTGACCCAAGCCACATAGAAGATATTAGGGCAGGTGACCAAAACATTCTAAGGGGCAGCGGGCTGGGCAGAAACATTAAGATGTTCAAAAAGAGGGTGCACCCTATAATGGGAAAGCCACCACACTAGAAGGATAAACCTTGTTGGGCCTAATATACTTTTCTTAGCTTTGGCTTTTATGTCCTGATAACTTTCCCCTCATCGCTGGAGATGGGAGCCCTGTAAGCCGCATTGTGTCCAGCAGACTCCATGATCACTGTTAAAAATTAAAATGCTGTACCTCATTAGCCTTACCTGCATATCAGAATTAGTGAAGCTGCAGGCAGACAAGTAGTTTGTGTGCATTGCAACAGACTTCTTCTTGGCCGCCATGCTCTCGTTTTTATCAAAAGTCAGCGGGTACACAGAGCACTTGTTGTCCAAGCCACTAGAAAAAGTTAAAGAGTTGCCCAGGATTACTGAATACTGCAAAGACTCCTTTAATGTTCTCTAGGATCACAGAAATAACAGCACAGACTGAGACCATTCAGCTGATCAGACCTATGCCAGTACTAACTATTCAACTGGAGCTTTCTCCTCTAATCCCATTCCTCCACCTTTTCCCCATATCCTTTCAGATGGGAGTATGAAAAGGACTTCAGCCAATCCAGCTGATCTCAGACTTATTTCTGCTATGTACCAGTTTAACAGCATATCTGACTAGAATACTAATACTTTCCAATGTAATGAAAATTACTTAAGTTTGTTTCCATACAAGTGAGTCCCTGGGCTTTGGGTGATAGAGGGTGCTAGACATTGATTCTTGAATCCTGGGACTCAATTCTTAACAAGGCAACTAGGTTGAAATTCTTTTCACTCACCAAATATCAGGAACCTAGCTGTAAAGGCCATGCAAGAACAAGCAAACCCATGCCATAGCACTCCATGACATGGCATGCTCATGTGCCAGTCTCAATCAAATTTCTGGTGGCATTAATATATACAAATACCCAGAATTTGAGTGCCCTGTACACATTGGATATTTGCACCTGGCGTTGAGCAGCCTAACTAGCGGTTCTTAAATGGTACCACTGGAGACTGCTCACAAAATGGCCCAGGAATCTCCTCGCACCCACCCTCCTCGCCCCAAAAAAACTCCATTCTGCTTCAGGCCATTCAAGGCCTCTCCATGAGACTCCCAGACCCAACCTGCCGCGCACTCAGCATGGCAGCCGGCCAATTTTCCACCCTCCCACAAGTACCAACCCCAGCCCACTTGGCAGCTTTCAAAAGACGTCTGGTGGGCCTTCAATTAGCTCAGGCCTCAAGCCAGTAAGAATGGGTGGGTGATGAGCCCCCACAGTCTAAGGCTGTGGCCTGCCAAACTGACAATCTGAGCTGCGCCATTGTTGGGCAGCACTGAGTGAAGCCCAAGGCAGCACACAAAGCGTGGAAAACCAGAGTACCATCATCACAATGAACTCAGACAACTCCCAGCAGCCAGCTGAAGAGCAGCAGTGGTGGGAGCCAGAGCAGAGGGTGCCCATATCTCCCAGCTTTTGTTGGCAGATAGCCACGGAGGCCTGAGTAAAGCAGAGAGAAGATAAGGCAAAAGAAAAGCATAGGCTTTTCTGATCAGCTGAATGAGCACCGGGAATTGGAAAATTGAGCGAGCTGGGCTTGGCCATGTTTCTTGCCGGATTCCTTCTACCAGTGATTTTCTGGCTGGTTGCACGTTGTGTGCTGGTGTTCTCACACACGGTGCACCACAACCTCATTAAAGTTCCAGCATTCATGCAGAAAATATTTAAATGAATGCAGGTGGTATAAGATGAAAGAAGGCATGCTAAGAAAATCAGCAAGCATAGGAAACAAACTGACGCCACTTGCTATTAGAATGCATTCAATGTCTTCAGGCCTTGGCAAAGCTCCTGAAGTCCTGTGACATACTTAACCTCGAATATATGCTGACCTAAAGTCAATAAAAACACCTCATACAGAGGTGATTATTTTAAAGTTTTACTTTCCGTTCTCTCCCCCTTTTTGAAATCGTTATGAATGCACACTGTCAGGTAAATTCAGTGACATTGCACTCCCAGTATGGAGCCTCACTGGATGGGAACATTGATCAGAGAACTGGGGCTTACTGGAGGTGACATTTTCTTTGGGGGAGGGCGGGGGGGGGGCAGCACAAAATGGGTGAATTGCAAATTGGCCGTCAGTGGATAGGAAAATCAGGCGAGGTGTAAAACCAGCTGCTGATTCACCACCATTCGTTTGCCCAGCCCCCGCCCCACCCCGAAGACAGATCTCACCCCCATTGTTATAACCTTACCTCCTGTCTGTGCTCCCAGATGGCTAGGCTCTGCTCGGAGTACCTTTCTACCTACCATGTGCAACTGTCATGTTAACATTCGGGGATATAATCCATGCCATCTTGCAGGATTACATTGGGTGAATTTCCACTGAGCTCAATCAGTCTCTTTGTCAAATGTTTTACAGTAAGAGGCATCTAACTAGAAACAAGTAACTAAGCAGCAACCACAGAGAGCAGAACCTCAGCCACCATCGTGTTACAGTGGGGGAAAGAGTACACAGGGATGTGCCCTGCAGCATGGACCACTGTGGTGTTTCTTCATGGGGCAGTGGCACTTTTAGAAGTGGGTTCACTCTGCATCTGGGAGTGGTCTGGGGCGCGCACCATCCACCAGACAATATTTATTTTCAACACTTCATTTACGTGCACCCTTCATTAAAACGTTGTCCATTACTTAGTGGGCGCTACTGAAGTGGCCTTACTGCAAGATACACCAGATGCTGCAATGCTAACTGACCACAAAGAAAAACTGGGTGCAGAGATGCGAGTTGAACCAATGCAGGACTCCTGGCCGCAGCAGCACGGGCTGAAAGGCTCATGAGGCTGCTGCATGCAGGCGCCAGGAGGGACAAACCTCTTTGTTAACTCATAGATCTTATCTGAGACTTCATGGAAACTACTAAGAAAAACATGATGAGGGAAAGAAAGCAGGGAGGAGGGAAGTCATGTTAGCTGCTTTTTCCCAAACTCCTGGTAGACTTTTGACTGGAACTACTGCCAGAGAACTGGGTATAGCTGGATGCCCAGAGAGGACAACGTAAATAAAGCATGGCACAAAGATTAACATAATACTACTCACCCACATGCAATAGCACAGCCAGATGGAGCATAGGCACAAGCCATCACCCAGGTACAGGGCATGGTCACTGCATGTTCCTGCAAATGCACAGATACCAATCAGTTAACCAACCAACACAAATTAGGATCGGTCAAAATGAACCTCAAACCCCGAATTCCACAAGCCGAAGAAAGGAATCTTGGTATGTGCAGCATGTTCGGGATTTTTCAATCACTTTAAAATTCAACTTACACTGAAAGCTGGAAGCAGAAGCATCCCAGGCAATTCAGGGGAAGCAGTTATTTAAGGATAACATGCAGTCAGTACAAACAGCAGAGATTTACCCTCCGGCTTCTTGAGCCTGCCCTCCAGTGCTCTTTGTGGAGCAGCAGGGCAGTGAATGTGAGTGCCGAGTCCAGACACAGATCCAGATCTCAGCTTAAATAATATACAAACTGCTCTGCATCAGGTGATAACCTGCTGTATTGCTCAAATACATCCCTGTGAACCAGATTTATCTCCTGATAGTTTTGTATAAAGGATAAATGCATGGACTATTTGTGATCTGCTGAAAGTCCAGTTGTAGAGCTTTCAAAATGCATTATTGTGTGTGTGAGAGAGAGAGAGAGAGAGAGGTGAGCATGTCTGTGAGGACATTATGTATGTGTGTGTGTGTGTGTGTGTGTGTGTGTGTGTGTGTGTGTGTGTGTGTGTGTGTGTGTGTGTGTGTGTGTGTGAGAGAGAGAGAGGTGAGCATGTCTGTGAGGACATTGTGTGTGGGTGTGTGGGTGGGCAGTGTATGAGGGCAAGAGAGAGAGGGCAATGTGTGTGTGTGTGTGTGTGTGTGTGTGTGAGCGAGAGAGAGGTGAACATGTCTGTGAGGACATTGTGTGCGTGTGTGTGTGAGCGAAAGAGAGACGTGAACATGTCTGTGAGGACATTGTGTGTGCGCACGCGCGTACATGCATGCTGTGGGCATGCATGTTTGTGAGATGAGTGTGCGTGCAGCGTATGCGTGTGATGTGTGCGAGTGTGCATGTGACGTGTGCATCCATCCTCTTTCTCCTGGTTCTAAAACTAATTGCGACAGCCCCTGCTACCATGTCAATGGAAATCAACCAATAGAACTGGGGACCTCCTGAGACACATGACTGAGTTTAAATCAAGCCATTTTTAGAACTTGGTGAGTCATTTAAATCCCAGGTGGTAGCACCATATAACTGTACGCATACAGAGTCGATATGTTAATGCGATTTGGAACCTACCTTATTGGTGGTGAAAGCATCCCACACAATAACCTTTCCATCCTGGAAACAGAAGAAAGATCAGTCAGCACATGCACACACTCTCATACCATTCATTCAGAGCACTATTTACAAGGGAGTGCAACCTTATTCACTGACAAAAGGTAGCACAGTGTGGATACAAAACCTTCCTGTCTCTGCAGGTGCCACAAGGTGTTACTTTAGGTTATTTTTTTCTCCTGAACATTTGGGATACACAGTCCTGACATGTATACAATATCCTCACACCCAGACACAGAGGAATTAATTCAACAAACCTACACTTCTCAGCATCCCTTGTAAATTGGCCAATTACATGGAAAATGGCAATTGTGAGCAAAATGCTGAATAGAATATTCTCCCAACAGGGAGGAAAGGTTAAAAGGGCCATAGCAACCCTTTCTGGTTATGGGGGAAGGGTTGAGGGGAAAATTCTCCCCATTGTTCTCGCTGAAGTGCAGCTGGGCTGTACAGAAACTCAGATCACACTGTTGTTATTTGCAGTGACCCATTTCTGTTGGAACGCACGCTTCACTGTGAACGGGTTTATCTGTCAAAATAAATCCACGAGGAATCTTATCCAGAATTCTGGATAGTAGGACTGCAAACAGTGCGTCACGGAAACTGATGCTGGCAATGGATCCTGCACATGGGGGTGGTGGGGGGATGGGGCAGAGAAAACAATGAAGGATAATGTCATTTGAAATTTGAAAATGCATTTCCACAACACAAACGTTTCTAATGGATGTTTCATTTAAAGAAGTGTTTCCCATTAAACAGAAGAAATAACAGCCTTGAAATTACCCCATGGGATACCAGTGTGATTTTGTATGAAATTCTGCTTGCTGACATTCTAGTGGTGGCTATTCCAGTTCAAGACTGGCAGGTTCAGAGTCCAGGCGCTAATAACCCGTGGTATAACATCAGGTTCAATCGGGGAGAAATTCAACTCACAGCCGCCCACTTGGCACCTGAGAAAATGGGAGGAGGGCGAGGGGGCGTCAATTTGCCCCATTGGTGCCCAAGGCCTGCCTGATGCAATATTTGGGCAGGCCTGTCAATGGGCAAGCTGCCTGCCCGATCCCTCTGAAGCAGGTGCAAGGCTGCTTAAATATGCAAATGGTGCCCGATGCTAAATTCAGGTACAAATGAGCGGAGGAGGCGGCCCCAACAATTTCAGTGGGATACCATTTTTGTGATGCCAGGGATAGGAGGAGAAGCCCCTCCGAGCTCCACAAAAACAATTTGGGCTGTTGTTGCCCAAGCTGCCCGCACCCTCCCACCCCTGCCACACACACCCTCCCGTGTTTGGTCCCTCTCCCTGCTACCGTTCCACCAGTTAGGTCAGCATTGGGGCTGACAGAAGTAGGTAAGCTGCAGCAGGACGATACTGAGGCCAAAACCTGATGCTGGTTCGTGCCTCAGGCCAACACAAACGGATGGACAGCGCGTGCGGCCGCACCCCCGAGGTCATGCCCGTTTTGGGCGGAAGCGGGAAGAGGGGCATCAATGGGAAGTACAATGATCTGCTGCAAGATTAGTAGATCTGAGATACATAAGTGAATCATGGTCAGCATTAGTATACCAGTCCCGTGTAATCATCCGATTTCTTCAGGCTACATTAATTCAATTCCAGAATACAATGGTGTTTAAAAGCTGTTTTTTTATCAAATTTCCATGAGTATCTATTGCATTCTCCATCGTCACTGCGTCAAAATCCTGGAACTCCCTACCCAGCAGCACTGTGGGAGCACCTTTATCTCACAGACTGCAGCAGTTCAAGAGAAAGGCCCATCACCATCTTCTCGGGGCAATTAGGGATGGGCAATGAACGTCAACCTTGCCAGCAACGTCTACATCCTGAGAATGGAGGGGGGAAAATAAAGTGTTCTGTTGTACATGTGGGCTAGAATCTTGATCAGCACTAGTCAGAGTCAAGCACTCGGGAGTTTATTCATCAGCACCCACATTATATGATGCACCATCACTACTTTTTAATTAACAGAAGTGCACGGGTTTACAGCATGGCACGCAATCACCACTCCTGGGATTACGCTTCTTCCCAAGCACAATGTACAAGGTGAAGCAGGCTGCCTTCCTGCTGTGCCTCCGGCTCCATCACAAACACACTCCTCCTTTCCAAAATCCGCAGTCAATGCTGGAAAGGTGTGAATCTGCGTCATGTATTCTGCAGCCTATTGAAGCTGTTTCATGCAGCTTGCTTGCAAAATAATCCCTTCTTCAATGCAAGCACTTTGCTCTTCAAACACTCTCAAAAATTAGCAGCCTCAACACCCAGCAGCCATTAATGATTGTACGGAATTGTGTCCTCTACAGTTACACACTGAGCACTCAATATAGTTTTACATTCACATTGTAAAACAGTAATATTGAGGACGATTGCTGGGTGATATTTGCACTGCTGCCCCCACCTTAAATCACTTCCTGTGACAGTAATTAGTAGTCACAGATTTCCGGCAATGCTGCTGTACTTCCATTTATTTAGTTATAAAAATATCAGATATGGGAAACAAGGCTGCTGACAGAAAGTCAAGAATCATCCAGATATGAAGAGGCTGCTCACTTTATAATTTGAGTGGGAAGGGAATAAGCCACAAGGATGGACATGTTAGGTGACCAATGGCAGGATAGCAGGGAAGGGACTATTGGTGGACAGAGAGATCACATGATGTTACTTCCAGAAATATGCCCAACCAGATTTGGCAACCCTATTTGCGTAGCGGAAATCTGAGGCAGGCTCGCCATGGTTTTCCATCATGGACAAAATATTGCGACGGTCACGAGTATGATTTGTGCTTGTGCAAGGCTCCATGATGGCAGTATATTTTTGTAAAATTACCCTAATACAAAGAACTAGCTCATTGTTCTTTACCAAGCAATATTACGAGAAGCTTTTTTCTTCCCTTTCCCAGTTTCTCCCTTCTTCTCCTGGACACAAAGAGTTGCTCCCACCTGATTTTTTTTAAAAATTCATTTATGGGATGTAGGCATCACTGGCCAGGCCAGCATTTATTGCCCATCCCTAATTGCCCTTGAGAAGGTGGTGGTGATCTGCCTTCTTGAACCGCTGCAGTCCATTTGGGGTAGGTACATCCACAGTGCTGTTAGGAAGGGAGTTCCAGGATTTTGACCCAGTGACAGTGAAGGAACGCCACTATAGTTCCAAGTCAGGATGGTGTATGACTTGGAGGGGAACTTGCAGGTGGTGGTGTTCCCATGTATTTGCTGCCCTTGTCCTTTTAGTTGGGAGAGGTCGCGGTTCCCTACAGTTGATAGCACTTGGGCATTTCACACAAGTGGCCATCTTTTGTGTGTTAGCATTAACACTGTCGACAGGTTATTCAACCCTGGCTTTGTACCACAGCTGGCATTCACACTCGTGAGCCCCAATATTCGTCTCCCTCTTCCCACCCCAATGCAAGTTGTAAGCACTTGACTTCATCTCAGCTGATACTGTGCCCCACAGAGGGCCACCCCTGAAGCCTCCAATTGCCCCCAACACCCCTAACCGACCCCTCCATGCCTCGCCGGGGCCCAACCGATTGCCCCCAGCAAGGCCCCAAAAACTTACCTCTTTTTCGGTGCTTTCCGTCATCTTCATTCTGAAGTTGGGTTGCAGTCCCAGCAGTGGCCACCGCTCCCAGTGGAGCTAATGGCACTATGAGCCGCCAGCCCACTGACTGGCCAGCAGCTCCATTAGGTATGACTTCCTGCCTCAATGAAGCGGAAGTCCCACCCAAGACCGATTAATGGTCTGAGGACCGTAAATTCCGGTCTGGATCCCTAGGCCCGACAGAGGCGGGATTGCCGCTGACTTTTCGGCCGATGGATGGCTCCTCCCACTCCCCCCCACTCCCCCCTCCACCACTGTAAAATCTAGCCCAATGTCTTGGAATTGCCACTTGTCAAAAATCAATTTGGAGAAATTAAAGGCCTGGAGCAGTGTATGTTTTACATCGGTTGGAAACAGCAGCCAAATGATCCCACCATGGCCACCTTGAAACATTTCAAAGACGCACTTACCTTAGCTATGTGGAAGTCACTGGTCATCCCTTTTACAGATCCCTTGACTGAAAGGGCAACCCCACAACCTCTAATGTCCAGTTTCTTTGGGTGCTCCCTTAGTAGTATACCTGGAAACTGATCGAGGAGATATCGCTCCTACATTATCAACATAATATTTCAATACTTTCACCTGTTTCAGGCCAAAGCTTCCCGTCTGCAAATGCTTCAGGAAATACATGTCAAGAATCAATGGGATAGGGGTTTGGCATTTTGGGTATCTGCCTCTTATTCTTTTCACTAACACATTGCAACTGGAGCGTGCTGACAGAGGAAGACTGTCTCCATTAACATTTACATCAAGGCTTATTTGGTAGTGCTCAGGACCAGGAAAACGAGCAAGTGTGGGATACAGCTGCCACGACCTCAACCAATGACAAAGACAAAGTTCACGGAGTCAAAGGACGGCTGTGAGCAACAGGCCTTTGGAGGACCCTACCCGAAGAGGAAATACCAGCTGCCAGGCTGGAGGGTGACGGAGGGTGGGGAAGGTGCCAGCCTTCTCCTCGAAAGGGGAAGAGGCTGCTCTCTCAATCCAGCAGACTCACAGGTTTTCCATTTCCAATATACACTCCTGCCAAGCAGAGTTTGTTGCAGTGAGCACGGTGCTGAAAAATAATCTCATGTTTCCCTATTCTGGCCTCTGAAATGCACTCTTCCCTGAAGTGTAGGGATATGCTATTGCTGCTGATACAATCACAGCAATGACTGCCAGCTTCAACCACTTCCCATTTTCAGCTGAAAATAGTGAATAATGCCAGATTTTCTTTGGCAAGAATTCTCAACTGGACTGATCATAACAACAGTACATAAGTACACATTTTTAACACTGTGCTACGACCACACAAGTGCACAAGGAAGGGTTAGCAAAACAAGAGCGTTTCTGATTTCCCTTCTGATATACACTGACCCTGAAATTCAGCATCTGCTTCAGTGCGCTCCTGCCAGAACGTTGAGCAGGAGTCTGCTGCAACAGCCCTAACCTCAGCCAGGATGTGGATAGCCCGGATGTTGGTCATGGGCTGTGGATTCTGGGATGGATTTATGGGGCTGAGCCATCTCCAACTTCTGCAAGACCATCAATGTGAGGTTGGGGATTCCCTAAGTTAGGAAATCCTGTGATCCATCGGAGTCAGGACGTGGCCTCGAGTCGGCACAGGTATATCTTGTGACATCTGGCGTATCTCATCAACAAGTGAGAAGATAGGCTCCACTTGAGGCCTGATGCCAAGTTCAGGGCCGGGACCAATGAAGATGAGTTTTAAAAATATTACCAGTAGCCCCCAACACAGCAATGTTTAATATGTGCTCTAGACGTGCAAGCTTCTCTCCCTGTTGAAACATTATACCTCTATTGTGTACTAAAATTGAAAACTATTAATATTGGAAACAATAGTGCTTGCAGAACTTCTCCAGCAACCAATCCAAAGAGTTCGATAAACTGGTGACAAAGGCCAATGAGGATTGCTTAAGCTGTTATTTTATCGCTGTTTAACCATTTGACTCCTGTAGAACTGCTCTCATACAGTCACATCAATGTAAGTGTCTCGACCTGTAGGTTGCTCATTCAGTACCACTACACTCCACACCTGTTTGTAAAGAGCATCACTATGGTATAAATCTTACCACACAATTACCAAAAGCAGAAGGGGTTTTTGACTTTTGTCTGAAAGAAAATTGCTGGGCTGTGGGCAAAGAGCAGGGAATGGGACTAATTGGATAGTTCTTTCAAAAAGCCAGCACGGGTACGATGGGCTGAATGGCCTCCTTCTGTTTATTTTTATTTTATTTATTTAGGAGATACAGCACTGAAACAGGCCCTTCGGCCCCCCGAGTCTGTGCTGACCATCAACCACCCATTTATACTAATCCTACATTAATCCCATATTCCCTACCACATCCCTACAATTCCCCTACCACCTACCTACACCAGGGGCAATTTACAATGGCCAATTTACCCATCAACCCGCAAGTCTTTGGCTGTGGAAGGAAACCGGAGCACCCGGCGGAAACCCACGCGGTCACAGCGAGAACTTGCAAACTCCACATAGGCAGTACCCAGAACTGAACCCGGGTCGCTGGAGCTGTGAGGCTGCGGTGCTAACCACTGCGCCACTGTGCCGCCCTGTTCTCTATCATTCTATGATTCTATGGAATGGGTACAAAGTTGGCAGATTGGAGCTCCTAACCTCATTTGAATGCTTGCTGCCAATGAGATGGGGGCAGCAAACAGGCGCCCTGCTGCAGCTCGCTGGGTAAGGGAGAGCAGGATATTAACCAGATCCCACACTGAGCTGACCAGCTGGTTGGGGAACAAATCGTGGAAGGGCGTGAAACACAGGTTGGCAGCAGGCTGCTGTATTTTTTTGTGGAACCAGGAGGAGAACTCCAGCTCCACCTGGCCCAACCAGGTTTCTTCCCCAAAATATTCCTGGACCTTTGCTGGAGTGGCCTCCAGCAGTCCCTTTAAGGACCACAGGTTAGGCCATTCACTGCCTGATACAAATAAATGAAGCATATGCAGTACAAGCTCCACCCATTTGTACTTGAAAATTGCAAATGGGGGTCCAACAAACTCGATTTTCACAATTAAGCAGCCAAAACAGACCCACTTTAAAATTGCAATGGGCAAGCCATGGGCATCAATGGGACTCAGGATGCCCCCTCACTCCCAATTTTCAGTGGCCGCTGCCTGCTTTTCAGGCAAGAAACAGACAAACATAAGAAATGGGAGCTGGAGTAGGCCATCCAGCCCTTCGAGTCTGCTCTGCCATTCAATAAACTCATGGCTGATCCTCTACTTCAATGCCATCTTCCCACATTATCCCCATATCCCTTGATACCCAAAAATCTATTGATCTCTGCATTGAATATACTCAACAACTGAGCATCCCATAGCTCTCTGTGGTAGAGAATTCCAAATGTTCACAACCCTTTGAGTGAAGAAATTTCTCCTCAAAAATCAAGGCTGACACTCCAGTGCAGTACTGAGGGAGTGCTGCACTGTCAGAGGTGCCATCTTTTGGATGAGACGTTAAACCAAGTTTACGTCTGCCCTCTCAGGTGGACATAAAAGATCCCATGGCACTATTTCAAAGAAGAGCAGGGGAGTTCTCCCCGGAGTCCTGGCCAATATTTATCCCTCAACTCAACTAAAACAGATTATCACATTGCTGCCTGTCAGAGCTTGCTGTGCGCAAATTGCCTGTTGTATTTCCTACATTACAACAGTGTCTACACTTCAAAAGTACTTCATTGGCTGGAAAGTACTTCGAGACATTCAGTGTCATGAAAAGTGCTGTATAAATGCAAGTCTTTCCTTCATTTTTCTTGTCCAAAACGGCTGACCCCTTATTTGAGACTGTGAGCCTATAGTTCTAGAAATGGATGGCTGACAGATGAAAAATTGTCTCCCCACAATATTTTCCAATCAGCTTTTCCAGTGCTGGCTGTACAAATATAAATAATTCTGTTGATGGTCTGGTACTGGATAGTTCTTTGGTTTGTTTCCAGCACCCTCTGAACTAGACTGAGCAAGGAGAACAATCAGTCTGTGTTCACACTCTATCAGAGCTGGTGGACCAAGGCGAGAAAACCGATATCTGCTGAGAACAGGATTGGGCTCAGCTGTGATGCCTAACATGACTGAATAGTCCTCCAACAGTCACTGTGGAAGTGACTCTATGATCTGGTGCTCCTTACAAGGAGTAGTGTTCACAGGGAGTACTTTGTAGGAAATCGCAGTCGGGGAGGGCAGAGCCCATAATTTCCTGTTGGAGGACATACATCTTGTACAAGCTTCACATGAAGGATGATCGCTTGGGTAGGGCCGCAATGGTTGGCAAGCACCTTATTGGAGGGGTGGGGATGAGGGTTCATGAATGAATAATTCTCCATTTTGATTGCTTATTTATAAAAAAAACAAGATTAGACAAAAATAGCCAGGTGCATACAAACAATAATGGGAATTAGGCCCTTCTTAATTCTCTCTCTGAAGTGGCTACTTCATCTATGTGATGTTAATAAAACAAATGAGCTTCCGCCCGTTCCATCGGGAGGAATTGTGTTTGGTTCTCCTGATAGATGTCGCACCTCCCCGGGGACTGGCTGGGACAGCTGCAAAAACAGTGAATGGAATTTCTTGACTTCTGCAGCAGTGCCAAAACCCCAATAGGTGCCAGTGGGAGGCTGTCGCTATGAACGACAATCAATATGCTTCGTTTGAAATCAATGAATCAGCATTTTTCCTGCCCTCCTCAATTTCAAATAAAATACAAATATTCCCCTCTGAATCTAGTTACACTCTTTATTGTCCAGAAAAACTGCAATTTTATAAACCGAATCTTGCAGCAATGAAATCAAATTAATTGTTTTCTCGGAGGAGAAAGAGCACTGGGTAAGACAATAGATTGCTTCAAGAACTCCACTGCAATTAAGGGGAAGCTGGAGCACCATATGGGCTTCAGACAGAAAGGATGGAGCTCTGAGCTGTAACAGACAGGCAGACGGAGCACTGAAGCAGTGCACAGGCAGATAATTGAAAGGATAAATTTCCATCTCAGCATTAATGTAAATGGTTGTTGTAAGTACAAAGTTACTTAAAAGACTCCAGGGATTTTACATCCACTACTGTACCTGGACAGTCACTTGGGCAAATGCAGATTAATTAAGGAAAGCCAGCATGGATTTGTTAAGGACAAATCATGTTTAACTAACTTATTTGAGTTTTTTGATGAGATAAGAGAGGTCGGATGAGGGTACTGGAGTTGATGTGGTGTACATAGACTTCCAAAAAGCACTTGATAAAGTGCCTCATAACAGACTTGTCAGCAAAGTTACAGCGCATGGAATAAAAGGGACAGTCGCAGCATGGATACGAAATTGGCTGAGTGACAGGAAACATAGAGTAATGGTGAATGGTTGTTTTTCGTACTGGAGGAAGGTTTATAGTGGGGTTCCTCTGGGGTTGGGACCTCTGCTTTTCATGATATATATTAATGATGTAGACTTGGGTGTGCAGGGCACAATTTCAAATCTGAGGAGGACACAAAACTTGGAAATATTGTGAACTGTGAGGAGGAAAGTGTTCAACTTCAAAAGGACATAGACAAGTTGGCGGAATGAGCAAACAACTGGCAGATAAAATTTAATGCAGAGAAGTGTGAATTGATTCATTTTAGTAGGAAGAATGAGGAGAGGCAATTTAAAATAAAGGGTCCAATTCTAAAGGGGCTGCAGGACCAGAGGGACATGAGGGTTTATGTGCAGAAATCATTGAAGGTGGCAGGATAGGTTGAGAGCACGGTTAATAAAGCATACGGGATTCTGGGCTTTATATCTAGGGGCATAGAGTACAAAAGCAAGGAAGTTATGATAAACCTGTATAAAACCCTGGTTTGGCCTCAACTGGCCTATTGTGTCCAGTTCTGGACTCCACACTTTAAAAAAGATGCGAAGGCATTACAGAAGGTGCAGAAAAGATTCATGAGAATGGTTCCAGGGATGAAGAACTTTAGTTACATGGATAGATTGGAGAAACTGGGGCCGTTCTCCTTGGAGAAGAGAAATGTGAGAGGAGATTTGAAAGAGGTGTTCAAAATCATGAGGAGCATGGACAGAGTAGAAAGAGAGAAACTGTTCCCATTGGTGGAAGAATTGAGAACCCGAGGACAATGATTTAAAAGAAGCAACGGCAGCATGAACTAAAACCTTTTTACACAGTGAGTGGTTAGGATTTAGAATGCACTGCCTGTGTATAGAGGCAGAGTCAATCATGGCTTTCAAATGGGAATTGGATAAGCAACTGAAGGGAAACAAATTTGCAGGACTATGGGGAAAGGTGGGGGAATGGGACTAGGGGAGTTGAACCTACAGAGAGCTAGCACAGACACGATGGGCTGAATGGCCTCCTTCTGTGCGGTAACCATTCTATGATTTTAAGTGTCAGACGTGTCTCAGTTTGCAGTACTCTCGCCTCTGAGTCAGAAGGTTGTGGGTTCAAGCCCCACTCAAGAACTTGAGCACAAAAATCTAGGCTGACGTTCCAATACAGTACTGAGGAAGTGCTGCATTGTTGGAAGTGCCGTCTTTCAGATGAGATGTTAAACCGAGGCCATGTCTGCCCTCTCAGGTGGACATAAAACATCAAGGGAGTTATCCCTTATGTCCTACCCAATATTTATCTCTCAATCAACATCACAAAAACAGATTTATCTGGTCATTATCGCATTGCTGTTTGTGGGAGCTTGCTGTGCATAAATTAGTTCCTACATTATAACAGTGACTGCACTTCAAAAGTACTTCATTGGCTGTAAAGTGCTTTGGGACATTCTGTGGTCATGAAAGACGCTATATAAATGCAAATCTTTCTTTTTATGTGTTGTCGCCCTTTGTGTGAAAAAGAACTTCCTAACCTCTGTCCTAAACTTGTTCTTCACTAGCTTGAAACACTGCAGGATAAATTTAACCCAACCCACAGGATTAGGTGAAACACCTCAATGAATATTACTCTCCATTGACTTTGCCTGGGTTTGGTTAAAGCTGTCCCCACTGTCATTGCATTTCCTACATTATAACAGTGACTACACTTCAGAATTACTTCATTGGCTGGAAAGTGCTTTGGGACATCCTAGAGTTCTATATAAATGCATGTCTTTCCTTCTTTCTTTTAGTAGGTGACGATGCAGTTTGAGCATGACAGCCTCAAATTAATATTCTACATGTTTTGGCTATGTAGTTCAGTAGTCTGATTGCTGCTTTGGATATGTCGAGTGTTGTATCTATTAAAACACTATGTCGCTTTCAATTTCATGCTTTTCTATTTTAACAGCATTTATGCACTATGAATGTTCCCCATTTTTCTTCCTACATGTGGCACTTGTCTGTGCTAAATTCCATCTGCAATTTTTCTGCCCAATTGTCCAACACATTTTATACTCCCCAAGCAGCAGCCTCCTCAGAATCAACTGCAACTCCTAGTTTGGCATCATCTGCAATTTTCACCAATGGATATTAAATCCAAGTCATTGATGTAAATTAGAAATGGCAGTGGTCCCAATATAGATTCCTGGAGCACTTTGCTCAGCACTTTCCCCACCCAACACAACTCCTTTAATAAGTGCCAGCTGTTTGTTACTTTTAGGTTGATTTCCAAGATTTACCCCAATTCCCCCCAGTATGAAGCTTGACATGCTTTTTTGGAAGTCTAAGTACACCATGTCATGGGGTTTTCCACAGGCCGTCTGGTGGATCTGCTCCTGTGTTTGACTACAACCACCATTCTCAGATCCAGGATGCATCAGATCTTTGGAGGGGGCAGGGTGGGGGGGGGGGGGGGGGAAAAGAGGGGGAAGGGGGAGGAAATGGGGGCTCCTCTGCTGAGAGTTTGCCATTTTCTCTAGACCTTTTGTGCATCCAGGTGATGACACAGTATCCACCAGTACACCTGAAACCTTCCGCAACCAGTGGGCAGTGCTGGACGTGATGAAGGAAACCACACCATGATTTAACTGTAAATGTTTTAGTTTGACTGAGTCATTTGTATTAGTGGTGCCCTCCTCTTGACCCAGTTCAAAATAGTTCACACTCTATGTGGAATGCCACCTCCTCCAAAAAGTCAAGGTGGTTGATCAGTCAGGGTCCTCCCCTTCTGTGCTGACTGCTGTTTATTATTATAATACAGATTTAATCCTGATGGCCGATCCTGTTATGTTATATTGAAGCAGGACTAATAGATCTGTAGTTCCCTACATCTGAATGCTCACCTCTTTTGAAAACAGGCACCACATTAACTTGTTTCCAGTTCACTGGTACCTCCGCAATGTTAATCAGCTCCCTTACAATCACTGTCACTACCTCACAAGTCTCCTCCCTTGTCTGTCTTAGTGCTCTAGGATACATACCATCTATCCCTGGGGCAATACCCCCGATAAACTCTGCTACTGATTTATTTTAATACATTAGATATGACAATATCAAAGTACAAATAAAATGCACCTCGGTATGGACATCACTGACAGTCCCCCTTCCTTACAGTAACTGTCTGACCCCTTCAGGATGCACAATCTTCACCAAAATTGTTTCAAGGGAGCACTGGTCTGTAATTAGGTTTTCAGCATGTTATCGGACATATTTCATAAGCATACAGTCCAGAAACAAAACAGATGCAAGTTGATAAAGATTTTAGCACATTGAATTTTTAAAAGCAAACAAATAATAAAAGAAACTTTAAACTTAATTTTGGCCTGGATGTTGAGGTCAGTGGCAAATGAGCAGCCCTTGCTATTCACTAAACTTCCACTTGTCTATAAAGTCTCTGTGGTCGTTTGCACTGGAACTTGCAGTTATTTGAGAGCAAAGCAGCACTACACCCTCCACAGGGGACGTGGGACCTGTGGGAATAGGGCGAGCAATGTGTGCCTCCTTAACCAGATTGAAAAATGCTCACTGAGACGCTAGAGTCTAAACCAAGAAGTATAAATTAGAATATTTAATTTAATGTACAGAAGCAAAAGAGAGAAGGAAAGATGAGATTAAGAGAGAGATATAAAATAAACAAAAAGAAAATGGTGAAAAAAAAAAATTTTTTTTAAATCTCCAACAATAATTAAAATCTGAAGAAATGAGACTCCACACTTGTAAAAGTAAATTTTCAGTAACAGAGTTTTTTTTAAGCAGTAATTAAGACCTATCATGATATTAAAAGTTCAGTCACATTTAAATGGACAAGCTTCAACTTTTTCTGGTGTGTTCAGTGGGTAAGTACCGCAATTTTATGCCCTTCCTGTATTTGAATACTTAGTCTCTCAGAGATACTGGTACAGTGCAACTTCTGGAGGAGCAGGGCAACTCGGGCAGAAACTTACTGATTTCCACGTTGAACTGCACATGTGCAGATGCCTAAAGTTGTCATCCAACTTCCTGCTTAACAATGGTGAGCACTGATAACCTCACCAGTATTACCACAGAATATAGGCCAATGTTAGAACTTGAGGCTAAATTGAATGGTTTTGTGTTCGACATAGAGGGTCAATGATAGGGTTTCCCTCTCACTCAGCTGTTTATTAGACAAATTTGAAAATTATACTTTGTTCCACTTATCAGAAGCAAATCACTAAATGTTCCTTTATCCTGATATTTGTTTTTCTTTGTTTTGGTGGCTTTATTGTGTAAATTCTGGCAAAATTACTGCACAGCTGAGGTGTTTCATTATTTGAGCAAAACAAAAATGGAAGGTGGCAGCACAAATATAATCTTAGCTAATGCCAACTGGAGTGCAGCTTGTTCAAAGAGAGCTAATGGGATTATGCTGCTCATCTGCATTTGTGCAAAACGTCAGTGCCCTTTTCTCTCATTTCTGTGAGACCTGTAGCAGTGCTCACTGCTGAGTTACATTCTTCAGTGATGGTCTGTCAAGATAATGTGAGGAAAACAAAATATTACATAAATTCCTCAAATATTCCAGAAATAGATAGAATTTTGCTTCCAAGTATACAAGTTCCCCTGTGGAGTACAGTTCAACCAGAAACCCATGGTTAGGATAGGGAGACAGTTTTCAATAAGGCTTGAACACATAAGTAAAGCAGGTGATAGGGCCACACGTCATCCACTATCCTGAGAAGTGCTTCATATAATGAACAGCATCATGCTTTCAGTGATTTATCCCAGTGTCTCTCCCACATTCTCCAACCTTGTTGATGTCCTGCACTATGGGGCTTGGCTCACCATGTTCTCTCAAACTACATGGTACAGCCCTGTTTGTTTGTTTGTTTGTCATACAGTGACGCAATTCATAATGTTGCAAAATCACCATCACATCACTTTTACATGATATCATCACAACAAATGAGCACATGGCTCTTCTCCCTTCTCAGCCATTAAGGCAATGGCTCTTGAGCAATGAAAATACAACTGACAAGGTCACAATAGCATTGTTTGTGACCTATGTGCAATTTAAAAATTGTAGAAATAGACAGCCAAACATGGCAAATAACTCAAAGATCTCTACACACAATAGAATCCCTCCTATTGGCCCAATTAACATTAAAAGTGGTCAATGTCACAGCCACTTCATTTCTAAAACTGGAGAAATGCCAAAGGATGTCTCTCTTGCAGCTACATTAAAACGGAGGTGTGCTTGTAGTGAAATACAACAAAGACAGCACGCGAAGATTGGGTTACCTAGAGAAGTAGCTCTTTCCAACTGGAACAAACCGTGGTATTGTTGAACACATTACTGTTCACATACCAATAATTGCATCACCTCCTTCCCCATCCCTCAAGGCTGCCACTGACTTCCATCCCAACAGTTTCAATTCTACTTGAACCTGTACCAGATGGCTCCAAATATTACAAAATAATTCAACCGATTTAATAAAAGGTGTCTACACCACAGGGACAAAGCAATTTCCACTAATTGTCCCTGGCAAATTGTTATAGTCTTTTTTTTTTTACAATATTACAGACAAAGGTTTATAATCTGTGGAGATGAAGGAGCAATCCATCAATCAGAGTAATGACATTTTAACTTTGCAGACTTAAACAGTACTGTCTCTTTAAAGGTAACATGTCCTTCCTCCCACCCCCACAATTTACAGCACATTCTTGTTTATGATGCTTCAAATGAAGGTAGATTGCTTCCTTATCTGTCAATCAAGGGGTCTGGGAGAATTTTAAAACACATTGTTTTTGAAGAGAATTAAGGAAAAATACCATGAGGGTCACCCACTGGAAAACTTGGTTATGTAGCATTAGAGATTGTCAGGCCTACTCCTGCTCCTAGTTCATATGTATTGTTTGTGCAATAATATTTTGCAGAATTACACAATAACGGGTACTTAGATAATGCCTTAAGACATTCTAGATATTTCATAAAGGGGAACTGGACACAGAGTTCGTGAAAATGACCAAGGTGTAGCTGAAGAGTCAGGTTTTGTTAAAGCTTTTGAAAGTGGGGAGAGTTGCAGCACGGTGCAAGTATTTAGGAAAATGGAACAGTAGCATATTGATCATGTTAATGGACTGGTTATCCAGAGGCCTGGCCAAATGATCCAGAGGCATGAGTTCAAATCCTACCACAGTAGCTGTGGGTAGAATTTAAATTCGGATAAGTAAGGAAATCTGGAATAAAAAGCAAGCATCAGTAATGGTGACCATGAAACTACTGAATTGCCATAAAACCCAGCTGGTTCACTGATGTTCTTTAGGGAAGGAAATCGACCGTCCTTCCCCGGACTGGTCAATATGTGACTCCAGACCCACAGCAATGTGGTTGACTATTAACTACCCATGAAAAGGCCTAAAAAGCCACTCAAGTACACTGCTATATAAAAAAAAAAGCACAAGGCTGAAACTGAACAGATCAACTGGCTTTGACCTAGCTGTCAGATTCAGACACAACAAAGACACATACAGCCCAGTCGACCCTGCAAAGTCCTACTCACTAATAAGAAATAGGAGTGGGGTGGACCGGTCGGCCACTCGAACCAGCTCCACCATTCAACACGATCGTGGCTGATCTTCCTCCTCAACTCCACTTTCTTGCCAGTTCCTCCTATCCCTTGATTCTCTGTGAGATCAAAAATTTAAATCGATCTCAGTCTTCAATATACTCAATGATGAAGCATCTTCAACCTTCACAACCCTCTGAATGATGAAACTTCTCCTCATCTTAGGCCTAAATGATCCACTCCTTATCCTGAGGCTGTGCTCCCAAATTCTAGCTTAGGAAAACAACCTCTCAGTGTCTACCCTGTCGAGTCCCTTCAGAATTTTGTATGTTTCAATGAGATTACCTCTCACTCTTCTAAACTGCAGACAGTATATACATCTGCGGACTTGGGCCAAAATTGAGAGACCAGTCAAGCAACAGTCTAATATAGTCATACTCACACAAATATACCTTTCAGCCAACATCCCAGACTCCTCCATCACTATCCCTTGGTATGCTCTGTCCCACGTGTAGGACAGATCCACCAGAGGTGGTAGCACAGTGTATACAGTCAGAAGGGAGTGACCCTGGGAGTCTTCAACGTTGACTCCGGACCCCATGAAGTCTTATTCAGGTCAAATATGGGCAAGGAAACATCCTACTTACTGCCCTCCTTCAGCTGATGAATCAGTACTCCTCCATATTGAACACCACCTGGAAGATGTCCTGAGGGAAGCAAGGACACAGAATGTACTCTGAGTGGGAGACTTCAATGGCCATTAATACACATGGCTCAGTAGCACCACTACTGACCGAGCTGCTTGAGTCCCGAAGGCCATGTCTGCCAGACTGGGCCTGCAGCAGGTGGAGAGAGAACAAACATGAGGGGAAAATGTACTCGGCCTCATCGATCTACCTGTCACAGCTGCATCTGTCTGCGACAGTATTAGTAGGAATGACTACTGCACCATCCTTGTGGAGACCAAGTCCCATCTTCACACGGAAGACACCCTCCATTGTGTTGTGTGGCACTATCAACATGCTAAATGGGATAGATTTAGAATAGATCTAGAGGCTCAAAACTGGGCATCCATGAGGCACTGTGGGCCATCAGCAGCAGGAGAATTTTATTTAACCACAATTTGTAATCTCATAGCCCAGCATATCCCTCACTCTACCATTACCATCAAGCCAGGGTATCAACCCTGGTTCAGTGAGGAGTGCAGGAGAGTGTGCCAGGACCAGCACCAGATATACCTAAAAGTGAGGTGCCAACCTGGTAAAGCTACAACACACAAGTACATGCATGCTAACAATAGAAGTAGCATGTGATAGACAGAGCAATGCCAATGGTCTGCCCGAAACTTGCTGGTCTTCCAGCGCCAAGAGTTGTCCACGACCGAATGTTGCAGACTGGCACATTCCAAGGTCCAGGACTACGTGCTGAGGGACGCACTAAAGCTTGGGGCAGCCGCAGCAAAGGTTCAATGGGGAAAGACCACTGTGTAAGGTCCCCCCACCAAGCTGAACTGAGGGGCTGGATCCATGGAAAACCCCTCGGACTGTATCTGGAAAATATTTGTTTGCTGTAAAATGTACATGGCATGAAAAATGAAATGGAAGGGTTGTGAGGCAACTCACTCCTGTATTGAAGGAAACTGATCTCCTTTGCACTCTTTGTATTGTCTGACTTGGTGCTTTTTGGAACTGTTTTGTAATGTATTTTTTTTTTTTAAACATATTTTTATGAATAAAGTATATTTTGGAAATTAAAAAAAAAAGCAATGCCACAACCAATGGATCAGATCTAAACTTTGAAGTCCTACTACATCCAGTCATGAATGGTAGTAGACAATTAAACAACCATCCAGAAGAGGAAGCTCCACAAACATCCCCGTCCTTAATGATGGGATGCCCAGCGCATCAGAGCAAAAGACAAGGCCCGCCAAGGCTGTCCACAAAAATTAGGATAAATCCAATCTGGCCAATTATCACCCCAATCAGTCTGCTCTCAACCATCAGCAAAGTGATGGAAGGTGTCATTGAGTGCTATCAAGCGGTATTTACTCAGCAATAACCTGCTCACCAGAGCTCAGTTTGGGTACCGCCAGGACCACTCAGCTCCTGACCTCATTACAGCCTTGGTCCAAACATGAACAAAAAAGAGCAGAATTCCAGAGGTGAGGTGAGAGTGACTGCCCTGGACATTTTACTGAATGTGGCACCAAGGAGTCATAGCAAAACTGAAGTCAATAGGAGGCAGGGGAAAACTCTCCACTGGTTGGAATCATACCTAGCACAAAAGAAGATGGTTGTCTTGTTGGAGACCAATAATCTCAGCTGCAGGAGCTCCTCAGGGTAGTGTCCGAGGCCCAACTATTTTCAGCTGCTTCATCAATGACTTTGCCTTCATCATAAGGTCAGAAAGGAGAATGTTTGCTGATGATTGCAGTGTTTAGCACAATTTGAAATGTCTCAGATACTGAAGCAGTCTGTGCCCACATGCAGCAAAAGCTGGACAACATTCAGGGTTGGGGCTGATAAGTGGCAAGTAACATTCACACCACGCAAGAGCTAATCAATGACCATCTCCAAAAAGAAACAGAGAATCTAACCATCTCCCCTTGACGTTCATGGCATTAACATCGCTGAATCCTCAACCATCAACATCCTAGGGGCTTACCAGTGACCAGAAACTTAACTGGACCAGCCATATAAATACTGTGGCTACAAGAGCAGGTCAGAGGCTGGGAATTCTGCAGTGAGTAACTCACCTCCTGACTCCCCAAAGCCTGTACATCAACAAGGCACAAGTCAGGAGTGTGATGGAATACTCTTCACTTGCCTGAATGGGTGCAGTTCCAATAACACTCAATAACTTCAACACCATCCAGGACAAAGCAGCCCGCTTGATCATCACCAAATCCATCACCTTAAACATTCACTCCCTCCACCACTACAGCACAGTGGCAGCACTGTGTATCATATACAAGATGCACACAGCAACTCACCAAAGATCCTTCGACAGCACCTTCCAAACCTACAACCTCTACCACCTGGAAGGACAAGGGCAGCAGTTGCATGGGAACACCATCACCTGCAAGTTTCCCTCCAAGCCACACACCATTCTGACTTAGAACTATATCACCATTCCTTCACTGTCACTGGGTCAAAAACCTGGAACTCCCGCCCCAACAGCACTGTGGGTGTACCTACACCAGATAGACAGCAGTGGTCAAGAAGGTGGCTCACCACCAACTCCTCAAGGGCAATTAGGGATGGGCAACAAATGCTGGCCTTGCCAGCGACGCTCACATCCCATGAAATGAATTTTTTAAAAAGTGGAGCAAAGACCATGAAGGAATTTGTAAATGCAATTGAAGATCACAAAAACACAAGAACACAAGAAGTAGGAGCAGGAGTCGGCCATTCAGCCCCTTGTGCCTGCCCTGCCATTCAATAAGATCATGGCTGATCTGTCCCAGGCCTCAACTCCTCTTTCGGGCCTGCTCTGCCTAACCATCGAATCCCCAAGATTTAAAAAATCTATCTAGCTCCTCCTTAAATACAATTAGTGATCTGACCTTCACAACTCTCTGAGGTACAGAATTCCAGAGATTCACCACCCTCTGAGAGAAGAAATTCCTTCGCATCTCAGTTTTAACTGGGTGCCCCCTTATTCTGTAACTATGTCCCATAGTTCAAGATTCCCCCACCAGTGGAAACATATTCTCAACATCTACCCTATCAAGCTCCCTTAGAATCTTATACGTTTCAATAAGATCACCTCTCATTCTTCTAAACTGCAATGAATAAAGGCTGTTATTTAGCCGTTCTTGATAAGTCAACCCCTTCATCTCAGGAATCAGCCTAGTGAACCTTTTCTGAACTGCCTCCAATGCTAGTATATCCTTCCTTAAATATGGAGGACCAAAACTGTATGCAGTACTCCAGGTGTGGCCTCACCAACACCCTCTACAGTTGTAATAAGACTTCCCTTTTTTAAACTCTAATCCCCTGGCAATAAAGGCAAAAATTCCATTTGCCTTCTTAATTACCTGTTGCACCTGCATGCTAACTTTTTGTGTTTCATGTACAAGAACACCCAGATCCCTCTGTACTGCAGTATTTTGTAGCCTTTCTCCATCTAAATTATAATCTACCTTTTTATTCTTCCTACCAAAGTGGATTACCTCACACTTTCCCACATTGAACACCATCTGCCAAGTTTTTGTCCACTCACTTAACCTATCTATATCCCTTTGCAAATTCTTTGTGTCCTCATCACAACATGCCTTCCCACCTATTTTTGTATTGTCAGCAAATTTGGATACACTACACTCTGTCCCTTCCTCCAAGTCATTAATATAAATAGTAAATAGTTGAGGCCCTAGGACCAATCATTGTGGCACCCCACTAGTTGCAGCTTTCCAACCGGAAAAAGACCCATTGATCCCAACTCTCTGCCTTGTGTGTGTTAGCCAATCCTCAATCCATGCTAACACATTACCCCCAATACCCTGAGCTCCTATTTTGTGTCATGACACAAATGTAAGGTTGGGAAGGCAACAGTGGACAGGTGAGCAAGGCTTAGCAAAGGATAGGATGTGAGAGGCAGAGTTCTACATGAGTTTGGGTTCTGTGGAGTTTGTAAAGCTGGATGGCTGGGAGCAGTCACAATGTGTATGAAGGTGAAAATAATAATTCAACAAATCTTATGCATAGTTTTGATAATGTTGAATCAAATCTACAATTCATCTTAAGGCTTTAGCTAAGATTTATTTATAATGATGCACCCAAAAATCCCCAGGACACTGTGGAAAGCCATGACTGAGAAAAGATTTCCTTACATCATACAAGCAAGACATACTATAAAATTCATTGTGTAAATAAAACTAAAGTACACCGATCATAGACAGTGTCCAACTGCCCTTTAAGCTCCTTATTTCTAGATAATAAAGACTTTTAAACTTGGCAGAATAAAGGTTTTCCTTCCCAGGATTAAGAGCTCCCTGAAATGGTTGTACTGTGTTAATAATAAAAGAAACACAGTTTTCCTTTTTCTGAGCATCCTCCATTCTAGTATCAATTCCAAACTTTAGCTCAAACGATTCGAATATTCCAATCACAAATTTAAAATTGGATTTTTTTTTCCAACAGCAGATATAGACATTTTAACAATTGTTGGAAAGAAAGTTGGAAAGAACCTAACTTAGGTTGCAATACAAATTAATGAGAGAGAAAAGTGCACATTTTCTTGAACTACCTCCAGAATTAGGACCAAGACCATTTCCTCCCCAAACAGCTGTGTCTTTGTTTTACTACATTTGAGACTTCTCTGAACAAAAGCAGAGGAAAGCTTTATGGTCAGAATGTTGTTACTAGCAGGATGGAGGATGATCTCAGTTAAAATACATCTTTACTTGTTACCAGTGAAGCAACTCTAATAATGTACTGGCAATCAAATAGTGGGCAGAGGGACACAAATCTAACCTGGGAGGAACTGACAATTCTTCGCTTGTCTCGGCACCAGTCCATGCACAACACTTTATTTCCATGGCCTTTTAGAGTCCGTCTTGTCTTCATCACAAACTGTCCGAGAGCCTCTGTTCGCTCAGCAACCTGGTGAACTGGCAAGGACAGCAAAGAAAGGAATATTTGATAATTTTTAAAAGCCAGTCATGGAGTGAGAAATTATAAAGTGGTTTATACAATGCCATTTGCTTCATATAGTGAAAAGTATCATCACCATGGTAATCCTCATCGTGACTAAACAAATATAAGCAGCATACATGCCACACTGACTGTCCAAACATTAAACTCTGGAGGACGTATGGTATCTTCCTTCATCGTATACATTTTAACCTCCAGATGAAAATGGATGTAGTAGCTTCCCAGGCAGAGAATCACTTAGGAAGACCTCAATATAAATTCAACTCAGTGGTGAATTATTCAGACAGTCTCAGGTTAGTATTCAGCCGATGAAGATGGGATCTCACTGCCCCTATCAGCAGCCTCTACACAAGTGTCAAAGACTGAACGCAGATAATTGTTGTGGTCACATTCAGATTAGTGAACCATATCAGTGCACATAATCCTATCAATGTGGAACAGTTAATAGTCATCCCAGAAATTGTTCTGAATATTTGATGCTCCTTCAGGTTTGTTTAAAGCAAAAGCATAATCCTGATTGCATCAGAGGTAAAGTGCAAAGATCACACTGGGCAATTCCACAAAGCTGGGGACAACACAATCTGATGCCAAAATTAACGGACAAAATTGAATAAGAATACCTACGACTAGAATCCTAGGGAGAAAATCATATTAGTTTGCTATAAGTCCATGCTGAACTGCCCCTTATCCATTGAGCAATCACTGCTCCATCTGAAGGTTACATCTTCGATCCTGGACTACTCTATATTAATACTCAGCAGTACCATGCCATTTGAAATGGACAGTTCATGTAGTGGAACGTATATCCATCATGTTAATCCTCAGCATGGCCAAACCAAATTGAAGCAGCATACCTCCACACATTAAACTCTGGAGGATATCAATGTAATTGTCTTTCACATATACATTGTAATCCCTCATGAAAAGTAAAAAGGTCAGATACTGCAGGACACAACAGCAAGGGAAATAGAAAATAGAAGAAATCTGGAAATAAAAGCTGGTGTCAGAACAAGTGACCATGAAGCTGTCGATTGTTATAAAAACCCAACTGTTTCAGTAATGTTTTTCAGGGAAAGAAACCGGCCGTCCTTTCCCAGTCTGGTACTACATGCGACTCCTGTTTCTCACCAACGTGATGGACTTTTAACTCCCCTCTGAAATGGGCGAGAAAGCCTAATTGGTTGTATTAGAATGCTACAAGGAATTGCAATGGGTCAAGACAACCCATCATCAGCTTCTCAGGTTAACTAATGGCGGGCAATGAATGACGGCTTGCCAACAACACCCACATCCTGAGAATGAGCAAGAAGAAATGTTCTTGTGTACTGTTTCCTGCAAAGAAAACTAGGAAATTAAATCTTGTACTATTTTTGAATGTAATTCAAAGTTCAAAAGAAGTCCTGACACGTTAGATAAAGGTGCATGATAATTTTTCTCAGAGGCCCAAACTGTGTCAGAGATTCTCATTTGGAAGCTACAGTTCCCGAAGCTGTTAGGATTGTACAGCCAGTGTTGTACTTCTGTTCAGTGTAAATGCCAAACAAGTGAAGTCTGCTTTGCCAGTTGAAGTTTAGGATCCACTTTCCTGCAACAACAAAGCCACAATAGCAGGTGCCTGATTCCCATTCAGGTAGGACAAAGTGAAAAAACTTCATACAGCCCAGTGCATGTTTTTGATTTTCTTTTCCATCTTTGCCGTCTAGACTTTCTGCCTTCTCTACAACATCAAGCCATTAACCTCCCATCATCATTACAGGGCAGAGAGCAAGGAGAAAGCTCTAACCACAGCCCAGGTCACAACAGAACAAAAGTTACCTTCTTAATGTAACATTTATTGAGAAAATACTTCATCTTTTGTTGTTAGGCCACACAAACATACTACTAGCAACACCCTGAAACAGCACAAGAACACAAGGATAAAGTACTATTCTCGTCACTGTCACAAGTTATTTTAATCCACGGTCCATTATCCACTACATAACTGAATATTAGGATGGAATCAATAAACAGTCCTTGAGAAGAGCCAAGATTTTCACAATTCCAAAATGCGCAAAGACTTGTTTCAAATGGGCTAATAAACCATCGTGGAGAGACCTGAACCAAAACAAAAACCCACATTTTCTACTTCAGGCTAATTCGTAATACTTCAATTTTCTCTCTTTTTTTAAAGTATCAGCATACAGATGCAATCACACAAGATGTCCCTCTGCCTATTTTCTTTATCTCACCAATTTTGTCATTGTTGTAACAGTAGGTGCTGAGTGACTAATGTGCCTGGGGTGACAGCAAATGGGATGAAGTCGATGCCTTTTAAAAATATGGTCAGGACTAGCTTATCTGATCTATTATAGCTGGTCCTTAGAGTCTCATAGGAAGAGGCTGATCTCTGCTAATTTAAATGAGCAGATCATTTTTATTTTATTTTTATTTAGAGATACAGCACTGAAACAGGCCCTTCGGCCCACTGAATTTGTGCCGACCAACAACCACCCAGTTATACTAACCCTGCAGTAATCCCATATTCTCTACCACCTACCTACACTAGGGGCAATTTACAATGGCCAATTTACCTATCAACCTGCAAGTCTTTGGCTGTGGGAGGAAACTGGAGCACCCGATGAAAACCCACGCGGTCACAGGGAGAACTTGCAAACTCCACACAGGCTATAGTTTCTGGATATTGTCAAGCAAATTCTGGATGGGTAAAAGAGGTGGCCCTTTCTGATTTCTGGTAGTGAGCATCTATTTGGCCCAGTTATAAAATGCAATGGATATGTCCAGATTCCTTGAGGGTCTCGGAAGAAATCCTGAGCTGGTAATTCAGATCAGGTATTCAAGTTTCTAAATATCCTGGAGCCAGATCCTGAAGAACAGAAAGAAAGGAAGAAAAATAACCAATTTAATACATCTGATAGGGGACCCTAGGAATTGTAGGACCAGAGAAGATGATTTTGCTGATCTGAATATTTAGGGTTTGAGACAGCAGAGCAACTGCTTCTCTCACAAATAGCTCCAGAAACGGTTACAGCGAAAGACAAGGGGAGGAATGGGTGGTATAAATATGGTATATTGCAGGGCTTCCCGACCTTTTTGCTTATATATTATTTTTGTTTTGCTTACAACTTGACTGCTATCCTCCGATCCTTCCCCTTCTAGGGCTGGGATTGTCTCTTTTCTGCACAATCCAACCCATCAGAGACATGGTACATAGTTACCCTCCCAATTTGCAATTTTTTTTTTACCTTAAGCAAGCATTTTTTTAAAATGCATATAATTTATAAATATAGTACTGGACAATTGTAATTACAATAGTATAGCAGACAGTAACTCAATTTGGAGATCTGGAGATGGGTGGAGGGGGTGGGTGGGTGTTGGGGGGGGAGTGTGAAATAACATGCATGGGGTGGGACTAAGAAGAAATCAGAAGGGTGAAGAAAACATGGACACTTGGAGGATTTTGCCAACAGATTTGATGCACATAATCATGTCACTGGGGAAACAAGAGATGAAGCTTTAAGTCACAGTCAGTCTCTGTCTCTGTCTCTGTCTCTCTCTCTCAGGCGCCAACAATTCAGCATCTTATCGCCCTTGCCCTATCCCTACCCTCCCTCCATGCACTGTGCTCAAACACCATTGCCTAGCACATGGACCAACCTGCTGTTTTCCTTTTACACTTCGACCAGACCTGTATGAATACAAAGAGAAGCCCGCCCTGATTTACTCTCATTGCAAGGCATTCCTTATTGACAAAAGCACCTCGGACACAGTTTGTTCTGACTCTGATTCGTCCATTACCATGTCAATCTCTTTCTTTTTCCTACACATTCTCTGGTTATTTCTGGCAGATCTCTTGAAACTATCTCCCAGACTGACCCCCTTCTCCCATCCCTACCAACCCAGTTGAGAACCCTTGGCATAGTGGACAGACACACCGTGTTTGACAACTGGAGACCTCACTGCATAAATACAAGACATGGCCAATACTCGTTAAAGCCTAACAGTTCTAACACTGTTCCTGCATTCATTTTAAAAAAAAAATAAAGTTGCATTTAAAAGCAGGTATCAGCTACTGGAGGGCAGCAGAACACTTTGTGAGCTTGGCACCTCGTGAAAGATTCTTTCACACCTGTGGGACCAGGGAACCTAAGATGGCTTTGCGAACTCCCTTCAAAAGTAAGAAGTTTATTCACAATTGCTACCTTGATAGAAACTGATGAAAATATGCCAAGTCCTGCCGAATTTTAAGAAATCATATTCCTGAAAATCTTTCACAGGGAGCTGGTAAAAGCTGACACACAGTTTATCCTGTGCAATTACGTGTAATGTAAACCTTCTAACATTGTAAAACTGATTGTTTAAAGAAATCTATATATACACTTTACTGCTGATGTTAAATGTTGCACACAGGAGCGTGCACTTAGCTCCAAATGCAAGCTCTGGAGCCATGAAGGAAAGTACTGGCAGGCACACAGCACTGCCACTGAGTCCCTCCATATTCAGATTGAGCCCAGTAGAGACTCCAGCTCTCGCTTTCCCCGCTGCTGTACTTACGTTCTACATCATGAAGCTTTGCCCTCTCCTCCTCCAATTTACCCTTGAGCGTCTCTGCCTCATTCCTCAGCGATGACAAGGATTCATTTTCCTGCAGCCCCTCGGTTGCCATCTTTTTGGACACCAAAACCAACCAAGAAAAAAAAGGATATATATTAGACAATTATTTTATTTTTTTGTTGGTGCTGTTTGTACGTGCACCGGGGAGATGCCAAGAGCTGTCGCTACAGCTCATCCAGATAGATGGAGGCTGGCTGACGTCAGTGGGAGGATACTGAAATTCACCAGCCTCCACCAAAGAGATTTCACCTTCTTGTGAAATGACCCGGGTTCATAAACCAATCCAGCATAAAATAAATGCATAAATTAATAAACCATTCACTTTAGGAAATCAGCAATTGGGGAAAGCAATCACATCTGACAGTGCGATGGTTCTGTCTAATTATATCCCACAGAGAACCAGCATTTGGTACAGGCTTATCAGAGCGGGTCAATTCAAAATGTTTAAATGTGGCATTTCCAGACCAATAAACCCAAATCTTGACTGAAAGAACACAAGTGCTCATTTACAGATTAAATTGCCAGAAATATCCACAGTGCCTCTCATCTCCATCCAGTAAAACTGTATGTTTAAAGGAAGTATTTTGAGTTAATTTGCCCAGATAGTTGCTCTCTCTGATATCATTGTCATTGCATGGCAAATTATAGGCTGTAACCTGCAAATTGACCTGACCCCATCTCCCCAAAACTCCTAAATTATTCAGACGTGTAAACTGCACTAGAGCAGACCAGTCAGAGCAGATTTCATTAAAACTAATTGCGTCATTCCATCCCAGATGTTTGAAATGATTAAACCAGGGGAATGGGGTGATATTTTTTTACTAGCGCCTCTCTATCCTGGAAGGATTTAATTTTTCCCATTTTTCTGACAGACTGGAAATTACTGTCTGTTAATGGACAACGCCTGACATGTTTTTGCAAATTTTGTGTCCATTGTTTTTAAGAGGTGTTAACCCTAACTGGTTAATTTGATGGAAATGGGTTAACGTTACCATTAGCTTAGCAAATTGTTATACAAATAAAAAATGCTGGAAACTCTCAGCAGGTCAGGATGCATCTGCTGTCAGGAAAAAAAGAACAGTAATTAGGATCTGAAATTATTGTAAACCTTCTGGACTCAACACCAAGTAACCTATGTGTAGGGGTGGAAGATGTCGGTATTGTTCTTAATGAATTCTTTGCGTCTGTCTTCACAAAAGCGGGGGACAATGCAGATATTGTAGTTAAGGAGGAGGAGTGTGAAGTATTGGATGTGATAAACATAGGGAGAGAGGAAGTATTCATGGAATTAGCGTCCTTGAAAGTTGATAAATCACCAGGACCGGATGAAATGTACCCCCAGGCTGTTAAGAGAAGCAAGAAAGGCAAGAGAGGAAATAGCGGGAGGTCTGACCATCATTTTCCAGTCCTCACTGGATACAGGTGTGGTGCTGGAGGATTGGAGAACTGCTAACGTTGTGAGGGATAGACCGAATAATTACAGGCCAGTCAGTCTAATCTCAGTAACGGCCAAATTATTGGAATCTATTCTGAGAGACAAGATAAACTGTCACTTAGAAAGGCATGGATAGTCAGCATGGATTTGTTAAGGGAAGATCTTATTTGACAAACTTGATCGAATTTTTTGAAGTAACAAGGAAGATAAATAAGGGTAGTGCAGTTGATGTGGTCTACATGGATTTTAGCAAGGCTTTTGACAAGGTCACACATGGCAGACTTGTTAAAAAAAAATCCCATGGGATCCAGCGAAATGCAGCAAGGTGGATACAAAATTGGCTCAGTGGCAGGAAACAAAGGGTAATTATTGACAGGTGCTTTTACGACTGGAAGGCTGTTTCCAATGGCATTCCGCAGGGCTCAATACTGGGTCCCCTGCTTTTTATGATATATATTAACGATTTGGATGTAAATGTGGGGGGCATGATCAAGAAGTTTGCAGACAACACAAAGATTGGTCGTGTGCTAGATAGCGAGGAAGATATCTGTAGGCTGCAGGAAGATATTGATGGTCCGGTCAGATGGACAGAAACGTGGCAAATGGAATTCAACCCAGAGAAATGTGAGATGATGCATTTGGGGAGGTCAAACAAGGCAAAGGAATACA